>NC_140956.1:12115000-12830000 GCF_014529385.1 Adiantum capillus-veneris
ATTTTCTTTTTATAATGTAAATGGGTCTTTCTATCAATGTAATTTGGTCCCTTTATTTAATGCTCACTTGACCTTTTTTTGTTTTTTAAATCTTTTTTTAGCTTAAAGTTTTATAAAGGTTATATTTTTCTTTTATAATGTAAGTGTCTCTTTTCATCATTGTAATTTGGTCCCTTTATTTAATGCTCACTTGACCTTTTTTTAATCTTTGTTTAGTTTATAGGTGGTCTTTTCATTTAAGGATCTAATTACTTTCTGTTAGCTTTTTGATTTAAAACATACTTTTTTTCTTATAATTTTTTTTTCAATCACAGATAATTTCTAGCTAAAAAATTGTAAATTGTCCTTACATGAAAGAATTTTTCACCACTAAGAATTTTTTTTTCAACTTTTGGTTTTGATATGCAAATGTCACCTTATTACTTTAATCATTGTATTATTAGTAGGGATTAGCTTTTTTAAAAATTCATAACTAAGATTTTTTTTCAACTTTTTGTTTTGATACGTAAATGACACCTTGTTACTTTAGTGCATGTATTGTTATTAGGGATTAGGTTAATACATTTTCAATATTCATTTCTATCCTAAAAATATTATGTATTTATTTCATTTAATAGCATGCATCATTTTATTGTGTAATTTCTTTTATTGATATATTTATACAAGAATTAGATCAATCCCTAAACTCTCACTAATATTTTATATGCTTTATGTTTTTATGAGGTCAATTAATATAACACTCATACATAAAGGCATAAGGAAAAGCGAAGATTTTTGGTGCAATTTTTTTACCATTGAATTGAATTGTTGGATGTTCTCCATGTGGCACTTGAACATTTTTGGATTTTAATGTGTGCGCATGGGAGTACCCCCCCACTCTCTCACTTCGTTGGAGTCGAGGTAGCTCTCTCTCTCTCTCTCTCTCTCTCTCTCTCTCTCTCTCTCTCTCTCTCTCTCTCTCTCTCTCTCTCTCTCTCTCAGGCCATCGTAAATCTTTACCTTGTTTGCTTCAGCAAAAGCTATGTACGCAAGAGCAGCGTGGCGGCATCAATCGATTAAGTCAGAGCAACTGTCTAAGTTCTTGATTCATTATCATGTGCGCACGGCTTCATCGTCTTCACAGCGTCGTCTTCACATCAAAACAGAAGCCTTCCAGCCTAAGAGATTGTAGAGCTAGATGGAGGCGTGCATACACACATCTTTCTTCTCTTTCTTGTCGCTTGCATCTTTTTCGATGCTCGTTGATGACCTGCAGGATGAGGTCTACTTTGTGCAAGATGAGGTCAACGCTGAGATTTGGCCATGCCACCATTTAGGTAGGAAAGCCTTGAAAGTTAGGGTAGCGTAGGGACTTAGGAGGTTATAATCCCTCTCAAAATTTATAGAAACAAGTAGGTTTTGCTCTTATGGAAAGATCTCTCTCTCTCTCTCTCTCTCTCTCTCTCTCTCTCTCTCTCTCTCTCTCTCTCTCTCTCTCTCTCTTTGTGTGTGTGTGTGTGTCGTGCTCACAACAGGTCAAGGGGGTATCGGGGAAACATGACAACGAAGCGGCAATTTGGTGGAGCAACAGTGAGGAGGCTAGACAGCAGGGTAGGGAGGTGTGGCAATAGCTAGAGCTGCACGAGGAGAAAGAGGATGAGCTCTCTCTCCTTCTTCACGCAGTGAGGGTGAGGGTGATATCAGGAGGAGGAGGAAGCCGAGGGGGGAAGGGGTGAGGACAGGAGAGCAAAAGAGGAGGAGGAGTTGTGACAAAACCATGAGCAACTCTCTCTCTCTCTCTCTCTCTCTCTCTCTCTCTCTCTCTCTCTCTCTCTCTCTCTCTCTCTCTCTCTCTCTCTCTCTCTCCCTCTGTCTCTTTCTCTCTCTATCTCTCTCTCTCTGTGCATCAAAGTGGCAATAGAGAGGAAGGGGGTTGGGGGGCAGTGGTGCCTGCTACAGAGAAGAAAGGGGGGAGGGAAATCTTCCTTGAGATTCCTCTTAATGGATAGCACTCTGCTACAGACTCCATCTGTTCCTCCGAGTCTCAGAATGCTCTGATCCCAACTGGACATTTTGCAGATAACAAGCGATTGAGAATAGGATGAGCCTTATTCCTTCGTCCATCCACCCCTAGCATAGGCAAGAACCCTTTTTTCTTGAGGATAGCTCTCCAATAGTAAGAATGGCTTTTAGTGCTAGCAGTAGAACTTATTGCATCATTGATGTGTCTCTCCTTGCCATCCGGGAATATGGGCTATGAGAGAGTCTACAGGAAGCCTGAGGGAACAAAATCAGAGAGACAATCCCTCTCATGTCGTGTAACTGGCCTTGTGGGTTGTGCAGCTTTTGAAACAAGCTTGACTCTTCCAAAAACAGTTTCTGCATCAAATTCCATAGGAGAGATCCTTAAGCAGGAACCTCTATATAAGCAATTCTTGGAGAAGAGACATGTAGATGATGCTCGCTTCAAAGAGTTGAAATCAAAATTGAGGTTGAAGAGGCTCTTTTGGAAAGTCTGTGAAGAACCAAACAAGCACTTTTTGAGTGCAAGAGAAAGGTATACTTCCTCTTCCTCCTGCTCTGATACTGGTGTGAAGGCAGTAGATTGCACAAAACTCTAGCCTAGAAGAATTCACTTTTTTGCTGCAAACAAAAGGGAGGATGATGCAAGTGCTAACATTACAATTGGAGATTGAATTGGGTCTGACAGAGCTATGAGGTGCGACTTAATCCATAGGTATGTGAAGCAGGAAGATTCAAGTGCGAAGCTGCTTACATTGGAGTATCACAGATGAAAGAAGTGCCTCTCAATTGGAGAAGCTGTCTGAAGCAGACAATGTTGTTTCTGGTGACTTTGAGGAAATGGGATCTGATTGATGAAGATGATGATAGAAATCATAAGCACCAGAGGCGAGTTAGCACTTCTTACTCAGTGAGTAAAGTCCAAAGTTTTGCAGGGTTTCTCACCAAAAGGGGATGATATACCTGAAATAAATGGCAGTTCGCCAACATATGATGGTGGTATCTTAGCTGCAGAAAGCTTGAAGGGTTTGTGTGTTTCTAATATGGCTAGAAATATTGCTCCAAGGAGAGTTCCACATTGTGATCAAGCTTATGCTAGTCCATCAAGGCATACTAGAGAAAACGATTGGCTGGATTTTTCTACTGCAAGCATCCATTTTAGGGGTGATGTAGTTCGATCACGATCTGAACATATGCCATGTAGTGCAACAGCTGATGACCTCTGCCAGTTGTAGCTAAGTAGGGATAAGTTTTAAAAAATGGGTTTGGAAGATCTAACTATGGCAATGGCCTCATATATGAGGTCGGGTAGAGGCGATTGTGGAGATCATGGTGGCACTTGATGGCAAAGCAGATGGTGGGGGGGTCGTATCTGGCCGAGAGCAGGAGGTAAAAATGTAGCAAGCCAAGTGAGTTGTGTCAGAATCTGAGTCGTGTCTTGGGCTTCTGGTGCTTTTGAGTGTGTTGTCCATGGTCGTGTGCAGGCATACAGGTCTGAATGCACAGGACGCTCATTTTGGTGATATTTTTCTGAGCTCTTCAATGAAACAAGAAGCAGATTATTTAATTTTATTTGATGTCTTGGCGTCTGCTTGTTCTTGAGTTTGATTAAGCCATTGTGAAGGGTCATTACCTACAATCCAAAGCATAAAAGCACACAGCTTGGGCTGGTATGTCTTGCAGCTCCATACTTGCCCCACCTCCATTGTCCTCCCCTTATAATGCACTAAACTCCCATATTGTAGCTCCTGTTGGTCCTCCCACAGCTCAGCACCGGTTTCCCTCTTCCTCCTGCTCGGTTTGCGCTGCCCACTTCTTGTTATGATGTATATGATATTTGAAATGAGTATTTATTGTACAGAAATGCTTCAAATACAGAAATATTTTTGTGCATATACTTGTTGCTTGTCCTATACATTGTGGATTGGGCCTTTAGTGTCCCTCACATGAAGGTGGTTTTCCAGCTTCTAGCCTTCTCCACCTGCATGGACGAGCAAACAACTTGCCACAAACTTGTCATTTAAAGCTAGCTTTAGATGCCCACAAGATTTGGGGGTCAAGGATGGCTACCCAACATAATATATAGAGGATGCAACAAATTTTTGCAAAAGAAACGTCATGAAATACAATTTCAAAAAGAGTGTTTCAAATTAGGAAAGAAAATTGGCTAGCAAAAAATTTATCCTTAATGGTTCCTCTTGGCTCCAAGTTCAATGCGAACAAATCGTGGAGCAGGTGACAACAAGCTTATATTCGAGATGAGTTATATTGCAAATGGGACCACTATCTTCCTTATGTTGATGAGGCTATTTTGAGGCTCCGGTAAACATCAGTAACTTCCTTGTTTGTGGATGAGTTATCAATGGGAGGGAGAGGCGTTGATGTGGTGCGATGGTATAATGCAATTGTCAGGCAAGGCACTAGCCCTTTCTAAGTTGGCCTCTACTTCAACTAATTGCTAGATTAGCTCGCCTTGTTTTCTTGGAGGATGAAAAGTTGTTTCATTAAAGTTCTCTGTCTCTCTCTCAAAGCACTCTCGCTCCTCTGCCCACCGACCTATTCTAGCCTAACAAATAGCCCAAACATTCTCGAGTCATCCTTGGCAGGCTCTCACATGCTCAAGCAGTTGCGGCTTGTGAGGAGGGAGATCATGATCTGCGAAGGGCTGAGTGTAGGGAAGGATTCCAAAGGGTAGTTTGTCGCCGAAAATCTTCCTCTTGAATATGCTGCATGAATTAGTTTAAAGAGCGAAGCTTCCATTAATGGCGCTCTGAAATTTGTGGTCTGATGTAGGCTGCAACAGGATAGGCTGCAACATGAATAACAGGCTTCTTTGCATTGATAAATACCTTTCTTAAATCATAATCTTTAATTACACTCTGATGCAAAGACGTATATCACACTATCGTACACTAGAATTATATTCTTGCTCACTAAAGCCTCAATGCCCCTCAATTAGGGTCCTCCCTTTGAAGCCGAGAGTAGTGCTTACGGGCCACATTGTATGTAGTACTCCTTCTCGATGTGTGTTTGAGAATTATTGTTTCATAATTTTCGTGGACACATTGTATCCTGTTGTCTGGTGTGTTGTCTTTGTCTTTGTATTGCATGATCTGATCAGTTAGCTCAAAATCTTTCATAGCCTTCCGTATTGAGCAGATGAGTTGAGTGCTGGTTAGAGTATTTCACAAGTATTCGAAATGCTCCTCGCTTATACCAGTGTAATCTTCAGCTTTTCTTTACTTTTAATTTCCATATGGCCTATGGTTGGTACCTTCTTCTTTCTACAAAGCAACTGAAGCAGTTAGTCTAACCATACTTGTTCCAGCATGTGAAACCATCTATTTTAGGTCACTGTAATTGAGTGAGGAAATCATTTTTTTTGCCTGGAGGATTATAGGCCTAAGGTGTCATGGTTGTGGCTCGTCACCTTCATTTTTTCCAACTGTCTCGTCAATTCTAAATAGCACTACATGCTACTCAATGTGGAGTTATTTGTTGGCCCCCCCACAGGCCACATCACCTTGATTTGTGGTGAAAGCTTTGACTGGTACTGTGTTTTTAAACACCACTTTGATTTGTGGTTCCTTCAATCAGAAATATCTAGGTGTTCCAATTTTTGCTTATAATTTACCTGGTTGTGCTTCCTTTATGTGTACGAGTGCCCCCACTTGGCGGTTGCACCATGTAGGCATAGAGTCCGTTTTCTTAACAAACCCTGCCGCCGCCGCAGGTGGGGAGTAATGCTCTTTTGTGCTTCATTGAAGGTCTTCTGAGAGAGAGCAAAGCTCTACTTGAGATCGAGGCCCTCAGTGGGCACGTGGGCTCACCGTATGTCCAACTTCATCTGGCCAGCCACAATATCATGATCCTACTATTGAAGCTGATGCGGTAGTGATAGGGTCAATATTGACAAAGTGATGGTGACACCTTGCTTGGCCAGCATCTTGCAAAGGCGCATCAATATGGGGTTGATGTGGTCAGTATGTGGCCCTGTGCGATGGTGACACCTTGCTTGGCCAGCATCCTGCAAAAGCGCATCATTATGGGGCCGGCGGGATATGGCCCTGTGCTGGCAACAGCACCAGCAACACATGATGCTTCCTTTTTTATTTTATATTCTTTACTTATCTCACTCAAGAAGGAGAGCTGCAACTAATTTTGCTTCTAGGAGTAAGCTATTGAGTCTTGTCATGTGGAAGCATTATATATCATACAGTAGGTATCAAATGTTTGTCGGCTTGTATATAATGCAATTAATTTTTTCTAGGTTGAGTAAGAATGCTACCCTTGGTTAGTGTTTCTTGTCCAGAACAAGATTTCCACTTGGGAAGTTTAGCCACAAACGCTTCCACAAGCCTAATGTTGTCGCTTGCCTCACTTAACACCCACCAGCAATATCTTTCTAGAGACAACATGTTTTATGGTCTCATCCACGAGAAGGATTTTCTCAAAAACACCTTCAACATTGACAACATCTTAATCAACCTGTATCAGCAACTTAGTTAACATGTATCCCAAGTGTGGTGCCCTCACTAAAGCAAAAGAAGCCTTCAGTGGGCTTTTACTTGTGGATGTTGTCATCTTGAATGCGCTGAGCATAGGGCATGCCTATCATGGCGACTAAGCACTCAAAACTTTTCAAATCCATGCATCAATGGCCCTTCTCCCTCCCAATGTAGCCACGGCCTGTGCATACATTCTCAAAGCCTTCGGCAACATGCAAGTCATTGGAAAGGGCCAATGAAATACATCGTTGCTAGACAAAAATGAAATGCTTTCCACAGCATTGGTGGATACTTATGCTAAATGTGGTGCCCTTGCAAGTGATCAACTCTTGCTCCATGAGGTTTACTGTCAAGATCTTGTGTTGTGGATTGCATTTAACACAAGATATACTCAACATGGCTATTGTGAGAAATCATTTGAATACTCCAAGTGTTGAGGCATAGGCTATGGTGGGTGCCACCGAGGGGGTGCCATGGCTAGGAGCAAGTGCATCAGAGAAAAGAGAGAGAGAGAGAGAGAGAGAGAGAGAGAGAGAGAGAGCACGCCGACACAACAAGAGGAACAAAAACAACGCTATATTGTATATGATAAATGTGTAAACAACCTTATATAAAGCCAACCTTGCCATGCACAAACCATGCAAACTAGAATTGCCTGCTATAGGCTGTGCCCACGGGCTTGACATACCTAACAATCCCCCCCTCAAGCCCAAACTAGACAAACCCTCTCATAATACCTCGAGTTTTTGGTATACTCAGCAACCGTGAGTTTTAGGTTCTCTCACAACCAAGGATTTCTGGTTTATCCATAACCTGGTGCTAGGTCAGAAACCCCCCTTTCTTGAACAGATAGGGTGTAGGCCAAACATTTAGCTACCAAAAATGGACTTTTTGGTTCACTTCCAAACCTTGGCTTTAAGGTGTACCCAGTAACCTCATGAGAAGCGGTAACAAAATAGGACTTGAGAACAAAAACTGAGAATTTGGGAGGTCTTACCACTCATGTGTGGCAGTATCTAGAGCCCGTACAATTTTGATATGATGACAACTGACAAGCATGACAATAACTGAAAACAAGGTTTTGATAGAAAGAATATGATTGTCTAGACAAAGACATAACAAATCTATGACACCGAACATATAAAAATAGTTTGTGTACTCTGCATGTGTTGATGTACCGAGTGTTTGGGGTAGATCTTCATGTTCAGCATCACTTTGCCTCATTGCTACCTGTATTCGATTGACAAGAAAAGCCACTAAGTTGGTCCATATATAGCATACTTATCCAATGTGAAGCTTTGGGTAGTTGTGTATGTTCGAGCCTTGTTGTCATTGATGAATAGCGGTTGCATGGCTTTAGTGGTCTTTGAATCAACTTTTGAAGATGCTGAAATTTTGCTTATTACTATGAGCGTTCTTATCATTAAGCCTTGACATGCTTTTAGTACACTTATTATCAGATACTAAAATGCGGACCAGCAATTCCACCTGCATGTTCGACTGCTGCACAGAGAGAGAGAGAGAGAGAGAGAGAGAGAGAGAGAGAGAGAGAGAGAGCGTGCGAGAGCAAACGACGAATTTGAAATTTAAAATCGTGTTATGAAGTGAGGGCCATTCACATCTACGCAGCTAGTAGCCCCATTGGTATGTCTTTTACCCTTCAATGGAGCGAATCACCACATGTCCAATTAGGTTAGATATAAGATTAGATTTTGGATTGAGTTTTTATATTAGAGTCTACCTTCAAGATTACTGTAAAAATTAGAGTTAGACGAACGGTGATCCCTCTCTACAGATGCGACCTTAAGCTGGAAAGCTTTCAACAACATGATACTCAGATTGGAGGCCAACATGTAATGTGTTAAGTAATCCTCGAACAAAGATCTACTGTGAAAAGATGTTAAGATGTTGTGAAATGCTACAGCTAGAGAAGAGGCAAAGGGGTTTTGTCCACTACTTGCACTATCATGTAGACGTGGGTGTGTAGATTTCTTGTACCCACAAATATAGGCATTGACCAATAAAGACGAGATTATAACCCGGTGGTTCTGATCTCCATGCACCTCCAGACCGAGGTGTGCGGGGATTGGACATGACTAGAGAATGTGACGTAGTTTACATTGTGAACAAAGAGAGAGAGAGAGAGAGAGAGAGAGAGAGAGAGAGAGAGAGAGAGAGAGAGAGAGAGAGAGAGAGGGATAAAAGACGGAGAATACCAATAGAAGATTAAATTTGTTGTGCAGGTTATAAGGTTTTTGCCCTCATTATGAGTAGTGACAAGGATGTGGGGCTGTCCAAACGAAACACCTATCTCTCAAGGAGGATCTTATGTCCTTGTAATCAATGCAAGCATGCTGTGCGATGAACAAGACGCGTTTCTTTTCAGCACATTCGTGAATTTGGCGAGTTCAATCCATCTATAATAGATCGAGTTGTTGCCAATTATAACTCGTCGAACTCTGACGCTGGCCAACAAGCAGCAATCTTGCAACCCAATAGACGTGTTCGCATGCGCTTTGGTCAAGCAGCATATGCGAGGCCACAAGATGTAGTCTTTGACAGCTCGGGGGATGATCATGCAGACCACATTCCCAACAAGGCAATGTTTGAGCCCGAGATCGATGAAATGATCGAGACTATCATGGATTCAGAAAGGCTTATCTATGATGATATGAAAAGTGAAGCCGATACGCCATTGTATGATGGAGCAAGTGTGTCTAGATTGAAGGCGCTCCTGGTTCTTCTCAACATGCAGACAAAGTTTGGATGGAGTGACACTAGCATCACAACGCTTTTCAGGTGATCTATTACAATGTGTTTACTTTAATAAAAAAATCTAGATGTATAA
The DNA here is from genome assembly GCF_014529385.1 of Adiantum capillus-veneris. Taxonomy (NCBI): domain Eukaryota; kingdom Viridiplantae; phylum Streptophyta; class Polypodiopsida; order Polypodiales; family Pteridaceae; genus Adiantum; species Adiantum capillus-veneris. The sequence goes on from NC_140956.1 coordinate 12,124,358, forward strand.
TGATCTGATAGATTTTTACACAATTGTACCGTATTTTTTTCATTGTGTAGATTGCTCAAAGAGCACATACTGCCAGCTGATAATGTGATGCCATATTCTAGAGAGGAAGCAAGCAAGATTTTGTGAAACTTGGGGATGGATTACTAGTTGATCCACGCTTGTCCTAATGACTGCATTCTTTTCGGAGGGGAATACATAGACATGGAGAAGTTTCTGAAATGTGATTCCGAGAGATATCGAGTAGATCTCCACGGAACAAAAATTCCACAAAAGTTTTTGCGACATTTTCCTCTGCTTCCTCGCATCAAGCATTTCTTCGTATGTAAGTCCATGGCCGCCCTAGCATCATGGCATGAGGAGAATAAATCTTCGGATGGTGTGCTACGGATTCCTGCAGATTGCACAGCCTGGAAACATATAGATGAAACATGGTCGGATTTTGCCAGGGAAGCTCGAAATTTGCGCCTAGGCCTGGCTATGGATGGCGTAAATCCATTTGGTCAAAGATCAACATCTTACAGTGTATGGCCCGTTGTCATCGTCAACTACAACATTCCCCCGCGGTTGACTACGAAGAAGGGGCACCTATGGCTAAGCTTGATTGTGCCGGGGTGGTACAAAGTGAAGAATATGGATGTGTATTTTCGTCCACTATCGGAAGAGCTACAACAATTGTGGATTAGCATAGAAGTGGTGGATATGAGCCGACACACAGTTCGATGGAATGCTTTGATCAAAGGCATTCTAATGTGGACCATGCATGACTATCCCTGACTAATAGAATGCTCAGGTGATTTACACTTAAACTCAAACACTGTAAATCTTGGTTTTTCTCAAGCTTATCTATTATCATGTGTATACATGTAGGGCTTCAAACAAGCGGATACAGAGCATGTGTCACATGTCGACCTAGACTAAATGCACGTTGGGTGCCCTCATTGAAGAAGCAAATCTACGAAGCTCGTCAAGCGTATCTTCTAGAGAATCATGTGTTACGCGACGGCTTTTTGGGAAGAGAGCCACCGAGGATGTCTGCACAAGCATGGTTAGAGCAGAAGGAGATGTGTGATGACGGTTTGCCCCCAAGGATGAAGAGACTCTCTCTATGGTACGATTTACCATATTGGCCCCGACTCATGGTCAATCACTTGCTCGATCCAATGCACATATTCAAGAATGTGGGTAATCTGCTATGGGACCATCTGAACGGCAAGAAAGATACTTTGCGAGCCAGGGTTGACCTTAGAAATGTGGATCGTATGGAGCAATATTGGCAGCAGACGGCATCCGGTGGATCGATAAAACTCCCTAAAGCACCATGGATTTTCACAGGATCCCAAGAACGCAAAGTAAAAGAGACCATTCGATCTTTACGGACCCCCACTGGCGTAATGCACTCGCTCCGAACGTGTTTTACTAAAGAAGGAAAGCTTACCGGTTTGAAGTCACATGGTTGGCATAAAATGTGCCAGGTATGTTCACAGTGGAATATATCATAGTGGAAATTGTGTAACAAATTCGTTGTGGACTTTAATATCATTGTTGCACGTGTTTTGCTTTTTATTTTACCAGTGGTTATTGAGGGATGTTTGTCTCTTGAGGTCCGTAACACAATCTACAAACTTGCGAAGTTGGTGCAATGGATCTCACATTAACAGGAGATCAACGTAGACTCCATACCATTAGCCAAACTAAACACTGCGGAGGTTGTGTGCATGTTTGAGAAACACTTTCCTACTACCATGCTAACCATTCATGTGCATCTTCTTGTTCACATAGTTGATGAGGTGGAAATAGCTGGCACAGTACATTCCAGATGGATGTTCTTTCTAGAACGTTTCATGAAAACGCTCAAGGGATATGTGCGTCAGAAGGCACATCCAGAGGGTAGCATGGCAGAAGGTTGGCTGGTATCAGAGTCCCTAGTGTACATTGGAGAGTGGCTAGATGGATTTGATAAAGCCCGTAACACGCTATGGCGAACCATAGATGATGAGCGCATATATGGGATTGTCATGTGCAATCCCGGTGTTGAGAAGAAGATGATGGAAGATCTAGAGGCTAAAATCAACCAATTTTGCATGCTTCACAATCCAGTGATGCAAAAGTGGATTTCACAATATGAGGATGCAAAGCAAGAGCGACAAAGGGCACGAATCGAGTGGAGACGGGGAAGACGACCACCGATGCACTATCCGACGGGTTTGGAGAGCCTACCAAAATTCATGAGCTTAAGATGGTTGCACAACCAATTGAAAAGCGCACAACAGTGCGGTGAAGAAGTGACTGAGGAGGAGTGGGAGTACTCTCGGGGTTGCGTGACCAAGGTAAGTTTGCAATGTACAACTACTATGACTTTCTAGATGTTTGAACGGCCACTCATAATCTTTGTTGGTTGTAGTATAAGTCATACACAGCAGCATGGTGTAAAGGTCAAAATTTTAGGGTGGAACGCATCCACAAAAAGCGTTTTACTCAAGATTGTGGAATCATGGCAAAATTTGAATAGCTTAGTCGACGACGGTCCTCTGATGCAGATCCTGTGGTGGCGGAAATCACTTACTTCGGCACGCTATAAGAGATATTGAGGATCAATTATAGAACATTTTTTGTCGACTTGTTCGGCGTGCAATGGTTCAAGATAATCATGGAGGGTCGCAATGCTACTGTGCGTAGAGGAGAGTCTAGTTTTCTTGAGGTGGAATTAACTAAGAAATGGACTGACCTAAGAGACGCTTTCGTACTACTCGAGCATTGTGAACAAGTAAGTATGTAAATAGTTAACATCCAATTTTAGAAGTTATGTGCTTGGAAGCTCTCATGTAAGTTATGTGGCTCTGGCAGGTGATATTTCATCCTACAAAGTCTGTATCAAACTGGTGGTACGTCATAGAGGTTGCCCCTCATAGTAGTGCACGGACGTATGAAGGCTACCATGTGCCAATCAGAGCGGCATCAATGGAGGACATCAGAGAAGATGCTCAATCAGAAGCCGCTGAGGTGGTGCAAGATGAGCATCAAGTTGCTACTCTCTATGGGGTGCATACAAAGGATCTACAAAATGAAACGAAGGACATCTGTTTAAACGGAGAGCTCTATATAGATATAGGAAGTTATGATGAGCTTTGCGAGGATGAGAGAGAGACCTCTTAAAGCCATAAATATTGTATTTGAACAATTTAGCTCCATTTTATAATATATATTGTATTCACGTAGCTTTTTGTCCATTTCTGTCTATATGCATCATTGCGTCATTGTATTTAATGGTCTTTGCATCCACTCCAAGTACGTATGCTCTAGGTATGTTCTCACAAGCAGGAACGACGAGCACTGCGCTCCAAGTGGGATGCAGACTGAAGCTGCAATCGCGAAGCTTGTCTGCTCAATATAGATGCTACTCGTCCCACCGCTAGATCAAGCTGATCGGGTGAAAGAGACACTAAGAAGCACTACTACTGCTTCTAAGCGTCTCTTTCACCCAATCAATTAGATCTAGTGGTGGGGCAAGCAACTTCTATGAGCAGACCTTCACAATGCAGCTTCAGTCTCCATCGCACCCGGAGCACAGTGCTTTTACAAATTCACATAAATTCAACGAAATCTCTCTACACAGGAATCCTTCCCCCTTTATGAGTCCTCTCTCTCTCTCTCTCTCTCTCTCTCTCTCTCTCTCTCTCTCTCTCTCTCTCTCTCTCTCTCTCTCTCTCTCTCTACTTGTCCGTGTTTTCTTCTCCATTCATTCAATATTAAGTTTAAATGTTCGTGTGTTTAATGCAGGTATGGATGATGAGGAGTTTCTTTCTTCTTTGTCACCCGAGCAACGACAGTGGTACGTGGAGCATCATCGCTCTGGAGCACCATCAAGCGTTCCTACTCCTTTAGCGTCTCCCTCTATTTCGGAGCATTCAGCGCACTCCGAAGCTTTGGTGTCGACGAGAAGATCTTCACACTTGTCTAGGCACCAACGCTCTAGTGGTGGCGGCAGCGGTTGTTGTGGCGATGCCGCTGCCGATGCCTCGATATCGTCTCGTGTTCGAAGAGGCTCTTTACCCTCCCCTTCTTTGCCCGCCGCCACACCAACCACGACATCGCCATCTACACCAGGTTTTGCACAACTAACGGCCGTTCCTACAGGCTACACACCACTAGCTACTCCTCCAGGAGTCACTCCAGTTGACACTCCTCGCTTCGAGGCCCAAACTCCAGTGGAGACACCTAACGTCCATACCGCCGTTGACATGCCCCTAGAGACCCCTGCCGGGACACCCAGGTTCATGCGTCACCGGCGAGAGGGCCTGCCTTACTCTGTTGACTTCACCAGCGGCATCATCTTGGATGATGAAGGCAAGAAGGTGACCTCGCGCATGCGCGGTCTTTGCTCTCAGGTGTTTAGACACTACATACTAAACACCTGGAGTGAAGTACCAAGTGATTTAAAAGACAAATTGATCACCATGCTGCATGACGAGTTTCCCGTTTCAACACAGGATAACCGCTTCAATGAAGACCTGATGAAGGTTCGAATGCGCGAGTACTGCAAGCACAAGCGTTCCGAAGTGCAAAAAGCAATTAAGCATGGGTGGAACAGACCAGATTGGCTGGCCAAAGAAGATTGGAAGAATGCAAAGAAAGCAGCGCACGAGAATCCCGACAAGTCGAAGCAATAAAAGGAGGCAGCCAGAGTGCGAGTAGAGGCAGGGAGCTCGCACCACTTGGGGAGCGGCGGGTGGGCATCATTTGAGGCCGATTTTGTAAGTGTTTTCGCATTGCTCTTTAGGTTTGATAGTTTAGGGTTTAGGGGTTTTTAAATTCTAACATAATGGATTCTTTGTATGTTTTGACAGTGGTCGATGACTGGACGTGACCCCACACCGTACGAGCGCGAGTACGCAGGCAGGAAGGGCTTAAACGCCCTGATGGACATTCTGAGTTCTCGCGACGGCATGGTTAGTATTAGGGTTTACTCTTTTCTATTTGTTGTATTGATTTATAAATTATATGTTTATACTTACAAAAAGCTGTCTTATTGTTTTTTTTTGCAGAATCCGATAGATACGCCGCTTGGACGCGATGAGACGTCTGATTAGACGACGTCAGTCTAGCCATAGCTAGATAGCATTAGTTTCCTTTTGTCATAGCATATGTATCATGAGATGACGTTTATACGTCTTTTTGAAAACCATGTATATTTTTTCAATAATGACAATTGTGTTGTAACTATTACATTTGCAAAGTTTAACAATCATGTAATTTTGCCTATGATGTGTACAATTGTCATTGATTTACTTTCATCAATTTACTTTTGTCAGTTTTGTATCTTTATTCTCCAAACAATACTATGGATGATGGAGTTAATGGTTATATTGTCTTGTGGGTGACTACTTTGGGTCTATATTTAAGCTTGCACTTTCTTTCAAAGGTGAATCTCGGCTTATCTTGGATTCATTTAGGTTTACTCAATGATTGAAACATTCAATATGTTTGATGGGTGGCAGAGCATTCAATGCCCTGCCACCAGAAAAAAATTCTCTCGGGCGTCGCTATGATTGTCGCTATATAAGGCTCTGTAGCGTCGCTATAAACATCGCTATAGGTGGCCTGTAAACGTCGCTATGATCGTCGCTATAGGCGTCGCTATATAGCGACGCATATAACGACGTCCATAGCGACGTTCCCGTATTGACGCTGTTAGCGACGGTCTTAGCGACACCGGGGAGTATAAAAACCCAATGTATTTCCGTCGCTAACAGTGTCACAAGTGCACACAACCTCTTGTAGTGACAATGACATGCTTGGTGTTGCTTTTTTTGTCGATTCCCTTCGGGTTGTCATATCTCTCTCTCTCTCTCTCTCTCTCTCTCTCTCTCTCTCTCTCTCTCTCTCTCTCTCTCTCTCTCTCTCTCTCTCTCTCTCTCTCTCTCTCTCTCTCTCTCTCTCTCTCTAGCCATTTGAAACCAGCGAGCAGCCAACAATCTCAAGCGAGCTGCGGAAGCGATCTCAAGCGAGCAGACAGTAAGTAGTTGAGCAACAGGTAGTCTCTCTCTCTCTCTCTCTCTCTCTCTCTCTCTCTATGCTCTTATGCAAGATGTTGACATGGGTGGGAATATTCACCTGCATAAACAAATTAAGGGCATACAGTAGAAGTCCTCAAGTTTTGATTCAGGCCAGCACCATTTTTCACCTCCCCTAGCCCTTTTGGATCAAACGTGTTTCCCTAGAAAGACAGCTATGTTTACTTTCGTGTCCAGATTTTTGGTGGCAAGTCACTGATGTACACATGCAGACAATCAAACTAGCATTGACAAATTAAGGGCATATAGTAGAAGTCCTCAAGTTTTTATTCAGGTTAGCAACATTTTTTTCCCCTCCCGGCCCTAGCCCTTCCGGATCAGACGTGTTTCCCTAGAAAGAAAGCTATATTTACTTTCGTGTCCATATTTTTGGCAGGTCAGTGATATACACATGCAGACAATCAAACTAGCATTGTGCGTAGCTACCAAGTCCATGAAGAAACAAAGTATGAAGAAACAAATATTATTCAGTCAAAGTTCTGAACTAATTTACTGTTGTCAGGCAGTGCTAATGTATGCTGGAGGATTCTTCAGTCTAAAGCACTAAAAGTTGTTTCGGTCACAACATGAGGCAATTACCAAATCAGCAACATGAACCATCTAGCCATAGGTATCCCTTTTGACTGTAGTGAGCTATGTACAGAGTGCTTCGCTTGATGAGCAGCATCCAATCACTGTAATTCCGATAATCAAGTGTTAGCAGTTGCATTACACATCGGCTAAATCTGGTTTTGCCTTTATGCAAATATGGTTTTACTCCAAGAGGGCCAGCCATACATAATATTGCAAATATCTACCTTCCTATGTGAACTACTCCATTAGATGTCCTCTTCTAGCAAGTGGATGGCCCTTGGGCATTTGATAGTGATATATTGATCCTGTTATTTGTTGCTTTTTTTGTGGCCCTATCATTCAGATCCCAATGCTAGTTTGTTCAATACTGTACAATTTGTTTTAGGCCGTGATTTTACGTCAGAGTGGTTAATTCGGCCCATTTAGGTTGCCCTTTGAGGGCTTTATTTTATGACATTAGAAACCACGATGTATTTTGACATGCTTTCTTCTGAAGGACTCTACTTGCGACATACATCTAATGATCTTGTCGTATGCCAACAACGTAATCTAGGAAATCCTACGGGATGATGTCGAGCAATCTTGCGAACTTATTTGTAGGATCTACATCTGCAAAGTAAACTCTTAAAGTAGATGGCTACTTTCCATAAAATGATTGTACTAACTGTTGTTGGTTGTTGCTACACATTTGTGGGCATCTGGCAGCTTTTCCATATTTCTTAGAGCATGTAGAATCCATGATTCCAATCTTATGTTGATTGGACCAATGTAGCATGGTATTTACACCATGTACACAGGACAAACTAGACCCACTTGTGCAGGAGCTTTTAATGAAGGTTCAATTAGATCAGTCACTATGGGCACTGCACAGATCTAGGGTCTGCAAGTCACATATGAGGAGGTATAGGGTAGGCATAAGGGTGGAACAATTAGAGGAAGAATATTGCCAGTAAAGGCAGCACCTAGTGCAGCTGATTGCACTTAAAGAGAATCCAGATCACCTCACACCCTTGCATCTTTATTGATGCCACTCTCTGCGTTTTAGATCATCCACATTGATGTTTGCTGCAGATCTGACACGAAAGAAGCATCCAAGGACCCCTTTCGGCAGTAACCAAGAGGAACCTTAGTCTCAGCCAAATTTCAGCCAGCTTTTGGAGCTCAAAACAGAGCTAGATGTGCCTATAGATCACCCGCTCCATTCCTAGGAGGAGCCTCCCCCCAAAGGGCAGTTGTCAGAGCCTAGAATTGACCATTTGATTAGAGTCTTCTTGTACAGAATGTCAACTCTTGGAGTGCACTGATCCCGGAATATACGGAACCACAGGAGGGCCAGGAAGCTCTAGGTTGTTTTTAGCAAATGCAAGGTGAGGGCATCTCTCCGGATGAAATCACCTATGCTTTGGTCTTAAAGGCTATCTTGACAGTAAAGACTCTCTCTCTCTCTCTAGTCGTACCCTCACAAAAGCACAAATAGACCATGCGGGCATTCTCTTTGAGATGTCCTCTATTGGAACACGTTGATTGCATACTACTACCAGCATGGACATGGCAAGGAAGCTCTGGACTGTTTCCAGGAGCTGCAAAGTGAGGGTTTCTTGCTAGAAGAACTATCTTGGAGTGCTAGTGCAGACAAATATGCAAGGACTTTCTCCAATGCATTCACCCATGCTTCCGCGTTGAAGGCACGTGGCCTTAGGCCAAGATCTATATTTTCAGTCCATCATTCCTCTCACATTGGGTGCGCATTTCAACCGTCGGTATCCGTCGGCAATCCCCCATCGAGAAGGATTCAAAGGTGCATTAAATCTGTCCCGAAGGTGCTTCATATCTAAGAGCTACCGCGAAGACATTCCCCATTTGAGTTGTTATTAGAGTTTTCCATGCTCTGTAGATCCTCCCATCAATGGAGTTATCCGTAAAGAAGAACGTAGAAATGAGAACAAAATAGTAAATACAATATTGTATGTATGAGTGACTTCTACTCACTTAGGGTAACAAGGTTTGTGGAAAACAAATAATAAGCGCACTCACTCTCTCTCTCTCTCTCTCTCTCTCTCTCTCTCTCTCTCTCTCTCTCTCTCTATCTCTCAACTTTCACTTCTATGTTCTTGTTTACTGATGTATACTCTTGTTCAATGCTTTGATGAGAACACAATAGTAATTACAATAGTGCCCTTGCTCTCAATTCATTTCCATACACATGCGTACCAAAGGGAAGCTCTCCCTCGACACTATCTCGCATGGGAATGCTCAAATGGGATCGATGGTTGAGGTGATCTGGGCCGTCGGATGCGCATTTGGTAAATTCGGGGCGTTTGGTAAATTCCGAAAGAAAAGTAAATTCAAGCAGGCTTGTAAATTCGGGTCGATCCGCACCCCATGTCTCGAACCCCTGACCTCCCCACCACGATCCATGTGCACTAACCACGACACCCTCATGCGTACGTTGAAATATAGGCGATTCGAGTATGTCATATTGTAAACGTGGGCCGATTAGTAAATTCGGGGCAAATTTGTAAATTTGGGCAAAAATTGGTAAATTCGGGGCAACCTTAAATGTGACGGTCCATAATTGACGCGCGTCGCCTTTTCCTCCTCCACCATTGATCCCATTTCACCATGCCCGTGTGATATAGTGATGAGGGAAGCCCTCTCTCTAATTGCAATCGCCTTGAAGGCTTGTACCGTTCCACCAGTTTGTTATCCACTTGTAGTCATGCAGGCTAACGAAGCACTCTAGTTTTGATTCCTCTTGTAGAGAAGCTCATTAAGAGATATGATGGAATGTAGCTTTGATTCTTGGGTTGGCAGGCCTTGTGATTTTATCACTTGTTTCAAGACTAATAAGAATGCGTGAGAAGTTGAGAAAGCTGAGGATTGGAATTTGGGGGCCATTTGTGTGGATCTGGTCAATCATAACTACCATCGCTTCATTATCTTTTTTTTACCATAAAGGGCGTGAGAATTATATTGAGAAGAAACAAAAAGCTACATCCGATACTAAATACAAGGCCCTTTGGGCTAGAGGCCCTCTGGGCTAGAGGTGGGCTCAGGGTTGCTAGCTCAGCTCTAATACATTCAAAATTAGATACAAGGGTGTGATGTTGACAGTCACGGGGTGTCACCTAGGCCCCCGAGGAAAAGAGTTGATTACGTTCTGCAAGTGGCTGATTAGCCTTAATCCATTGTTTAGCTGTCGCCTTAGTTTTTCCCCTTCGGCCTTGCAGTCGTTGATCATTCTCTACAAGTGGGAGTAAGAACCATCCAGTAAGATCTTCTGCTGCTTGGAAATGTTTGCACTGTTATAATACCCCATACAATCCATGAGCACTTTATAGTTGGCTTGGTAAATTCTGCACTGCTCAAGCTTTAGCTGATTAACCTGCATAGAAAAGTGAGAAAATAGAACTCTCAGACTTTTAGTCTGGTAAGCCTCATCATAAAAACAGCTTCTTTCCAGATGATCCAAAAGAATTCGCCTCTTATCATATTCCATACTACAGAGAAGAGTCCTATAGAGTCTCCTAGGAGGAACAGTTTCCAGCTGGGGGTGAACCCTATCCCACTTGCTAACGGGGCCAGTATTTCTCTGTTGGCTGGGCAATTAATGAAGAGGTGGGGAATATCTTCTTCATTCCCATTACATCTTTTGTAGTGTCCATCCCCCATGCCGGCATGGCTCATTCTGAAGCCTGTCCATACTGCTTTGTGCATAACCAACGAAAGCAGTACTGAGTGTTTGTCCGGGGTATCTTGATGCGAGAGTGTTTTGAATTTAAAGAGCCATTGCCTTTTGTCAAGAGATAGGTTCCATTTTCTATTCAGGGTGGTATGTAAAGCTTCCTTTAGTGCTGGGGTTCGGTTTGGAGGGTTGGCGAGAGCCCCCCCTCCTGCCCAGTATAGTGCCTTCAGTGCACGGTTAGGCAGCTCTGAGAGCGTCCACTCTTGCTCCTTTGGGAAAATGGCTATCCTAGCCTAGATGAGGGTGAGTTCCCACGGTTGAAGTTGGTACCTAACCAAGAGTTCAGTTTTATTAAGCCACCTGAACTCAGATGTGTTCCACGCATCTTTCCAAGTGGTTATTCATTTCTTCTAGAGTCTTTTAGCTGACATGTGGTGCCTCTAGCTCAGTTGGGGGATAGGGGGGAGAAACCACCACATTGATTCAGTGGCCCTAATTAACTGTCTACTATGTTTGGACTCCCAGTTGATTCTGATAAGGCTTCTGTACCTGTTCCAAGCCACCCACAGAGATTTGAGCAGTTCGGACCCCTTAGCTACTACTTCTAGGGGACCAAAAAAGACCGTGGTCAGGGGAATGTTGGTGATTCCCTTATTCCCTTTAAAATGGAATTTGTGAATATCCCGAAATAGTGGAGAGGACCATTCTTCACCTAGTTTTTCCATTGCTCTGAGGATCAGTTTTACAGCTAATTTGTCTGCCCATAGTTCAAAATTGGTGAGGCCGAGACCCCCTAGTTCTTTAGGCAGACAGCAGACTTCCCAACTTACTTTGGCAAGCCCTTTTTTATGGGGGTCTCCTGACCAAAGAAAATTTCTGCATATCCTGGTTAGGTCTTTTAATTGACAGTCATGTGGTTTCCAACACGAGAGAAAGAAGAGCACATAGCCTACAAGGTAATGTTTTATCACTACAGTTCTACCCGCTATGTTAGCTTGAAATCCAGTCCATCTGTTGCGTTTGTTGTGGAATTTGTCCATTACCCACTGCCACCTTTGGGCCATTGTAATCCTAAACCCAAAGGGGATCCCTAGAAGTTTGAAGACCACTCCATCCCGAATAATTGTGCATCCTTGCTCCTCCACCCACCTAGGGAGAGTAGCCTTTGAGGCTCTAATCCCTGTTTTGGTGTGGTTGATTTTAGACCCTGAGGCTGTGTAGAATGTGTTGAGGCAATCTCAAAATGCTTTCAAAGAGGTGTCGGCGTTGTTTAGCAGGCCGTTAGTGTCGTCAGCAAATTGAGATAAGCACTGTTGGTTTCCGTTGGGTAGCTTGATTCCTTTGAGGCTGCCTTGTTGTATTTGAGCTTTAATAGACAATTTAGGGAGTCTGCTGAAGTGGCAAATAGCAGAGGGGCAAGTGGACATCCCTGCCTAACCGAACGATCAAGGGGGAAGGGTTTTGACAATCCATTGTTGATAGCTACACGGGCTTGGGCATTTCCGAGCAGTGTTTGTACAAACCTTACCATACTAGGCCCAAACCCCATCATGGTTAAGCTTTCCAAAATGAACGACCATTCAAGCCTGTCATATGCTTTGTCAAAGTCGACCTTTATGAAGATGTGGTCTTCTCCAATAGCTTTAGCATACTCTATTCCTTCCCACATAGCTATCACTGCTTCGAGGAGTCGTCGCCCTTTGATGAATCCTTTCTGCTCTGAGCACAACCAGTCAGTTAGGGCTGGGGCAATTCTGAGGACGATGGCTTCAGCAAAAGTTTTGTGTGCTATTGAGCGTAGTGATCTCTGACCACTTCCAGGTTCTCCTTTTCTGAGGTGGCTATCCCTCTGGTCCCAACCAGCATTGGGACCATTTCTCTCTGATGTTTCTTTTTTAGACTTCTGAACATGGCTTTGGATGGCTTGTCAGATTTCCCTGCCCATCATTCTCTAAAAAAGGCTTCGGTGTGTTGCAGGGAGAGTTCTTCTTCCAGTTTGAGTTGGTGACGGAGGGTGGTAACTTTGTTCTGCACTGCCTGGTCCTTCTTACTCTGCAGGTTTCTAGTTCTACGAGTTCATCATAGATGGAGTCCTTCCTCTTCCTGCCGAATCTGTGTCACTTTTTCCTAAAAGAGATCAGAGAGAGTTGGGTGTTGGAAATCGCCATCCTCCAGGCCTTGGCTGGAGTGTTGCCCTTAGCGAAAGCTTGAACCCAGATAGCTTTTATACTACTCTGGACCTCCTCTAACCGAAAGAGCGAAGGGTCTATCTGGAACCAATGGTTCCTTATCTTGTTGCATTTGTTGTCCATCTTTATGATTAAAGGATAGTGGTCTGACCCACAGGAGGTGGCTCTGGCTGCAGCTTCGATCCTGTTGAACTGATTGGCTAGAGAGGTACTTACGTAGCATCTATCAAGCCTAGCCTTTTGAGCAAGGCTCCCTCTTGAGTACTTTTGCCAGGTGAAGTCACCTTGTGATCCTATGTCCCACAGGTCTAGCTGTTCTTTAAGGTTGATCCATTCTTGTTTCTCCGTTCCCCCCACTACCTGCCCCTTCATGAGGTACCTATCCTCCATAGTCTCAACCATATTGAAGTCCCACATCAGGATGGTCTGTCCCTTATGTTGTGCTATTTGGCTCCGCAATTTGGTCCTGTCTTTGACCGAGCCTCTTGTATAGATGGAGATCAATAGGAAGCTAAGGGGTGCCTCGATGGAGAGAGCAACCCAAAATTTACCTATTGTCGACAGTGTTTGATTTATTTTCCAGTTCAAAGGGATGCCTAAGGCAGTTCCTCCTTAGCCTCTGCTATGCGAGGAGTGCACCCACCGTCGTTCCTTGGATATCATTTGTAGCCTCTTCTCCAACTCTTGCCTTGCAATTTTTACTTCCTGTAGTCCTATAACTTCAACAGGATAGTTCTGAATCCACGCTTTGATCTTTCTAGCTTTGTTGGGGTCGGTTAGCCCCTTTATGTTCCAAGAGAGTAGCTTCATTTTACGCTTTTTCAGTCTTTTCTGCTCTTTGCCTGAGCCCTTGGTGAGGGCTGGGTTACTGAGTTGAGGCTCCTCTTATTGTCCTTTTGCACCTCCATCGGGGAAGGTCCAGCTTCTAGACAGGTTGCAGGTCAAGGGGCAACATTCTCCTTGTTCATTTCCATGTTGCTCGATGCTCTGTTGAGGTCAATGGCAACACCTCTATCCGTTTTGTTAACCTACTCTTCTAGCCTAGACTCTATGTCTAGTTCCTCTTCTGAGTCCTACCCCATCAAGTCTGCCACCTCTGAGTCTTCCCATTCTGGGAGTGAGCCTAGGAGGGCATATCTGTTTGCCTGCCTAGGCTTGGCTCTATCATTCAAGGGTTTCTCAGTAGCTGTTCTATTAGTACGATTATTTTGCTGAGGGACAGGCTGCGGAGTTTGTTGATGACCTTCATTTTTTGCATGGTCTCTTGGTGTCGTTTCTGGTTTAGGGTTTTTGATCGGGCAGTCCCGAACGAAGTGCCCTTTCGTTCCACAGTGAAAGCAAGAGTTAGGTAGGTACTTGTACAATAGAGGTTGTTCAAAAGCTTCTCCATCATCCAGAGCGATGATCATTGATGAAGGGAGGTCCTCAGAGATATCGATCTCTATCAGGGCTTGTGGGTGCCAGGAGGGGATGTACTCTCCCCGTGGGTGTCCTCCTAGAACCTTCCCTAGTTGCGACCCTATCACCTTCAAGTGGTTGTGGAAATGTAGAGGCAGGTTAGGGAACTCGACCCACACTGGAAAATGTGAAAGGGCATCCCTCTCAGCGTTATAATCCTTATTCCATTTGAACAGACAGAGAGGGGAGGAGCGTAGGAGCCACTTCCCCGAGCTTAACACCCTAAAGGCTATGTCTGCGGTCTTGAAGACGAAAACATATTGATTTTTGGGCAGAGCCTGGATGGTCTCGACATCCGCCCCAATCGACCCCCACTGACTCCTTATCCACCCTCTCAACACATCGGCTGGGGGCCAAGGTCCTGCTAGTAAGCCTATGAGGGCTCGCCCTTCTAAATCATTTTGGGTTTTGCGAACTTGAATAGTAGGTAATATGACCAGAGGCTTACCGTCTGTAGTCTTGCCAGCGCCTCCTGCATGATGGCCTCTGCTTCCTCCTGATTGAGACTTAGCGGGGCAGGATTAGAAGCGGGTGCAATGGGAGCGCTTTCAAGAGTCCCAGGATGTAGCCCTGTTGGTGGGTGGGCAAGGGGGACTGAGTGAAGAACCCGGCATCTTGCCTTGCTTGCCTTGCAGCTTGAAGCTTGCTTAGTGTTGCATGCAGCATGTGCTCCTCTTCGCATTTGAAGGGCCCCAAGTGATTGAAATGCGGGTTGCCAAGTAGGTGGAGGTCGTTTAATCCGCTTGCGTGGACGGTCGTAGCGTTGGGATGCACTAGGGTATGATGATGCGGCAGACCTCCCGAAGCCCACATGTTGGGGGTTCTCGCATCGGGGTTGTGGGCGGGTGAGATGACCGGCGTGGTCATCTCACTGGGCGGTAGGCGGGCGCAGAGAAGATGATGCTTCGTCATCGCTAACCTACAACCCTAGCTCTCTCTCTCTCTCTCTCACTCTCTCGACAAGTGAGTTAAAACTTCGAAAAGCAAGGTATGTTTCTCACTTCATTCTCGAGTCTTGCTCATTGTGTAGATGCATTCAATTGGTACGGCGGTGGGATTGGATATTGCACTTCTTCTAATGAGTGTCTGTGGGCTCATGGCTGTGAGTGAATTTGTGAAATCTCCCGCTAACACCGCATTTATGGCCATGGAGGAGATGCTCATTAGACTCGAGGCCCAACACGGCCAGGAACAGAGAAGGAAACATGTGTGTGCATCGAAGAATCGGAACTTGGAGAATTTGCGTGCAATTTCCTTGAATGCCTTATAGAGATTCGTGTCCACACGTTGCGTTTCTGCCTTTCTGGCATATGCAGGGATTGGAGGGGACGTGGATTTGTCTGTGAGAAGATCGCTAATGGTGCAGCTGCGATCTAGGATTTCTGCAGGGATGACAGATCAAGAAAGAGCCTCCACCCTCGTGCGCATGCCGCCCAAGTTCTTCCTGTTTCAGGTCTCGACCTCTAATTCAGGCGACATCTCTGCTAATTGCCAATTTCATGGCGCCTGCCTGTTTTTCTTTCGTTCTCGTTTGGAGCATTGCCTGCTTGAGCACATCAGTATGTTTCGCATCTCTGCAAGCAGAAACGGAGGCCCTGCTCTTGATCAAGCAGGTGGCTATGGCGGCGCATCTTGAGCCCAACAGCAGTGATATAGGCCCCTTGTCTGACTGGACGAGTAACGACGATACCCGTCCTTGTCACTGGAGTGGGGTTACCTGCAGCTTTGACGGCTCCACCGTGATTGCACTCAACATCTCTGGCATGAGTCTCTCTGGCACACTCTCACCTGCGGTTGGCCGCCTTCCCAACATGGTATCTCTTTCCCTTGTCTGCACCCAGCTTTCCGGCAGGCTCCCCTCTCAAGTTTCTCACCTGAGTCTTCTCCGATATCTCAACATTTCCAACAACGCCTTTGTGGGTCCCTTCCCCAGCAGCTTTTCTCGCTTAGTCTTCCTGGAGGTCCTTGATGCCTCTGATAACAACTTCACAGGTGCATTGCCGGCGGACGTCGGCGTGCTTCACAGGCTGAGGCACCTGCACTTGGGTGCCAATTTCTTTGAAGGCACCATCCCACCTTCCTACGGCAATCTTGTGAATGCAGAGTATTTGAATGTGGGTGACAACAATCTGACAGGCCGCATTCCTATGACATTGGGTCTTTTGAGGCAGCTGCGGCATCTCTATATGGGGTATAATGCTCTTAGAGGGGTGATTCCAGCAGAGCTTGGACTGCTCAACAACCTGATGATCCTTGACTTGCAATCTTGCAAGCTGAGTGGCGCTATTCCATTTACTCTCTCCTCCCTCTCCAACCTTGACACCTTGTTCTTGCAGAATAACAACCTGCAAGGTCCACTCCCTCCGCAGTTTGGCAACCTATCGGCTCTCAAATCGTTTGATCTTTCCAGAAATAGCATTTCTGGTGTCATCCCTCATACTCTTTGTAACCTCACAAACCTCGAGCTGCTGAGCTTACTTTACAACTCTATGAGTGGAGCCATTCCTGCTTGCATAGGCAATCTGCCCAAGCTTCAGGTTCTCAAACTCTTCAACAACAACTTTTCAGGACAGATACCTCAGAATCTAGGACTAGCTAGCTTGCAGCTACGCCAAGTGGATTTGTGCTTCAATAGCTTGACAGGCCCCATCCCTCCAAGTATTTGTGCAGGGCAGAAGCTTGAGTGGCTGCTTCTGATGAGCAATCAGTTGTCAGGAGAGGTTCCACCCAGCCTTTCCGTGTGTATCCCTCTAGTCAGGATCCGCATGGGGCACAACCAGCTTCAGGGAAGCATACCTCCGGGGCTTTTGGCATTACCCAATCTTGACATGTTAGAGTTGAACTCAAACAGCTTGCAAGGCCTTGCTTTACCAAGCATCATTCCCTCTTCATGCAAGCTCAAATCTCTTAACTTGGCCAGCAATCGCCTAACTGGTTCATTACCCTCTGCAATTGCAAATTTGTCTAGCCTCGAAGAGCTTGATCTCTCCATGAATGGCATTTCAGGCAGCATTCCTTTAGAAATAGGCCATCTTTCACATCACCTGAGCTCTCTTGATCTCAGCACCAACCTGCTAACCGGCTCCCTTCCGGCCTCCATTGCCCTTTGTTCGCGGCTCTCTCAATTCAACCTTTCCAGGAACCATCTTAGTGGTCCCATACCGTCGTCTCTGCAAAATATGACATGGATCATGTCTATTGACCTCTCATACAATAATTTCTCAGGGAATGCCCCAACAGGAGGGCCCTTCAATGAAAGCTCTCTCCATGGTAATGCTTACCTGCTATATCCCGTCCAAGAAGCCCATGAGCTTGTGAATTCCAACTCTTGCGCCAAAGGTCAAATCATTTGTACACATCACCCTACCAGAGTGCTCCTGGTTGCAGCAGGAGTTGGAGTGGGATTGGGCTGCATTTTATTTGTACTACTGTGGATTTTCTGGCTTCGTAATATAGATGATCCTTGTATATATTTGTCGGATATATATCATGTGATCATGGAAAGTCGGCTTGTAAATCGCTTTAGAAAGGCACGACCAGCCATAATGTGGAGGTTTGTGAAGTTTGAGAAGCTGCAGTTCACAATGCAGGACATACTGCAATGCTTGGAAGATCACAACATGGTTGGGCAAGGAGGGTCGGGGGCTGTTTACAGAGGTATCATGCCTTGTGGTCGGGTCATTGCTGTCAAGCGCATACCTGTGGCAGTAGGATCAGGGAAGAGCTGGAAAGAGCTAGACATTTTAGGGAAGGTTAGCCATCGGCACATTGTCAAGCTGCTTGGGTGGTGCTCGAATGGCCGCTCATATCTTCTTCTGTATGATTATATGCCAAATGGAAGCCTTGGCCAGCTTATAGACGGAAGCTCAACACTTGTCAAGGATACTTGGGAAACTAGGTTTAAAATCGCTTTAGGAGCAGCTGAGGCGCTTGCCTATCTGCATCATGATTGCTCCCCACCCATATTGCATCGAGATGTGAAGCCCAATAACATTCTAATGGACAACAGATGTGAAGCCAAGCTTGCTGACTTTGGCCTTGCCCGGCCATTAACAATGCCCCAATCCTTTTCGTACATCGCCGGCACATGTGGCTACTTAGCACCAGGTATACGTATTACCAACTTCGTTTCGCTGTGCAAGATATTGAGTGCAATGGCAAACTTCCTTTGGCTTGCTAGAAGTTGCTTGTATAAGAGTTGTTGCCCTTGAAAGCGTAGTGCACAATCAGGCTCTAATAGCTAGTATTTTACGATGTGTTTTGTATGCAGAATATGGGCACACTTTGAGGGTGAACGAGAAGAGCGATGTGTACAGCTACGGTGTTGTACTGCTGGAGCTGGTTACCGGGCGCAAAGCACTAAGTGCAGAGTATGGAGAGGGCATGGATATAGTGAAGTGGGCACGGTCCATGGCACTTACGGAGGAAAAAATTCTGCAAATGCTGGACTCGTCCATTCTATGCCATGGTGAAACACTATATACATGGGGATCAGCTCGCGCTGACCAAATTATCGAGCTGGAACAAAAGCCATCTGATCGCGATGTTGCCTCTATGGCACCTGAACTTGCAGTGCATGAGCTGCCGCCTTCTACTTATTTTGATTCTCCCTCAGTTTGTTCCTCATTCTCAGCTACAGCTGCAGCTCCTGCATGGATTAAGCTTGCAATTCCATCATCTTCATCATCATCATCTTCTGCATTCACAGTGTGTGCACGTGCTAGCTTGGATCAATTGGGGATGACTTTGGTGTTGCAACTGGCCTTGCGATGTGTGGCGGATGATCCACACCTCCGACCAACCATGCACGAAGTCGTGAAGATGCTCAAGGCATATTAATGCAGGCTGATTGTTGGGAGCCGATGAGCATGTAATTAAGGGTTAGGACTCGGCAGTAGTACTTCGTCTGTATTGCATTACCTACATATAGTTACAAGCCAAGAACTGGCTTCATGATGATGCTAACCTACTTTCTGGCTTGAATAGAGATTTATCCCTCTTTTGAGGGGGTTGTGATGGACTTATGGGAATCATCTTAGTCTATTTTCCAACCTTTGTGCTCAATTTTGGAATGTTTCCCTACTTACTATAGCTCGTAGTGCATCATATGTCTGGGTCATGTTTTTTTCTTTGATATTAGTAAAAAACATCAAAGATCCTTATAGAATTCCCATCATTGAACAAAATCTCCTAGTGCAACGTCATGCAAACACAACAATTGTATGTCGGGCGTGCGCAAAAAAAAAAGAGGAGACAGAATTAGATGTACAATCCACATCGTTACATGAGGTAGGTTCGCATTATGAAAAACCTATTCAAATCAAAATATAGTCACCTCAAATTTTCAATAAAAGGATTTGTCAAATTTCAAGATTTTTAGTTGAAAAGTTAAAATTTATGTAGATTTTT
This sequence comes from Adiantum capillus-veneris, assembly GCF_014529385.1. Lineage (NCBI taxonomy): Eukaryota > Viridiplantae > Streptophyta > Polypodiopsida > Polypodiales > Pteridaceae > Adiantum > Adiantum capillus-veneris. Next base: position 12,143,743 of record NC_140956.1, read on the forward strand.
CTTTTTCAAATATGGTTTTCACTTCTCTCAACGGGGTGAAAAGGATCCATAGCAAGCTCCATACCAACATTTTTTCGAGCCAAGTCTTCGATGTGTACATATATTTGACTCAAAAAACAAACTTAAAAAGAGACATTCCAGTTTGCGTAAAAGGTTAAAGTACTTTTCTAAAGTAGAATTCGCACGGTTTGAAAGGGATTTCTTAGGAACTAATTGCCAAGTAAGCTTTGCTCATTATTATAGAAATAGAAGTTGCTTGAATTCAACGAGTCATTGTAATATGTAGCTACTTATTTGTCATAACACATAGATCACACATTAGATTATATTTATCACTAAATGAACATGTGAAGAAGATTCTTTTAAAAAATCTTATTTAATTTTATTTTTATATATAACATACTTCCAAGTTTAAAGCAACTATTTTCAATTGTACTATTTCAATCATGTGACTTGCCTCCTCGCAAAAAGGCTATTGATACAAAGTGGGTTTATAATTTGAAACATAATCTTGATGGTATCATTCATTATTCATTGCTACAAGGCAAGGCTTGTTGCAAAAGGTTATGCTTAACAAAAGGGCATTGATTATGAAGAAACTTTTGCACCCACTTGTCGATCGAATGACTATTGTTTGTTTCATGTGTGCATCGGCAACTTACTTTGGAATAGATATACATCATTTGGACATTAAAACTACTTTGTTGAATGACTTGTATGAGGAAGTGTATGTAATGTAGCCTCATGGTTTTGTCAAGGAAGGACAAGAAAAGAAAGTGTGCAGATGTAATACAACATTGTTTTTTTTTTAAAAAAATCTTCTCGTCCCTCATATGAGAAAAATGGATAATCATTTGATTGATGTGGCTTTTGAAATAGTCCAATTGAGAGCACTTTGTATGTAAAATATGCGGATGATGTATGTCTTATCGTTATTGTATATGTGGATAATTTACCACTCAATAGTCCAAAAGCGACGCATATTGTTGAATTTAAGGATGTTGATTTGAATGCCATATTTGAGACATCATATTTGGGGCTTTTAATGCATTGTTATTTGGGCATTCAATTTAGGCAATGTGATGAGGGTATTACATTATGTCAAGCAAAGTATGTGCAAACTTTGTAAAGCAAATTTGGACTTGATGATTGCAAGCGAATTTTCGATCCTATCAAGACAAGTTTGAAGTTAAGTTTACATGATACTAGAGATCCTACATATCTTACCTTCTATCAAACAATTATTGGTTGCCAAATTTATGTACACATTACAGGGCCAAATATCCAGTTTGCACTCTCACAAGTGAGCATATTTATACATAGATCAGCATTTGACAAGAAATTAAGAGAATCTTTTGCTACTTGAGTGGCACTATACATCTTGGGTTGTTTTATACCAAGGGGAGACCGTTGCCGCCAAATTTATATGCTTTTTTTTTAACTTCAAATGGGCTAGTTGCTATGGTATACGAGTGTCCATGAATGGTTTTTGTTTCATGCTTGGTAGGTCATGCATATCTTTGTTCAACAAGAACAAACCTATTGTGGCCACCTCTAGTTGTGAGGCTGAGTACAGAGAAACTTTCATAGCTACGGTTGAGTGTGTGTGTGTGAAGGCCATGCCCGGGGACCACCGATTGTACCATCTCCAAATGGATACACCGTGATCTTCGACATCCCTCCCGCTTGAAACTGACACCAAGATAGGACTCCTCAGGATCTTCGATGCCAATTCAAGGGGGTGATAACATTCACTTTCTCTCATATGGATCCCTTAGCCCCGAAGAACCTTTTCTTACTGGTCAACTTACCAATCGAAGACATCAGACTAATTTGGAACTCAACCTTCCAGGGTCAACTGGTGGGAGTTTTCTAATTCACCCTTGGTTCAAGATCATTGACGCTTTTTTCCCATTTATGACCGAGCACAGCCGTCAATGTGTTCCCCTAAGTGAGTGTATTATCATTTACACGAATCCCTCGATCCCAAGTTGTTCCCTGCTCCGTAGATCGGAATCCCGTTTCCCCGCAACATAAAATTGGGTTCAATTTTTTGGTCAATAATTAACCCTCCGGAGTCCGCCCACCCACCAAACCGTTTGATAAATGCACATTCCCAAGGTAATACTATGATACTCAAAAACAATATTCCAATCATGTCGAACCAAAAATACATTTCAAGCATTTGAAAGCAGCATGCAAACTGTTGCATACACTTGCAAATGTGCATTTATTAGGTCGTTCCCACCTTTTTTTCTTTATAGAATATTTTTACTTCTTTTTTTCTTTAATATTAGTAAAATTATCTAGTTATCTTTCAAGCAATCACATATACTTTTCCATGCATATCCCTATCCTCGTCCCAGGACTCGGGTATCCTGTCCCCTCGGTTACGTCACTACAACATAACCCAAAGTTATCGACGCACTATATATCGACGCCCGTACCTTTCCACACGGATATTAACGTTCTTTTACCCCATCGATATACGCGTCGAAATGTCCGTCGATATGCGCGTGGAAATACGCGTGGCAAGGCATGATTTTCCACGTGTATATCGACGGACATTACCACGCGTATATCGACGCACATTTCGACGCTAAAAATTTGGAGAAAAAAAAGAGAAACCCGCGCGCAAGGGCCATTTTCGCCTTCAACGCGCGCACTCAGATCTTGGCCGAAACCTGCTGCGCAAGTATTATGGAACTCTCCCCCCCCCCCCCCCCCCCCCCACCCCTCTCTCTCTCTCTCTCTCTCTCTCTCTCTACATCGTGTGTGTGTGTGTAGGAGAGAGAGAGAGAGAGAGAGAGAGAGAGAGGTGCGTGTAGAAAATTAAAAAGAGAGAGAGAGAGAGAGAGAGAAATGTATGCGTAGAAAATTAAAACTAGAGAGAGAGAGAGAGAGAGAATTAATGTATACGTAGGAAATTAAAATTAAAGAAAGAGAAATTAAAGAGAGAAATGAAATGAAATGTTATATTAACGTCTTCAAAAGGCCAAAGTGACCTATGAGACCAAAAAGTTACAATGTGGTGGATCTGATACAAAGTCAGAATAACAAGATGACAATGACAAAATAAAATATTATGGAATCCTAAACTGCTGGGTGTGGACTAAGCAGCTTAAACAGCTAGCTGGGATAGGTAGATCATAGGAGATCCAACATCTGTCACGCTAGCGGACCTCATCAATCTCCTCCATGGTCAGTAGTCTAACCGGGCATTGTGCATGTCGAGCCAAAGTGACCTGGATCCTCTGATGCAGCCTCTGTCGATGTTGTGTAGTCTGGCCTCCGCAGTCATGGGCGTTTGGATCTCCGTGGCTCAGTTGCTCGTTCGATCAGTAGAGAGATAGGGAAGTAGAGAGAGAGAGAGAGAGAGAGAGAGAGAGAAAGAAAGAGAGTGATATATATATATATATATATATATAGAGAGAGAGAGAGAGAGAGAGAGAGAGAGAGAGATAGCGAGAGCGAGAGCGAGAGCGAGAGAGAGAGAGAGAGAGAGAGAGAGAGAGAGAGAGATAGAAAGAACAAGAGATAGGGTACGTAGATAGAGAGAGAGAAATAAAGAGTGATATATATATATATATATATAGAGAGAGAGAGAGAGAGAGAGACAGAATTAACTAGAGATAGCTACAGAGGTAGAGAGAGAGATAGATAGATAGTAGATAGAGAAAGAGAGAGAGAAAGAGTTAGGTTGGATGACCTATTGTGTGAAAAGGACAGAAACTCTCTCTATCTCTCTCTCTCTCTCTCTCTAGAAGAAACTATGGAACTAAAAGAGGCAAAGGGGTTTTGCCCGCTACATGCATTGCCATGTACACCTGGGTGTGCACGTATGTGTCTACCCATATAGGATTTGACCAATAAAGATGAGATTTTGACCCGGTGGTCCTGATCTCCGTACACCTCTGGACGGAGGTGTACGGAGATTGGGCAAGACTAGAGAATGCGAGGTAGTTTACGTTGTGAGGAGTATATATATTAAAACAACATTCATAATCATTGTAGATGGCAACGTCATCAACTAACATGGAGGAAAAGATTGCATGCTCGTGCACGCTCTGCAAGTATCAAACCCTGCGCAAGCGTAGGATATGTAATGAGCATGTGCACAAGTACGGAGAGTTTGCTAGAGAAATCGTACAGAATCTACGATACGACTCCTACGGAACGGGCATTGATTTTCGCGACATAGCACCTACATCTGAGAGAGAGAGAAAAAGGATTATGCGTGAACGTCCGACCAATATAGAGCCAAGGATGGAAGCAGAAAAGGGCTTACAGACAGAAGACGACGGCATGGAGGAGATGCTGGATGCCTTCTTCCAGACAAGCGAGGAGAACGCTAACCAAGCAGCACCAGAAGCCGTGCGCCTATCTCCTGAAGACATGTTGAGGAAGTTGGCACGTCAACCAATCTATGAAGGCGCCAAAATATCTGTGCTTCGTACTTGTCTGGCGTTTTTGAATCTTCAGTCAGTGTACGGGTGGTTAGATGCAAGCGTCGCTGTTTTGTTTAGGTACGTAATTTACAAAAGAGATTTTCCGATTGCAACGGTGACGTGCTTGGAGAGCTTTTTAATTTAATGTGGCTTAAATAGGTTGTTGCGGGAGCAACTTCTCCCAGCTGGCAATGAAATGCCCCCCTCCATGCCAGACGCAAAGCAACTATTGACCTCAGTTGGCTTGGACTACAACAAGATTCATGCATGTCCAAATGATTGCATTCTTTTTCGCAATGAATTCGCAGATTGTCTGTCGTGTCCTAAGTGCGGAGCAATGCGCTACAAACAAGATGCAGTTGGCGAGACAGTTCCAGCTAAAGTATTGCGGCATTTCCCTATTATTCCTAAGATAAAAAGCATGTTTCGTTGTGGTTCCATTGCAAAGTTGATGCGGTGGCATTCTACAAATAGATCCACTAACGCAACATTTAAGGTGCCCGCTAATTCAAAGGCCTGGAGGCACATTGAAGATACCTGGCCACATTTTAAGAGTGAACCACGCAATTTGCGTTTGGGCATGGCAATGGATGGAGTCAATACATTTGGCTTGAGAAGCTCGTCATGGAGCACTTGGCATGTGTGCCTTATCAATTACAACCTCCCGTCGTGGCTTGCCATCAAGAAGGGTCATTTGATATTAAACTTGATTGTACCTGGTAAGTTCAAGGCAAAAAACATGGATGTTTATCTAGCTCCACTAGTTGACGAGCTCCAGGAGTTATGGCATGGAATCGACATAGCAGATGCAGTTGAACCAGTAGGAGAACAGCATGCAAGGATCCATGGGCTTCATGAGATGATTTGCAGTCAGTTGGAAAGATGCCAGAGCTGTGGCCTTTCACCAATGCATCTGGCCAAACAAAACTTCCAAGAGCGCCATGGGTATTGCTAAAAAGCGAAGAGCGACAAGTTAAAAGGGTGATGCAGACGAGGCAGAATTGACACTTGTAGATGAAGATGCAATGGATGAAGACAATCTACCAGAACGAGTTGGGGCAGAGTTATGTTTGCAAGTAGAGATAGACGATGATACGGTGCAAGATCTTATCGATGATGCCTCACTCGTCGAGGCCTAGGCCTGTAAGTGTTTGTGTGAAGACGTTGATTTAAAATTAAGCTTAAAGTTAATTTAGACAAAGGTGTTCTAACGCTTTATTTTACTTTCTTTGTCCAGGACTTTAGTATGGCAGACCAGTTTCCAGATCCCGCTTCTATGAGTGCAGATGCATGCATGGCTTCATCACACGGATGACGCCCAGTCAGATGGCAGAGGCTTCTCAGTACTGGGTAGCCAGAAGCACGGGTACTACGCCTCCGGGCTTCACACCCGAGGGTCCGACGCCTATGGGGGGAGGGACGCCTGGGGGGGGGGGGGGGGGGGGGACGCCTACGGGTACGACGCCTGCGAGGTCTCCCATCACGGCCGGTTCGACACCTAGGGGTGCGGTAGAGACGGGTACGTCCTCATCTCCGCAGCACAGACGCACTCGTCGATCTCGGCGATCGTCAGGTGGAGGTGGTGGTTGCTGTGGAGGAGGGTCCACAGATGCTTCGACCCCTCCTCGCTCACGACCCCCGTCCTACCCAGGCACACCTCTCGACATACCTCTTGGCACACCTCGGACACCTTGGGGGCACACGATCCTAGTGCCTCCAAGCTCTATACTGTACGGGCAGATGGTTCTGTTGACATGGATAGAGTCGCGACTGAGATGAGACAGCGAATTCGCCAACTCACGGAGCTGCAGTTTTCGACCAGCATTCTGATGCCTTGGCTTGAGCAGGATGAGAACAAAGTCAGTTATATAGTGGAAAACATCATGAGAGAGTACGAGCCTGCTCCGGGTTCAAAGGTTGTTCCGAGGAGGTGGATCAAGGGTGTTACAGGGGACACCGTGAAACATCGACGATATGCAGCTCGGTAGGCTTTCAGGACCAGCTCACCGAAGCCTTCAGGCATCCCACACGAGACGTGGCAGCAGATCACGGAGGATGAGCGGACATCGGACACGCGGTTCAGACAGCAGCGTCAGGCCACGCAGATACGATAGATGACTAGGGGGACATCTCATCTTGGCAACGGAGGCTTCGACACCTTTCGCTATGAGTTTGTGAGTTTGTAATCCAATCCTAGCTATGGCATTTTTTAAAACGTGATGAATCATGTATTCTTATTACTTTGATTTTTGTATAAACGCAGAATCTTGCGATGCATCGAGCCCCGACACGCCAGGAGGAGACAGATGGATATCGTAGAGGTATCTATGAAGTATTGAATGATCTTGATGCTTCAGGAGAGCCTGTAGACTGGGAGGCCTTAGAGTCTTGCTGATCGCTTGAGGTGAGACGTTAATATGTGTGAGTTGATTTAATTAAATAAGTATATGTGAAGTAATATCAATACTAATTTTGTGACTTGTCCTATGTGCAGGTTGTGACGCCTAGTCATCAGTGGATTTCATATATACGCTTTGTGAGACACAGACACGCTTCTGTGTCTCTTTTTTGTATAGACATATATGGTTATGGTTATTGTTCAGACAGTTATTTTTTTCCTTATGGTTATGGTTATTGTCATTGTCATTGTATAGACATGGTTATTTCTCCTATTCTTGTATAGACATGGTTATGGTTCTTGTTTTGTTTATGGTTATGTTTAACTTTCTGTTTATGCTTATGGTTATTGTTAATTTTGTTTATGGTTATGGTTATCTGCATTATGGTTTTGATCAAAGTGGTTATGGCCGGTTATGATTTTAATTTGGTTATGGTTTTGCACAAATTAAGTTCGTTATGGTTATGGTTTTAAGTTGGTACGGTTATGGTTTTGCACAAAGTTCATTTCATTTCTTTCATTGGCCTTAAATCTCATGTGAGATCCTGCATGGATAGCATGTAGGAGGCGTATACATGATATGGTTTTTTTTGAAAAGTTTATGTAAAAACAAAGAGAACTCTGCTGAAATTTCTGCAGGAGTACGGTTGATTTTGGTGTTGCTCACTTTCTTGGACAGAGGACAAGCAGTCTGGCTGTGGCTGTGTCCATCTTTTCACTGGGCACAGGCCAGACTGCCTGTCCTCTGCCCAATTGTTTTTATGTTATGGTCGTCGCTATATGCGTCGCTAAGCCCATCGAAATATGCGTCGATAATATTACCTTTCAACACGTATATCGACGCATATGGCGACGTTTTTGTAGGGACACGTATATCGACGGGCTTTTCGACGGGATGCGTCGAAACCTGCGTTAAAGGTCCCCTTTTTTGTTGTAGTGCGTATGGAGGCCGGCGCCTTTACACAGATTTCGATTCTTATTTTTTCCATTATCTTATGTGGGAAAGGCTTCAAAGATAATCTACTTTAGGTTTCTTTTAAATCAATAATCGCGAGAATAAGAGCAAAGGCCCGGCTGATGAGGACAATTGCGGAATAGCCCATTTAAGTTCCTAGCCTTTTCAAGGTTCCTTTTTACCAAACAATTTGAAGAGTTCCTTAATTAAATCACATGCTCTTCCCTTATCATGATCCCTCCATGGATTGTTTTTCCTTCCTCCTTTTCTCGTAGGCATCAGGCCTACCTGGAGTATGCCGATTTCCAGATGCATCCGGGGTTCCATTTCACCCGACCGGGACACACTCCCATTCAATCCCTATTTCTAGGGCAATGAACGAACCTAAGCTCATAACATAGATCAACGGTTATCAATCCTAGCCAAAAAGGACCATTCCCCGTTGTATCGCACAGGTAAACCCCTGCGCCGGTCTTTTTACAAACACGAAGACAAGTTCACACATAAATTTCTATAATATGCTAGAGCTATTCATGTCAATCTTCTCGGTAGAGTTTTCTTAATCTTATTTTAAACTTAGATTAAGCTCCTTGAGTTATAATCCCTTAATTCCTATCTTCTTTTAATTTTTCTACTCAAACAAAACCTTAGAAATCAACAAATCTCTTGAAAATTTATGGTTTTGTCTCGACAAAAGTTTCAAGTTAACCCCGACTTCAATGAATCCCCTTTTGATCCCTTTTCATCATTTGTCATCCATGGAAGCGATCAGAGTTTTATGTTCAAGCAACACGGTCACGTCATCCGTGAAGTTATCCCCTTACTCCCCCCTTCGAATTTGCAAAACAAACTTGAAAGTAGACAAACTTGAAATGAACAATGAATATGCTTTCTATAATGAGTTTTGCTTTGGTTTGTTTATGCATGGTACACACAAAACTTCGAAATGCACCAACTTGCAATCTTGGACAATTAATCAGAAACTTCCTTTGAGTGCTTATGCAAGAGTGAAATCCTTCTATGCAATGGTAGTGTAAAAATTGCAAAGTTCTTAAGAGTGGGCATGATAGTGTATCGTAAAATATGCATGTAATAGTGTATGAATGATTAACAAATTCTTCTTTAAGAAGAGATTTACGCATACCTTTACTACCGTGGAGAGGATTAATTATGTTGCTAGAAGATGCTTATGGTTTCCGAACTTTCCATTTGGTAAGAGGGAAAGGAGGAAATGACTTATAAGAAATCCTCTTTTTCAATTAAATTCCTTTGGTTATGCTAAATTAACCTTCAAAACCTCAACTTTTCTTTGAGAAAATTTAAGTATTAACCTAATTTGTATTACTAAACAAAACCTTACACATATACATTCAACATTGAAGTCATGTCTTCCTCTTAAGCAAAAAAGATTACTTATGAAAATGGAAGAGCTTAAGCGTGAATTTAGGTAAGCATGAAAGTAAATGTTTTTCAAGATCAAGATAACCTTACCTTTTTGGGTATATAGTAGGGTCTTTTCCTTGCTTTGGAAGAGCAACGACGAAGTGTGTTGATGTAGCCGGCTCTTTTCCCGCTTCACTTTGCTTGAAAATAATCGATTTGGCTATGGGAATAAAGAGAAGTGAAGAAAATTGAAGATATGAAAAGCTTGTAGGTAGGAGAGAGAAGGTAAAGAGTGTAATGGTAATTTGGATTATGGTTATGGCTTCTCTTTAGGAGAGAGGTGTGTATAGAGTGTGTATGAAGGGGATTAGATTTGGCTTTCATAACTCACTATCAAGCTTGCACTTTCCAAATGTGTAGAGAACTGAAGTGTTTAATGAGTAGGGAAGGCCTCTTTTTAAGCTTAATTTGATAAGGCCCTTAACTTATTGTGATAAGTTACTTTTGCATATTTTGATATCCTTTTTTCCTTTTCAAAGCTTCTCCAATAAGCTACTTATGCAACGAAAATACTTTTCTTACAAGTGGCTTATGCAAGAAGCTACTTTTTCAGCAAGTGGCTTATGCAAGAAGCTACTTTTTCAACAATGGCTTATGCAACAAGCTACTTTTTCAACAAGTTACTTTTTCATCGTCCCCTTATTCTTTCTTTGTTTTCTTATTGCTTTTTTCTTGAGATAAAACTAATATCCCATGCATTGGTTATATCCACGTTCCCCTGGTGAAAATCGAAAGTGTCTCGTGGATAGCTTTGCATTGGCTATATCCATGTTCCCATGGTGAAAATCGAAAGTGTCTCGTGGGTAGCTAGGGTGCTTGACTATAGACCAAATTTACTCGATCATATTCAAAAAGCCGACGGCTTAGATATGTCATCAAGAGTAAGGGTTAAGAGGAGGACCTTACAAACTCCCCAACAAAAAGAAAGAGTTGTCCTCAGTTCGAAACAAATAAGGAAGATGGGAAATCTTCATTCGCAAGTTACACTTTCAACTTCTGGGTAATGCTAGTTTACCCTTCATTGGTTGGCTAGCCTATATAAGGTGCACTATATTCACTACAAGAGGTTGTGTGCACTTGTGACGTTGGTAGCGACGGAAATACATTGGGTTTTTATACTCCCCGGCGTCGCTAAGACCGTCGCTACGGGAACGTCGCTACGAGCATCGATACGAGAATGTCGCTATGAGCGTCGCTATATCGGTCTCTATAAGCATCGATATAGACGTCGCTATATAGTGACGCCTATAGCGACGTTTACAGGCCACCTATAGCGATGTTGCAGAGTCTTATATAGCGACGGTTATAGCGACGCCCGAGAGAAAAAAAAATTGGTGGCAGGGCATTCAAATGCCCTGCCATTCATCAACCATATTGAATGCCCTGCCACTCATCAACCATATTGAATGTTTCAATTATTAATTCACCTTTGAAAGAAAGTGCAAGCTTAATATAGACCCAAAGTAGTCACCCACAAGACAATATAACCATTAACTCCATCATCCATAGTATTGTTTACAGAATAAAGATACAAAACTGACAAAAGTATATTGATGAAAGTAAATCAATGATAATTGTACACATCGTAGGCAAAATCACTTGATTGTTAAACTTTACAAATGTAATAGTTACAACACCATTGTCATTATTGAAAAAATATACATGGTTTTTAAAGAGACGTATAAACGTCATCTCATGATACATATGCTATGACAAAAGGAAACTAATGCTATCTATCTACGGCTAAACTGACATCATCTAATCAAACGTCTCATCGCGTCCAAGCGATGTATCTGTTGGATTCTGCAAAAAAAAACAATAAGATAGCTTTCTATAAGTATAAGATATAATTTATAAAACAATACAACAAATAGAAAAGAGTAAACCCTAATACTAACCATGCCGCCGCGAGAACTCAGAATGTCCATCAGGGCGTTTAAGCCCTTCCTGCCTGCGTACTCGCGCTCGTACAGTGTGGGGTCACATCCTGTCATTAACCACTATCAAAACATACAAAGAACCCATTATGTTAGAATTTAAAAACCCGTAAATCCTAAACTATCAAACCTAAAGAGCAATGCAAAAACACTTACAAAATCGGCCTCAAATGATGCCCACCCGCCGCTCCCCAAGTGGTACGAGCTCCCTGTCTCTACTCGCGCTCTGGCTGCCTCCTTTTGTTGCTTCCACTTGTCGGGATTCTCGCGCGCTGCTTCCTTCGTATTCTTCCAATCTTCTTTGGCCAGCCAATCTGGTCTATTCCACCCATGCTTAATTGCTTTTTGCACTTCGAAACACTTGTGCTTGCAGTATTCGCGCATTCGAACCTTTATGACGTCTTCATTGAAGCGGTCATTCCGTGTTGGAACGGGAAACTCGTCATGAAGCATGCTAATGACTCTGTCTTTTAAATCACTCCGTACTTCACTCGAGGTGTTTAGTATGTAGTGTCTAAACACCTGAGATCAAAGACCGCACATGCGTGAGATCACCTTCTTGCCTTCATCATCCAAGATGATGCCGTCCCTAAAATCGACGGAGTAAGTCAAGCCCTCTCGCCGGTGACGCGTGAACCTGGGTGTCCCGAAAGGGGGTCTCTAGCGGCGTGTCGATGGGGGTATGGACATTAGGTGTCTCCACTGGAGTCTGGGCCCCGAAGCGAGGAGTGTCGACTGGAGTGACTCCTGGAGGAGTCACAAGTGGTGTGAAGCCGCTAGGAACGGCCGTCAGCTGTGCAAAACCTGGTGTAGATGGAAATGCCATGGCTGGTGTGGGGGGGGGCAAAGAACGGGGGGTAAAAAGCCTTGTCGAACACGAGGCGGTGTCAAGGCATCGGTGGTGGCATCCCCATAACAACCGCCGCCGCCACCACTAGAGTATTGGCGCCTAGATGAGTGTGAAGATCGTCTCATCGACATTGAAGCTTCAGAGCGCGCTGAATGCTTCAAAACAGAGGGAGACGCTAAAGGAGTAGGAACGCGTGATAGTGCGCCAGAGTGATGACGCTCCACGTACCACTGTCTCTACTGGGGTGACAAAGAAGAAAAAAACTCCTCATCATCCATACCTACATTAAACACACAAACATTTAAACTTAATATTGAATAAATGGAAAAGAAAATATGGACAGGTAGAGAGAGAGAGAGAGAGAGAGAAAGAGAGAGTGGAGACTCATAAAGAGGGAGAGATTCCTGTGTAGAGAGATTTCGTTGAGTTTCTGTGAATTTGTAAAAGCACTGCGCTCCGTGTGTGATGGAGACTGAAGCTGTATTGCGAAGATCTACTCATAGAAGTTGCTTGTCCCACAACTAAATCTAATTGATCGGATGAAAGAGACACTAAGAAGCATTAGTAGTGCTTCTTAGTGTCTCTTTCACCAGATCAACTAGATCTAGCGGTGGGACGAGCAGCATCTATATTGAGCAAACCAGCTTCACGATTGCAGCTTCAGTCTCCATCCCACTCCGAGCGCAATGCTCGTCGTCCATGCTTGTGAGAACATACCTAGAGCATACGTACCTGGAGTGGACGCAAAGACCATTAAATACAATGACGCAATGATGCAATAACCATTAAATACAATAACGCAATGACGCATATAGACAAAAATGGACAAAAAGCCACGTGAACACAATATACATTATAAAATGGAGCTAGATTATTCAAATACAATATTTATGGCTTTAAGAGGTCTCTCTCTCATCCTCGCAAAGCTCAGCATAACTTCCTATATTTCTATAGAGCTCTCCATTTAAACAGATGTCCTCTATTTCATTTTGTAGATCCTCTGCATGCACCCCATAGAGAGTAGCAGCTTGATGCTCGTCTGGCACCACCTCAGCAGATTCTGACTGAGCATCTTCTCCGATCTCCTCCATTGATGCCGCTGTGATCGGTACATGGTAGCCTTCATACGTCCGTACACTCCGAGGGGCTACCTCTATGACGTACCACCAGTTTGATGCATACTTTGTAGGATGAAATATCACCTGGCAATGCCACATAACTTACATGAGAGCTTCCAAGCACATAACTTCTAAAATTGGATGTTAACTATTTAGATACTTACTTGTTCACAATGCTCGGGTAGTACGAAAGTGTCTCTTAGGTCATTCCATTTCTTAGTTGAATCCACCTCAAGAAAACCAGACTCTTCTCCACGCACAGTAGCGTTGCGACCCTCCATGATTATCTTGAACCATTGCACATTGAATAAGTCGACAAAAAATCCTCTATAATTAATCCTCAAAATCTCTTGTAGCGTGCCGAAGTAAGTGAGTTCCTCCACCACAGGATCTGCATCAGAGGACTGTCGTCGACTACACTGTTCAAATTTTCCCATGATTCCACAATCTTGAGTAAAACGCTTTTTGTCGATCCGTTCCACCCTAAAATGTCAACCTTTACACCATGCTACTGTGTATGACTTATACTACAACCAACAAAGATTATGAGTGGCCGTTCAAACATCTAGAAAGTCACTAGTCGTACATTGCAAACTTACCTTGGTCGCGCAACCCCGAGAGTACTCCCACTCCTCCTCAGTCACTTCTTCACCGCACTTTTGTGCGCTTTTCAATTGGTTGTGCAACCATCTTAAGCTCATGAATGTTGGTAGGCTCTCCAGACCCGTTGGATAGTGCATCGGTGGTCGTCTTCCCCATCTCCACTCGATTCGTGCCCTTTGTCGCTCTTGCTTTGCATCCTCATATTGTGAAATCCACTTTTGCATCAGTGGATTGTGAAGCATGCAAAATCGGTTGATTTTAGCCTCTAGATCTTCCACCATCTTCTTCTCAACACTGAGATTGCACATGACAATCCCAGATATGTGTTCATTATCTATGGTTCACCATAGCGTGTCCCAGGCTTTATCAAATCCGTCTAGCCACTCTCCAATGTACACAAGGGACTCTGATACCAGCCAACCTTCTGCCATGCTACCCTCTGGACGTGCCTTCTGACGCACGTATCCCTTGAGCGTTTTCATGAAATGTTCTAAAAAGAACATCCATCTGGAATGTACCGTGCCAGCTATTTCCACCTCATCAACTATGTGAACAAGAAGATGCACCTGAATGGTTAGCATGGTAGTAGGGAAGTGTTTCTCAAACATGCACACAGCCTCCGCAGCGTTTAGTTTGGCGAATGGTATGGATTCTACGTTGATCTCCTTTTGTGAGATCCATTGCACCAACTTCGCAAGTTTGTAGATTGTGTTACGAACGTCAAGAGACAAACATCCCTCAATGGCCACCGGTAAAATAAACTGCAAAACACGTGTAACAATGATATTAAAGTCCACACACCAATTTGTTACACAATTCCCACAATGATATATTCCACTATGAACATACCTGACACATTTTATGCCAGATGTGTGACTTCAAACCGGTAAGCTTTCCTTCTTTAGTAAAATACGTTCGGAGCGAGTGCATTACTCCAGTACACTATGACATTTGGAGCACATTACCGCTCAGATAGACGCACGAAAACAAAGGAAAAGTTCAAGTCAAAAAATCTCGGAGGCGGTAATGCTGGAGTCAATGCTCGCGGTAATGGTCCTTCAGCAATGCACGCGGTAATTGGCCCGGCTATATTTCCGCGGGCCTTACAGCAAGAATTACCACAACCATTATCGCCCGCGAGTATTTTAAAAAGAAAGCAGATGACCATTTGGATGGACCCATCCAAATGGTCATTTGCCTTTTTTTTCCTATACATTTAATAAATAAAAAAACAACAATTTCATTGCACAAAAACTTTGGGCCAAAATCAAATGTTTAATTATATTGGAGAAACTGGTCATTACAAAATTGCCCAAATAGACGATGCATGGCGGCTATACAACTGTGGCCAAAAGAAGACTTTGGGCCAAAATCAAGTGTTTAATTATATTGGATATTACAAAATTGCCCAAATAGGCGATACGTGGGGGCTATACAACTGTGGCCAAAAGAAGACGGGCCCAAAAACACTCGGAGGAGGATTGAGCTACTCGGATCCTGGGACCTCTCGAGGGACTCCCTGACTCTGGAAAAGAAAAAAACAACAAAACCTTTAATTAATACAAATGGATACATAATTCTGCATGCACTCATATCTAAAAAAAGTTCACACTTACAGGCTATAGTGTACAACATGCATTTTGTAATTCTTCGCGATTGATTTTGTTGTTTTCATACAGCCAGCACCATGTCTGATATTCGGAGTGGCTCTCTCTGTATCTCTAGATCTCTCGGCTTGGGCGGGTCATAGTAATATTTTGCTATATATCAATTAAAAAATATCACAAACCTAACCTTATTACCACAAATTAAATCAATTCAAATGAAAATACGCGCACTCACAAATTTATCTTTCCATGCTGCTTTTTCGCCTGAGCCGTAATGCGTGGGCGTTCAACAAGCGCCCTCGCCTCCACCTGTCGAGTGTGCACCCTAGCACCTGCCGCTCTCTCGTCCTCCAGCTCGCCCTGGGCTTTCTCCCGCTCCTCGTCGTGAACATTTCCAGGGCAATAGTTGTGACCCTCAGATTCACATGTTCGCTTTGCCGCCCTCCGCACACTGGACTTCTTATTTTTCAAGAAATTCTTGACGTACTCCTCGAGCCACTTCCTAGAGAAATCTTCCACTTCCGGATTAGGGAACCGCATGAGCAATGTCGTGTGGATGTACGTCAAGTCGGCTGGGTCCTGATCTTTGAAAGATTTAAAGCAATCTTGGTATGTCGAGTGGATCAGTTGGTTAAGGTGCCCTCGAAATTTCCTCCCCAAAGAGGAACCTAGATCCACCTCCCCCCCTCGATGTATATAATAGTAGTAGCCACGAGCGTCTGGGGCGTGCACATCGTGGTCCTCATCCTCATGTGGAGCTCCAAGGGGTGAGCGAGGAGGTCGGGGTGTAAGAGGAGGTGAATCTGTAGCACTGCCCCCTCCACCACCAAATCAGCACGAGCCACTACCTCGACGAGAGTGTGAGCCACCACTACGGGAAGAGCGCTGGCCACCCGAAGAGCGCTGGCCCGAGCCCGAACCGCTGGGTGGTGTAGGCGACGGATAACTCGATGGTGCGGGCGTGGATCACTACGAATGCAAGGTGGAGGGAGCTGTGGGTGACGGAAAAGTTGAGGGTAAGGTGGAGGGAGGCATTGTGGGACGCACATTCTGCACGATCGGAGTGCCGGTGTCGCAAGCGGTGAGAGCCCATAGGCAGCCAACTGTGCAGGTGTGTACCACCCTAGAAGACTCTGCTGCAAGGATAGCCACTCTTCCTGGGCGCGGTATGCCCTCTCCAGGTCGGGGTCGAATACTGCATCTCGGAACCATTGAAAGCTGAAGGTGGATTGTGGCTGGTGGGAGGAAGACTGCGAGTAGTAAGCATCACAAGCGTCCTCGTAAGAGAGGCCCTCGGCGAGAAAGTCCTCTATGGATCGATAGCCGGGCGTGGAAGAGGATGCCATATCCTACAATTTCACAAAAAAAAAAGGGACCCTAATAAACATTGGATTCTAGTCAAAGTGAGATTCTTTATTGCATAGGATTCCTCCTTGCATAGGATTCCTCCCTGCATAGGATTCTTCTTATCTCCTATTTAAGAAATGGTTTGTGTGCTTTTTTTTTTGCATCCATTTAGAGTGTGTGTGTGTGTGTGTGTGTGTGTGTGCGCTTCTAATTAATCTATTGTGTGTGTGCGTTAGTGTGTGGCAAAGAAATTAATCTAGTGTGTGTGTGTTGGACCTTAATCTACCGTTGGGCTTCTCGGTGATCATTGGGGTCTCAATCAACATCATCGCACACCCACATGGATGTATGTTTTGGTATGCTTGTAACTCATGCACACTAATGCTTGCATTAGTGTGTGCTTGGACAAGCATTAGTGTGAAAACACACTAATGCATACCCAAGCACACACTAATGCAAGCGTTAGTGTGTGCTTGTAACGCATGCACACACTAATGCTTTCATTAGTGTGTGCTTATGCACAAATTAATGTGTGAAAACACACCAATGCATGCACACACTAATGCACTAATGCAAGCACACACTAACGCACTAACTCACTAATGCATTAGTGTGTTTGCACACACTAATTAGTGCACAAGCACACACTAATGCAAGCATTAGTGTGTGTGCAATTTTTTCACACACCAATGCTCACAATAGTGTGTGCTTGTGCATGCATTAGTGTGTAGACACACTAATTTGTGCACAAGCACACACCAATGCAAGCATTAGTGTGTGCTAGAGAGATATGCACACACTAACGCTTGTATTAGTGTGTGCTTGGACACAAATTAGTGTGTGGAAACACACCAATGCATGCGCACATTAATGCTTGCATTAGTGTGTGATTGTGCACAAATTAGTGTGTGCAAACACACTAATTTGTGCACAATCACACACCAATGCAAGCATTAGTGTGTGTATATAATGCATGCACACACTAATGCGGACATTAGTGTGTGATTGTGCACCAAATAGTGTGTGAAAACACACTAATTTGTGCACAATCACATACTAATGCAAGCATTAGTGTGTGCATGCGTTAGTGCATTTTCACACACTAATTTGGTGACGACTTTGGTATGTTATTCCAGTCACACGACGGAGCAGATCTATCTTTGCAGATACGAACATAGAGACTTTAGCAGATCCCACATACCATCTCAAGAAGACACCAATGACGATGATGCAGTTGAGGTCAAGGAGAACCAACCATTCCCAATAACCAACCATAGTGATGAGGAGGACGAGGATGGAGAGGATGATGATGATTCAATAGGAGAGGCTATAGAGGATGAATCAATAGATTTATTTGTTGATTTAGCTACCATGGGGTTGGACATGGATGTAAGAACTTGTAGAGATCTCTTAGAGGATGAAAATTAATAAATACCAATAGATGAGGCAAGCAAAGAGAAGAGAGGTACTGAAAATCCCAACGAGAATGGGATTTCTTACACTCCATGCAAAAAGGGGGTACCAATTTCTGAAAAGTAACAAAATAGAATAGGATTTATAGAAAGGGAGCCGAGGAATGGGGGCGGGGATTCTTTTTTTATTACGGTAATATGCGCGGCTATATGTGCGGTAATACATGCGGTAATACATGCGGTAATACTCGCGGAAAAGTCGGAAAATGCGCCGGCGGGGCTGCAGCATACAATCTCTCTCTTTCTTGAACCTCTCTCTCTCCTCTTATGCGGTAATGCTCTACGGTAACAGCAGCATTCTCCCATAGTGGTAGGCGTCTGTAAAGATCGAATGGTCTCTTTTACTTTGCGTTCTTGGGCTCCTATGAAAATCCATGGCGCTTTAGGGAGTTTTGTTGATCCATCGGATGTTGTCTGCGGCCAATATTGCTCCATATGATCCACATTTCTAAGGTCAATCTTGGCTCCCAAAGTATCTTTTTTGTCGATCAGATGGTCCCATAGCAGATTACCCACATTATTGAATATTTGCATTGGATCGAGCAAGTGATTGATCATGAGTCGGGGCCAATATGGTAACTCGTACCATAGAGAGAGTCTCTTCATCCCTAGGGGCAAACCATCATCACACATCTTCTTCTGCTCTAACCATGCTTGTGCAGACATCCTCGGTGGCTCTCTTCCCAAAAAGCCGTCGCGTAACACATGATTCTCTGGAAGATACACTTGATGACCTTCGTAGATTTGCTTCTTCAATGAGGGCGCCTGACATGCATTCAGTCTAGGTCGACATGTGACACATGCTCTGTATCCGCTTGTTTGAAGCCATGCATGTATACACATGATAATAGATAAGCTTGAGAAAAACCAAGATTTATCGTGTTTGAATAATGATCGCTTTGTAGTGATGCATGGTCCACATTAGAATGCCTTTGATCAAAGCATTCCGTCGACCTGTGTGTCGGCTCATATCCACCACTTCTATGCCAATCCACAATTGTTGTAGCTCTTCCAATAGTGGACGAAGATACACATCCATATTCTTCACTTTGTACCGCCCCGGCACAATCAAGCTTAGCCATAGGTGCCCCTTCTTCGTAGTCAACCACGGGGGAATGTTGTAGTTGACGATGACAACGGGCCATACACTGTAAGATGTTGATCTTTGACCAAATGGATTTACGCCATCCATAGCCAGGCTTAGGTGCAAATTTTGAGCTTCCCTGGCAAAATCCGACCATGTTTCATCTAAATATTTCTAGGCTGCGCAATCTGCAAGAATCTGTAGCACACCATCCGAAGATTTATTCTCCTCATGCCATGATGCTAGGGCGGCCACGGATTTACATCCGAAGAAATACTTGATGCGAGGAAGCGGAGGAAAATGTCGCAAAACCTTTTGTGGAATTTTTGTTCCTTGGAGATCTACTCGATATCTCTCGAAATCACATTTCGGACACTTCTCCATGTCTATGTATTCCCCTCTGAAAAGAATGCAGTCATTAGGACAAGCGTGGATTGAATTGTAATCCATCCCCAAGTTTCGCAAGATCTTTCTTGCTTCCTCTCTGGAATTTGGCATCACATTATCAGCTGGCAGTATGTGCTCTTTGAGCAATCTATACAACGAAAAAATACGGTACAGTTGTGTAAAAATCTATCAGATCATTATACATCTAGAGTTTTTTATTAAAGTAAACACATTGTAATAGATCACCTGAAAAGTGTTGTGACACTAGTGTCTCCATCCAAACTTTGTCTGCATGTTGAGAAGAACCAGGAGCGCGACACATGTGCTCCATCATACAATGGCGTATCGGCTTCACTTTTCATATCATCATAGATAAGCCTTTCTGAATCCATGATCGTCTCGATCATTTCATCGATCTCGGGCTCAAACATTGCCTCGTTGGGTATGTGGTCTGCATGATCGTCCTCCGAGCTGTCAGAGGCTACATCTTGTGGCCTCACGTATGCTGCTTGACCAAAGCGCCTGCGAACACGTCTATTGGGTTGCAAGATTGCTGCCTGTTGGCCAGCGTCAGAGTCCGACGAGTTTTAATTGGCAACAACTCGATCTATAATAGATGGATCGAACTCGCCAAATTTGTGAACGTGCTGTAAAGAAACGAGTCTTGTCCGTCGCACAGCATGCTTGCATTGATTACAAGGACATGAGATCCTCGTTGAGAGATAGGTGTTTTGGTTGGACGGCCCCACATCCTCGTCACTATTCATAATGAGGGTAAAAACGTTATAACCTGGACAACAAATTTAATCTTCTATTGGCATTCTTCGTCTTTTATCTATCTCTCTCTCTCTCTCTCTCTCTCTCTCTCTCTCTCTCTCTCTCTCTCTCTCTCTCTCTCTCTCTCTCTCTCTCTCTCTCTCTCTCTCTCTCTTTGTTCACACTGTAAACTACCTCACATTCTCTAGTCACGTCCAATCCCCGCACACCTCGGTATAGAGGTGCACGAAGATCAGACCCACGGGGTTATAATCTCGTCTTTATTGGTCAATGCCTATAATTGTGGGTACAAGAAATCTACACACCCACGTGTACATGATAGTGCATGTAGTGGACAAAACCCCTTTGCCTCTTCTTTAGATATAGCATTTCACAGCATCTTAACATCTTTTCAGAGTAGATCATTGTTCGAGGGATTACTTAACACATTACATGTTGGCCTCCAATCTGAGTATCATGCCATTGAAAGCTTTCCAGCTTAAGGTCGCATCCGTAAATAGGAAGAGAGGGATCAGCGTTCATCTAACTCTAATTCTTTTACTGTAATCTCGAAGGTAGACTCTAATATAAAAACCTAATCATTAGGAGAAATATGAACCTTGCATGGGCCTTGTAAGGAATCCTAATTTTTAGGGATTAAGGCTAATGTTGTGTGGGGCTAGGGGGCAAGGACATTGAAGAAGGTAGTTTTGAGTAGGCTTTTCTAGCCTTTTTTTACGACAAATGTATGATGTGGACCTAAGGGGTTACTTTCTCTCTCTAGCTTTTTTTTAAGTAAAGGAAGCATAGGGGTGTGACCACATCAGCAAAAAGTGGGTCATTAAGAGTCAAAATTTGACTTTAAAAAAAAAATCATTTTTAATTATTTTTTACTTAAAACTCCCTCCTAACATATATACACATCCAAAAATCATTTTTTGACCCATTTTTTAACCCTCAAGCTTAGAAAGTCCATTTTTTCAAAAATCTTTTTCCCCAAAAAGTAAAAAACACTTTGTTCTCTCCTCCTCCTCCCTCCTCTCTCCCTCTCCTCTCCCTCCCTGCCCCTACCTTCCTCCTCCTCCCCAATCTCTCCCTCCCCCCCCTCCCTCCTTCTCTCCTCCCATCTTCCTCAACCTCCCTACCCCTCCCTCTCTATCTTTTCATCATTTGCTTCCTCACGCAGCAGCTTTCATGGTGCTCACGGACATCACAAATGGTTTGCTTCCACCACCACGTACTCCGCACACCAAAAGCATACATATTCACTTACCTATGGTGTTTGCACCGAAGACCGCTAGTGAGGGTGATTATAGGTCATCACAGGAACGTCGCACCGCTTGTGAGACCAATGTTGACATTTGGGTGGATGGCCATTTGTACCCTTACGATCCTATAAGCCTCTTCCATCCATCGTTTAATAGCCTTTCCATATTTCTTCAATTTCTTGGGAGGGGAGAAGCAGGCTTGTTAGGCTATTGCAAGCGGTTGTGTATGGGTGCAGGTGCTTCTTTGCATACGTGGATGCACGAATGTCAAGCTCTTCACCTCAAGATGACGGCATTACAAGAGAGTGTTGTCTCTTCGGAGAGGGTGGTTAAAACTCTTGAACAACAAATGCAAAAAAAAGAGTCTCACATCCAGAAGCTTACCAACAACATCACATACTTGAAAGAAACACCCCTTGGTGCAAGGGAACGCAAACACACGTATTCTTCCGTTGAAACTCTTGCACATTCGGAAGGAGCACGCAAACGACGAGTTACAACCACAAGGTGATTTGGTCTTTACTTGCATGATGCATTCTTACTTCACACTATTTTCTAACATTTATTTTTGTTTGTTGCTAGAAACTTTATCCAGGAGGCATGCGGTGGAACAAGCCAAGATGATCGAGTCAACCTTCTCACTAGTTGTCTCAATACCCAGGATGTGATTTCTATCTTACAATCACCTAGAGGTAAGCACATTAAGGATGCAGTCACCAAGGACCTTATGCGTAAATTGAGAAATGTGGTTAGTGATGATGACGTGCAACAAGCTTGTGATGAGGCTGGAATCAGCACCAAAGCCTATTAGGCTATTTTTCAACTCCTAAAGGATGCCCTCAAAGAGCATGGCATTGTGGAAAACCTATTTCCCGTTCCTCACAAGGTCAAGCTCGCAAAGAAGGCCACAAATAAAGATGTGTTCCCGCATTGGGATATACCTACACATTGAGGATACAATCCCAACTTCACTTTATGCTTCGTGCACAACAAAGACAAGGGGGAAAGGTAAGAAACAATCCATAAGACCTTCGGAGAAGGGCTTTCCTTACACAATGTGGAACAATATTGTTTTTGGATCTTAGAAGGCTTCAACAAGCCATGTTTAGATTTTACGAGTTACCTGAAGAAGGTGACACACTTTACTTTTTTCTTTGGTATTGTTCTTATCATAGACTCTGAAGTTTAAGGTCTTGGCACTATTTATTTTTTAGTGCTTGGCATAAAAGTCGCTTTTGTGCCGAAACTCGATGAGTGTCAAATAGTCAAAGGCCGAAGGTTAGAGAGGCTAAGTGTCACTCTAATGAACGAGGCCCTTCTACAAACCAAGTGAAAGAATTCAGTTGAGCCATCTCCCACCCCATCTTTTAGCGTGCAATCAGAGAAAGACATTCGGTGGTTGGGTGCTATTGAGGTGTCCAAAGAGAGCAATGGAGTACTTTCATGGATTTTTGAGAGAACTCCATGGATCACAGAAGTAATACACTCCCAAATTGCAGGTCAGAAGTTGAAGATTGAGGGTTTTGGTAGTTATGATGTGGAGTGGCACTTAGGTGGGGATTTGAAGACCATAAAGTGTTTGCTTGGCTGCAAACAAGGGGCTTCTTCTCTCATGCCTTGTCCATTTTGCACTCGAGGGTACAAACCTAATGGACAAAAGTCACATAAGAGCACTGCAAAGGTCGGTTCCATGCTTCCATGGCAAGGTCATGGAGAACAAGGGTTAGATTGTCGTGATGTCGGAGATGAAGGTAGAGAATGGGAAGCGTCTATTCTGAGATGTCCTATGCTCAATGCCCCAGACCGTGATCAAAAGGACCACGCTTGGAATCCAATCTTTCCATTTCCTCTATCGAATGTACATTTTTGTACATTACACGCATTCGTGCGCATTTTTGATAGGCTATTGAAGCTCCACATTGACTATGCTTTCACAATGAAACCATTGGAAAAGTCCAAGGAAGCGATCAAAAGAGTGGAGGTACTCTTGAATTCCATTGACTGTCACGGTGGAAATGTGTCTATTGTTGTTGCAAAGAACACAGGGGAGGCCCATGAAATTGCTCAAGAAGTGTCAATGAGTGGACAGAAAGCTAAACACTTTTTAAAGAAAGTTTCCCAAGGAAAGCCAAGTCGATATGATGCTCAAAACAGCTCCAACCAGCATGCAAGTAACCTTTGGGAGCTTTGAAAGGAGTTATGCAAAGCTACTACTGACAATGATTCAAATAGTGAGCTTGCAAACAAGCACAAGCAAGTTTGGGCACACTTTGATAAAATGGTCAAGCTTATGGGCCTTAACAGCACAACAATAGAACAACGCCAATCATTTCAAGAAGCCTTGGCGAATTTTACCAAGGTCTTCACCCTTTCTTGGGGTGAAAATAACATCACACATTACATGGTAATCCATTTTATGTGGTGTATTTATTACAAGGGATTGTTTTTATTAAATAATGTGGATCGTTTACTCATGTAAACAGCATATCTTGTTTGCGCATGGTGCATTTTTTATGCACAAGTATGGATCGCTTGAAATTTTTAGCACTCAAGGCATGGAGAAGTCCCATTATCGAGCAAGGGGAGTGTACTTCAAAAATACTCGACATGGTGGTGGAATGGTGCAATCCAATTATTTGGAGGAGATGTTCAACTGGTTTTTTTGCACAACATTTGCTCGTAAGCTCACAATGGAGCGTGCAAGACAATCCAAGATTGCTATTGAAGTGCGGAAATGGAGTCGTCAAGAGCATAGCAACAAGTGGCAAATGTCGCAAGGTCCCGCCAAGCATGCTGCATGGCGGCGATGCAGAGTGCGACAAGGATCAAAGTGGATACTGCGCGAGTCACTAAACGTGAACGTAGGGTCCAACTCTTAGCGACATGTTTATTTAAAAAATAATAGTTTTTTTTTTCAAAATTAGTGTGAACATGGCCCTTTTTAAATGGGCCCTTATAAATATTGCATGCTCTCATAAACCACTCATTTCTTAAGAACAGGTGAGTCTTCTCTTTCTTCACACATGAGATTGTGTGAGTGTGTGTGTGATAATGCTTTGCAAAAATCAGCCCCTCTCTCTCTTGGGCGAGCCCTCTTGCTATTTACTCTTGCAGGCTCCCCATTGGACCTCCCCAAGTCAAGCCAATGGCTATTAAGCAGCATAAGTGATAGCCTTCTGACATGTGTCCCCCTTTCCCCTTTTGTGAGAGCTTTAGGTAATTTAATAATTAAACTAAACTCTCATTGGACCCCTTTGCCTCCTGGCCAATAGGAATCAGGCAAGCCATTGGGCTCTTGAATGCTCATTGGACCCCTTGGGGGAGACTGTCCAATAGTCTTCTAGGAGACTTAATTCTCATTGGTTCTTTTATTAAGTGTTTTTAAATTAATTAAACTAGATTTACTCTATCCTAATTCTCATTGGTCCACCTCCAAGGCCATCCAATAGGAATTGGGCACACCTTGTGGTGGGCATCTGGGCTAGGGAGTTGACATGTGTCCCTAATTCCCTTTGTGTAAAGGGAACCTGTGTGTGTGTGTGTGACTTTCTCTCTCATCCCCTAGAAGAAGGGCTCGCCCCCTCCCATGTAGGGATATGCAAAGACTTTTAAGTTACACACAAAGCATCCAATTTTCCCTAGGGTTGACCTTTGGACACAACCTTTGAATTTTGGAACCTTAGCATTTTGGAAGTCTTAATGGTCTGAACCTTAGGGTCTTTTTAGCCCATTGTTGCACATGGCTCTTTTGTAGATGGCCCCCCCTTTGGATCCCTATTTTCCCTCCTTTGGATCCCTACTGTGGCCGGTTTGCTAGCTTAACCAATATTCTAGCTTTTTCTCCCCTGGCACTTCCCCACATTAAATGATCAGTTTAATATGAGAAAATCATTTAGGAGAATTAGATATTGATTATTATGACACTCCATCTAAGTTAATGATGTAAAACCAATTTCTTTCAATAAATTTGTGTTTTTAAAGTATCCTAGGGGGTAGATAAGCCTACCAGGTGCCCAAAGAAGGGTGGCCACAAGGGCGCACAAATGGGCCATCCAAAACTGGTGGATGGGCCATTTGCGCGCCCTTGTGGCCACCCTTTTTTTGCTCCTGGTAGGCATCTCTACCTCCTAGGATACTTAAAATACATAAATTAACTAAAAAGAATTGTTTTTGCATCATTACTTTAGAGAAACCACTTCTCACTCAAATGTGTTTTATACTTTCCCCAGTATCATGTGCATCCAACTTCCGTTGTGTTGTTACTTCAAGCAAAAAAGACAGCTTATTGAAACATATCACCAATTACAACAATTTTCAAGATTGACAAATCACATTTAGAAGAATTTGCAAGATAGAGAGACAATTCCAAATATATTTTATTACTTCCAAAACGGTGATTTTACATCATGTATCTGAGGAGTTCATAATTTTCTTGACCATTTCCTGGCTCCTATCTTGCACGTAAGGCAACTCCCCAGTCAAAGGGACTCCGCTATGGCCTTTGGATCAGTTGAGCCAATGGAAGCATGTATCCCTATCTGAGCAAGCACTTTACCACGAAAGCCAGTGCCAAACATTGTGCATACAAGGGATCTACGCACTAGGAACACAAAATGCGCACTTTGAGCAATGGTGCTCAAACACAAAAACTTGCTCAAAGCTTTCAACGACCAAGTCATAAAATGGGCTTGGGGAGTAAATTCATTATGCATAATGGCCACATCGCCAGGGGGGAGTTATCTTAGGTAATGCGCAAGGGAAGCTTGAGGTCCAAAGCCCGTTCGCTTGCCACCCGTCCTTGTAGCAAAATCATCAAGCTCCACGAGGTCCTGTCATAAACCGATGAAGGTTGAGAAAAAAGACAATGAAGGATAAAATAGTAACATGAAAATTAGGATACAGTTTACCTCCTGCTCCTTGTCGTCCTCCTCCCTGTTGCCCTTTTCAATTTACCTCCTGCTCCTTGTCGTCCTCCTCCTTGTCGTCCTCCTCCCTGTTGCCCTTTTCATCCAAGTCAATGCTCCCATGCACCGCAGCTACGAGCTTTGGATCATCAGATGGGAGGTTGCATAATGGCATAGGCATCCTAGCGGCCTCAACCTTGTCTTGCGTGGCTTGGAATTCTTCCTTAGCCACATGCAACTGCTCTGCTGCCAGGACTTCCGCACATACAACTATAATAGTTTCAGCAACAAAGTCCCCAACTGGCAAGAGCTTGCTTTCTAGGGCATCTGGCGTATTGTCTAAGGGACATTTAGTGTTGTTGCATAGCACGCTCAAGCATTCATCCATACGCAAGCCAAATGCTTTCTCCAAATCATGCATAAACACATACTCCGCCCCATCCACTACCACTGAGGAGAAGCGGCTGATTTCTACCTCTGGGATAGCCACATCCGTCAGTGGTAGTGGCACTGGAGTGTCATTAGGGCTAGCCACAACTATGGATTTCTCAACCACTTCCTCGAGCCCCCTGGGGTACTCGAACCGGAGTGTCTTTCCTTCCGCTGCAAGGTTCATGGGGATAACCTCCTACTCCTTGGTGTCCTTGATAAAGGACCCAACCTGAAGGTGTGGTAAGCGGAGCTCCTCCAAATCAAGTTCCTCGTTCACCAAGAAGATAAATGTTGCGATCCGAGAAAGGTACTCCACCCCCAACTTGTGCTTCTTGAGTGCTGACACCCCTGGGGCTTGCTCTCCAAGAAATGGCCTGCATCGGTGGCAATTTCTTGGAATCGTTGCAACCGCTTGGAGAATGGGCGATCACCTTTGTGTATATAGCGCAAAAGATCGCAAGGCACCCAGATCCCTGCATGTGGGGAGATAGATACATAATATTTTATGATGTGCTCCTCCATGAACGCAAAACTCTCGGCAAATGCATCCATGTGAAGGGCAATTGTGGCGTCAAGGTCAGGGAGAGGAGTAAAAAAGGTGTGGAGGTCCAACTTCCCTTTGTATTTGGTGTCCTCGAGGAAGAGGATGAAGCGTGACAAAGGGGTGGATGTGGGTGCAGATGCAAAGGCTGTGGAAGCATCCATGTCTAGCCTGGGGTGTAGATAGAGAGTGGAGGAGCTCAAGAGTTGCAAAAGTGAAAATAGTGAATGAGTTAGGTGGCCCCCCTTTTATAATGGACCCCTTTTTAAAGACATTAAAATAGAAAAAAAGCACTTTCACCAAAAAATGATTTCTCATCTCAATGCGAAAAATTATATTCAAAGACGTGATTTACCGAAGCAAATCATGTTGATTACATCGGAGATCGTTTTGAAAATTTCAAGAGTTACAAAGTTATAAGGTCGATAGCATAGTTCCATCCATCCCCTAGTCCTCCTCAACCTTCAATTTGTCTTCCATTCTCTTCCCAATCTGTGGACATTCATTACAATAAGCATCCAATGATCGACAAACCATGATGTATTGAAAATGTGGTGGAAGGATTCTCACCTTGTGACCTTGTAAACAAAATTGTGCTTGTTGAAGGGCCTCAAAACCCATAATAACCAAATGTTCTCGCACATTACTGAGAGTCCAATGCTTGTTCACTTGGACTGCCTCCAAAGCATCGTTGGGCATCTTCACTGCAATGTCAAAGCTTTCAATAGCGCCGTCTACACTCTATAAGGGAGTCCACACTCCAAGCTTGCACATCCAACGATCATAGTGAAATTGTATGTACAAGGAGGTGCGGGATTTCAAATAGCGCATTCCAACACATGAAGCTCCAACCTTACAACGGTACCGGTCCCCGTTGTGCATGCCCTCCACAAAACCCCAATCCTCTTCTAAAAGCCTTCCTAATTCCTCGTAATGCACATCTTTACATACAAGCATTGTGGTAGTCTCCACAAATCCAAACTCTTTAAAAATGTGCACAAAACAATGAATAGGCAAACACCAACTTAAGCCCATAGTCCTAGAAGCTTTAGAGTATTTCAAAGACTTTTGGACATCTATTATCATCTTTTGCTTGAAAGATGCTACCGACCACAAATTTGGCACCGGTCACTCCATACTTAATAAGGAAGTTACTTTGATGGGTTCAAGCGTTCCAAACGCTTGTGTAGAAGTAGGCACAATATAGGAGTGAGAATAGAAGAAAATCCTTCTTTGAACCAGTTTGGTTAGGCAAAGATGTGGGAACATTGTTGCTCCAATATCTGCATGTATAGCATTGAATGTGCCGGAGAGACTATGTAATGGCTGCTGCTCCTCCACCAACGTGGATGGAAATATGACTATAAATGCATGACAAATCTCAAGTATGAATCCATAATAACATTACACTGTGATTTCACACCTAGCTTTGTATTCTCAAAACATGTACTTACAATGTGTTGGAAATCGAGGTGGTTGTTGCAATTGCATGGTTGACATTGAGAAAACATGTTGCACAATGGCTACGATCCCCTTGTCTTTGCGGTTCTTGAAGCCAAGAAGCTTTCCTTTCCAATGAAGATCCAAGTTTGCACGATTCCGCACACGATGAGGGCCAATAGCAGATGGTTGCATGTATACCCAAGCACCTTTGGTGAACTCTGGTGGCACCCACTCATCATCTATACCTCTAGTGTTGTGGCATGCAAGTGCTGTGACCTCATCCTTTGGCCACGCTTGGTGTGGCAATGGAAGGTGGTAGGGGAGGAGAGAGGAGCTTCCTTGCTGCAGCAATGGAGATGGTGTAGAGAGAGAGAGAGAGTGTTGGAGTAGAGGATGAGTGTGATGGTTGCAACCAAGGAGGGGTTGGAAAAGGGGTTCTAGAGAGAGAAAATAACTTTTTGTCTAAGGACTACTTTTAGGGGAGCTCTGGATAGTAAAAAAATATTTTTCAAAAGTTTTTTAAAAATTTTGAATTTTAGGGTTTTTGGGTGCACGTTTTGACTTTTTGAGGTCAAAAAATGCTTTTTTGACCATAAAATAGATTTAGAGGGGATTTTAAGAAGATAAAATTTGAGTTTTGAAAATTTTCAAATTTTTGGGATTTTTCCATTACCGGATCAAAAAGGAGGGAAGTTGGAGGTTCTATATGCCCCCCCCCCCCCCCCCCCCCCCCCCCCCCCCACTCTATTCCATAGGACATAGAGTGTATCCACCACCCTCTTCTCATTGGCTGGCCTCTAATTAACCTTAATCCCAAAGGGCCCCTAGAGGATTCATATTTTTCCTAATGTCCAAAATCTAATCTTAAATCTAACCTAATGGAACATGTGGTGATTCGCTCCATTGAAGGGTAAAAGACATACCAATGGAGCTACTAGCTGCATAGATGTGAATGGGCCTCACATATACAAATACTTCAATGCAAAAGTTTAATAATCTCACCTCTCCACCCCGTCGATCCATGACCCAAGTGATGGGACAAAATCCTCCTCGAAGTTGGCCCAGCCGGCCACTCCCCAGGTGATGGGATGATCCCGTCTTGATGCGAACTCTTGCTGCATCCTGTGCTGCCACCACCTGTCTGGATTGGTCGTCCTCCCCTCCCTGATACCCCTCCACTCCTCTCTTTCAAGCTAGTCAGGTCTGGCATCTGTGCATCTGACCTTCGATGCTTCATGTAGTCGCGCATGCGTCTCCTCATCCAAGCATCGTCAAATGTATTCTCCAGAGAGGGAACTGGAAACTCCCGATGCAGCGTAGCAATAAGATAATCCTTGGAGGCTTTATGTTGAGCCCTCCAAGAGACCATGACAGACTACAGTGTGTCAGAAAACCTGTCTACACAATTGTCGTATGCGGCCCATCACCTGCTTCTCCTCAGGGGTCATAATAATCTCATCGGACATACGATTGATGAGGTAGACGTATCCCTTTGGCATGTCCCTCTCGTGAACTATAGCAAACCTGTCCAATGAATGCTCATCGTCCACGCCTCTAGGCAACCCCGATGCAGTGTTCGGGTCACTCCTCAGCATCTTCGACGCAGTGGCCGGGACACCACTCTCAAACGTGTAGGTAGTATAATCCTTCGGTGTAGTCTGAGCAATTTCACAAGCAAAGACACTTCTCGGTGTGTCCTAGGGACTCTGCAACACATGAGCTCCAGAGACGATGTGCTCCTCGCCACAACAACCACCACCGCTAGACTATCGTGGAATTGCCCGTCCGCATGGTCCATCGAACATAAATCTAGATCTAATTTAATCTTAAATTCAAAATAAAACTAAATTTAATCTAATCTAACATAAATCTAAATCTAGCACGCGTAAATAAACCTAAACTAATCTAACTCAAAATAAACCTAAATCTAATCTAATCTAATCTAACCTAAATAAACCTAAATTTAATCTAACGTAAATCTAAATCTAACATAATCTTAAACTCAACATAAACATAAATCTAAATGTAATCTAACCTAATTTAATTTAAATTTTAACATAATCTCTTTCTCTCTTTGTTTTCTCCCCTTACCTCTCTCTTTCGTCTTCTCCCCCTCTCTCTCTCTCTCTCTCTCTCTTTGGTTTTTTATTCTCTCTCTCTTTCTCTTTGTTCAACAGGTCTTGAGTTCAACTCCTCGTCGGCTAGATCTTTAAGGTCTCTTGGGATAGTTTCCTACGACGTTAAAACTCTCTTCTTCTCGGGTGTGTGTGTGTGGGTGTGTGTGTGTGTGTGTGCCAATAAAAAGAGAAAAATGGTACAACCTTTCCATCACCCAAGTGTGGTAGATTGGTTATGCCATTTCCCTCTTGAATAATAGGTCTTGAGTTCAACTCCTCGTCGGCTAGATCTTTAAGGTCTCTTGGGATAGTTTCCTACCACGTTAAAACTCTCTTCTTCTCGGGTGTGTGTGTGTGGGTGTGTGTGTGTGTGTGTGTGCCAATAAAAAGAGGAAAATGGTATAACCTTTCTATAACCCAAGTGTGGTAGATTGGTTATGCCATTTCCCTCTTGAATAATAGGACTTGAATTCAACTCCTCGTCGGCTAGATCTTTAAGGTCTCTTGGGATAGTTTCCTACGACGTTAAAACTCTTCTTCTTCCTCTCTCTTTTCTCTCTCTCTCTCTCTCTCTCTCTCTCTCTCTCTCTCTCTCTCTCTCAATGTGTGTGTGTATGCATTCTTTGTTTATGCATGTGTGTGTGTTTTTTGTTTATGCATGTGCTCTCTCTCTCTCTCTCTCTCTCTCTCTCTCTCTCTCTCTCTCTCTCTCTCTCAAAAACACAACGTGTTTGTGTGTGTGTGAGAGAGAGAGAGGGGGGGGGGAGAGAGAAAGAGAGGAAGGGAACATGAGAGAGAGGAGAGGGAAGGAGCATACCTGACTCTCCTTCCTCTCCTTGTGTATGTTTGTGTGTGTGTGTGTGTGTGTGTGTGTGGAGAAGAAAGAGAGAGAGAGAGGGAGAGCGCGGGTTACCTTTGCTTGCTTGAGCGCCAAAAACTCATATCTGAGATCTGAGTTTTCGAATGCTCTCGGATATTTTTTTACCCCTGTTGACGTCGCTATGAGCGTCGCTAAGTTACAAGTAAACTAGCGACGCTCATAGCGACGCCGTGGGTTTTCACTTTTGAGCGTCGCTAATGTGAAGTACCTCTTGTAGTGATTTTTCATTTCTTCTAGTATTATTCCCTTTGTCTTTCACTTTTCTTTCTATCCCTTGTCAAAACTCCTTAGGTTTGTCTCTTTGCTCATTATCTTACCTTATGGATCGGTGGCAAGAGCTAGTTTTATCTATGGCCATTCCTCATCTACAGCAAACAAGTGAATCCGTGAGGAGAGATTTTGTGGAGTGATATGGGTGCATGCTATTTCCTCACTTGGGAACTTCAGTAGCTCAAACCAAATGGCGGACATTTCAAAGTGTAACAAGGGTGACACTTTCGTAATAATGTCCATTTGGCTATGGTTACTGAAGCTATGGGTTTGGGTCCTCAATATTACTATGTGATGAGGTCAATGCATCAAGGTTTTCAGAACGAGTCTTTTTGCTTGCTCAATTCCTTCGTCATCAAAAGATATATCTTTACCCTCACTTTGGTTTACCACTTAGAGAGCTTTTTAACTTCACACCTCATACTAGAGAGATCAGTGCAACAATTTCACAGCGAATCCTTCCTATTAATGAGAGGCCAAAATATGTGCCCTGATTGCGATAGTTGCTTTTGTGATCATGTAATGATGGGCTTATTGACCTCTAGAAAATTTATCTTTGTTGTATCCCTTAACATGTTCATTATGTTCTAAGATCTTGGTGCATGTCTTAAATCCTTCTTCCTCTGGGTTTTCTTGATGGATATAATGAAATTGGTTCTGAGTCCTTTGGTATTTGATAGAAGTCCTTGAGAGAATTTCAAACTTAGCTAAATCTATTTATTGATTTTGTAATTCCATACACAGATCCGAGTCACAAGATGTAAAGGAAAATGCTAATCTTGTTATTATTTAGCAAAAGGTCAAGTTACAAAATTTTAGTAAGATAGAGCTTGGATTTGTAGTTACATGGGCTAACACGGTTTAGTTTGAGTACAAAAAATAAGAGAATGCTAATCAAAAAAGATGAGGAAACTGAGAAGTAAGGTGTTCCCAATCTTCCCAAGAGGCATCTTCAATAAGATAGCCCTTCCACTGGACCAAAACCTCCCGAATTGTTCGGTGTCGTAGCTTCCGCTCCTTCATGACTAAGATTTGCTATGGATCCATGTGGAATTCTTTCTATGTGTTAAGAATAGTATCTTCATCATTTAGGATGTGAAGGGGATCCGCAACATACCTTTTTAGCAAGTTAACATGAAAAACATTGTGCACATGCAAGTGAGGGGGTAAAGCGAGTTTGTAAGATTTGTCCCCTATCCTTCTCAGAATCTCAAAGGGTCCACAATATCTATATGCTAACTTCCTGTATTTTCCTAATTTGAGTGAACTTCTCTTTGGTTTGACCCTAAGGAGAACTCTATCTCCTGTCTTAAAAATCCAGGGAAATCTATGTAAATCAGCATAACTCTTTTCCATGTCACTTGCTCTCTTAAGGTTCTCCCTTATTATTTTGATTTGGTGACCCATTTCTTCAAGTGTATTCTTTGTTGCAGGCACTGGGAGACTTGGGTCAGCCATTCTGAGAGGAATGATACAGTCTTGTCCAACCATAAACAGCTTTTAATGGGGACATTCCTAGGATTCTATGGTAGGAAGAATTATAAGCAAATTCCACTAAGGGTAGATATTTGATCCAAAGATGAAGGTTGTTGACTGCAATATAATCTCAATATATCTTCTATGACTTGATTAACTCTTTTGGTTTGTCCATATGTCTCTGGATGATAGGCTAAACTCAGGTTTAATTGAGTACCTAAGCATTGGAACATGGCCTTCCAAAACTTAGAGGTAACTTGGCATCATGATCACTGATTATCCTAGCAAGTATTCCATGTAATCTGATAATTTCTTTTACAAAAATCTGAGCAATATCTACTGCAGAGGCAGTGGTTTTGACTGGGACAAGGTGAGCTACTTTGGTGAGTTTATCCACCACCACAAAAATTGAATCAAAATTTCCAACTGTCTTGGGTAACCCTGTTACAAAATCCATACTAATGCACTCCCACTTCATTGCAGGTATATCCAATGGTTTAGCTTCCCAAGAATCTTAACTCTTTCAGCCTTCACCTTTTGGCATACCAAACACTTCTTCACATACTCTAAGGTATCTTTTTTCATCTTAGGCCATTAGAAATTCTGTTTGAGAGAAGCAAACATTTTGTGATAACCTGGGTGAGCTGCAAGGGGAGTTTCATGAGCTTCCTTTAGAATTTTCATCATTAAGCATGTAGGTATGTGCAATCGATTCCTGAAGAATAAGAGTCCATCTTAAATAGAGTAATCTTCCAAATATCTTTTCTAAACTTGAGATTGGATTTCTTGGATCAACGGACCAAAATTGCTTATCATTTTGAAGGGCATTTTGAATTTCCTCGGGTAGAGTTGAATGGACTAGCGTAATGGCAAGGGCCACTACTCGTCGGCTCAGTGCATCTGCAGCTTGATTTTCCTTGCCTGCTCTAAATTTGATCTCAAAAGTGAACTCTTGTAGGAATTCAACCCATCGCCTTTGTTGCATATTGAGATCTGGCTGGGTGAAATCCACTTGAGACTTTTGTGGTCAGTAACAAGCTCAAACATCTGACCTAAAAGATAGTGTCTCCACTTTTTGAGGGCATAAACCACAGCTAGTAGTTGGAGGTCATGGGTGGGATAATTCTTCTCATGAATCCTGAGTTGTCATGATTCATAGGCTATGGGATGGCCTTCCTGCTGTAGGATTCCACCTATACATTGTATGCAAGCATCCACTATCACCTCAAAGGTTTTTTGAAAATCTAGAAGTTTGAGAACAGGTTCACTGACCAAGATCTCCTTTAATTTGTTGGAGGGCTCTATCTCTCTTGTCGGACCAGTTAAAGGGTTCCTATTTCTTAGTGAGTTCAGTGAGAGGGCCTGCGATGAGTGCATCGTTTTTTATAAATACTCTACACTATCCTGTGAGGCCAAGGAATCCCCGTACCTCTGAAACAGTCTTGGGAATGGGCCACTAAACTACATCTTCCACCTTAGTTGGGTCGGGAGAATGACCATCCTTTGAAACTATGTATCCCAAATAGGCAACCTTCTCTACAAAGAAAGAGCATTTGCTCCGCTTGGCGTAGAGTTAGGCTTTTCTGAGAATCTCCAAGACATGGCGTACATGCCGTTCGTGATCTTCTCTAGTCTTTGAATATATAAGGATGTCATCAAAGAAGACTAGAACAAAATCATCTAACTCTGTCCTAAAGAGGTCAGTCATGAGACGATTAAATGTGGCAGGGGCATTAGTTAGGCCAAAAGGCATGACGATGAACTCATAATGCCCAAACCTTGTGTTGAAATCTGTTTTTGGAATATCCTCCCTTTTTATCCCAACTTGGTAATAGCCTGACCTGAGGTCAATCTTGGTGAAAAGATTGGAACCACCGAGTCAATCAAGTAGCTCATCTATGTGAGGCAAGGGATACTTGTTCTTGACAATGCACAGATTTAGGCCTCGAAAATCAAGTAGCTCATCTATGCGAGGCAAGGGATACTTGTTCTTGACAGTGCACAGATTTAGACCTCGAAAATCTATGCAAAGTCTGAATGTTCCATCTTTCTTCTTTTGGAATAGCACAGGAGCACCCCATGGAGAGACACTGAGTTTGATGAAACCTTATTCCAAAAGCTGAGTCAACTCATTCTTTAGCTCTATGGATTCGGAAGGTGACATGTTGTAGGGAGTCCTTGCTATTGGTTGGGCACCACGAATGAGCTCGATCTCGTGCACTAATTCCCTAAGCGGTGAAAGATTTGTCAACTCCTCTGGAAAAATATCTTCATATTCATTTAGACATTTAGGCGCTGATTCTTTTGATTCGGTCTTTGGTTTATTGAGTCTTATGACATAAATTGGCAGTCCTTTCTTTAACCCCTTAACCAAACGACTGGCTTTGACCACCTTCAGGGGAGATTTCCCTATTCTGCCTTGAACTAAGACTTGTTCACCCTTTGATTTTGAGAAAGAGATGCTTCCTTCACTGCAATGGATGTTGGCTTTATTTTTGCTCAGCCAATCCATCCCTAGGATTCCTTCAAATTGGCCCATCTTTAGGATTCTAAATCTTTGTTGGGTTGAGTGACCTTCTAGTTGAAAGGATACATCTATCATCTGTTCATCTATCAAAATAGTGGATCCATTTGCTAGAGATACCTATAACTTACGGCCTGTGGGTTGGGAGGTGACTTGCAATCTTTTTACAGTGTTAGGTGACAAAAATGAATGTGAGCTACCAGAATCAATAAGAAAAAAAATAGGTTTACCCTCATACTCACCCTTAGTCTCAAGAATGGAGAATTGACGATTTCGGCCACTGGGATCCAAGGCAGCATAGATGTGGGTTTGCTCCTCCATTTCATCCTTTACTGAAATGAAGTTCACAGTTGATATTCTAGGTGGGTTGTTGGTTGGATTTTGTCCACGAAGATGAGGCATAGGATTAGGTCTTGCCTGTGCTCGATTTCTCCCTCTGGTTTGAAGGTTTTTGAATTGTCCCCATTGATTGGGTGGATTCAGACGGTTAACATGGGGTCCAAATTACTAGAGTCATTTCCTTTAGGGCATTTGGCCTTCTTATGACCAAACTCTAGGCACTTGTAGCATTGACTTTGTCTTCCACTTTCAGTGACTGGAAGGGAATTCACATGAACAAAGTGGGGCGGCGGTTGGGATTGGGCAGCTGGCTTTGGGATAAATGGTACTTTATTTGCTTGACAGGGCTGACTGTGGTAAGAAGGGAATTCTCACTTCCTATTAGTTGTGATGCCTCCCTTAAGAAGGCTCTTATGCTTTGACTTGGCCCGGATTAAAGCGTCTGCGAGTGAGACAGATCGAAGGGACTCTACTTCAGAAGCTAAATCTTCTCCAAGTCCAAGGATGAAGCGACTTAGATTCTGTTCCTCTGTCATGAGAGGAGCATATCGTGAAAGCCGGACAAACTCCTCATAGTAAACTTCGACAGACTTATTCCCCAGCTTGCATGAAAGAAACTCATTCATCATAGTGGTGGAGTAGTCTAGGGGAAGATAGCGTTCCTTGAGATGATGCTTTAACTCATCCCAACTTTGAGTCACCTCTGCTACTTGGCGAGTTTGACAGTTGAGCTTCCACCATGTTTTTGCAGGTCCTTCTAGCTTGGCTCTTCCCATTATTCCTTGAGCTACTGAATTGTAACCAGCAAGAGCAAAGTAGTCATCCATCTTAATTATCCATTCTTCTAGTAGGGTAGGCACATCGTCACCCGTGCCTAAAAATGGATGTGGTTGCACAGATTTGAGAAGGGCCTTGAGATCCTTGTCATGCCCAAAATCCTCTACAAGGGCTGCAGCAAGTGACATTTGGTTGGAACGTGGCACAACAGTAACTTGGGGTGTTGGTGGCACTTGTGAATCAAGTGGCATATGATCTGAAGCACTAATTATTGGTAAATCCCAAGCAGCTTGACTTCTTGTGAGTCTACGTGGCATATTTTTATGGCTGTGACAAAAAAATATCCTTTCTCTTAGCAATCGAGTTGAAAAAACTTTCAGATATACAAGACTATTTAAATTCTTTTTAAAGATAGACCTTTATCTCTCCAAGGACAGAAATCGCGCTCTGATACCACTTGTGAGGACCATGCCAGGGGACCACCGACTATACCATCTCCAAAATGATACATTGTGATCTCTGACATCCCTCCCGCTTGAGACTGACACCAAGACAGGTCTCCTTCTGCTCTTTTGAAAGGGCGGTGGTAATGTGTGTGCTAGTCTCCACCCAACCATGCTATCTTATAGCCTCCCCCTAACGTACACATTGTCCGGCCGTGCCGGTGGCCTTGCCCGTAGGACCCATGTCCTTACATTACCCCCCCTTGAAGAATCGTTTTTGTCCTCAAAAATGAAAAAGCGTTTCTTAAGTGTGGAGACAATCTCACATGTAGAACCTTCTTCAGGTCTATCTAGCCATTTTACCAACACCTGTTGTCTGACATGATGTCTGGTGCGAAGCTCATGAGAATCCAAAATCTTTTTGGGCTCATGAGGGATGCTTAGCGATAAGGTCAACTAACACACCTGTGTCAATGACATTATCATTCTGTCCTAGGTGTTTTCGTAAACAGCTAACATGAAAAACAGGATGAACTCGTGAGTGCTCTGGGAAAGCTAACTTATAGGCCACTTGACCTATACGTTTGAGAATGGTAAACGGTCCATAATAGCATGGTAAAAGTTTAGCAACTTTTATCGTCTTCAGACTTTCTGGATGCTCCGGAACTTTGAGGAAAACCTTGTCTTCTTCTTCGAAAGTAGCAAGACGATGGTGC
Organism: Adiantum capillus-veneris; assembly: GCF_014529385.1. Classification (NCBI taxonomy): domain Eukaryota; kingdom Viridiplantae; phylum Streptophyta; class Polypodiopsida; order Polypodiales; family Pteridaceae; genus Adiantum; species Adiantum capillus-veneris. The sequence goes on from NC_140956.1 coordinate 12,182,278, forward strand.
TCATATGCGTAATTCTTATATCGATCTTGCGCTTGCTTAACGTTTTGTTGAGCAACTCGAAGCATGTCAAAATGGTCTTGGAGAAAATCCTTCGCTTATTTTATCTTCTCCTTAGCCAACCCCACCGTAACGGGTGATCTAGGTTGAAATCCATACAAAAGCATAAATGGACTAAACCCTGTAGTCACATGCTTTGAACTATTGTAAGCAAATTCCAATATAGGTAAGTAGTCTTCCCAATTGGTTTGCTTCTTGCTAACGTACGCTCGTAGCATATCCTCTAGCACTTGATTAACTCTTTCTGTTTGACCATCCGTTTCTGGATTATCAACCGTACTTAGATTAAGTTTAGTTTCCAACTTTTGGAACACAGCTCTCCAAAAGTGATTATCGAACTTTCGATCTCTGTCAGTAATGATACTAGCTGGAAGACCGAAGAGTTTATATATATGCTCTACAAATAGCCGTGCTAATTTCGGTGTCTTAACCGTAGTCTTAGTGGGAATGAATCGACCCACCTTTGTGAGACGGTCTACAATTACCCAAATGGCATCATGGCCACGATTTGTAGTAGGTAGTCCTACTACAAAATCCATAGAGATACTCTCCCACTTACCTTGTGGAATCTCTAAAGGATGGAAAAAGCCACCTACCTTGAGGCGCTCTGCCTTATTAACTTGGCACTATTGGTAGATTAGTACGTACTCTTGAACATCATTATGTAAGCTCGGCCAATAAAATTGCCGTCGAACTAAGGCATACGTCTTACGAATACTGAATGACCAGCACTTGGACTATCGTGACACTCAAATAAGATTTGGCATCTAGTGTCTGAGTCCTTTGGCACACATACTCTACCTTTGTGGAGTAAGTAGCCATCCTCAATGGAAAAATTCTTCCATCGCTTAAGGTCTTCCTGAGTACGGGTGGAGCTCTATGTGTTGGAGTTTCTATCTGCGGTGCAGAGACATGTTGATATGGTTCTTCAGAGACATGTGAGTGTGAGGGATCCCTTTTTAAAATTGCACTCCGCACTTTAGCATATGATTGATCTTGTGCACACTTGCCACGTAATGACTCCAAAAATCCACTCTTTAGTTCCATGAAAGCAAGTGAATTAATCTGGGGCATCCGACTTAGTGCATCCGCTACTACATTATATCACCCCTTGCGATATCATTGCTTACAATCATAATCTTGAAGGATGTCTGCCCATCTAGCTTTACAGCCCTTCAAGTTTGTTTGAGTAGTAAACCATTTGATACTCTCATAGTCAAAAACTGCTTCAATTCGGTACCATATAAATAGTGTCGCCACTTTCGTAAAGCGTGAATTATGACATAGAGCTCTCTCTCATAAATAGAATAATTCTGTTGAGCTCTATCTAACTTTTTACTTTCAAAGGCTATAGCTCTTCCCTTCTAGAGAAGTACTGCACCAATGGCTTTATCACTAGCATCAGTCTCTACCACAAATAGCTTAAGTGGGTCGATGATTGCTAGGATAGAGCAGTGGCTATAGCTACCTTGAGCTGTTCGAAACTGCGTTTTTGGGCTTCTTCCCAAGTAAAGGTTTTAGCTTTTGCTTTAAGTTGATACGTCATAGGAACAATGATTTTGGCATAGTCACGGATATACTGTCGATAAAATCCAGCCATGCCTAAAAATATTTAAAGCTCCTCAACCGTGTTGGGATGTGGCCGTCAAAGAATGCCAGCGACCTTGTCAGTGTCCATGTTGATGCCAGAATAAGAGATCACATGAGCGAGGTAATGTATCTCTGTTTTAAAGAAATCGCACTTGCTTTGCTTAGCATACAGCGCGTGAGCTCGTAGCTATTCGAACACTAATCATAAGTGTTCTATGTGTTCATCTTCAGTCTTACTGTAAATGAGAATGTCATCAAGAAAAACCACAACAAATTTTCCAAGATAGGGACGTAAGACACTATCCATGAGTGTCATAAATGTAGTTGGAGCATTCGTTAGACCAAAAGGCATAACCAAAAATTCAAAATGCTCGAACCGTGTTCTAAAGGCAGTTTTGGAGATATCTTGTAAAAGGATACACACCTGGTGGTATCCTGAACGAAGATCTATCTTTGTATAGTATCTTGCCCCGTGGAGTTGATCAAACAACTCATCCACTCAAGGCAGAGGATACTTGTTCTTGATGGTTATCGCATTTAATCTGTGATAGTCTACGCACATGTGCATAGTACCATCTTTCTTTTTTACCAATAGAATTGGTGATGCCCAAGGCGAAGTGCTAGGTCTAATGAAACCACGAGCGAGGTAGCCAGCCAACTCCCAACCTCCTTGGCTTCTTTAGCACTCATACAATAAGGTGGTTTACTCATCGGTTTAGTGCCTGGCAAGACATCTATGCCATGATGCACATCACGTGTAGGGGGTAAACCTAGTGGTAAATCACTTGAAAACACATCGCTATACTCGGTGAGTAAGTGAGTTAGCTTTTGCCATGCAAAAGGAGAAAGTAAACTACAGTTATGCTGGGATGGACAATCTTGTAATTCCTATAATATTTGTTTTACAACAGTTGCACGTTGCTCTATAGAATTAAAATTGAGAGCACTTTGCTCGTGAGATTTGTTAACACTTTGTTTATCAGTAGAATTCATTGCACTTTGCATACCATTAGAATTCACTGCACTTTGCATACCATTACTAGAATTCACCGCACTTTGCTCTTGAGAATTCACAAGACTTGGAGACAAGCAGTAACAAGAAAAGAGTTCATCTATTAAATCTTCTTTTTGCAAAATAGAAAGCTCGGCTGTAGATATAAGAGGTGCAGATGGTATATTTTTCTCACCAAGCAAAAGCACATGTTTACCATTGGCCATAAAGATAAGGAGTTGTGTTCATAACTAGTGTACAATGTGTTTCTTAAACCATGCAGCCACTCACGTCCTAAAACTACATCAGCACGGTCCATGTTCATAACTTGGAAGTCAAGGGTCATCGTATGATCTTGAACAATAAGCTCAACCCCTTGAACTACCGTGTCCCATACTTCTTTATCATTCCAAGACATTTTCTCCACCACATACTTGTGAGAGGAGGGAGTCTGTGTAAGCTTCAATTTCTTGACTAGCTTAAAGTTCAAGAAGTTAAGAGTTGCACCATCATCCACTAAAATATGAACACGTTGTCCGTTAATAGTGTCATGCATGCGAATCAAATCATGGGGGCCAAAGGTGGGCTGCCACATTGAAGCACGCACACAACACTTGTGCTTTTCTTCCATATGAAGAATCTCTACAACACAATATTTAGGAGATGAATCTAATGTGAGGCGTTGCAAAAGAGGACAATCTTTCTTGTTATGTTGGTCCGAAAGACACCTAGAACACAAATTGTGTTTCTTCGCATGCTCAAAATCAACAGTGCTGAGAGACCCACGTGGAGTATCTCGTGATTGCTTAGGCTTCTTAGCCTCTTGTGGGTGTGGAGAGGTAGATTGTCTCTTATTCCTCTTGGAACGTGTGGGAGATCTACCTCGCCATTGGCTCTTAGACACATTGCTCTTAGCAAAAGTATTCTTAGAGTAGGAAACATTTCCTTTCCTCTCTTGGTCATCATCATATCTTTGGGCATGATTGATGGCTTCTTCCAAAGTTTTTGGATATTGGGTCTTGACATGAAGACGATAGTCTTTGTCAAGGCCACTATTAAAACCCCGTATCTTTTGGAATTAATCTAGACTTTCTATATTTAATATGATTTCTCGATTACTTCGAAAGGTACCGTGTGAGAGAGAAGCCAGACATGCGGCATGCATCCCATGCTAACCAATTTCTATCTTCTTCATTGGAGTCCAAATACTCTTTGAAGAAATAAGCTTGAAACGCAGCCCAAGATGGAGGACGGGCATCTATTGGAAATGTCATCCACCACTTATAGGCCTTGCCTTTAAGAGATAGACTTGTTTCCACAGTCGTCTTTATAGTCAGGGTGTGTCTCAATCTATGAATATCATTCCATTTGTGTAAGAACGTATTGACCGCATCCTTGTTGCAATCACGCTCTTCCTCGTGAAACTCAGGAATGGTGATATTCTTAAGTAATGCATTGCTACCTTCTACATATTCTGCAACACTTGTCTCTTGGACTCCTTGATGCATGCGAGCTTGGTTCCCTTGAACTGTGCCACTTGTGGCTCCTTGAGCCGTTTGTGAATTCATAAATTTCACAAGTAACTCCGTAAGATTGGTAACATTTGCATTAAGTGCAGAGAGGTTGCATTCAAGTACGCTTTGGCGATTTTCCAAAGTCTTGAAAGCAACCATGTCTACAAGGCTATGATCTCCTAGATCATCATCATCATGCATATTAGTGTCAGCCGCACCTGTGGTGCCCTGATTTTGATCTACGTGCTCAAAATCAAACGTGTGTATAGGTGGGATATCCTCACTAGCCATGGTAAACACACACTAATGCAAAGAGAGAGAAAAAAATGTCAACTTGTACCTTGTGAAATTGAAGTCTTTGTGTTTTGTATGCTCCACAATTTGCGTTGCATGCGAACCTCGTCTTGCGAGAATTGAAGCACTTCACGTGTCATTCGTCGTAAGAACACCTTTGTTGGTTCTTCACAGAAACTCGTCGTTTTTGTGAAGGATTTTCTTAACTTTGAAGCTACCTCCTTGAGGAAAAAAGAATTTTTGGAGGAAAACTTGCCTTCCTCCAAGAAGTGAAGAGGAAAGCTGAAGCTACTTCCTTGAAGTTTGAAGCGTTCCCTTTCCTTCTAGTTTTCCTTTCAACACAAGTATACTATCTTTCCTTGTTATACCACAACAAGGGTCAATAGCTTGATGGTAAAGTGTTGGCCTCTTACCCTCCTTCATGCAAGGGTTAAGCGGGCCTTCCTACGCACGCAGCCAACGGCGCCAATAGAAGCCTCGGTACCGTCAAATTTTCGATCGAGTTTGCCTTGGTCGCCCGTCTTGCTCGTGCGCACACGATGCGCTATGGAGGATGTAGATGGGGAGGTCACACTCGATTGTTGTTGTTTGTCCACGTGCTTTGCACAGGAAAGCGTGCATGTCTTCTTTTGCTACACAGCCAAGACGTCGCTGTCTGCGGAACATGGGAGAGAAGCAGAACGTCGCACGTACATGCAACCTGCCCTTTGTCTCCTCCCAAAATAGCTCGGATACTAGTGAAAGGACGGTGGTAATGTGTGTGCTAGTCTCCACCCAACAATGCTATCTTATAGCCTTTCCCTAGCGTACACAGTGTCCGGCCATGCCGGTGCCCTTGCCAGTAGGACCCATGTCTTACATCTTCGATGCCAACTCAAGGGGGTGATAGAATTCACTTTCTCTCATATGGATCTCTTAGCCCCAAAGAACCTTTGCTTACCAGTCAACTTACCAATCGAACACATCAAACTAACCTAGAACTCAACCTTCCAGGGTCAACTGGTGGGAGTTCTCTAATTCACCCTTGGTTGAAGGTCATTAACGCTTTTTTCTCTGTTATGACCGAGCACAGCCATCAATGCGTTCCCCGAAGGTGAGTGTATTATCATCTACACGAATCCCTCGATCGCAAGTTGTTCCCCGCTTCATAGATCGAAATCCCGTTTCCCCGCAACATAAATTTAGGTTCAACTTTCTGGCCAATAATTAACCCTCTGGAGTCCGCACACCCACCGAACCATTGGATAAGTGCACCTTCCCAAGGTAATACTAGAAAACAGTATTCCAATCATATCAAACCAAGAATATATTTCAAGGATTTGAAAGCAGCATGCAAACTGTTGCATACCCTTGCAAATGTGCATTTATCAAGTCGTTTCCACGTTTTTCCTTTATAGAATATTTTTAATTGCTTTTTCCTTTAATATTAGTATAATTATCTAGCTATCTTTCAAGCAATCACATATACTTCTCCAGGCATATCCCTATCCTCGTCGCAGGACTCGGGTATCCTATCCCCTCTGCCACGTGTGGAGACGGCGCCTTTACACATATTTTGATTCTTATTTTTTTCTTTATCTTATGTGGGAAAGGCTTCAAAGATAATCTACTTTAGGTTTCTTTTAAATCAATAATCCCAAGAAGAAGAGCAAAGGTCCGGCTGATGAGGACAATTGCGGACTAGCCCATTTAAGTTCCTAGTCTTTCCAAGGTTCTTTTTTACCAAACAATTTGAAGAGTTCCTTAATTAAATCACATCCTCCTCCCTTATCATGATCCCTCCATGGATCCTTTTTCCTTCCTCCTTTTCCCATCAGCATCAGGCCTACCCCGGACTAGGCCGTTTCCAGACGCATCCGCGGGTCCATTTCACCCGTCGGGACTTCAATCCCCATTTCTAGGGCAATGAACAAACCAGAGCTCACAACATAGACCAACGGTTATCAGTCCTAGCCAAAAAGGACCATCCCTCGTTGTATCCCACAGGTAAACACATGCGCCGGTCTTTTTACAAACACGAAGACAAGTTCACACATAAATCTCTATATTATGCTAGGGCTATCCACGTCAATCCTCTCGGTAAAGTTTTTTTATTCCTAGTTTAAATTTAGATTAAGATCCTTGATTTATAATCCCTTAATTTCTACTTTATTTTACTTTATCTACTCAAACAAGACCTTAGAAATCAACGAATCTCTTGAAAATTTACGATTTTGTCTCGACGAAAGTTTCAAGTTAACCCCGACTTCGATGAATCCCCTTTTGGTCCATTTTCATCATTTTCCATCCATGGAACATCTCCATGAAAGCGATGAGAGTTTTATGTTCAAGCAACACCGGTCACGTCATCCATAAAGTTATCTCCTTATTCTCCTTGCAAAACAAACTTGAAAGTAGACAAACTTGAAATGAACAATAAATATGCTTTCTATAATGAGTTTTGCTTTGGTGTGTCTATGCGTGGTACACACAAAACTTCGAAATGCACCAACTTGCAATCTTGGACAATTAATCAAAAACTTTCTTTGAGTTCTTATACAAGAGTGAAACCCTTCTATGCAATGGTATTGTAAAAATTGTAAAGTTCCTAAGAGTGGACATGCTAGTGTATCGTAAAGTATGCATGTAATAGTGTATGGATGATTAATAAATTCTTCTTTAAGAAGAGATTTAGGCATACCTTTACAACCGTGGAAAGGACAAATTATGTTGCTAAAAGAGGCTTATGGTTTCTAAACTTTCCATTTGGTAAGAGGGAAAGGAGGGAATGACTTTATAGGAAATCCTCTTTTTCAATTAACTTCCTTTGATTATTCTAAATTAACCTTCAAAACCTCAACTTTCCTTTGAGAAAATTTAAGTATTAACCTAATTTGCATTACTAAACAAAACCTTACACATATACATTCAACATTGAATTTATGTCTTCCTCCTAAGCAAAAAGGAGTACTTATGAAAATGGAAGAGCTTAAACGTGAATTTAGGTAAGCATGAAGGTAAATCTTTTTCAAGATCAAGATAACGTACCTTAGTGGGTATATGGTAGGATCGTCTCCTTGCTTTGGAAGAGCAACGACGAAGTGTGTTGACATAGCTGGCTCTTTTCCCGCTTCATTTTGCTTGAAAACCACCGATTTGGCTATGGGAATAAAAAGAGGTTAAGAAAATTGAAGCTATGGAAGGCTTGTAGGTAGGAGAGAGAAGGTGAAGAGTGTAATGGTAATTTGGATTCTGGTTACAGCTTCTCTTGAGGAGAGAGGTGTGTGTAGGGTGTGTATGAAGGGGGGTTAGATTTGGCTTTCACAGATTACTATCAAGCTTGCACTTTCCAAATGTTTAGAGAAGTGAAGTGTTTAATGAGTAGGGAAGGCATTCTTTTAAGCTTAATTTGATAAGGCCCTTAATATATCGTGATAAGTTACTTTTACATATCTTGATATCCTTTCTTCCTTTTCAAAGCTTCTCCAACAAGCCACTTATGCAAGAAGCTACTTTTCTTACAAGTGGCTTATGCAACAAGCTACTTTTTCAACAAGTGGCTTATGCAACAAGCTACTTTCCAAGCAAGTTACTTTTTCACCTTACCCTTATTCTTTATTTGTTTTCTTATGAAAATTTATTTTTCCTTGAGATAAAACTAGTATCCCATGCATTGGTTATATCCACGTTTCCATGGTGAAAACCGAAAGTGTCTCGTGATAGCTTTGCATTGGTTCTATCCACGTTCCCATGGTGAAAATCGAAAGTGTCTCGTGGGTAGCTAGGGTGCTTGACTATAGACCAAATTTACTTGATTGTATTCGAAAAGTCGATGGCTTAGATATGTCATGAAGAGTAAGGGCTAAGAAGAGGACCTTACAGTGTGTGGCTTAAAGGTTCTATGGATGATTTGGGAGTTGGGGACAGGAGTTTGACACTCTCATATATATTGACAGAGTGCATTGGCAGCTACGAGGAACCAAGACTTTATGTTGACACAAAGCACATTGAAGTGCATTTACGGATTTCACTAACGTGATCATGTGATTGCATTAATAAGGCAAGTAATTACACATAAAAAAGACATGATCACGTTAATTGTTAACGTGATCTTGATGGTGACCTGCAAAAACAAATAGAGCCGGTAGGCCCAATGGGTTTTTGTATTTTCCCTACGGGCTCACCAAGTGTCATAGTTTTCTTGGCGGGCGCACTGAGAAAATAAAAAGGCCCAGCGGGCCTAATTGTATATAGTAAACCTCTTCTAACTTTCGCATTTCGACTAGGCAAATCCTTGGGGAGTGAATTCAAGCTCCAAGTATAATTATCTCTTTGTGAATTGACCTAAGGTTATAGAGTCATATGTCCTTGTTTTGGGCCGAACCTGATTCTTAATACGATAACCACTTCTAAAAATATTTATATCCTTCATCAAAAACAAAGATGTGAAGCCAGACAATTAAAAATTTGGAGAGTCGTGCTCATTGCGACGAAGCCATTGGTCCATAAAAGGGTTGAAGTTGGTTTTAGAAGATGAGCATATTTAAATAACTTGTTGATAGTCAAGGGTCGGATGCCCTATACTAGTGTACTAGGTATATATAGAAATATCCTTGAAGTCTTGCATTTTACACCATCATAGATTTAAATTGATATACATTGTCATTACACAATATGAGAGCTATAATCCTTAATTGGGTGAAAACAGCTTTCATATATTGAATTGGATGCATAAGGGAGCTACAATCCTTGATTGGATACAAGTAGTCCTCAATAGTGTAATTGTATTCAAGATTTTATTGCCTTGTTTTATGCATTGATCATGCCCCAATCATAATGCCAAAGCGGGGTTTATTTGCACGAGTAAAATCTAGCATTATGTTGTAAAGATGAAGTCAATGTGCACTATACCAATTGAGTGAGCAGCCACAACTCCATCAATAAGAGTGTGTAAGATTGTTGGCATCTGCTCAATCACTGCTTTGAGCCGTGTAGTCTTTAACTCTAATAATTGTTGATTTGTTGCTGGCAAATTCCTCCAACCATATTGTAGCTTGTGTATGTAGCATCTGAATGCTCCTTGGGAGATTGGTAGGCGATACATCATGTCTCCAGCCATATTGTAGCTTGTGCATGTAGAATCTGAAATCTCCTTGGGAGATTGGCAGGTGATACATCATGTCTCCCAAGGTACCCCCATTGTAATATGGAAAGATTGTGATCCAGGGGGGCCTCGATGGTAAAGCCAATGCATCTTACAATGGAGGAGTGAAGCGTTTGTATTTCTTGCTCTGTTTGGAAGCTATCAAATTTTGCCTCATTCCCTCCCTTGTAGCATTTTCCTACATATATAATGTGCTCTAGAAAGAAAGAAATGCTTTTAACGGTGTATAATGCGCATAAACCAAAAGAGCCTGCTCCAATTCTTGTACCTTCCACCAGGGCTTCGTGTGGAATACTAATCAAATGTGCGCACTTGGCATTCAATATTGTGCGCATGATTGTGCCGGCACCGTTGGCATCTGATCGACTACCTACATTCGCTTGCATATCTTGGGCCATCTTCAATCGCTTGGGTAAGGAGACTTGGTCTTGAGCTTTCACCCGGTTCATCTTTATCTTCTGCTCCTCCCATTGTTTATCCCACAATTCTATTTTTTTCATATCGCAAGTGGGAGGGACATCTTCTTTTAAGTCTCTACAACACACTTTCATATTGCCTAGCACTCTCCTAATCTTATGGTGGGGGTCAAATTCTCTTATCCCTGTAGGAATTAGTAACTCATACTGACCTTTGTCTCGCAATCTGTGCTTTGTGTTCTCCTAGATAGCACTAGTGAGATCTTTAATGAAGATGTCACTTTCATTAATTTGTTGTATCAATTATCTACACATGAAGATATTGCCAAAATACAAATTTTTTCAATGCCACACATAATAATTTTCTTTTGCTATGGCGTCATTTAGCACTGGACAATAAAAAACAGCATATTAAATACAATTTCATGGTACATCGACGCTCTCACACTAGTTCAAACAAACCATAATCGTGACTTAAAGACTTCAAAAAAATTTGCAAGATCATATCAATACAATTGATAACCATTTTCACTTTAAAGTGCTATGTTTAGTCATATAAAATGCATAAAAAAACAAGTAACTCTTAATAAAACCATCCAGATCGAACAATACAGGTTAAAAACCCAAAACATTTCAGTATATTGTGATTTACCATAAGACGTGAGTTCATATTTTACACATTGCACTCTCACACTAGTTGAAACCATAACACTCTGACTTAAAGACTTCAAAAAATTGTGCAAGATTATATCAGTGCATATACTGATAACCATTTTTACTTTAAAATGCTATGTTTAATCGTGCAAAATGTATTAAAAACAAGTAACTTTTAAGAAAACCATCCAGATCGAACAATGCATGTTAAAAACCTAGAACATTTCAACATATAGTGATAAACCATAAGATGCAAGTTCATACTCTCACACTAGTTCAGATAAACCATATGCATGACTTAAAGAATTCAAAAAATTATGGAAGATTATAATAATACAGATTGTTAACCATTTTCACTTTAAAATGTTATGTTTAATCGTACAAAATGTTTTAAAAATAAGTAACTCTTAAGAAAACCATTCAGATGAAACAGTATAGGTTAAAAATCCAAAACATTTTCATGACGTGATCAATTTATATTTTGTACGTTACCACTTCAAAAAACATTGTTACAATAAAAGACATGTGCATCGTAATGTACATCTTGCCAATCTCAATTTAGCTCATTTTAAAATATTAGTACTGTATAGTTCCGTTAAAAAACATTGAAAATTTGGTGCGATTTTAACAAACCACTCATAAATTGGATAGAACGTCTTGCTCTTTAAAAGATTAAATAAAACGTTTTACATGCAAAATGTGTGCATATACCTTTTTAAATTGAAAGTATATTAGCTATTTGTAAACATAGAGAATGAGCATAGTGTGAATTTTAGTGAAATTGTAGCATTTGGTTTTGCAACAATGTTATGCATTAGTGTAGACACTATTGAGGTGGTATAAAAGTGATATCATATATGTTATAATTTTTATGACTTCTATAAATGTAGCATTTAAAATAGCAACAATGATTGATGAATAAAACTTTATTTTAAATATGGTTAGATAGTATATATTTTCACAAGAACACTTAAAAACGATAATTTTAGATAGTTCAAACATTTGTTATACTCTTCACGGTCGCGTTACCGACCAAGTATTTCATATAATTAATACTTAACAAAAATGAACTGCACATGCACATACAAATTATATAGCGTTCATACCAATGGGTTAACGAGTTGAACGCCACATTTATGCAAAAAACGACACTCTATAGCCGCGTTACCAATCAAGTGCCGCCCAAATCTAAAGAGCATTAATGGTTTTCATATGAGCATCATATGGGCGCGCTATCAACCGATGCCCATATGCTTTTCTTGCAAGGGAAAGGGAAATTGACTCAACATAAGGATACTAATATCGCCACGTTATCAATGTAGTACCCAAACAATGAGCCAATACTTACCACAAAGACACCATATTCTCCACGTAACCAAGGTGATGCCCTCGTGGTAAGAAATGTTCCACAGAACAGTTTACACACACACTCACATTGTGTGGCAAGGTACCTAATGACTACCGTGCAATATGACAAAAGGTACGGTACCACACAACGCGCACACACATACACAACACACACACCCTGGTCGTGTGGTCATGTAATCCGCTGCTGTCACACACTGCAATGTAGAGCACGCTCCCACACGATCCCCTCTCTCCTCTCGATGTACCTGTGAATGTGGGCATCTCTCTCTCTCTCTCTCTCTCTCTCTCTCTCTCTCTCTCTCTCTCTCTCTCTCTCTTAGTGGCTCAACAAATAACACCCAACGGGCTCAATCGGGGCCCTCTATATATTTAGTTGCGGGCCCGCCAGGCTTTAGGGTTTCCTCGATGGACCCTTAGAAAAAACTATAAAGCTCGATGGGCCCGCAAGGAAAAATAAGAAGTTCGGCGGGCTTTTTGTGGGTTTCCAGGTTGCTCTCAACCGGCTTGTTTGTGATCATGTTAAGTGTGATTATGTAAATATGTTAATAAAACTTTGTGATCACACAAAATTTTAGGTAATTACATAAATATTAAATCCTTGGGTGCATTATCATTATGTCAAGGAGAGAATCTCAACTAGAGAGATCAATTTGGCTTATGTGCCAACATAAGACAACCTTGCACGTTTGTTCACAAAGGCATTTCCTTGGGAGAAGATTGAAGATTTTTGCAAAACTTTGGGCTTGCTTCCCTTTGTGGGCTGATCATTTCCATAGGGAATGGTACTTCCCTATAATCTATGGGCTAGCTCTCATTCATTGCATTACTCCCAAGGGGATTTATTGCCATGTATATGATAGTGATATGTGTGAACACACTTAGGACCATCAAGGCACTCTTTTCCCTCACTATGAGGTTTTTTCCCTTGTGCTTTGTATATACACCTATCACCTTAGGGGTATCTTATCTTGTATTTGCACACTTAGTAATACACTCTATGTTATGTGCCTTGAGCTTCTTCTCCAACTACAAGTTGTGTACGCATTCCTACAACCCTATATCCAACATTTTTGAAAGATTGATGGTGCTATTTCTATAGGTCATTATTGTGGCTTTGAATAGATTGAGGATGGGAGGCATGTTATTGCCAATACCCATGGCTTTATGTTCCCTATCTATATATGTGCTAGCGTATACTTGCTCTATTATAACATTTTATTGAAGGATAAGTAGCTCTTGTAGAATCTCCTCAAGTTCTTGATATATCTGAAGCATTCAAGAGTGTTTACAATACATTGGCTATGATAAAATTGGAGGTGAAACAAATGGCTACACAAAACCTTATGTCATTATTATTTTTAAAGTAATATGACTTGAGCATGGTTTTGTATTATTTGGAAAACTCTTGCATTGATTGATGAATTTATAGACAAACAAAAATCAAGAAAGCATTGATTAGATTTTATTCATGACAGTTGATCATGGCATGTCTTTGTGGGGGTTGTTACAACTTAGTGTTTCTCTAGACACACAAGCTATAGATTTAATCCTTCATGTTGGTTCTGAGATGTCTTTTTGTAAACCATACACAGTAAATGGTGTTTCTTATGTCTCTAATAAACATGTTATTTTCAAGAGCTTTCTTAGGAAAAAATGCAAAAAGTACTTGTATGCCATCTCTATGTGCTATCATGTATGTGGTAGTGATGTGTGTGAACACACTTAGGACCATCATGGTATTTTTTCCCTCAGTAGGAGGTTTTCCCCCTTTAATTGTTTATATGCCCATCATTCTATGGCTAACTTAATCTTTCTCTTGTGCACTAAGCAATACATTCTCTATTGTGTGCCTTGAGCTTCTTCATCTTCTCCAAGCTATGTGTGTTTCCTTGCAACCCTAATTCCAACAATTGGTATCAAAGCAGGTTGTGTCCTCCCATGCATAGTTGCCAACACCTACCTTATCACTTTCTCCCTTTTGGGTAATCTTTGGTGAATGTCAGAAGGTCAATTAATACTTTGAGTGAACTCAAAGTATTCAGTTTGCTTTGAATTTTGATTCGGACTCATTTTGACCTTCGTTCCACTATAGGTAGTACTACATAAGCAATTTCATCCTTTTGTGCAAAATTTTTGTCAATGTAAATAACTTTCTACAAAATAGGCCCCTTATAGTCCTCTTTGGGTTGCGCTTTATAGCACATTTTAATCTTGCTTTGATTTCCTCTTTCCAGGCAGGTGCAATCACTCATCATAATTGACAACAACATAGACGTTTTTAAGATGTTCATTGCTAAGAATAAACTGGATGGGACTACCCAATGTGGGCTTACTTGATGACACATGTTCTTGCATCATCAAAGGGAGTTTGGAATGTTGTGCAGGGCATTTATTTACATCCCCCTTCCATGGATACAAACTCTATTGAGGATGTTGTAGGTCTTGGCAGGTCTATTGCTGCTAGAGTTGTTTTGCCTACAACTGAGCAAGCTCGTTGGGATGTTAGATATGTGTAGGCTCATGCATTAATTGCCTTATCCATGAAGTGCACTATTACTCCTCACATTCACTCGGCAAAATCAACAAAACAAGCTTGGGATTCTCTGGCCGATCTTTATGCAAGTCGCAATGAGGTTAAAATTAAATTGGTGCGTAAAGAGCTGGATGCTTGGTATGAAAAAGTTGACACTCAGTTGGTTAAACAAGGCTTTTGTAATAGTCCAACTCAGAGCACTTTGTATGTCAAGTGTGAGGGTGATAAATTTCTAATCGTCGCTCTATATGTAGATGATTCGCTGAATGAGACACACATTGTTGAATTCAAGGCTGATTTGAATGCTACTTTCCAAATGAAAGACTTGGGGATTTTGCCATTACTTGGGCATACACTTTAAGCAGTGTGATGGAGGTATTGCCTTGTGTCAAACAAGATATATAGAGACATAACTATGTAAGTTTGACCTTGAGGACAACAAACATATTGCTATTCGAATGGAAATAGATTTAACAATACATCTTCATGATGTTGGTGATCTTGTTGATGTCACTTTTTATCAAACTGTTGTTGGATGCCTTCTTTATGTATGCAATAGGAGACTATCTCTCGCCTATGACTAACGATGTGACATTGTGGCAATCACCACACTCAAGATCGAGTCATTCAAGACTAGATCATACCCCTCTATTGGCTTGTACTCTCCATACGAATGGCATGTACTCTCTATGAATGGCCTCAACAATGTAATTCTTTCTTTCATCATCTTGATCATCCCGAATCTCCATCACAAAGTGGCAAAATTGAACTATACAGAGCTGCCAAATCCTTTGTCGCATGGCCTTTTGACCCTATCCACCATAACAGACCCATCCCTAGTCTTGTACACCTTGCTAGGATCATACTTGTGTGATCCTCAAGGTGTATGTGGTGTGTCAATTGAAGAACTATCTACTAAAGAGAGTGGTGGACACTCTCTTGGTGGTGTGGACGCGTTGCTAGAACCCTACCACAACAAACACCACCTCCAGAATGATGCCTACCTCGTCTCAAAGAAGAACCAACCATCGATGTAACTGGCACACTCGACTGAGGTGTAGGGCTGATCGGTGTAGGGAGCACACTGGTCCTAGGCGTAGGGGCAGTCATACTAGGTCTAAAGGGACCAGCTCCCCAAAGGTTTTGTGCGTAAGCAACCTGCTCTAGTGTAAACCAAGACAAAAAGGAGTCCATCTTCTTGGATGACATGCTGGCCAGAGTGACAGCAAAACTAAAACTAAGAGAGTATGTATCTTCATCGGCCATGGCTACAGATACACAAAGAACACAGATATGTTAGTTCGTAAAAGAAAAGCTTAAGCAATACAAATAACAAAAAAAACAAAGCTGCGATATAACTCATTATATCTATCCACTTTTGTAGACTAATTAAGAGAGTTATACAAAAGAGTTCCTAGCAAAAATCAGTAGTCAATCTATCATCTTCTATGAGAGTTGATGCACCAAAGATATTTATCTCAATCTATACTTCTGCATCTTCATCATCAAACTCCACTTCTTCATCGCTCTCTGCATCAACCTATGTATTTGAAAGCTCATCTCTAGGTTCATGCATCTGCTCCCCACTGACCTCCAGCTCAAAATTCTCACTTACATCATCCGTTGATCGTTGTTCATCTTTAGGTTTAAGCATTTTCTCTCTATTGACCTCTGATCCTTCACACACTTGCTTGCTTCGTGGAGCAAATTGAACAACATAGAGCCATTGCAGTTTAGACAGGTTTTTTTCATCCTTTTCTTTCTATAGTGGATCTATTCTGAATACAACTTGTTTACAATGTTGCGAAAGTATGAATGTATCTCGCGAATGTACGAACCGATCCTCAACAGACTGCCATTTTTAAAGATCATTTGCATTTTTGGAATCTGTTTGCGTTTTTTAAGTCTATGTGCATTATTGAAGTCTGTTTGTGTTATTTCACTTTGTTTGTCAAAGTCCCTTTATTGTTTTGAAGTACACAAGTCGTTTTTTACGGTCGTTTGCCTTTCTAAAGTCCGTTTGCAGTTTTCCTACCATTTGTCGCTAACTCTAACTACCTCACATTCTCTAGCCATGCCCGATCCTCGCACACCTCAGTTTAGAGGTGCACAAAGATTAGGACCACCGGGTAATAATCTTGTCTTTATTGGTCAATGCCTATATTCGAGGGTTCGACATAAGTAGACACCCATAACTACATGACAATTAATGCATGTACATAGATCCACTACAAACTCTAATTTAGAACATGCGGATGACTTAAATGGACCTATCTAATACAGACCGATCCTCAACATGCCACAAAATCATTTTCGTTTTTGAATCCGTTTGCATTTTTTAAGTCTATTTTCATTTTGAAGTCTGTTTACGTTATTTGCGTTTTGAAGTCTGTTACGTTATTTTACTTTGTTGGTAGAAGTTCGTTTGCGTTTTTGAAGTACATAAGCCGTTTCAAAAGTCCATTTGCGTTTTGAACTACATACGCCATTTTGGAAGTTTGTTTGCTTTGTTAAAATTAAGTCTGTTTGCGTTTTTCTAAGTATACAAGCCGTTTCTGAAGTCCGTTTGCGTTTTCGAAGTCCGTTTGTATTTTTCTACCCTGAACCATCGCCCTAAATCGTCGAAACAGAGCCATGTCTTAGCAACTAAATTTTGAGCATCTTCGTACGGCCAAACACATAAGTGACTAGATCTACCTAAGTAACGAAGCGGGTAGGCCTAAATATTTTGGCAAAGAGGCTATTAACCTAAGTGGCTAGCCCTAAGCGATAAGTCTTAAGCGGTCTGAATACCGATTCACCCTAAGCGATTAGCCCTAGTTAAGCAGCTAAAAAACTAAATAACGAAGTGGGTGGACCTAAGCAGCACAGCTAAGCAACTAAATACCTAAGCGGCCAATCCTAATTAAGCGATAAGAATACCGATTAACCCTATGCAACTAGTCCTAAGAGGCTAAGCGGCTAAATAAAGAAGGGGGTAGGACTAAGCGGTTCAGCTAAGTAACTGAATACCTAAGCTGCTAGTCCTAAATGGCTAGTCGGAGGCGGCTAACACTAAGCGACTAGCCCTAAGCGTGTAGCATTCGACGGCCTAAACACAAAGTAGTCCTGAGCGGCTAAGCGACTAAATACCTAAGTGGCTATCTTTAAGAGTCAAGCTCTAATAAGCCATCTGAATATTGGTTAGACCTAAACCATTAGCCCTAAGCGGCTTAGTGGCTAAATAACGAAGCTAGCCGAGCCGCGGGTAGGACTAAGTGGGCTCGGCTGAGCGGCTGAATACCTAAGCAGCTAGCCTTCATCAGTTTAAATACGGACCAGTCCTCAACGATAACAAGAATTATTACCTAAATGGTTAGCCTTAAAGGGTAAGATTTTCAAAACAAATAAAGCTAATCAAAGGTACTTAGAACCTAACACTATAAAGTTTCTAATTTATATTTTCAACACCTATGACAAGTCACAATTTAAAAAAGCAACATAATTTCTTAATTTCTAAATTTATTTACATAAAAATAACAAATCTAATTATAAAATGACATAAATTAAAATAACTCTTTCTCTGAATGATCAAATGCCATTATCTTTCTTTGATAATGATGCTTTTTAATTAATATAATTTATAAAATAACAAAAGTTATATTTTTTGAATTGAAAAATATGTGTATGCACCGTATATAGTGTGTTTATATTGCTTAGTGTGCACTTTTGTTTATTTGTGTGCATGTATATGTGAATGTGTGTGTGTATGTGTGTATGCAAGAAAAGAGAATGATAGAACACTCACATGCGGCCTATTTGAGCAAGAAACACTTGAGGAAATGTCACTAAACTTGCAAAAAAAAACACACACACACACACACTATGTTACACACGCACAAAAGTGGACAAATCTACTACGAATCTCGAAAAGAAGCTCACCTTGTTGATGGGGAGGAGCGAATGAATGGTAATCTCAAGTCCGGCAAGCCCTATGACAGCAGATCTACAACAAGTGAGGAGGAGGAGGGCAAGAGAGGAAGAGAAAAACGAGCGAAATGTGTAGGAGAAACTCACGGTTTCTATTTTTTGCAAAATCCACCTATCCAGGCATCAGTATATGCATCAAAATATAGTCAAAATGGACGTCGATATACACATCAATATGGGCATTGGTATAGGCATTGAAAATTTGAAATTTAAGTTTTTTTAAAAAATTGGTCTCCCTCCATATTTACCTACACATATAACGACGCTTGCCATTGACATCAAATTTTAAGCGTTCTCTTGTAGTGGGATAGATCCATATCCATGTTAAAT
The DNA here is from genome assembly GCF_014529385.1 of Adiantum capillus-veneris. Taxonomy (NCBI): domain Eukaryota; kingdom Viridiplantae; phylum Streptophyta; class Polypodiopsida; order Polypodiales; family Pteridaceae; genus Adiantum; species Adiantum capillus-veneris. The sequence goes on from NC_140956.1 coordinate 12,201,137, forward strand.
AATTTTCTCTTTTCACTTGGCAAATGTGAAGTCATTTTTGCATCCTCCTCATCATGTGAGGCATTGAGGGATCAACTTGTGCCAAATACTCTGAAATGTAAACAAATGTCTCTTGCAGATCCATCCTTCGACCATGCATGCCTCTGTGATTGGGACTATAGCTGCACAAAATCTTTGAGAGTCTTTAAAAAACTCTTTAAAAAGAACATCCATCGTGCATGCAATACTCCACATATAGCGATCTCCTTAACCATGTGAACAAGAGGTGGATCTGGCTAAGAAAAACAGATCGAGGAAATGCATCCTCAATGGCACACACGGTTTCCACAGCAAGTGTCTAAGCAGAAGGAATGGGAGTTATTTCAATTTCTTTGGAGCTTACAAATCTGTAAGATAACACACAAGAGTACACTAAGTGTTTGTTGAGGATATTGTGTACATAGAAAAGTTTGCTTGAGTGGAGATGTGATGTACCTTACTAACCCGTTTGAAAATAGCTTCCCTCACTTTCTTGTCCCGGGATATGCACATACTCATCAGCAAAATGAACTACAATGTCAAAATAGTAAATGAGGAAGTGAGAGAATGTCATACGTACAAACCAATATCTATACGAAATAAGGGAGAGGATAAAAAAAGAGAGAAAGAATACAATTTGCATATAGTGCCAATCATGGGACTTTCAACCCATATAATTAAATGCTTCCACCTTTCTTTGCTTTTGTGAAAGCTCCCTTTAGAGACCTCATGTAATGCAACCCTTCATTTGATCTAGCTCATCTTTGGTTAGCATCCATGGTGCTTTAGGAAGCACAATCTTCCCATTGGGGGCTCGATGTGGAATAGCAAAGGTGAGGAGATGTTTCAAGGCCCTCAAATCCTCCCTCACCTGCAAAGAATCTTTTTGCGAATAATATGGTCCCACAAGGTGTGAGCTACATTCTTGAATATGTGCATGAAATCCAAGTGGTGTTGTATTTTAAGTCCTTCCAAGATAAAAATATGGAATACCTTGACATACCTTTTGGTGGAGTAGTCAGGAATGGATCACTATTGTAGTGCTCTTCCCAAAAAGTTCCCCAATCTACCATCGTGCACTTTAGTGGCATCTTGTCATTTGTTGGAGCCTTGTATTTTCTATGCATTTGGGGCAAGAAATGATGGTTGTTTGGATAGATTACCTTGTGTAAGGCATCTGGCCTCTTTGTCACCAATGATGGCCCACAAGTAGGACAAGCACTCACCATTCAGTACCCTCTGTATAACGTGCGTTCACGGGGTATTAAAAAACCCCTCTTTTAACATGTCTGAATTAATAAAATGACCCTTTATTTTATGATTTTTTCCCAAAATTGAATATAAAAATCCCTATTTTAATGTATCTTTGTTAAATTTCCTATTGAACTCATGTTATACATTAACATGATTACATAGTGCATCCCCCGAGGACATGCATTATGTCCCGATGTATACAACCCTCCACTCATAGCACGTCTTTAGAGAAAAGTTGCAAAACCTCAAATGTTAGAAAGAGAGGGGAATGAATATAACATACTAGAAATCTCTCCAAGCCTAGCATAGTCGTGCATAGTCACATAAGGATTCCCCTCACAATGACCTCTCTCCTCTCCTTTGGAAGTGAGACATCTACAATGGGGATGCCTTTCCATAACTCCTCCAACTGCTTGATGAGGGGCTTGAGGTAGACATCAAGCCAAAGGGCGACTGTTTTTTGTACTTTGTAAACTGTTCACTGCATACCTTGAAGTAGCCTTTGTTCCATCTGATACCGAGTTCATATAGTTTATATCAGGATACCAACGTAATGAAGGCTGCCACTTTTTATGTTGTTCATTTGAGCACGATAATTTTTTAACTTAGTTAAGGCTAAGATGATTGGAGTTAGTAGGATTTCTTCTCATTTGGCATATAAACTGAGGTATGATGGATTCTGTATGCACAAGTGGGCATGTGAATTTTAGTTTTGCTTGATAACATAGCCAAGCTTGATACCTTTTTTGTTGTTGAGAGATATCTGAAGCCATTGATTTGGATACTTTATGGCTTCATGGTACTTAAAAAAGCTAGAGGAGTTGGAGCTTGACAAATTTGGCAAAGTAATTTTGATATTGAAGGACTTATTTATGGATGATATCGGGATTAAGACACTTGGATCAGAAGGGGTCGTGGCCTTCTGATCAGAATGATATGTATGCTAATATATTTAAGGTCTAATAAAAAATGGGGCTATATAGAAACCATATTTATAAGTACTTTTATAAACCTTTGGGATAATAAACTTTTTTACAAAAAAAACCAAAGAACTGGAATACGTGAACACTTTGGACAGTGGTATTAAGTTAAAAAAGTTGTAAGTTGGACATAAATAACAACTGATATAGTCCATTGACACCTGTAAAACACATCCAAGGCTAACGTATTTGTTGTCTTGTTTGGATGGATGTAGGTGAGGAATCTATCCTTCTACATCCATCCTTTCTTGGAATCTTTTTGGCTTAAAGCAAATGTCTATCCATGATGACACTTGCTCCTACTACTTGGGAAGTACTTCTTTAATGAGTCATTATCATTGTATACTAGAATGAGGCTTTATTCTCATAAGCCATGTACAAAGATAATTCTAAGGTTGAGTTGTTTTTTTACTAATCATTGACTTTTCTCTAAAGCCATCTATCTTTTGAATGTTAAAGTTCATTTATGTTTTATTATTTAAGTAAAAACAACTACATACACATCCTATATATAAGGTTTTTCCATTCTTTTTGGAAAAACAAGCTTGAATCTTAGTTCTAAGTTGGACCCACTGCCTATAATTCCTTGATTGGTTCGCTGGTGTTAGGTGGTCCTTCATAGGCTAATGTTCTGGATACCTGCTCACGGTTGTTATAGTCTCTGACTTTGCCGGTTTAAGGATTGCAGACCCAACCTATAGGACTAATTATGCATATATTCTTTTAGGATCACAAAAATTTTAGATTGATAGCTCACATGAGAGTAAACTCCGACCCGGAGAAGCATACAAGGATTTTAAAACAAATTAGGTTTTATCTAAAGGACCATTCGCCAAAAAGAGCCCTAGCTATTAGAACTAGACCTTTCCTAGCTCGACGGGACAAATGTTGTGTTACGTACTACCATAAGTAGTCCATGGCTTACTAATAATTTTGTCTATTGCACACCCTTGCTCTCTCGCAAGGCGTGGAACTATCTTGTGAGCCCCTCTCTGCGGCGGAAACCTCTCTTGTCCTTAGATGTATTAGCAGTTTCGATGCTTCTCAATTAATATATGACTTGGCTCTTACCTCATATAAAAAGCTATCTATCTTACACATGTTGTCTTTTAATGATTGGGTCAAGATTCTAGCTACGTCCCTAGACAAGGACTCCAAAGATGGGGTTAATATGATTTCCCATTACATAGCCCAATTATCTATATTTTTCATACAGTATCAACGAGAGCTAGCCCTATTTTCTTCTTCTAGAACTGAATTATCTAGCTTTTTGAAAAAATAATGTGGCTTCAATCCATCTTTTATCAATAACCCTACTACTCCAACTGTCCCTCAAAATGGTGGTATCCTTTGCAGAGATATTGTGGCACTTGAAGATGTCAAAGAATTTCAAAACAATCTTTGCTCCTTTAGTGACTCTAATCTCTTGGAAATGTACCCAACGTATCCAAGGTTTTTCCTTTCCTACCAGCTCTAATCTATGAAAGGTTAGAGTTGTTCATTGCAATAGGGTAAGTGGAACTAGGATTTATTATCTCGGTTGGCATGCCTAGTTACAATGTTCAAGGGACATCATAGGGAACTAAGGTCTTAATAATGGAGTCTTTTTAGGCTTGCCTATGGCTTAACCATTATTAAGCTACTAGCAAGCTTGATAGGAACCGATGCCACCTTAGCACTATTAAACCCACTCCACTACTCTTTGCAATAAAAAATATTCTACACCATGGGTGTAGCTACTGAGGTGCATCTTTTTGAAGGCTAAGAGAAGTAGTAACCGAAGCTTTAATCTCTATCAATCTCTTCCCTCTCTATACATTAAATAGAGATATGTACTACTTAAAGGTATGCACTACTAGCCGCTACTTAGGTCTAATAGTATATATGTGTGTAAGATGTCCTAATACTTACCTACCTTTAATGTAGATGTCGGACGAGAGACCACCTACTAAGAAACAACCCAGTCATTCCTCCTTTGGTCAGTTCACGTCCCAGATGAACCACCATCCATGGTGGATGTCGTCTCCAGTGGACCCGACTCTTGGGCAGGCATGGCCCTCTTACACCTACAAAGGTGCCGGTCCATCTACCCATGTTCCTTAGCAAGTGGGAGATCCAAACCTCCAGTGCCTACTCTCTTTGCGGAATGAGTACCTCCGTTGATTGGAGGGATTGTTTGGCAGCTACACTCAATAGCAATTTGCGGCCTACGCCATGGGGGAGCAAGGCAGGGACTCCCTACGTGTACAGCCTCGCATAGATGGAACCTCCTTCTATGCTCCCTTCTTAAATTACTGATCTAGTCCCCTTCCATCGCGGACCCCACTCCCCTTCCATCGCACGGCCCCACACCATTCCATTCAACTCTTGCTTCACTCGAGCATTGTCGATAGTCCACAGCTGCTCCACACACTTCTTCTGGCAGTGCATGCCGACATTCGTCTTAGGACAACGAGCACCGTGAGAGGCAGGGGATCCTATGGTTTTGCTTGTTTTGGTAGTGGGGGGAGGGGGGCTAGGGGGAGTCCCCTATTTTAGAGCATGTTGCACCCGATGCAAAGAACGGGGATACAGACGGAACCTCCTTCTACGCTCCCTTCTTAAATTATTGATCTAGTCCCCTTCCATCATGGACCCCACTCCCCTTCCATCGCAGGGCCCCACACCATTCCATTCAAATCTTGCTTCACCCGAGCATTGTCGATAGTCCACAGCCGCTCCACACACTTCTTCTGGTAGTGCACGCCGACGTTCGTCTTAGGACAACGAGGACTGTGAGAGGCAGGGGATCTTATGGTTTTGCTTGTTTTGTTAGTGGGGGGAGGGGGGCTAGGGGGAGTCCCCTATTTTAGAGCATGTTGCACCCGATGCAAAGAACGAGGATACTGACGCGCCCGTGCCAGACATGCATGGGTGCTACTACATAGTAGAGTATGATGACAAAGTTGACTTTGGTATAGCACATGGAAAGGCTTTTTGATGCCAACTTTCGATTCTTATACACTCGGTGTATAAGAATTGTTTTGTAAAGTTAAGAGACCAGCAGTCCGATCATGCACGCTATATCGAGGAAGCATTGCATGCTCGATTCCCAAATGCCCCCAATGAGTGTGTTTCAACACAGTGGTTGGAGGGCTTCATTAAAATTTTTCTTTGAAGAAGAAGCAAGCAAGTGTATGACATGCAGCAGCCAACCAGGTCAAAAATTCAGACAAAAGCTATCGCGAAGGCAGCATGGCAAATGCGGAGTGGGAGTGGGCAATGCAAAAAAAAGGACGAACAAGCTATAACAAGTTCATCCTATAGACAACAGTACGAAGCTCGGGCTAGATACACTCCCACACACTATGGTTCGGGAGAAAAACCAACTTGAAAGGACACTATCAAAAACAGATTTTCCATACTGTGGGTAGAAGATCTCTTTGATAAGCTACAAGGTTCGACCTACTTCAGTAGGATTGACCTTAAAAGTCGCTATCATCAAACAAGGATGGTGAATGAAGATATCATAAAGATCGTGTTCTGTACAATGTTTGGTCTTTATGAATATCTTGTCATGTCTTTTGGTTTGACAAATGCTCCATCCACGTCCAATCGCCTAATGGAGAAAATCTTTAGACTCTGCCGCAAGTTCACTAGAGTGTTTCTCGACGACATTATCATCTATTCCAAATCTTTGGAGATGAGACAAGGCAAACAAGAGAAAGGGTCATGGTGGCTCTTGTAAAACAATAAGAAAGTGATAAAATCATAAGTTGAGTTTAACTAGAATCATATAAGGTGAAGCATTGTTTGGGAATGTCTCTTTTATTAAGCAACCGAGTTTCCTCCTCACAAAGAAGGAAACCAAAAATACTAGCAGAAATTTTGAAATTTGTAAGATTTTTGAACTAAGTCCTCACACATTTCGTTGATTTTTCTTCCCTTTACCATGATTTATAACTGAAATGGCCAATTTTGACCTTGAAAGGCAAGGTTTGATCAATTTGCAACAGGTTTTCAAATTTCAACTAGGATATTTACACTACAATCCGGAATATGTGATCAATGCAAGACACACGCACACATTTATTTTTTCCTTTATTATACCCATATTATCTTAGAGTTCTATACCTATGGCCATATCTAACCCCATTCATCAACTGTTCATCCACCATTGATCTCACCCCTACCCACAAGTGATGTAACCACGTCACAAATTTAATTGAATGGCTCTTCTCCTCCACCAAAACATCCACATCAATAAAAATTGGTCTCATCTTCTTGAGAACCTTTGCATTAATATTTGATCTATTGATTAAGGATTTCTAATTCCAATCTCTTACATTAATGTGTGGGTTGAATCCATAATCTCTTTGCAATACAGTAACAAATGATGGTTGCTTAAGGAATCTCTTTGTTGAGTCATCAATACCTAGACATGACATGTTGATTTTGGGATTTCCTTCAAGTATCAATTACAATCAACCTCAGGCGGTGACGCAGAAAGGAGCAGAGGTTGGGATTTCCTCAAGCGGTGACGCAGAAAGGAGCAGAGGTTAGGCTAGAGAGAGGTGATCGTCGTTCGCATATAGACGTGTATAGACTCATTCGACTATGGCACATAGAGAGAGAGAGAGAGAGAGAGAGAGAGAGAGAGAGAGAGAGAGAATTACGCACACGTAGTCACAACTACTATAAGCATGTGCCATTGTGCTTTTTCTAAAACAATGCAGATTCCAAGCATACAAAACTTCTTTTTCTTTCAAACTTTCTTTCCTTGATTTTGTCAAGAGGAAATATTTATTAAAATCTAGGTTTTCTTCTCGGTCCTCATGCCCCAATGTTCGAGAAAAATGTGCCTCGTCTTATTATTCTGTTGTTTTCAATCTCAAAACTGCCAGTTGAGGCCAAGGGGAAAGGGAAAATTTTCACTCCAAAACAAAACAAAAAAGTGTAAAAGCCTAAAAAATTAACTTGATTCTAAAATTTCCTCTTGGAAAATCCAAGGGAAGGAATTTTGTATGTTTGGAAAAGTACTTTTTCCCGAACACTATCATGCTCTCAATCGGAATTTTTGAAATTGAAACCGGCACACTATTAATTCTCTCCAAAATAGAGAAAAATAGTGTAAAACCCCGATAAATTAACTTGATTTTCTAAAATTTCCTCTTAGCAAATTCAAGGAAAGGAATTTTGTATGTTTGGAATAATGCTTTTTCCCAAACACTGTCGTGCCCTCAACCGGCATTTTCGAGATTGAAACCAGCACGTTATCAAGATGAGACACAATTTCCCACGAACACTGGTTTTTGGAAATCCTTTTCCTCCAAGTGCTCGGGAAAAATCATTTACTCTAGCATGCAAATTTCTTCTTACTGAGTTTGCCAAGAGGAAATTTTAGGCTCGTACATTCGCTGTTTTTGTGATGTTCAACGCATGAGCATGGTGGGAACCCTAGACCACCAACACACACTCTTGGATCTAGCTCAACTTGGCACCTCAAATTGCACAGTATGATGGACAAGAAGAGTATGAATGGATAAAGTGGGGGTACCCTTTCTGATTGGTGTACATTTGTCCACTAGTTCATTAATGCCTTTGAATTTTATGTTCTCTTGCATGTGTCTAAATATGTGTCAAATCCATTTGATAGATCTGATAGTAGGTTAGCCTTAAGACTTAGTGAACATTGAGAAAGAGAAGGGAGGATTGTACTATATTAGTGGTGTTGCTACTGCAAAAACCAGTTCAAGACTATCCCTCTCCCTTATTGATCCTTTAGCTAAAGGATGTTCTTTTCCCTTTGCTTCTTTGGAACAAGTCAAGTAATAGTTACGTGAACATTATTGACCATCCTCATTTAATATGGCTGCCTCTTCCTCCTCGTCGCGAAATCCACTCGATGGACATTACGGTGGCTACGATGACAAGTGGAACTTATGTGCGATGAATCTAGTGATGTTCGCTTGATGGAGTTTAAAGATGTGACTCAATAGCTTGATAACTTACAAAAATTTCTTGATGTATACTTGGCAATAATGTGATTTTGCTGTCTATTTTTTTAGAGTTGAACAAGATAGTGCACCGTGATATGGCTGCTTCATTCTTGGAACCCGATAGTGGCCTCATTCTTGATCATGTGCCTCCACTCCGCACGAGGATCACTTAAAGTCTGCCTAAGCTTGATGTTTCTTCTTCGCTTGGCGTTGGGCCCAAATCCCTCAAGCATGTGAATCAAAGTGGTACAGTAGCACGTACACTTTTAAAGCCTTGCGAGGCGACAACGGAACTAAGTAAGGCTTGCTTGTGCCACATAGATATTCTATTGTTTTGTACAACCATTACGAGTTTTGTTTTCTGTTGTGGCAGCCGAACCTTTTTTGGAGGGTCCACGCCTGCAGCTGCAAAAAACGAGAGCGTTACAAAGGGTGCCAACATATTGCTACTGAGTTTTACCATGAGGATGTAATTCCTGCTAGTTCATCCTCTCTTGTGCCTAATATTTTCATTAAGATCCCTCTATTGCACATTGTTGACATCACTGAGAGTTGCCCTCATTTCGCATTCGAGGGGTGCATACTGTACCGATATGGAACTTACAAACAAAGCCCAAAAGTCGCTAAGTATATGCACTACCTTAAGGCAGACCTAATTGATCCACTCAACACTGACACCATCACTTGTGCTGTTAGCGATCAATTTATTGTGCAATTCATTAACACTCTTACTGTAGGAGACTTTGTGCACATTGAGAATGTGACTGTGAAAAAAAAACTAAGTCAGATGGTTTCACATCTCCTTATGTACTATTCTTAGACGCTTCCACGGTTGTAGAAAAGACAAAGCCTTTTGAAGTCAACCTTAGTTTCTACCCAGAGAGCAAAGTGCATCAATTTTTGGATGAGGTATAGTCCTTGCATGCACAAGGCACCCGTATACACTTTGGAACTGTAGCTTTTTTTATTATACGGGCCATGCTAGCACTTCAAAAGCTGGTCTTTCCCAAGGTGATCTTGTTGTTGCAGATGGGCCAGTAGTTGAGGATCGTGCCACTGTAAGAAATCCTTATATTTTCCCTTCTATAAAAATGTGCTTTTTAATATTTTCCCTCTCTTGCCATCATAGCTTAACTTCATGAATGCACGCAAAGAACTTACCACGCTGTTTTTTGTGCTCTTGAGATTGATGTGCATCCTATGTTTCTTGCACGAAACATAGGTTCCTTCACAGGCCGGAGCAATACACTCTCAGTCTTACTATCCTAGCACGCGTCAAAAGTTCTCGTCTCAAGCATCATTTGGAGGAAGCATATAAGGCCCATATTCTTGATGTTGGTCACAATTAAGAAGTAAGTATTGATCTTGCTTTTCCATTTTCACCATAATAGCTCAAGAAAGCTCTAACTTGTCAAGTGGCTATACATAGGTGACTGGCACATTGCACTTTGTGAATGTGAACTCAATTTTGGTGGAATGTTTTTGCGGTCAATGCAAATCTACTAAGATTCATTACCAACAAGAGGTAGACTTTTGCTCTATCTGCTCAAAATCTACAATTATTGTTTTGGTGCCCAAGCTTGAAGGAAAGATTTTGACCAACAAAGCTTCCCCAATTGATGTTTCCTTAGTGGGTGACATAGTCGACAAAGTATTGCATCTTGACAAAAACTTTGTTGACTTATATGCTTCTGATGTACTGGATGCACGTGATATGCTAGCCTCCTTTGTCCGAACTTGCAAATTCACCGTCAACAAGTTAGGCCTTGTCACATCTTTTGTCGAAGAGACAAAGTAGCACCCCTCCTCTACAACATTGAAGCTCCATCACCTCCACGTAGAAAAACACTCTTTATATTATCTTACTTTCATCCATTGCTCATATTGTAAATTCCCATCTCTCTCTCTCTCTCTCTCTCTCTCTCTCTCTCTCTCTCTCTCTCTCTCTCTCTCTCACACACACACACACACACACACACACACACAGTGTGTGTGTTTTTCATTTACTTATCTTCCTCCCTCCCCATAGCCCAAGGGGGGGGAAAACTGCACGTACATGGTTCCTCAAGCAACCAAAATGCATCTTTTGAACAAGTCATTGAGAATGATATCGATAGTGCTTTCCTAGCTAGTCACCTATGGAATAATAATGTTTTCCTTGTGCTCAATAAAATAATCAAGTCACGCTCGTCATTGCAAAAAATTAACAACATCATGGTAGACATGATGAGAGTATCGTTGGAGCGAACTCCAACGATGACACCTTCTTTGGCACATTTGGCTTCTAGTAGACATGATTCCTCCATTTTGACCCAAGTATTGTGAATAGCCACAGATCATCTATTGGTATTGCGCTTGATATTATCCATGTATTCTCCTTTAGATTCAGTATTGCATGTGATGTCCATATTTACGGTGTGCCAATAACTTCGCCCAAAAGACAACATTCAATAGTGGAGCCGATCCAACAACATTGAACAAAATCGTCATTGTCGATAGAAGTGGTTGCCTATTTTTTTACTTGGGGGGCAACAGATGCTCGCACAAACACAAGTATCATACCTAGGACAAAAAAGAAATGGAATCATTGAAAGCTTTGCTTCTAATGCAACCAAATGAACTCCTTGCCTCCATTGCGAGGCAATTTTCTTGCTTGGGTGATAGAACCATCCTAGAAATAGGTGCAATAATAGAAAAAGTTAAAAAATTAAAAAACAATTACAGCCCACACCTCCCTTAAACATAAACATTGAACAAGCCTGCCCACCAAACAAAGCTATACAACAGTACATAGAAACAACGAACGATGTTCCTATATATCAAGGAAGTTCAATGTCTTTTCCACAATTAGCTCGTAGGTTGACACTTGGCAGGTCTAGAAACAGTGAGATACATGAAAACCATGTTTGCATTTCATGCAGCCATAAAAGGCAAGATCATGGTGCACTACTCACCCGATTGAATTCCATAGGATTTAACCTCCCCTTGGTTACAATAGAGAAATTAAATCATTTAGAAAGCTGCCTTGTCAGTGCCATGCTACCTTTCACCAAAATTATGGAGCTTACATACGATGGTCAATTTGGATTACGAGGTAGCATTGTTAATGTTTTGGAATCCGTGGGGAAAACACAACAAATACTACCGAGGTTTATTCATGAAGAAGCCTCGATACTAGTGGGTATTAAGTGTCATCTATAGTACAATCATTGCTACCTTTCCGGGGTTGTCCGAACATTGCTTACAATGAAAGCCACTGCTCAGTTATTGCAAACGACTTTATACAAGAACAAAAAATTTACTTTGAACAATGAGTGGCTAAGCCATTTCCATAGTCTGCATTGCCCTTTTCTTGATGATTTTGCCGACAACAATCAACCCCACCAGAAGAAGATGATCTAGCCACAGATGTCATGCTCCATGGAATTGAGTCATCACAACAAGTAGTGGATCACAATGACAAAATCTTCTTCGTAGCTCCTGTTGAGGGAAATAGTCCTTTGAGTATTTTCAAAGATGAATACTATGAAGAACTTAGTTTCCCTACTGTTTTCTACGGTGAGCCCCGTAAATACCATACACTTGCTAAGCATAAATATCAACATGTGGTTCAATGGGAACTTATGCACAATGATAGAAGATTCTCACTAAATGTAGAGAATCTTTTTTTCAAAACAGTCAAAGTATTGACTCAAAAAATCATGGGGTCCATTTGGATCCGTATGCGCAAAGGCAAGCTAAATCACAATACACTAGTGGCTGCACAAGTTGTTGGGATACTAACATGGAGTAGGTCTTGTCTTCCCAACTTGGATATCGTGACTTTGAGGCATTGCAAACATCACCTGCCTACAAGGAAAAACTGGAAAAAAACGCCTTCACTATGATTAAACAGCTCGGACCACCAACATTCTTTGTCACATTTTTTGCGGTTGAGAAACGTTGGAAACCTTTGATTGGAGCACTTACTAAGGTCAATCCCATTGTGCGTGCAAGCACACAAACAAAAGCATCATATATACGAGTTTTTGGTCCAAGTCGACCCTATAACAAACAGACCGCTTTTACTTGAACCGGTTAAATAGGATGAAGAAATTGCTAGCCAAGGATATAACCATATTAGGAAAACTCAAAGATTACTTTTTCGTGACCGAGTTTCAGAGCCGAGGTAGCCAGCATGATCATGGGCTACTATGGATAGAAAATGATCCTATTTATGGAAAAGATCCCAACGAAGATGTTGTGGATTTCATCGACAAGTACATAACAACTAATTCCATGCTTCTTCCTATAGATTTACTAGAAATTCAAACACAAGCATAAGAAGTCTTGCTTCAAAAAATGCAGGGGATGCCGCTTTGACTTTCCTCGCTACCTGATGCCTTTGACTATGATTTAAGAACCTTGTAATTCTCAACATAACAATATTCAACACAATAAAAAGAAATTACAAACAAATCAAAGATAATTTTTTGCTACTAGATTATAAAGCAAATATTACATTCAAACAGTGGCTCCTATCTATGGAACTTCGATTTCAGGATTACATCCAAGCTATAGCATCCACAATCTCATGCCCAACACTTTTGTTGAAAAGAAATATTAAAGATATTTACACAAATAATTTCAATCCAACCATTTCAAAGCTTTGGGATGCGAATTCAAATATACAATACATTTTAAATGCACACGAAGTAGCTACCTATTGCACCTCATATATAACAAAATCTGATAACACGCTCATCAAAGCAATCAAAGAACAATTTGACTCTTGCATTCAAAACAATGAAATTACATTTGATAGACTTTGAAAAATAGGAAACACAATACTAAACACAGAGCAAATAAGCTCACATTATATATTGCACTTTCTCTACCTCTCTACAGTGCAACTCAAGAATTTATATTCATAAACACAAACCCTCCCCATGAGAGAACAATGCTTCTCAAGCAAAAATACCTCCTGCAAAACATAGACCCGTCTAGCACAAAAATCTTTTACAAGACAAGCATAGACAAATATTGTACACGTTCTACCCAACTCAATGCCATATCATTGGCAGAATTTGCCTCCACATACATTACAACAATCAACACATACAAAAAACGTACCAAACCAAAAATCATACGATATGTCAAATATAATGCTGCAAAGAACCCAGATAATTATTATAGAGAACAATGTCTTCTATTTCTACCATGGATAAATAATGAAAGTCAACATCTAACAAATGGACTCAATCAAAATAAACCTATCATTGATACAAATGAATTTAAATACAACAAAACCACAACAGTGAAATACAACCTTAACACCAATTCATTAGGCACCAGTTCACCTTCGACATCTACGACACTATCTAATATTTCCTCCCATATTCATGTTGACATCACATAAGACCTAAATATGCAACACCGCCAATTGCATACACACACTATACCAGCCATAACAATATTGCTCCAACCAAACGATATGTATTACAAGAGCATTTTACTGCTTAATGCCCAACAAAGGCTAATATTCGATGATATTATACTGAAAAAACGTATACTCCCCACAGAACCAATCCACATTTTCCTGACTGAAAGCGCAGGCACAAGCAAAACTTTCACCCTTCTTTTGATTGTCCAAGGGCTTCTATGTTTCTATAACCACACATCACATTCCATCCCAACAACTACAAAAGCTTTGCTAATGGCATACATGGGCAAGGCTTCTTTTAACATTGGTGGAACCATTATTCAATCGGCCCTCCACTTGCCACTACTCACATCATAACACTTCCCTATCACCTGAGAGGCTAAATGAGCTACAGCTGCTTTATCGAGACCTACAGTTAGCCGTTTTCGATGAAGTCTCCTTGATTGGAACCAACATCTTTGCTATGGCAGACTCTTGCCTACGCACAATAAAAAACAACTTACGACCTTCCATTTGGTGGTGTTGATGTTGTCTTGTGCAACGACCTTTGCCAAGTTAGTCCAGTGCGTGACTCTTGGATTTTTTCCAGAAAACCTCAGTTGCTTGAAGCTATCTCACCCTCTTTCTGGCATGATCGCATAAAATTCTATGAGTTAACGATCACCATGAGACAAACTAATAAGATATTCATCGACATACTCAACAGGATACACATTTCAAAACACATCGATGAAGACATTTTGTTCCTCAATACGCATTACATGCGCACAGTACCTCATCCAACCATGGTGTCCCACCTTTACTAAGATAAAGACCTACACAACCAACATATTTTCAACACTACCATAGGGACACCAATATTTATTGAAGCACAAGACACCAGGGCAAAAACTTGCAGCAAAACTATTCAAATACCAATAGATCCAAAGTTAATAGCAGGTCTTCACAAAAACCTTCACTTAAAACCAAGCCTAATTGTAGAACTTTGTGCTGGAAATATTGACATTTTAGATGGCCTATTCAATGGAGCGGACGATATATTCAAAGCAGTAACACACAACTCCACAACACAAACAATCTGGATTCACTTTCAAACCACTAAAGTTAGGCCAAAAAATTAGATATGAAAACCAACAACTATACATTACATCAATAGATAGACAATGGACACCAATCCAAAAAATAGCACATGAGTTTCAATAGGAAAAAACTTCCTAAACATTATTACTAGGACACAATTCCCAATTCAACCTATAGCTGCTAGGACCATACACCATGCACAAGGCTTGACATTGGACACCTTGGATTTTGATCCAACCAGCATTCAAAGTCACGGTCTTGTGTACACTGCCTCTCTCATGTAAGAGATCCAAAAACCTTTACCTCCCAACAGACTTAACTTCCACCCATATTAAAGTAGACGAAACAGTTCTAGATGAGCCACACTGCCAACACATGCCACTTGGCAACCTTCATAGCTTGACCTCCACTCTTTGCCCAACAATCACTTGATAATACAATCTCTTAACATTGTGTCCCTTAAGAAACACTACAACAACCTTATTCATGGTTACAACAGATAATAACTTAATGGCTTCCCACATTCTTTGTCTCCACACTACAACACGTCGCGCAAAAATTGGCACAGATGCGGGCGAGACAAGCTTTCTTGTATAAGTAAAATACGCTCGAATAAGCATCATAATAAACATCGATATCGTAGCATCGGTATAAATATCGATAAAGCAGTCAAAATATATGCACTTATAACCGTCGGAATACATTAATAAATGCATGTATCAGCACGAAAAATCCTATAAAATACCGACGGTCTTTCCGAGGCCTATGACAACGCGTATACCGCAGTCTGTTCCAACGACCAAACCTGCAAAAAAAAAAAAAAAAAAAAATTGGGCAAAGAGGGCTGGGAACTGATGCTGCATGTACTGCAGCAACAGAAAACAACCCTCTCTACCCAAAGGAAGAGTGCACAAGCAACCGCACTCCACCTACAAGTTGACACTAAAGAGCGGGTATATACAGATTAGCAAAACTCTAAAAAGAACAAAATCACAAAATCAAAAGCTTGATCATGACAAGTTCTCAAAATCATAACCATAACGTCGACTCCCAAACCATAGGCACAATGGCATAACCATAACCAAAACCAAAATCTGATTGCCAAACCATAACTATCACATGATTGGCATAACATCACTGAAAACCATAACCATACCTTGATTGTCAAACCCTAACCATACCATGATCGCCATATCATCATTGCAAAACCATAACCATAACTTGATTGCCAAACCATGATCAAAACCTCTGTGCCATACCATAACCATAACCTCTGTGCCATACCATAATTGCGAAACAAATCAAAACGGAGTGCAAAACCATAAACATAAGCACTACAAAACTGTACATGCAAACAATTACTGAGTAAAACTCTATCAAGAAGACCATAGCTACAAAAAAGGCTGAGACAAAGAAGACTATATGAACATGACTATATGAAGATGAATGAGTAAGACTGTATCAAGAAGACCGTCAGGGTAATGCCTCCCAGTCGACGTCCTCTCCCTCCCCCTGTAGTAGCTGGGTCAAAAGGGCCACAAGTCCATGCTTGTACCCATACTTCTCCTCTCGGTGTGTTGGAAGGCGCTTCACGGCAACTTCCTACAAAATTATGGTTTCATCCTAAGATAAATTTTCAAACTTCATATATATTTTCAACAATGCAAAGCATACGTATAATACCTACAAACTCATGTCGAAAATGTGTCGCAGCCTCCACTCCCAAGATGTGACACTCTAGTAGACTCCAAACGTGCTCTGGCTGCATCTCTCCGCTCTGCTAAAATTTGTCTGGGTTGTCTTGTGTTTCTCGTGCAATCCCCGCCCACTCCTCTGCATCCGACCATGTCGGTTTTGGACTGTCGGCATTGTACATGTCTCTCGTCCCTAACCAACGGTGTGACATTGTGACCTTCGCCACGCCCAAAATCCAGGCATTCGAGACTTCATAGTACCCCTTTTCCGGCCTATACTCTCTGCAAATGTCCTCGACGATGTAGCTCTTTCTTTCATCATCGAGATTACCCCAAACCTCCATCACACAGTGACCAAACTGAACCATACAGAGCTGTCAAATCCCTTGTCGCATGGCCTTTCTGACCCTAACTGCCACAACAGCCCCATCCCTGCTCTTGTACACCTTGCTAGGATCATGCTCGTGTGATCCCCAAGGTGTACGTGGTGTGCCAATCGGTGAACTATCTACTGAAGAGAGTGGAGGATGCTCTCTCGATGGTGTGGACGCATCGATAGAACCGCTACCACAGCAACCACCACCTCTAGAAGGACGCCTACCTCGTCTCGAGGATGAACCACCCGTCGGTGTAGGGGGCACACTAATCCTAGGCATAGAGGGCACACTCGACTGAGGTGTGGGGCCGGTTGGTGTAGAGACCACACTAGTCCTAGGAATAGGGTCCATCGTAGTAGGTCTAGAGGAGCTTGCTACCCAAAGGTTCTGTGCCATCGTGATCTGCTCTGGTCTAAATTGTGTCAAAAAGAGACCCATGTGCTCGGGTGACATGCCAGCCGGAGTGACAGGAAAACTAAAACTAGGAGAGTATGGCTCATCATCATCGACCATGGCTACAGATACACAAATAACACCCACAAAATACGTTAGTTTATAGAAAAACGTTTAATCAATACAAATAACCACATAAACGAATCACCAACACAAATGAATGAATCTAGAGTGTATTATAGACTATTAAAAAGAGTTTCTATCAAAAATCATTAGTTAATCTCTCGTCTGATATGAGATCTGATGCACCAAAGATGTCTATCTCAATCTGTACTTTTGCATCTTCTTCATCGCTCTCTACATCAGCTTAAGTATTGGACACTTCATCTCTAGGTTCAGGCATATGCTCACCACTGACCTCCAGCTCAAAATCCAAACATGTATCATCCATCGGCCCTGCACTTTGTTCATGAATCACCTCTTCGACCTCAATGTCTAATCCTTCACACACTTGCTTGCTTCGTGGAGCAACTTGAACAACATAGAGCTAGCGCGGTTTAGACAGATCATTTTCATCATTTTCTCTCCACAGTGGATCTAGTGTGAACAGAACTTGTTCACAATGCTCTGGAAGTACGAATGTATCCTGCGCATCTGTCCACATCCTCCTAGAGTTCACTTGAATCAATCCACTCTTGTCTTTGTGCACAGTTGCATTAGGGATGTTGTTAATAACTTTGAACCACTTGACATCAAAGATAAAAATATCAAACTTTCTAAAGCTGATCTTCAAGTTGTCTTGGATGTAGCCAAAGTATTCAAGTTTGCTGGTCTCTGTGTGCTCATCCCTGGCACTACTCCTACTTTCTTGGACAAAGCTTACCCTAATACCACTGTCGAAAGTGACCCTTTGTTTGTCGATCTATTGCACTCTGAAGTGTTTCTCATGCGACCACAAAGCTCCATATTTATGATACTGCAACCACAAAATTGAAACAGACTTAAAGTTATACTGCATCGATGTTGTCTTCTCTTATCTCTTTTGAACTGATCCAGCACACCAACTCACTAATTTTGTAGATCGTTCTTCTAACGTCATCTGTGAAATGATCCTTTATGGCAATTGGTAACATAAACTGTAAAAATTTGTGCCAATCATGGGACTTAAGACCACTGAGATTGTCATCTCTCGTAAAAGCCGTTTTCAAACATCGCATGCACCCAGTGGGAGTCTTGAATGAAGATATAGTCTTCTTCACTTGTTGCTCTTCTGCACGACTCAAAACCCATGGTCCTTTTGGTATAGCAAACTTCCCATTGGGTTCAAGTCGAGGCCACATCTCTGGCATTCGACCCACAGCCTGCAGGTCATTTCTTTGGGCCTTGCTCTCCCTTTTCCCAATGATGGTTTTCCATATGATCTCCCCCACATTCTTGAAGATGTGCATTTGGTCGAGCAGATGATTAATAAGCAGGTCACTCTAGTACGGGATTTCATGAAAAATAGAAAGTCTTTTCATTCCATGTGGCATGAAATCTCCCCTCTCTAGCCACATGTTTTTCCAATTGCTCGCTTTCAGTGGATGCATGTCATGTTTGCATATGTTTGATCCACGTAGCTCATGTCCTTCAGGCAAAAATATACCATGCTCCTCATAAACTGCCTTGCTCAAATGCTCAGAGCGATGGAATCCAAGTCGAGGACCACATTTCAGGCATGTATGATTGCCCGAGTAACTCAAGCCTGAAACGTCACAAAATTATAATATAAAAGCGTTGGCATAGCCAGGAATAACATGTTGTGTGTGAGGGTTTCAAAGGCACTTACCTAAGCACTCATCGAAGCCTGGCCAATCGTGCATGGTCCACATGAGAATGCCTTGCACATGTACATTCCGTCGTTCGATTGGTTGGGACATATCAACCACATCGATTCCTGTCCACAAGATTTAGAGCTCCTCTATAAGTGGTGCTAGATAGACGTCCATGTTCTTTGCTTTGTACTTTCCTTGGACAATCAGTGACAACAACAGATGGCCCTTCTTGATAGCTAGCCATGGTGGAAGACTATAATTAACCAGACAAATAGGCCACGTGCTCCATGACGAACTCCGTAATCTGAATGGGTTTACTTCGTCCATTGCAAAGCGGGTATCTCGAGGCTCATTTTAAAATGTAAGCCAATTTTTTCTCTATGTGCGTCCATACACGCGAGTCAGCAGGTACCCGCATCACATCATCTGTCGATCTAGTATTTGAGTGCCATATCATCAAAGCGGATATGGACTTGCACCTGAACATGCTCTTTTATTCTTGGAATGATAGGAAAGTGTCGAAGGACCTTTGCAGGGATAAATTTTCCTTGTGTGTCTCTCTATACCTATTTGATCTACAATTGGGACATTGTTCCAAATTTGCATACTCATTGCGAAAAAGTATACAATCATTAGGACATGCATGTATATTGTGATAATCCATGCCCAAATTAGTAAGAAGCTTTTTAGCGGCTGGACGGGTAGGGGGCATATGATTCCCTTCTTGCAAGATTTGCTCATTGAGCAACCTATCGTTACAAGTCAACCCCTTGATCACATTATTGAACTGCAATTTCACTTTATCATGCTTAGGATACAATGTATTTACCTAAAAAGCTCTATGACTGAGCCATCGGACCACCCGTAGACAGCCACCCATAGACAGACTGCAAATTAAGCATTGCCAACGTGGTACGGAGAACTAAGATTTTTGCACCATTCTAAAGCGGCATGCGTGCAAGAGTTTGCATCATCTCGCCCTCTTTATCGTTGCTATCATGCCGTCGATATGGACGGGATGACTGAGGTTGGTCCGAAGTATTGCGTTGAATGTTGTCGTCTTCTATGTTTTGAATGATGGGATCCATGTCAAAGAACGCGTCTAACATATGCTCCATCTCTACTTCTTGAAATGCCACATCGGGTATTGGTTGGGAGGACTCAGTCGCGATGGCTGTTCGTTTGAAAATCGTATTCTCTCGGATGAAGTTGGAGCAATATCTACTTGCAGAGTTTGATCTATTGTCTCTGGACCATGAGATCGATAACGCAGGTCTTGTAGTTGCTCTATCGAAAAGAGACCGTGATTGTGTATGTATTGGTCACATATTTTTTGTTTTTGAAAGATCTGATACTTGCAATGCGCACAAGGACACGCCATCCTATCGTCCATACTTTATATACCAATGATGCAACAAATAATTAAAACACTCTATTTGTTATAACTACACACTACTAACTACATGACAACCTCACATTCTCTAGCCAGGTCCGATCCCCGCACACCTCGGGTCTAGAGGTGCACGAAGATTAGGACCACAGGGTAATAATCTTGTCTTTACTGGTCAATGACTATATATTAAGGTTGTTGAAGTCTGTGTGCGCTTTTAAAGTACGATTGCGTTATTTTGCTTCGTTTATCAATTTCCATTTGCATTTTGAAGTACACAAGGCGCTTTTGAAGTCCGATTGCGTTTTTTCAACTATTTGCCGCCAGCTCTAACAACCTCACATTCTCTAGCCATGCCCGATCCCCACACACCTCGATCTAGAGGTGCACGGAGATTAGGACCACAAGGTCAATGACTATATATTAGTGTTTTTGAAATTTGTGTGCGCTTTTGAAGTCCAATTACTCTAGCGTTTTTCAAACCTATAACCTAAACATAATCTATAACCCATAACCTAACGTAACCTAGCCTATAACCTAACCTACAACCAAATTAAACCTAACCTATAACTTCACCTATAACCTCACTTTTTGCCACTAGCTCTAACCTAACTTACAATCTAACCTAACCTATAACCTAAACCTAACATAACCTAGAACCTAGAATCTATAACCTAACCTATAACCTATAACCTAACTTATACCCTTAACCTAACCTAACCGAAGTTCGTTTGCGTTTTTAGAAGTACACGAGTAATCTTCGAAGTCCTTTTGCATTTTTTCTATTATTAATTTGCCGATAGCTCTAACCTAATCTATAATCTAACATAACCTATAAGCTAAACCTAACATAACCCTAAACTTAAACCTAACCTATAGGCTAACCTAACCGAAGTCCTTTTGCATTTTTAGAAGTACATGAGTCATCTTTGAAGTCCGTTTGCGTTTTTTCTACTATTAATTTGCCGCTACCTCTAACCTAACCTATAATCTAACCTAACCTATGACCTAAACCTAACCTAGCCTAACATAACCCTAAACTTAAACCTAACCTATAAGCTAACCTAACCGAAGTCCATTTGCATTTTTTGAAGTACACGAGTCATGTTCGAAGTCAATGTGTGTTTTTTCTACTATTAATTTGCCCTACCTATAATCTAACTTAACATATAACATAAACCTAACCTAACCTAACATAATCCTAAACCTAAATTACAATCTAAACCTAACCTATAACCTAACCTAACCAAAGTCCCTTGCGGTTTTTGAAGTACACTAGTCATCTTCGAAGTCCGTTTGCGTTTTTTCTACTAATAATTTGTCGCTAGCTCTAACCTAACCTATAATCTAGCTTAACTTGTAACCTAAACCTAACCCTAACCTATAATCTAACCTAAACCTAACTTATAATCTAACCTACAACCTAACATAATCGAAGTCCGTTTGCGTTTTTTGAAGTACACGAGTCATCTTCGAAGTCCGTTTGCATGCGTTTTTTCTACTATTAAATTGCCGCTAGCTCTAACCTAACATAATCTATAACATAAACCTAACCTATAACTTAATCTAGCATAACCTATAACCTAACCTAACCTATAACCTACGTAGCCTATAGCCTAAACCGAGCCTATAACCTAACATAATCAAAGTCCGTTTGCGTTTTTCTACTATTTGTCGCTAGCTCTAACCTAACCTATAACCGACACAATCTTGCATGGTGAAGGGTGTGTATTCTAATCCAGCCATTGTTGTCAAGGTGTTATCTTAATTAGATCTTCATTTGATGAAACCTTAATTGTTGGTGAGGAGTGATACCCTTATCCACAGTGAGAGAGAGAGTCTTAGGGCAATTGACTTGGCAATAATTTTGTAAGCTACTGACATCATGGTTATGGGCCGCCAATGTTTCAGTTGGGAGCATCATATTTTTTTCGAATCAAATCTATAACCTAAACATTAGTTAACTTAACATATAACCTAACCTATAACCTAACATGTTGTCTAAACCTAACCTATAATCTAATTAACCTAACCTATAACCTATAACTTAAATCTAACTTAGAACCTAGTCTATAAGCTAATCTAATGTAAATAACATCCTATAACATAAACTAACTTAACTTATAACCTAACATAACCTATAAACTCACCTAACATAACCTATAACCTAAACCTAATCTAACCTAACTTAACCTAACGTATAATTAACCTAACTTATAACCAATAATTTAACATATAGCGTATACCCTAACCTAACCTATAACTTAAATTAAACCTAACCAAAACCTGAACAATCGCATAATTTCAAAAAAATACATAATTCAAAACGAAATTTCTTCAAAACATAATTTCAAAACAAGATTTTTTCATAGCATAATTTTGAAACAACATAATTCCAAAACAACATGAAGAGATGGTAGCGTAATTTCATAACATAATTTCAAAGCATAATTTTGAAATAAAATTACCCCAAACCATAATTTCACAACACAAACCATAATTTTGAAACAATTTTTTTTCAAAGCATTATTTCTAAACAAAATGGCATGAAAACTTAAAGCATTGAAAGCATAAAGCTTGAACTTTTATTTTGTCAATATATGAATTAATTTAATATGCATTAAAGTTTCGAGCACTCACATACGGCCTATTTGAGCAATAAAGGGTCTTGTAAACGTCCTTGAACCTACAAAAACGCGCGCACACACACACACACTGTGTTACACTCTAAACCCTAAACCTACAAGAAAACTTGAAAAGAATCTCACCTTGGTGCTAGAGAATAGTCCACAAGCAAGATTTTCACCTCCGGCAAGTTGTTAGGCACCAGATCTGCAGGTGAGGAGGAGGAGGGCAAGAGAACAGGCGCAAAAACAAGAGAAATGCGCAAGGAAAGACCCGCGGGTTTCTTTTTTACAGGTTTCATTGGTACAGGTATCAATGCAGGCGTCGAAAAATGCATCGATATAGGCGTCAAAAACGGCATCGGTATAAACGTTGAAAAACACATCGGTATCTGCGTCGAAAATTCAAAAATGAAATTTTAAAAAAAATCATCTCCCTCCATACTTACAACTACACATATACCTACGTCCGCCATTGACACCGGTAATTTGGCCCCAGAATTTAAGCGACCTCTTGTAGTGCCAAGAAACAAAGCTACAACATGCTAACACAGTTTCCATACACGGTTACACACACACACTCAAACAACTGGCCCCATGGGAGTATCCCTCTTCACATCAAAGAAAAACATACATCTCCAACACCACAACATTATGTCCACGAATGAAATAGAATGCATTGCAGCACTCCTCAGTACACCACATGGTCCACCAATAACCCTGATAACATTGTACCGCAGACCCTCAAGTCCACTTCCCTTGCTCCTGCAAACATTGACCACACTACTCACACCTCACCTCCAACACACCCCTACTATTTTAATAGGTGACTTCAACATCAATGCTAACTACCAAACCCTTGAATACCTTGCTATCAACATATAACCCACAACACAACAATCTACAATTCAACTTTGGACCAGATTTGGGCTACAAATTCCTTCACTGGTATAACAACAGGCACTAGCTTCTCATTTTGATCAGATTAATCCATTATTTACTTACTCCTTCCACTAAACTCCAAAAACACATTCCAATGCACCCCTCTTCCTGCTTCCTAACAACACATTCACAAATCCTTCCATTGGCAGGCCCTCGTGATTCCTCACCTTGTTTGAAGTGAGCTAGTGTGAGACATGTGGAAGCTTGAGTTCTCAACATTTTCTCAAGCTCTATTATAAAGAGCATAGAAATTCTGTTTTGAAGTTCCTTAAATGATATCGCTCTGTTAAAATATCTTTTCGTTGAACTCGCATGATCTGTATATGTATTTTAGAGGACCTCCCTAAGTACTCAACTATGTAACTATCTAGGTGAAAAGATAGTAGTAGATTATAGATCTTTCGCCTTTGTTGCATGTAGTAGAGCGTACATATGTATTGTGTCTTGATCATCATTTCCATTCTTTAACAAAATTTTGAATATGCCCCATACATATAAAATTTTGGATGATTTGCATAAGCTAGAATTGGTTTCTCAAGATTTCCTACCACGATGTATCACTTACTTTAGGCACCTACTAGCAAGGTCCCTAGTCAAATATTGCTCAATAATGCATAAGCTAAAAATTTCTTTTGCTCATAGTGTGGATTTCCTTCTTTTGCAACAATGGTTGACCAATGTATCCGACCTAGATAGAGCCTCTTGCCCAACCTTGGGTACTTTATTCTTGGACGACATTCGTGTGCGGAAATAAGGGGTGACCACAACAAACTTCCCTCTAAGTTGTTCTAGCATAGGGATTACTGCAAATAATTAATATGCCGCTTGCATTTTTAGAAAATACAAAGAAGCAAGTGCACCTTTGTTTCAATGCAAGTGCAAGCCTCCCTCCCTCTCTCTCTCTCTCTCTCTCTCTCTCTCTCTCTCTCTCAGTTTGTGACATATAAGAGGACAATCTTATTCAATACACATTAGGAACCACGTCCCAAAATGTGTGGGGGCTAGTATTCACAAACCTTGGTTTTTAGTGTAATTTTCGATTGAGAATGAGAAATTCCAATTGTAAACTGATCAAAAATTGGTTGTTCAAGGTCAAAAATTGGGCATTTTACTTTAAAATCCTGAAAGAAACCCTAGATTTTTCCTTTTTTTGTGCTTGTGCAGGTTTACCTTGCCTTGAGACCCCACAAAACACTTCCTCACCGGTAATCGCCTCACCTCCCCCTCTTAAATGCAATGTGTTACTTAGTCTCTAGGCCAACCTTAACACTATTTGACACGGGATCTCAAATGAAGTGCAGATGGTGGTGTCGACGATGTTAAAGTGAAGCACGTTTCCCGCGAAGCTTGGACACAATGCGATTTGTTCGTAAGTGCATCTTTCACCTTATTATTTAAGTGGAGCCTTTTCTAATATATAAACCATTCGAGACTATGGTTGGGTTCACGAGAGCCGATGAAAAACATGCAAAAAGGAATGTGCCTTCACCATGGAGGTTGTCCATTGGTACAAAAGGAATTACACTTCTCTGGATCCACACAAAAAATAGCAAGCATTTGCCCCCTCAGAAGAGCAGTCCTATCGCCCACTTTTCAGCACGAAACGTGGATCGGTGTAATAGAATGGAATTAAAAAGCTACGTACTCAACAACAATACCACTACATTACAACTCATTGGACGTCAAATCGTACATATTTTATAGAGCTATTTTCATCCCTTGTGAATGAAGAGAGAGGTGGAACAAAGAGTACGAGGTTTTTACCGTCGACTCTTTTGAATTTAGCTTGTGTATGCATAATGTATCTATAATGAATAATATAATGTATATTTTTGTTTTTATTTTGCATTCAAATGATAATGTGTAATGTGCATCTTTCACCTTATTATTTAAGTGGGACCTTTTCTAATATATAAACCATTTGTGATTATATATGTAAAATGAATTATATAATTTTATATTAAAACATTATAAAAATTTCATGTGATTGTAGGCACTCATTTAAACTTAGTTTCCATAAATCTCATTCCCCTCTTAACTTAAATTAGGAGGCCTTCGTGCCTCTTCACCTTGTTATTTTAAACTAACCAAGCTGGTGTATAAAGCACGCTTGTCCACCTCCAAACTGGGCCGAGCGCCTACGCATTAGTGTGTAAATGCCATCACTTCACTTTTTATCAGTTGGGGTGCCCTACTGGCTTCTACTCCATTTTATTACGCAGAATCTTGATAGATTTTGACGTTCCCCCTCTGCCCCCCCGACCCGACCCGACCTGAGGTCAAACCAAAACTCAGAGGATATTCGAACCCAGGCGCACGAAGGATCAACTCCTGAGTCGTTGCAGTGACCACAGCCGCAACAATGACGGGTTGCAACGTGAAGCTCTTCACACTTTTCAAAAAATCCGTTTTCCCCCAACCCCCTTCAATTCCTGCTCGTCTCCTCCACCTGGCATGCACAAGGCAGCGCTCAGGGCGAACCTACCTCCCCTGCACACTCCGCCACCACCTGCCTCTCGACTTCCTGCTTGCCTTCCTTGCAGGCTCAACCGTCGTTCACCTTTCTTGTGAGTATCCCACAAGATTCTCAACCTTTTTGGCCTAGTCCAAAGGGGTGAGGCCATAGCGATGACTCCCTTGTTTGCTAATGAAAAAGGAGTTTTGTAATTCATAATTTTTTTTATTGGGGGATGGTGTAGTGGGCATTCATTGTCTGCAGCACGAAGGTTCTCAAGAAAATGATGAAATGAAGAGGTTGAGGGAGGAAAGGGATAGAGAGAGAGTACTGACTCCTGAGCGTAGAGTATGTCTTGCAATGAATACCTACATCAAAACATGCGCCCTCAACCAAAGGTCCCCCACCTTCATGCAAGCCATCACACCTTGTGCTCCCTTTTCCACCCTTAGGAATCGGCAGGATCTCCTCTCTCTTGTTCTCTGGCACCATCACCAATAGAACCTCTAGCTTTGACACCATCCAAGCCACCTAGCCTTGCTGCCTTCGTTGCTTGATTTACTAAGCTTGGGCCAGGATGAAAATGACAGGTGCGACGGAGCTGAAATGCATGAGGCCGAACATAAAAAATCAGGGGCATATAATGAGGCATGATTGGAGCCAAGCCATGAAGAGGGACATTAGGTACCCAAGTGTTGAGGCTTCATGCCTAATGCAAGGATCGCCTAAGGGGCCAGACACGTAGCCCATACTATTGTGGGGAAGGTTGTGGAGATGGTGGTGGCCCGCAGATTGCAATTCAACTTCTTCTACAAGTTGCCACCGAGGTGGAGTGGATTCAGGTGGAGGCAAATATTGAGAAGGCAGAGCAGGTGTTTGTGTTTAGATGGAGTAGAAGGGTCGATGGAGCGGAGAGCATTCATGGGTTGTGGACATGGGTTGCAGCAAAGACAACAATGCAAGCACTACAGTAGGTCATGGCAGGGTGGTGTTCTAAAGGTGCTGCATAGGAGATGGGAGTGCTTAGTGCCTATGGTCACATCCTCCCGCACCCGCAAGTGCAAGGCTACAATCTTCTTCTTCCATAGATTTGTGCATGCCCTTTGTCCTTCTTGTCTGGCTCTTTGATTTCACCTTGGGCCTCTACCCAGATCAAATATGCAAGCTGCCTGGTTGTACCTGCCATGTAATATGTATGTTCATGCCCTTTGGCCTTCTTGTCTGGCTCTCCGATTCCACCTCGGGCCTCTGTCCAAAGCAAATATGCAAGCTGCCTGGATGCACGGTGACTTGTAGCATAGGGTCATCGACGAGATATGCTTGAGCCTTCTCCTCCTCTTGCACAGTGCAAGGTAGTAGCTCGAGTGGCATTGGATACGAAAGTTTGTGGCAAGGCACGCAGAGGGTTGGGTAGAGGATTTTGCGGCTGGGTTAGATGCAATAACTGAGGAGCTTGGAATTATGGTGATGGATGGCGATGTGCAGATCTGGTAGGGACGACTCAAGTGATGGAACCGGAGTTTATGGCACATCCATGCAGAGTACCAGTGGGACAGGGATGGAGAGGGCTCTCAGCTTTCCAGCAAGTGTTCACGTTAGCTATGGGATAGGGGAGATTCAAGTGCATACAAAATATAGGCGCATAGAGGTGGGGTTGTGGAGCTCGACAAGTTGCAGTAGGCGTGGCTTTACGCAAATTGTCAGATGGAGCCGTAGCCCGTTGGTTTACTGAGCTTGGTCTAGAATGGAGTAGTGGAGGCGAGAGAGAGAGAGAGAGAGAGAGAGAGAGAGAGAGAGAGAGAGAGAGAGAGAGAGAGAGAGAGAGAGAGAGAGAGAGAGAGAGAAGAAGAAGAAGAAGAAGAAATTTTAACGTTGAAACTATCCCATGAGACCTTAAAGGGGGGACTCGGGGGGGGGGGGGAGAGAGAGAGAGAGAGAGAGAGAGAGAGAGAGAGAGAGAGAGAGAGAGAGAGAGAGTTAAGGAAGAGAGAGAAGAGAACAAGTGGGTTGTGGGAAAAGGTGGGAAGAGGGAGGAGCATTAAGAGGTACTAGTACGGCTAGCTGTCGAAGCTCTCTTTCTCTCTCCCTCTTTATCGCGTGTCCTCTCTCTCTTTCTCTATCCCTCTTTTGGAATCTAGCCTTCATCTCGTAGCTTGCGCCAGGGACTCCGCTCCACCATATTATGTTTAGTAGATTCAATGTGAAAGGGTACAAATTTCCATAATCTCAAAATGATAGACCTCAAAAATTTATTTTAGTATTCCACTTTTTTTGGTGCAATCTTCTTAGGGTAGGTCTCGTGATTTTATCGCTTGTTCAATTTAACCCAGTCGGGACTCGGGACTAAGTAACACGGGCGGGGGAGGGTGGAATCTACGGCCGTGGGATTGTGGGCCGTAGATGTGGAATGCGGGTACCCTAGATTACTTTTGTACTCTAGGGTAAAAAGTAATCTACGGTACCCCTGTTTTGAAAGTAATCTAAGGTATCCCATTTTACGAGCGTGGGGTTTGAACCCGTGACCTCACCCATGAGAGGCGCATGCCCTAACCACTTCGCCATGCTCGCGTTTTGAAGCGTGAGTATCCTAATTTACTTAAAACACGTATGCAAAGCAACGACAGTTGAAAGTAATCTAGGGTGGCGGTGCCAAAAGTAATCTAGGGTACCCTATGGTACCCAGATCTACGGCTCACAATCCCCCGACCGTAGATCCCACTAGAGTCTTGCGAGCCTCAGTTATATCTAACACGGGCATGGGAGATGGGATCAAAGGCTCCCATCACTTTTGGGCCCTGGCATTAAGCGCGCGCCGTAGATCTTTTCGCATAAGTAAACTCGGGTATTTTTATAAACTCGGGTACCCGAGTTTACTTTTTCTTGCCCCGATACTTTTGCACGTCAAAACTCCATGGAAACGTGTATATTCCACAGATAATGTGCGCAGGCGAGATGGATAGGCCACATGGCCCTCAAACCCCAAGTTGTGGGTTCAATCCCGTGGGGTGGGGGGAAAGTAAACTCAGGTACTAGAGTTTACATTGTACCGCGTTACATTGCCCAAGATCTACGGTCCTCAATCATCCCGCCCGTGTGAGATATAGACGAGACGCATTGAAGTGGTGCGGGCAGCGGTATTGCACTTCTTCTGGCTGTGAATGAAATCATTCGCCCTCCAATCTCGTCAGCATTTATAGCGATGGAGGAGACGCTCATCATACTCGAGGCCCGACACGGCCAAGAAGAAGAAGAAAACAGAGTATCGGAACTAGTGTTAGGATTTGAAGGGCAACCTATTCTTTCAAAAGATGGGTTGTAGAAAAATGTACCCTTCCCTATAGAAGGGTCTATTTTTAGTTTTCCCTTCCAATGAGAAAATTTTACATAATTTACAAAGCAAGATACTATATTTTGTCAATGAGTATAACCAATATACATATAGATATTATAAATGAGAATTAATATATATAAAATGTTTTTTAATTAGCCCTTCATTGACGTGTATTCTATTTTTTTACCCTTCTCTATAGAAGGATAATTTTTGAACAAACCTTTCTCTATAGAAGGATAATTTTTGAACAAGCCCTTCTCTATAGATATTATAAATGAGCATTAATATATATAAAATGTTTTTTAATTAGCCTTCATTGACGTGTATTCTATTTTTTCACCCTTCTCTATAGAAGGATAATTTTTGAACAAGCCCTTCCAATGACAGACTCAAAAAAACTTTGGCCTTTATACTACCGACAAAATGCCTTAAGAGGACAGGTGGGCGTCAAATCCTATCACTGAATTATTCTGATTCGGAACTTGCAGGACATGAACGAAGACTTCCACGAATGCCAATATAGAGAGCCGTGTCCACATGTTGCGACTCTGCCTTTCTGCGCTCTCTGGCATATGTAGGGATTGGAGGGGAGGTCGATTTGTCTGTGAGAAGATCGTTAATGGTGCAGCTGCGATCTAGGGTTTCTGCAGGCATGACAGAAGGAAGAGCCTCCAGGCTCCACCGTCGTGCGCATGCCACCAAGTTCTTCCTTTTTCAAGTCTTCAGGTGACATCTCTGCTAATTGCCAATTTCATGGCGTCTGCCTGGTTTACTTTCGCTCTCATTTGGAGTCGCATGTCTGCAAGCAGAAACGGAGGTCCTGCTCTTGATCAAGCAGGTGGCTATGGCGGGGCATCTTGAGCCCAACAGCAGTACTGATATGGGCCCCTTGTCCAACTGGACGAATGATGCCAACACCCATCCTTGCCACTGGAGTGGGGTTACCTGCCAGTCTTCTCCAACATTTCCAACAACGCCAGCAACTTTTCTTCTTTGATGCCTCTAATAACAACTTCACAGGTGTGTTGCCGGTGGATGTTGGCGTGCTTGACAGGATGAGGCACCTGCACCTCCTGGAAAGGTTGAATTGAGAGAGCCGCGAACAAAGGGCAATGGAGGCAGGAAGGGAGCCGGTTAGCAGGTGGTGCTGAGATCAAGAGAGCTCAGGTGATGTGAAAGATGGCCTATCTCTAAAGGAATGCTGCCTGAAATGCCATTCATGGAGAGATCGTGCTCTTCGAGGCTAGACAATTTGCAATCACAGGGGGTAATGAACCAGTCAGGCGATTGCTGGCCAAGTTAAGAGATCTGAGCTTGCACGGAGAGGGAATGATGCTTGGTAAAGCAAGGCCTTGCAAGTTGTTTGAGTTCAACTGTAACATGTCAAGATTGGGTAATGCCAAAAGCCCCGGAGGTATGGTTCCCTGAAGCTGGTTGTGCCCCATGCGGATCCTGACTAGAGGGGTACACGTGGAAAGGCTGAGTGGAACCTCTCCTGACAACTGGTTGCTCATCAGAAGCAGCCACTCAAGCTTCTGCCCTGCACAAATACTTGGAGGGATGGGGCCTGTCAAGCTATTGATGCACAAATCCACTTGGCGGCACTGCAAGCTGGCTAGTGAAAAGTTATTGTTGAAGAGTTTAAGAACCTGAAGTTTGGGCAGATTGCCTATGCAAGCAGGAATGGCTCCACTCATAGAGTTGTAAAGTGAGCTCAGCAGCTCGAGGTTTCTGAGGTTACAAAGAGTATGAGGGATGACACCAGAAATGCTATTGCTGGAAAGATCTAACGATTTGAGAGCCGATATGTTGCCAAACTGCGGAGGACTGGACCTTGTAGGTTGTTATTCTGCAATGACAAGGTGTCAAGGTTGGACAGGGAGGAGAGAATAGATGATAAAGAGCTACTCAGCTTGCAAGATTGCAAGTCTAGGATCATCAGGTTTTTGAGCCATCCAAGCTCTGCTCCCCTCTAAGAGCATTGTACCCCATATAGAGATGCTGCAGCTGCCTCAAACAGCCCAATGTCATAGAATGCGGCCTGTCAGATTGTTGTCACCCACATTCAAACACTCTGCATTCACAAGATTGCCTTAGGAAGGTGGGATGGTACCTTCAAAGAAATTAGCACCCCTCTTAGTGGTCCCATACGGTTGTCTCTGCAAAGTATGACATGGGTCATGTCTATTGAACCTCTCATACAATAATTTCTCAGGGAATGCCCCAACAAGAGGGCCCTTCAATGAAAACATGGATATAGTGAAGTGGGCACCGACCATGGCACTTAAGGAGGAAAAAATTCTGCAAATGCTGGACTTGTCCATTCTATGCCATGCTGAAACACTATGTACATGGGTATCAGCTCACCCTGACCAAATTATCAAGCTGGAACAAAAGCCACCTGATCAAGATTTTGCCTCATCATCTAAATATGTGCATGAGCGGCCGCCTTCTAATAATTTTGATTCTCCCTCTTGTTCCTCGTTCTCAGCTACAGCTGCATCTCCTGCATTTCAATCATCTTCGTCATCGTCTTCTTCTGCATTCACAGTGTGCACGCGCTAGCTTGGACTTTGGTGTCGCAATTGACCTTGCGATGACTGGCCTTGCAATGTGGCGGATGATCCACACCTCCGACCAATCATGCATGAAGTCATGAAGATGCTCAAGGCATATAAATCCATTATCTTGATTAATGCAGGATGATTGTTGGGAGTCGATGAATACGTAAAGCATTTGCCCTCTGAGTGATGTTTGAACTATGATCTAGTAACCTACTTTCCGGCTGGCTGTTTGACATTCTATAAACTTTTGGCAATGGTTTATTTGTGCGAAAGTTTGCCTTGCCTTTAATAATACACAGTTTCGAATGAGAAGGTATCAGGGAAAAGCAATTTCAAATATCCCAAGCACCATGGTTCGCTACATTGGTTGAGCACTTTATTAGGTTTACTGAAGTGAATAGGAAATCGAGGATTGCATAACAGAGCACAAATAATGAATCTTTTGCAACATCTCCAACATATCATCTCTTACTGGTTGTTTTGACGTTGAAAAGAGTTGATGTGGGTGATTTACATCGAGAGTTCCAATTTTTTCCCTTTTCTCAAAGAAACATTGTCTTTAGATGCAAATTATCTCCTTGATTTATACGTTTGCATTTTACACAATCTCGTAACAGTCCAAGAATTTAAGAGCACTGTAGAAAAAAGCACCATACATGAGACATCTACTTGAGTGAGCACTCCGCTCGTGATCCCACGTTCCTCTCAAAGGAATCTACTTGGAGTGAGCACTCCTTGTAATCCCGTGTCTCTCTCCAATGACATAAATCACAGCCCTACAAAGGAAAAAGTAGAGACCTTGAATTCTCCACCTAGCTGTTGTAGAAACTACAAGAATGCTCTAATGTGCTTGCAATCATCTCAAAGCAATATAACAAAAGACTTTGAGAATCCAAGGTGCTTCTTCATTGAGGATAAATATTCAAAAATATACACTTCCTCCTCTTGAATGAATGCAGTCAGTTATTCCACTTACAAAAAAGCTACGAATCAGTCTTTAGCATCGAGAATATCTTCTATCAAAGGATGCAATAAAAACCCAACACCGGCATTGGGAGTGGTTAACTTGAATGTGCTAGTAAATGGATTTTCATGCCCTCATCAATTTGTATGCATACCAAATGAACATATGAATGAAATGATGATTTTTGGATGCAATATCTTAAAAGTTTAGTCTCTTTCCAAAACTAATTGAGCAAGCAAAAACGTCATGTTCTTAGCCTGATTAGCATACTCTCTGATTGATTCTCCTCCTCCGAGTGTGCAAAATATAATTCTAGCAAAGAAATTGTGCATGCATATGGCACAATTTTGGGAGTCTCTCTCCATTAACAACTTGTGGTCTACTCTAGAAATAGAGAAAGCTTTGGTTTTTTAACCTAGGTTGGCCTCATCCTCTTGTTGTTGCTTGAATAGACATTGACTCCTCTTTTGAGGGTTGTGTTGGACTTTTGGAAATCAACTTAGTTTAATTTCCAACCTTTGTACTCAATTCTCGTATATTTTCCTACTTACTATAGTTCTTGTAGTGGTGGCGGGACATGAGCATTATGTCATGTTTTTGTTTTGATGCTAGTAACGTATTCAAATCAAAATATGGCCGTTTCAAATTCTCAGCAAAAGGATTTGTCAAAGTTCAAGATTCTAAGTTCAAATTTATGTAGAATTTTTTGTTTCAAATATGGTTTTCACCTTCTCACAAAGGGACAAAAAGGATCCATAGCAAGCTCCATACAAGCATTTTTCCGAGCCAAAACTTCAACGTGTACATATATTTGCCTATGTCAATGAACTCAAAAAAAGAACTTAAAAAGAGAGGCATTCCACTGTGGGTAAAAGGTAAACTACTTTTCTAAAGTAGATTTTGCATGATTTGAAAGAGGCTAGTATGTGACCCGCGCGTTGCTGCTGTCATAAAATTTTAAAAGAAGAGTCGCAAAACCGTGGGTTCTCTAAGGGCTTTGTGGTTCTAAAAGCAAAGGCAAGGCCCCATGGACTAGGTGTCCCTAACATTGTGGATTAGCAACTACAGAAAGTCGACTTTAGGGCGTGATCACACGAGGCTCAGTTATAAGTAAGTTTGGCGGATAATTGAGCCTCCTGAGTGAAACAGCTCAACTCTACTATGCCAAGGCTCTTGTAAGTATACCAAAATCGTCAAAGTTGCAAAGTCCCATCGCCTGTACCTTTTTTCTTTTGCTTTTTTTAAGCTTACGCATGTTGACGACGTTTGCACCTCTTAGAGAGAGAGTGAGTTACATAGCCATGGCAACTGCAGTACATGCAGAGCAGACCTTTTGTCATGAGGCGCATCCAAGGTCAACTATTATCAGCTCGTGGTTGGAGCTCAACTGCCAGGTGGCAGTAGCGCAAGTTCAATTTTGCCTCAGTCTTTTTGGCTCAGTAATCATTGAATTTCTCAAAATAAAACATAGTAGACACAATTATCAATTATTGATAAACTATGCTTCGTATGGGATTGCTCTATGTAATGTTGCTTATGTAGTGTGTACAATGAGGTTGGGCAAACCAAGGAGTTTTTTGCATGTTGACCAGATTCCGTGTGTGTGTGTGTGTGTGTGTGTGTGTGTGTGTGTGTGTGTGTGTGTGTGTGTGTGTGTGTGTGTGAGAGAGAGAGAGAGAGAGAGAGAGAGAGAATGAATAGCAAATTACAAATTATAAGGGTTTAAATCTCTATGAGAGAAAGGATAGCAAATAACAAATTATGAACATTAGTTTAAATCTCTTTGAGAGAGAGAGAATAACAAATTATGAGCATTAGTTTAAATCTCTTTGAGAGAGAGAATAACAAATCTCTCTCTCTCTCTCTCTCTCTCTCTCTCTCTCTCTCTCACACACACACACACACACACACACACACACCCCAAAAGTGTTGCAGTAATTGCTTCAATGTGAGCACCTTGCTTGGCATGGGCGGTCCATCGCGTTTGTGATAAAGGAGCCATATTTTGGTATCCAAGTAAGCTTTTGATGGTGTGTATCATGTCAATGCCAAGGGGCTAATGCATGCTATTTCCCTATGCTCTCACTTTACACCGTTGCAAATAAGTTCGATGCAATGGGTAATGCAAAAAAAGAAAAACATGTCTCCATACTTTCATAAGAACCACTATGAAACTTGTCAACTATGTTGTTTAATAGTAAAGAAAGAAGATGTGCAAGAGAAAATGGTATTTTTAGAGGGTTGCATGCTCTTACTATATTGTCAATATCTATGAATAGCATATTGTTTTATATGATTCATACCTCAACTTAACGTTCTACTCTTTTTTAGGCATGCAATAAGTCACAACCTATGATCCTTCGTGAAACAACCCGATCCCAGATTCCCACCATCTTATTTGATTCACACATGTTATTGCAATGCCAAGAATATTTTGAACCTTCCTCACACTATATACATCTTGAGCTCAATATAGTAGCTTTGATAAGCAACAAACACAAACTTTATCAGTTTGCCACCATTTCTCCTTTGTGAATTTGTCTTTGCCACCATCCATTTGATGGATTTTACTCAATCTTTATGGCTATATGGACATGCACATCCACGCTTTGCTACAATTTAGTCCATTTTGATTATAAATTAAGCTACCGCAAACCTACTTTGCCATATGTTTTCCCTCTTATGCTTGCATCAAAATGCATTGGCCTCACTATTGGCTTGAATATGTCACCATGCCTCACATGGTCCCCTTACATATTGTCATAACTAATAGCAACATCCTTCTTATTTTTTCACATACTGACATAGTGCCATGTGAGGTATCTTTTTAGTTAGCTCCCTATCTTACCTAATCCCCTATCCCTTTTACTCAGTTCCCTTTTCTACATACATGGACTTACTATTATCTTTGAGTTATTCTCCCCTTTCTTGAGATACTACCTACTTGTAGGCACCAAACTTGGTTTTTTGCTTAAATATTGAGCTCATAGTCCTTAGTTTGTAAACAATTCGAAGTTCTTCAAAAGACGCGTCAGAGTCTAAACTCGCTTTTCATTACATGAGTTTTTTCTTTTAGAGCTTTTTATAACAACAGGGCATGATCTTTCTATCATGGTAACACATAGACACTTGCCTATCTTGCTTCCACTTCCGAGTAGGTGTCTATTTGCTTGGAAGGATATTGATCCTTCGTTCGCGTTCCTCACTCTCGTGTCCCTCTTGCGTTCAGTTTTCAAGTTGTGTTCTTGTATGTGCGTTTGCTTGCCTGCAGGTCTCGTTTGCATCGCAGGTGAGCCGGCGCGGCCCTTTTCCCGCGACGCCCCGAACGAGGTAACATAACCGGTTTCATTTTTCCTTGCGAATCAAATAGCTCCCACAATAGTTCTATATTTCAAAACCTTGAACGTACGCATTCTAATGGAAGATAAATTGTGAGTGTGTAGGAAGGACATCCTCCGCTCCTAACGTCCATCTCGTAGTTCAGCAAGGTGCAAGAAGAGCAAGCAAATATAACACCACTTGTGTGGCAGGGAGCTGAGAAATGAAAGGCCAAAAAGCATAGCCGCAAGGCCAATCTCGTTGCATGCAGAGGAGAAGCGTTGAAAGGGAACTAACACAGTTGCCATGGGGGTTGGACGTGAGTGCTCTCTCTCTCTCTCTCTCTCTCTCTCTCTCACACACACACACACACACACACACACACACACACACACACAGACATACTCACACACGCGCACGTGCGAGAGCTATGGCCACCGAATTGGGACCAGGAGCCCTAGACTTGTGGCACTGTTGTTCTAACTTCTCTCGCAAGCCAATTTGCCAACCTCATGCTCCCTAACCAGTAGTGACATGGGAATAGCGGAGACATCCGTCTTGATTGTCGATGCCTATGAGGTTCTACATTCTTGAAAAAAGTGGTGCTTCACCCATGCGCGCGTGCCCATGCACGCACGCACGCACGAGAGAGAGAGAGAGAGAGAGAGAGAGAGAGAGAGAGAGAGCACTTTTTGATGTGTGGAAGGCTTCAATGCTCGAGGATTTCTCAAGCTCAATAAAGAAGTAGTATAGATATCAAAGTATTAAATTTGACGGTTGTTGTTTTTTTATGGCCTTCAAAAGGAAAAGTAGAGTAACCCTTTAAGTGACACATGGATGCCTCTAGGGCTCATCTCTCTCTCTCTCTCTCTCTCTCTCTAACACACACACATCAGTGCCCCATGCAAGGGTATAACAGATTTTCATAGGTGTGCTCGGGGTGGTGAGAGAGTGATCGTGGATGTACTGGGTATTCAACTTTTCTATGTCTATCATGCTCTTCTATTTTGAGGATATTTGAGATTCCCAATGTTTGCAATAAGCCAGGTTTAGTGTATTTTTGCCACTAAAATTGTAAATTTTTCGCTAGATTTCAAGATTGCTAATGAAGAAAATTAACAAAATTTTGCAAGTTTTAGTGTCAATATTATCAATTCTTCAAATTTCAACCTAAAATTAAAAAGCCTGTTTTATTGTGCAATTTTTTATTTTAAGATTTCTTCGATTAGAAAAAAATATTTTTGGTAGGCCCTATTTGAGAAACCCTCCCCCCCTCACCCCCCCCCCCCCCCCCCCCTTCCCCCTTCCCCCCCCTCTGTGTGTGTGTGTGTGTGTGTGTGTGTACACACTCAATGTGTCCCACATAAGGTTTAGGTAGCGCCAATCAAATCCGAGATCGTTCGACTCTGACCCTTTGTGCAAAGCTACAACATGTAATGTGCACATTCTCCAAGCTAGAAGGAAAATTATACACGAAGGTGCTAAGTGCGAGATTTTAGCTCAACAATATACAATGTGTGAAATCTTCGAAAGTTCTACATTTTTTTGAAGCTCAAGTATAAATTTCAAGGCTAGAAAGAAAAAGGGAGTTCTTTATGCTCCGCATAATCTAGCCTGGGCACATCCCAATGGGATCCATATTGGGGGTCATTCGGACCGTCGAAATGGGATCGACATTGGGGGTCATTCGAACCATCGAATTTGGGTTGTTAAGTAAATTTAGGGCGAAAAGTAAATTCAGGTCAGCAAGTAAATTTAAGCTAATCAAGATTGTCTCGCACCTTGCACGTCAAAGCCACGACCTGTCCTATTTAAGGCATGGACTCTAACCACCACGCTCACATGCTTTCATTGAATATCATGGTACTCCTATGCATTACATTGTAAGTGCAGACTAATCTGTAAATTTGGATACCGATTGCATGGTCTACAATGCATGTGTGTCATGAACTGTCACCTCCACCCTTGATCCCATTTAACCATGTCCATGCCATAGATGTTCTTTATGGCCTTCGAAATACGAAGTAGAGCCATCCTTTACAAAAACAAAAGTAATCACCCTTCAAAATTGAAGGCTTGAGTGAAACTCCATCACTCTCCATGGCCTTGCTAAAGAATTTAAATAATATAAATATAGATATAGTACTAACTATTGTGACTTTTTGACATAATTAAGAAGTCAAAACTAAGTCTTTTTATTTTTTGACGAGAGTACTTCTTACTTACCCTTCACTTTAACATTTCAAACCAAATGACTTCCTACTTACCCTTTCACTTTAACATTTCAAACCAAATGACTTCTTACTTACCCTTCACTTTTCTTTTCTTAAAGTTCTTGAAATGAAGGAGAGAGTGACACATGGATGTCCTCTCCTTCTTTGAAAATTTTAAGCTCAATTATATATAGTATAGATATAGAAGATTTCTTAGGAACTAAGAGTTAAGTAAGCTTTACTCGTTATTGAACTCAAAAAAACGAACTTAAAAAGAGAGGCATTCCATTGTGGGTAAAAGGTAAAGTACTTTTCTAAAGTAGATTTTGCATGATTTGAAAGATACTTCTTAAGAACTAAGAGTTAAGTAAGCTTTACTCGTTATTGCATAAGTAGAAATTGCTTGAAGTGAATGAGTCATCTTTATCCATAGATACTTATTTGTCATAACACATCGATCACACATCACATCAGATCCTATTTATCACTAATTGAAAATGTGTGAAGTAGATTTTAAAAAAACTTTATTTATTTTTTACTTTTATAGCATACTTCCAAGTTTAAAGCAACTATCCCCACATGTACTATCTCAATCAAAGATCTGTACACGCTAAGCATTGATCGGAATGTGTAATCTACACCATACACTCTAAGAGGAAAAATTGAGAACCGCTCATATTACTGTGGAATAACAAATGAAAAAAGGAGAGAAAAAATTGCATTGGCAGTCATAGAAGTGGCGATAGATGCGAAAATGGTTTGTCAGCAATATGTGCAGTAATAGTCACGGATATATACTCTCGTATATTGTTGCGTCTATTATCGCGGATATTACCGCCATGCATCTATTAAAAAATAAAGGTGCTCATTTGGGCAGCCAATTTTGCATGGCCCAAATGAGGACCTTTATTTTTTACCTGCTCAAAACGATTGAAACATCAATTGCATTTTGAATAATGTACATAGAAAAATATATACCTTACCTTGATAATTTAAAGTGCAAAAAAAATTTACAAATAAGATATAAATTTTAGTTCGGTTGTATATACATATGCTCATAGAGTTTTTCTTGTGTCACATTGGGACTTTAAGAGAGGACTACAAATATTTTCTATCTCTCCAAGTCCTTCTCCTCCTCGTTATCGTCCATAGGTTCATACATTTGATATGATGTAGACATATCGCATGTAGAGATCCGACTACTGAGTCGAATTGCTCGCAAGAGATGTGATGGTTCTCCAACAATTATCACCAAGTATCGAGTTCTGCGTGTCGCTCTCGATATTTGACCGTCTCTTTGGTCGGGCGACTCAAAGTGATATTTTCCTAAGTTAGCAATAACAAAAGCAATTCATAAACTAAAACCTTTTCTGAACAGTTTAGATTCCAATTTAAAAAATCTTACATATTTGTTCTTCCAAGCTGCTCTGCCTCCCAAACCATAGTGTCTGGGAGTTTCTCTAGCCATATCTTCACGTTGTTTCCTGTAGGATGAGCTCATTGCAGTTTTCCTACATTGTCCACTACCACTCCGCATCTGCCATGCTGTCTCCACGATAGCTCCTGTCTGGATTTGTGACCTGGTTGGTCGTTGTGCGTCGTACACTTGATTGCTTGTTTTTCACAAATGTTTTAATGTTACCCTCTAACCACTGTGTTGAAAAAATGCTGATTGGGACATTTGGGAATCGAGCATGCAACGCTTCCTCGATGTAGCGTGAATGATCGGACTACTGGTTTTTGAACTCTAGAAAACATTTTTTTTAAATCAAGTGTACAAGAATCTAAAGATGGCGTTGAAACGCCCTATCATGTGCTTTACCAAAGTCCACTTTGTCACCATATCTCACTCTATAGTAGTGTTCATGCATGTCTGGCATGGGTACATCAATATCCTCGTCCTTTGCATTTAGGGCGGCACGCTTTGAAATAGGGGACTCCATCCCCCCCCCCCCCCCCCACCACCACCAAAACAAGCAAAACCACAGTATCTCCCGCCACTCCGCTTGTCTTGGGCGTTCGTTGCCCAGAGACGAACATCGATACACAATCCCAGAAGAAGTGCGTCAATGATGCTTTGGTGAAGCATGAGTGGAATGGAGTGGCGTGAGGCCTTGCAATGGAAGGGGAGTGGGACCCTGCGATGGAAGGGGAGTAGGCTTTGCGATGGAAAGGGAGTAGGTCGGTAAGAAGAGACCGTAGAAGGAGGTGACATTGATGCGAGGATTTGGACGTACAGAGTCCCTCCCTGGCTCCCCCATGGCGTGGTCTGATGAGAAAGATCATAGGCCGCAAGCTGTTGCTGCGTGTAGCGGTCAAACAATCTCTCTGTTGAACGAAAGTACAAGTCTCGTAAAGAGAGTGCGCGTTGGAGGTCTGGATCTACCACTAGCCGAAGAACTTGGGTAGATGGATCGGCACCTCCGTAGGTGTAGGAGGGCCATGCTTGCAAATAACAAAGAGAAACCTACACTCATGCTCACAAAAAAATAGCTACATATATGCTTAATTCCAATGCTTGGACTTATTGCCTCAAGACTCAGGTCCAGTGGAGGCAACATCCACCCTGGATGGGAGCCCATTTGGGACGTGAACCAATCAAAAGAAGAATCTGATGGTTGTTCCCTACGAGATGGTCTCTCGTCTGACATCTACATTAAAGGTTGATAAGTATCAGGACCCAACGCTATATCTAATCTGCATACCTCTACATGTCTACATCCAATCCCTCTCTACACCTAAACATAGGTATACCTAAACCTAAACATACGTATTCATCTACCCCTTTATATCTCTCTCTATCTAACCCTTTCCTCTCTCTCTTTCTCTCTCTATCTTATGTATAGAGAGGGTAGAGATAGATAGAGATTAAAGCTTTGGTTACTACTTCTCTTAGCCTTTGAAAAAATGTACTGAAGTAATTACACCCGTGGTTTAGAATATTATTTATTGCAAAGAGTAGTAGAATGGATTTAACAGTGC
The DNA here is from genome assembly GCF_014529385.1 of Adiantum capillus-veneris. Lineage (NCBI taxonomy): Eukaryota > Viridiplantae > Streptophyta > Polypodiopsida > Polypodiales > Pteridaceae > Adiantum > Adiantum capillus-veneris. Next base: position 12,242,930 of record NC_140956.1, read on the forward strand.
TAAGTTGACACTGATTCCTATCGAGTTTGCTAATAACTCAATAATGGTTAAGCTTTAGGCAAGTCTAAAAGACTCCATCATTAAAACCATAGTTCTCGATGGTGTCCCCCAAATCCTGTAAACGGGCATGCCAGCCGAGATAATAAATCTCAGTCCCACTTACCCTATTGCAATGAACAACTTCAACCTTCATAGATTAAAGGAGTGCATCTCTTCTTAGGTAAAGAAGAAAAAAAACTCTAATCACTAAGTATCTATCTCTACACTCTCTTTATAGAGACATAGAGAGGGGTAAGACGAGGGCAATAGAGTAGAGAGACCAATAGGAGATTTATCTACTCCTATTGCTCTTTCTCTCCCTCTCTCTTTTCCTCTCAGTCTCTACTCTCTCTCTCTCTCTCTCTCTCTCTCTCTCTCTCTCTATATATATATATATATATATATATATATATATATATATATATATAAAATATACTCTCTCTTTCTCTCCCTCTCTATCTTTAATTTTTACCTCTTTCTCTCTCTAATCTCCCTTTCCTTCTCTCCCTTACTTATTTCTCTCTCTTCATAGGAAAAGAAGGAGGGGGGGCAGCGGGAGGGGGGTTTACCTTGACTTATAAAGACGGTTGAAGATTAGGTGGAGCGTCCAAAGTAGTTCGTGATAAGTCCCCCTCTAAGAAAACTCCTTCCAAAGTGGTCCGGAATAGTTTGTTTGTTTATGTGTGTGTGTGTGTGTGTGTGTGTGAAATAGTTCGCGGTAAGTCCCTCTCTAAGAAAACTCCTTCGAAAGCGGTCCAAAGTAGTTTGTGTGTGTGTGTGTGTGTGTGTGTGTGTGTGTGTGTGTGTGTGTGTGTGTGTGTGAAATAGTCCTTGTGTGTGTGTGAGAGAGAGAGAGAAAGAGCATCCAAAGTAGTTTGCGGTAAGTCCCCCTCTAAGAAAACTCCTTCCAAAGCGGTCCAAGATAGTTTGTGTATGTGTGTGTGTGTGTGTGTGTGTGTGTGTGTGTGTGTGTGTGTGAAATAGTCCTTGTGTGTGTGCATGTGTGTGTGAGGAAGAGGAGAGAGAGAGAGAGAATAGGGCAGATGCTTGGGGGTGCACGTGCGATGGCGGGGGAGAGTTTGAGCAGGGTATGTTGCTCTCCCCTTCTTTTTTAGACACAAGTTATTACTACAGATATTTATCGTGCAGCCTTTTCAAACAAATACAAAAGGATACGAGGTAGCAGGGGGTACAAACCACCTCCCTCTACCCTTAGATTGTATGATATCCTATCTATAGTCTTTGATTTTTTTAATTTATCCAAACCTTCTACCTGGTAGAGTAGATAGATGCCCCATGGATGGCATTTTAGAGGGCAACCAAGGGCTTTCCTATAATTTGTCAAATCAACCGCTTGATGAATTACTTTATGGGATTTATGCCAAGCTGATGTTCTTGCCCTCCTACTACATGCAAACCTTTGAAGAAGATTCTACATGGGGTTTTTCATTTTCCAATCCACAATGTTTGGCCTCGTGGTAAAAAATCTTCGCGCCAGATTTTTCAGATACACCGTAATGGAGCTTAGCAGTCCAGTTGATTTAGAGTCCTTGGCCAAAATGGAAAAGAAGCTCCGAATAAAGTACTATGATGCTCTAGAAGCCTTGACGAAGCAACAAAAAGCTCAAAAATTAGACCATTATCCGATACCCTGAAGCTGTGTTGCAAACGACCCAGTTTAGGAGGGGGAAAATGTTAGCATATTGCTAACATCGGAGTCTATATATATAGTCTATAATATAATCTCTTGATTTTTTTATCAATCTGACATCTATAGCCTTAAACCCTTGTACTTCTTTGATTTTCAAACTGAATTTGTAGCAGTTATGTGATTATAAGCCAAAGAGTGTGGGGCTAAATGCTTCCAAATTGTATCATGAAATCTTAGGTTGCAATAGAGTTAAAAAGTTTTTCGCTTTGAACTTAAAACTTTTGGGTAAGGTATAAAAGTCAAATTTTGTAAAACCTAAAGGAGTTCTTTTGGATCATAAGCGTTACGATTGTTCTGCAGAGCACTGTGTTCTTCCCTTCTTCTTTCTCAAGCTCATAACTCCATGGTGAAGTGTCCATTAGAAGTGACATCTGCTTCATCGCATTCACAGGAGAAAGCTCTTCGTAACATAGTAAAACTATGTTTTTGTTGCTACTCACCTACTCCGTAATATGCTCATAACTTAGGATCTACATGACCAAACTATATTTTATGCATTGGAGGGGTGTTGGGGCATCATTGCTAAGCTCTAGGGTGCAATTGGTGATGAAAATGGTTAGGTCAAATATGCCCTGTAGGTAATAAGTGTGATTTTAGCAAGTGCTCAAAAGGGGGATTTAAGGGCATGGACATGTGTCTTTAGATGTTGTTTACCCATTCTATAAGTTTCATCTTGTTTGGACTTTGTTTGCTTTGTAAACCGTTGAGATTCGCTTGCTGTGTCGTGGTTAGCATTTGCTGCTTGACATGCAGTTGAGTGTGTTTTGAGTAAGGTAGGGGTTGAGTGTGTTTTCCAAGAGACTGACAACCTCTCGTAGCCTCCATGCACTAGTTGAGCTGACTCTATCATGTGGTTTGACATTTATGTTCATGGTTCTCACTATCACTACAATAAGATAGCGAGGCTTGGCATTCGGGGGGCCCCAACAACTGCAAACCTATAGCCCCGCCCTGTGATCGAGCCCAAGTGACATGTAAACCCTCAGTATCTCTTCCCACCTACACCTGATACTCCTAGTGGTGGCCAAGAATTTTAGGGGGTGCCTCTTGGAATGCTGCTCACATTGCTACCCGATTTCATTTTTCAAACAAACATTAATCTTTAGATCCGAGTCTCAGCCACTCTCTCAAAGCTCGGAGCTTTGAGTAACGTTTCAAATATTTGAAGGTCCAAGAAATCATCAACAAGACATCCGTCCAAACTCTGCTACACCCGGTCATTCTAGATAGGTAGCAAAGAAAGTGAGGACTTCACTCACCATGGTGCACCAGTGAGGACACTCTTGAAGAAGCAATTTTCAAGCTCAATGACATTCTTCTACCTGTCAACATCAAGCCTAAGTTTGATTCTTGGATCAATGATAAACACATGCATTTGCCACCACTCGAGCATTGTATCCTCACCTTCAAGGACAAAGAAGAACGGATAACGCTACTACGACAATCCTGTTAAGTATGGAGCCTGATTTACCCTTGTAATTTTCTGTGGTAAAAGCGCACATTTGTAAGGCCCCCATTATGAGGAGAAGCCATCGTGCGTGAAGGAAAATCACTCACCGGAAACCAAAATTTTCACGAACAAGAATCGGGGGCAACTTTAGAGGCCTCGGGGGCCTCCGTCCCCGAGACTTTTTTTTCGCCGGAATATTATGGCCGGACGGCGGCCGTAAAGTGGTCGGAAGACAACCGGTCGGTTGGCCGGTAGTCAATGGCCGATGGCCGGTGGTCGGAAGTCAATGGCCGGTGGCCGGTGGCCGAATTCAAAAGCGGACTTGTCTTCTCAAGGGCGGTCTTTCATTCTGATGTTTGGGGTCCTGCAAGTACACCATCACTTGGTGGCTCATTGTACTATGTAACATTCATAGACGATGCGACTATAAAAACATGGGTTTATGTCATGAAGAATAAATCCGATGTATTTTCCATATTTCAAAGGTGGAAAGCCTTTGTGGAGAATGAAACAGGTACCAAGGTTAAATGCCTCAGATCCAACAATGGAGGCGAATATTGCAGCCAAGCTTTTGAAAGCTTTTGTGCTAGCAATGGCATTCGGAGGCAAAGGACAACCCCAAGGACACCTCAACAAAATGGGATTTCGGAAAGGATGAATAGGGCAATCATGGAACGAGCACGAAGCATGTGGCTACATGCAGGCCTACCGCTTGAGCTTTGGGCAGAAGCTATAAGTACGTCTATGTACTTAATCAATCGGTCACCCTCAACGGCATTGGATGGGGGAGTTCCAAAAGAGGCATGGACAGGTAAACCGGTGAATTATGCATTTCTCAAAGTGTTTGAGTGTGAGGCTTTCATGCACATAGATAGAAGCCTAAGATCAAAGTTAGATGCAAAGTCCAAAAAGTGTTTCTTCATTGGCTATGGAGAAGGAGACTTTGGGTATCGCCTATGGAATCCTGAAGATGGTAAAATCTTAAGGAGTAGGGATGTAATTTTTAACGAACAAAATATGAACAAAGATTACTTGGAAAGAAAACAAACAAAAGAAACAGGTGATGAGTACATGGAGCTTGAGGACAGTGAAGACTCAAGGACTGCAAACGGTGACAATGTGCAACAACGTCAACCAAATGAGGAGCCTCAACCTATTCCCCGAAGATCTACAAGAGCAAGTAGACCTCCAGAAAGGTTTGTTCCTTCCTTCAACCATCTCTTGATCTCAGATTCTGGAGAGCCCGAATCATATGAAGAAGCTATGCAACACGAATCCAAAGAAGAATGGACGAAGAGCATGCAAGTGGAGATGGACTCACTACATCGCAACCAAACATGGGAGTTGGTTGAGTTGACTAAGGGTAAGCGGGCACTTCAAAACAAATGGGTGTACAAGCTAAAGGAAGAAGAAGGTGGGAAGAAAAGGTACAAGTCTAGGCTTGTGGTAAAAGGTTTTTCTCAAAAGAAAGGTATTGACTTCAATGAAATATTTTCTCCTGTTGTAAAAATAAACTCAATTAGGCTTGTCTTAAGCCTTGTGGCTGCTCATGATCTAAATCTCGAGCAAATGGATGTAAATACGGCATTCTCTCACGGTGACTTAGAGGAGGAAATCTACATGCTTCAACCAAAGGGGTATGAAGTAAAAGGTAAGGAGAAAATGGTTTGCAGATTAAAGAAGAGCTTGTATGGTTTAAAGCAAGCATCAAGACAATGGTACTTGAAGTTTGATCGATGGATGTTGGATCATGGATTCACAAGATGCAACTCGGATCACTGCGTCTACACGAAGAATTTGGGAGATGGGAAATTCATCATCCTAATGTTGTATGTTGATGACATGTTGATTGCAAGTGTTAACATGCAGGACATCAAAGACCTAAAAGAGGAGCTGTCCAAATCTTTTTCAATGAAAGATTTAGGTGCTGCTAAGAGGATACTTGGTATGAAAATATCAAGGGACAGGATGAAGAAGACAATAAAGCTATCTCAAGAAGATTACATTAAAAAGGTACTAGAAAGGTTTGCAATGCAAAATGCAAAACCAGTTTCTACACCTTTGGCTGGTCATTTTAAACTAACGAAGGATATGTGTCCAAAGACACAAGAGGAGATAGCCTATATGTCTAAAGTTCCATATGCTGCAACGATAGGTTCTCTAATGTATGCTATGGTCTGGACAAGGCCAGACATTGCACATGCAGTGGGAGTTGTGAGTAGGTTCATGGACAACCCAGGTAAAGAGCATTGGCAAGCTGTGAAGTGGATACTTAGGTATCTAAAAGGGACAACAACAAATGCTTTGTATTTTGGAGGAACTGATATTTTTCTATAAGGGTATGCTGATGCAGATATGGCAGGTGACAAAGATACTCGAAGGAGCACTACTGGCTATGTGTTCACGGTTGGAGGCACAACAGTAAGCTGGGATTCAAAGCTGCAGAAAGTGGTTTCACTTTCTACCACGGAAGCAGAGTATGTAGCAATGACGGAGGCAACCAAAGAAATTCTGTGGCTTCACAGATTCTTAGAAGAGCTTGGATTCAAACAAGACAATTGTGTCTTGTACAGTGATAGCCAAAGCGCTATCCATCTTGCGAAGAACTCAGCCTTTCATTCAAGGACAAAGCACATTGAGGTGAGATATCACTTCATACGCACTCTTTTGGAAGAGGGACAGCTAAAGCTAGGAAAGGTGCATACAAGTGAAAATCCTGCAGACATGTTTACAAAGGTGGTCAACAAGGACAAGTTGAGCTTTTGCTCATCTTCAATCGGCATTCAAGGATAAGAAGCCAGAATGGAAAGCAGTCACAAGTTTGGTTTGGAGATCAGTCTCCAAGTGGGAGATTGTTAAGTATGGAGCCTGATTTACCCTTGTAATTTTATGTGGTAAAAGCGCACATTTGTAAGGCCCCCATTATGAGGAGAAGCCATCGTGCGTGAAGGAAAATCACTCACCGGAAACCAAAATTTTCACGAACAAGAATCAGGGGCAACTTTAGAGGCCTCGGGGGCGGAGGCCCCCGAGACTTTTTTTTTTCACCGGAATATTATGGCCGGCCGGCGGCCGGAAAGTGGTTGGAAAACAACCGGTCGGTTGGCCGGTGGCCGGTAGTCAATGACCGATGGCCGGTGGTCGGAAGTCAATGGCCGGTGGTCGGTGGCCGAATTCAATGGCCGGTGGCCGAATTCAAAAGCGGACTTGTCTTCTCAAGGGCGGCCACACATGGGCGGATTGGAGGGTCCGATTTGGACTTATTCGCACAAGGGCGGCTACACATGGTTGTCTTTCATAAGAGAGGGCAGCCCTTTTGGCCTATAAAAGGAGGCCATTTCTACACACATTTCATAGTGTGAAGTTGATGCAACAAGGTGAGTGTGAGGTGGTGAGAGTGAAGCAAGGCGGGAGCTCCATTAAGGGTATAATCCCTTTGTAAATTACTTCTTGTTTTGAAGTACTAAAGCCATTGAGTGGCTGCTTTCCCGTGGACATGGCCCACATTGGGTGAACCACGTATATCGTGTGTACTCTCTCTCTCTCTCTCTCTACTCTATAATCTCGTATATGTAAATCTGTCTCTCTCCATTAAGTAATCTACTCAATTGTCTATTTAGCTACGTCTTATTTCCTAACAAATCCTGCCTCCTCAAGGGAAAATTATTTTGGATCGCCGAAGAATTGACCACAAATCAACTCAAAGTAAAAGCAAGCAAGCTCAATAATGTACACAGATCCTCAAACAAGATAAGTGGCAATCTACTAAGGTGGTAAAGCCATCATCCAGAAGTTTTGAATCCCAAATCAGCTCTCCCCATAGCTGACCCTCCTAGGTTTTGTTTTCCCATTTTCTTTTTATCCTCTTGATGGATCCTTAGTCCCTAACTAATATGTATCAGCATCTTTTGCTTATTTGAAACCGTTGTAATGTTTTGTTTTTGGTTCCATGGGTCATATATGACCTCTGTCGACAATAATTCAATCTATCTATCTGTCTATCTCCGTGAGTGAGTGAGCGAGTGGGTGAGTGAGTGAGTGAGTGAGTGAGTGAGTGTGTGTGTGTAGCTTTCAATGAAGAGAGCCAAAGACATCAACTTAATACAAGTACAATACAAAGATTCTTCAAAAATTAGGTTGGTAGTTACAACAGAGTGCTTTTAGAGGGATTTATGTGTAGAAATAGAAAGGTCCACAAATGATACCTACATCCATTATGAGAAAAAGAACAAGTTAGTACTTAACTCATAGACTGTAGGTATCTTGTAAATGGGGCACTTGTTATCGATGTCCAAACACGAATTAGAGAGAAAGTACTTGTGTTTTGCCTTTAACCTGAGTAGGGAGATCCATGTAAAATTGGTTGGTGTTGTAAGGCCCAATGAGGAAGCCTGCAAGCTGAGGGCCTCATGATCAAAGACCACCATCTTCATATACAATTGAAGGTGCTCCATGCAAGAGAGTATAGGTGGGATTTGATGGCAGTTAGAATGTAGAACGTGGCGGTGAGGGAGTGGGAGTGGGGGGGGGGGGGGGGAACCTGTAGGAGGTTTTTCTACTCGCACATGCCATGCAGGGTTAAGTCCATATAGTGGGATAGTGGACTCATGTAGGACGGTACTTTGATTTTACCCTTTTGCATAACAGCTACCCACACTTGGTACCCTTATAGATTTGCCAAAAATCCTTGATGATAGGAACTTTAAAACTATGGAAAGGTTCCTATAGAAATCTCAAGTGGAGAAAATTTTTTGGTGTGTGAAGCTGTGTGTTTATTCCTCAGCATGTCATTGAATTGGTTTATTATGTTGGGTGAATGGAATGTTTTATCTTTTGTGGTATTTATTTTATGCATGGATAGTTTAGGTAAAAAGGCATCACCTAAATGTGGCACTTGGTCATATATTGTCTGTGTGTGCTATATTGAGTTGATACATATGTCGATGTTTGACATTTGTTCATGCAATATTTGTCCATGTGTGTCACGATACCATGATGTTTGCCTTTATGAGTCTTTTAAACACATGTCTTCTTTGGGTCATACACCATGTTCTTTGGCGTTGCACGTCAATATTCAAAATGTGAACCATAGAGTTTGATGTGGGGATGGGAATGGAGGGAGATTTTTCCAATTATTTCTCGACTGACCAATTCCAAAAAAAAGCTCGCTTCGCTCCAAAATCAACTTTTTGAGCGAATTTTTTTTCTTGATCCCTCTCTCTCTCTCTCTCTCTCTCTCTCTCTCTCTCTCTCTCTATATATATATATATATATATATATATATATATATATATATATATATATATATATATATATATGTGTGTGTGTGTGTGTGTGTGTGTGTGTGTGAGGCACAATTGCACGAATGGGTGAGCTCGTGTAAGTGGCCGCGAGAGAGAGAGAGAGAGAGAGAGAGAGAGAGAGAGAGAGAGAGAGAGAGAGAGAGAGAGAGAGAGAGAGAGAGAGGGAGACTATGTGAGGCACAATTGCACGAGTGGGTGAGCTCGTGTAAGTGGGAGAGAGAGAGAGAGAGAGAGAGAGAGAGAGAGAGAGAGAGAGAGAGAGAGAGACTATGTGAGGCACAATTGCACGAGTGGGTGAGCTCGTGTAAGTGGCAGAGAGAGAGAGAGAGAGAGAGAGAGAGAGAGAGAGAGAGAGAGACTATGTGAGGCACAATTGCACGAGTGGGTGAGCTCGTGTAAGTGGCAGAGAGAGAGAGAGAGAGAGAGAGAGAGAGAGAGAGAGAGAGAGAGAGAGAGAGAGAGAGAGAGAGAGAGAGAGAGAGTTTTCGTGACTTCCGCTCTCATCTCTAGAGAAGGAAATGGCGCTGACACTCAGAGCTCCCTCATTGTTCACCCGCTCGCAACTCACAACAGAGATGCACGCATGCTCCTGCTTCTCATGCTCTTCACCCCTACATACTCAATAGCTCCAAACGCCATTTCTGCCCCGTTGCAATGTCCTCTGTACCATTGTCTACTCCCTTCGAGCCCGCCTCGCCACCATTCTGATGATGAAAAAAGGGGATATGTTAGAGTGGACAAGGAGAAGTATTTGAACAATCTTATCTAGCATTGGGACATCCACTAAATTTCAAAGGTGTAGACTACATTTATGAAGACAAAGGGGCGATTCTGGATGTACGCATTTTCAAACTGAGGAATATGCACTGGTAGGTTGAGCTGGAATACCAACTTCACTAGCTTGGCTCCCCACTTATATGCTCATCAAGTCAGAAAAACTTTCATACAAAAGAACATGAGGCGTATTAGTGTAAATACATGGTACAACAATGTAGAGTTGTAAATACATGGTATAGTTTCTCCCTACTACCTTGCCCGCGCTAATAGTGAAAAAAAAACATGAGGCAAATTAGTGTATTACTTAGGGTTCTTGTCAGATATGGGAGTTCCAGAAAGAGGTGGATGTATAATATGTAACCTACAAAGCTACTATAAATCAGATTCTGGAAACCCTTTACATGTAAAATTTTGTTAAAGCACTACATGGAAAATGGCCAACATTTCTTGTACTATGTTTTATTAAGAAATGTCTATTGTCAATGCATTTATTGCATTGTCGTCAAGCTCAGAGAGAGAGAGAGAGAGAGAGAGAGAGAGAGAGAGAGAGAGAGAGAGAGAGAGAGAGAGAGAGAGAGAGAGAGAGAGAGAGAGATTCCTTTCATCCTATTATGAAAGTTATCTAGAAAAAAATTGCACTTCTAGCTAGAGATCAGTGTATGACCCTCCCTCCTCTCCCGAGAGATTCCTTTTCATCCTATTATGAAACTTATCTAGGAAAAACTTGCATAGCTAGAGATCGATCAGCAATGAGACAAAGATAGAGGACAACGCCCTTGTTGCAATTAGTGGCTACAAGAAACAAAGCCAGAGAAGAGAAGAGCCAAGGTTGACTATTGCAAAGAGAATCAGAGTTAGAGAGATGAGAACCAACTTCAATTGATGGCAAGCCTCTTAGCAAAAAATGATGTGACCAAACTACAAATAACTCCCATGGCAAGCAAGGTCAGAGCTGCAAGCAAAAGATCAATTGAAGCGTGGGAGATCGATCAACTACTACCCATATCAAGGTATGGGTGTGCTTGCAAAAGGTGCTTTGCAATTTTGGGATGCAATATGTGACGTCCTGCTTTGCAACATTGCCTACGATAGGATAAGGGAATATGGTTGCATGATAGTAGATAGTTTTCCATCAAAATGTGGAGATAATGTCCCACGGTTTCTCCCTGCATCTCTGTGCAAAAAAGGCCCTACTAATCTGGGGTGATTCGTGATGTTGTGACTTCTCATCGTAAAAGAGTACAGAACATGAGGTGAAAATATGGAGTGTCTCCTCTCAAAATGATGATGGAGTTGTTGCACCCAAAAAGAGAAGAGATGACATGGGCTCTGATATACACTTGTTCTAATTGTCACGCTGCTTCTATACTCTCTCTCTCTCTCTCTCTCTCTCTCTCTCTCTCTCTCTCTCTCTCTCTCTCTCTCTCTCTAGTCAAAGGAGAGTAGCCATAGAAACTCTTGCAGTCGCTCAAAGGGAAGGAAAGAAGGATGAAGATAAGTCTATATAAATAATAAGATAGAAGAGGTACTTCATGGGTTGCAAGACTCGGCTTGAATGGCTACACGTGAGTATTTTTGGATTGTAGGGTTGCTCGTAAGCTTTGTTGTCTGCCTCTGTATCATAATGAAGTTTGCATTACATCAACTGTAAGTCTCTTTGTTGCATTTGGGTAGCATGGCCATGTCCAACAATGTAGTGAATGGATCAGTCTCTTTGGTCGTTTGCCAAGCTCAAAGAGAGAGAGAGAGAGAGAGAGAGAGAGAGAGAGAGAGAGAGAGAGAGAGAGAGAGAAGGGTGAAGAGAGATAAATATTTACAACGCTTTCCCACTCAGGAACCACACGATGATCTTCTTGTCCAAGCAATTGGTGCACATTAGACTTTAGATTTGTTGCAATGTCAGGCTCTCTCATTGGTTGAAGAGGGCACGTTCCCCCTTACGGGAGGACTGACTAGGCCATATGGGCGCGAGCTAGCAAGCCAACTCGGATTGTGAGGGACCAAGGGTTCTGCAGTTTGAATGGCTCCACAAAGAGTGTGCGCTTTCACTAGTCCAACAAAGCAAGAAGTACATGCGCAACGGGTGGCTTGACTAGGCATAAGGGCGCTAGCCAACAAGCCAACTCAGATTGTGAGGGACTGGGTTGGTGTGCTGTATGAATGGCTCCACAAAGGGTGTGCGCTTTCATTGGTCCATCAAAGCAAGAAGTGCACGCGCAAGGGCAATTGTACGAGCTCTAACCTAAGCGGGCGGATTGACTAGGCGATTATGGGCGAGCCAACAATCCAACTCGGATTGTGAGGGATGTGGGTTGGGGAGTTTGAATGGCTCCACAAAGGGTGTGTGCTTTCATTGGTCCATCAAAGCAAGAAGTGCATGTGCAAGTGCAATTGAACCAGCTCTAACCCAAAGATCCATTGAACTCAGAGGCGTCACCACTTCATTGACCAACTTGTCACAAAGAAGAGCGTCAAAGTTTCCATGTTTAGGGTTCACAACTTCGCATTTGCAGACTCGAAAGGCGACAATCGCTTTTCTTTACAAGTAGGCTGTAAAGCGTAAAGTGTGCAGAGTGCAGACAGACGAGGCCCTGGAGGCGGCGAGAAGGGTTGGCGTGGATTAACAAGACACGCGTATACGGGAGTAGGACGTGCTGTGTATATGAGTCTATGAGCGTGTGTGTGGCCCTCTCCCCTGCGTAAGAAAAGCCCCTGCTTCCAGCGATTCCCCTGTTTCCAGGAGGGCCTGCACACGCGTATTGAGATTTGTTTGTGTGTGTGTGTGTGTGTGTGTGTGTGTGTGTGTGAGAGTGAGAGAGAGAGAGAGAGAGAGAGAGAGTGAGTGAGTGAGTTCGCCGTTTCTTTATTTCATCAACATAACAGAAAGCTTTCAGGATCACTCATCGGCAGTTGGTTCTAGTCATGAAGGGATCCGCGCATGAAAGATTCAGGTGAGAACAGTCTCACTATCCGCTCAATTTTCAAGGGTTTCAAGTCCTTGATTCACTCCAGTGAGTGGGAAGGCACTGTATGTGCTTGCCTCCCATCTCGATGGCTTACAGAGACTTGATCCGCACATAGCACTCTACACCTATAGCATGGCACAAATTTCACTGCAAGAAATTGAAGGATATAGGCACAGCCCAATTCACCATGCAATAGCTTGCCATGACTATTCTTCCCTAAAGCGCATTTTATCCAAGCTCCCGAGGTTACCCAAAGCAGGTGAAGTGGTGACAGAAGAAGAATCTATACTAGCCGAGGAGGCAGCTGACAAGGTGTCAGATGTTGTAGATCGGCGAGATGTGCCCAATCGAGAAACTCCTCTACATTTAGCAGTGCGCCTTGGGGATGCAGCTGCTGTTGAAATGCTGATGGCTGCAGGAGCTGATTGGAGCTTGCAAAACGAGCAAGGATGGAGTGCTCTGCAAGAAGCTGTTTGTGCACGGGAGGAGGGCATTGCCATGATCATCACGAGGTATTACCAACCCTTAGCTTGGGCCAAGTGGTGTAGACGTCTCCCCCGCATTACTGGTGCAATGCAAAGAATGAGGGACTTTTACATGGAGATAACTTTTAATTTTGAGAGCTCTGTAATTCCTTTTATTACTCGCATTGCTCCCTCGGATACATACAGGATATGGAAACGGGGCTCTAATCTCCGTGCTGACATGACCCTTGCTGGCTTTGATGGGTTTAAAATCCAGCGCTCAAACCAAAGTTTTTTGTTTCTTGGGGATGGCTCAGAGGATGGCAAGGTTCCCCATGGCTCTTTGCTTATGCTGACCCACAAAGACAAAGAGGTTACAAATACACTGGAAGGTGCAGGGTCACAGCCTTCTGATGCAGAGATAGCACAAGAGGTAGCGATCATGTCTCAAACAAACATGTATCGCCCGGGTTTAGATGTTACACAAGCTGAGCTAATACCCCAGCTGACATGGCGGAGGCAAGAGAAGGTGGATATGGTGGGACCATGGAAGGCTAAGGTTTATGATATGCATCATGTGCAAATAAGCGTACGATCAAGGAGAGTTCCTGGAGCCATGACAGATGAAGAATTGTTTGCAGCAGAGAGCGAGGCACAAGCAGATCAGGAGGATGAATATACTGGCATCTTAACAGAGGAAGAGAAGAGGCAACTAGAGAGTGCTCTTAGCATGGATCCATTGGAGACCTTTAATGGTGAAAGAAGCTCGAGGATTGATGGGAATTTTAGTGGTTTAGATTATGAAGAAAATCATTGCAACTACGAAAATGATTCAAAAATTACAGGTCATGGTGTTTGTACTCCCCAGAAAAATGGTTCAGAGCAAAAAATTACTCTTCAAGAAAAGAAAAAAGGTTGGTTTGGCTGGAGTAAACGAGTTTCCAAGGAGGAGGGTGATTGCAGGCCTGCCTCTTCATCTAGATGGAGTGGAAATGGGGATAATGAGGCTTTACCCGGGAGGACAGCCTCCAGTAGATTCTTAAAGCTCAGCACAAAGCAAGCAGCAGAAAGCAGTAGCTCTATGCATGAAGACAAGGAGAATGACACTCCGCTCAGTGAAGAGCCGGAAAATGTCAAAGATAGAGCTGCAAAGAGGGTGACAAAGGACAAACATAATCAAATATCTACCAGCAGTGGTAACCTCAGTGAATACAAGAAGGGCCTGAGACCAGTCCTTTGGCTGACACAAGATTTTCCTTTGAAGACAGAAGAGCTTTTGCCTTTACTGGACATCTTGGCTGACAAAGTCAAGGCTGTACGCCGATTGAGAGAGTTGCTAACAACAAAGCTTCCTTGCGGGATGTTTCCAGTAAAGGTATGAACACTGCACTTTTGTCAGGATACTGGTTATTTTAGTAGGGTCTCTTTCTGTACTCTTTCGGTACATTGACTATGTGCTGTTGTACTGCAGGTAGCAATACCCATTATTCCAACAATCCGGGTTGTTGTAACATTTAATAAGATAGAGGAGTTATCGATGTCAGAAGAGTTTGCAACTCCACTTTCAAGCCCTGCCCACTTTTCAGACTCCAAGGGCAAAGACCATGAGACATCTGAGTCCTCTGGCTCTTGGTTGTCGTGGATTCGAGGCTCAAAGGAGCCAACTCGAAGAACATTTTCACTTCGTGAAGATTGTGTAGAAGATGTGGATCCCTTTGTTATCCCTGGGGACTATACCTGGATCGACATGAAAGAAAAAAAACGTCGGTTGAAAGCAAAGAAAGCTAAAGCTAGAAAGGCTGCAGCTAAGAAGCCATCTTCAAAATTAGTGACAGTAGCAGCTGGTAAGGGACCTGAAAGCCAAAGCTAGATGACATCTCAAAGTTAGTGACAGTAATAGCTGGTAAGGCAAAGCTTCAAGATCAACTTTTCCACATCATGCTGGAGTGTAACCATACTCATGCTCGTATTTTTATGTGGCCCATACTCAACATCTTGCGTCATACAGAATGGTTTTGCCCCGTGTCCACCCTTTTATTGGTTTGAGTTTGGCCTTGTAACCATCACAAACTTTGTGATTCTATTAAATCGATTCTTGAAAAGACAGCCTTTTATGACTCTATTGGCAAGGCAGATTAATGGCTGATGTCAAAGAAGCTAATTGTTTAATATCACACACAACAAGGCTTTTCGCCTGATTTTGCAATGTGCAGCTCTAATAGATGTTTGGATGTGTAGATTTAGTGAAATGATCTATTACACTTTCTTTGCAAGTCTTCTCTTGTGTGCAAGTGTGAGGAGGCTTGCTTTATGAAGCATGCAGTTTCTTTTTGAAAGCAATGGTAGTAAAAGTAGTAAGAGTTGTGCTCATGCATGATCCCATTGGGACTGTGCTTGTGCATGGATGCATACACCAGGTGCTGCCAGTCACAATCGACATTTTATGGAATGCAAGGACCTTTCTATGCAGGGCGTCTCATGATTTTGATTTACATACAGGGCTCCTTATGATTTTTGTTGAGATAAGCCTCTGGTATTCAGGTCATGGCTATATCTGGGTGTCGTTTTCAGCAAATTTTAATCACCTTTATATAACTCTACAGGTTCCAAAAGAACACGAGAGAAAAGCAGCTCTTCCAATCAACAAGCAAAGGCTCCTCCAAAATGGCTTCGCTGCCTTGGTCTCACAATGAGCTTGTGGTGTAGGTCAAGTTATGTACACAATGCTGCCATAGGTGCGATTTCACGTCATTTTTGCCTCTTTTTGTCGGAAAATCACGTACTGCTGATTAGCTGGCTATGGTCACACTCTTCTGAAACTCATGACTAAAAAAGATGTCTGCCAGTTTTGGCCTTTGGTTAAGAAAATGGCTCGTCTATGAGTAAATTGTGGTACTGCAGGAAACTTGCTCCAACTCTTAGGCTATGAATGCTACGTGGGTAGCATTGATGTGGGTGGCGTCTAATAAAGGATGCACTAGTTCTGGGAGGTTTTCTGCAGCATTGCAGGTCAGTGTTAGCTGTGAACCATGACGGGGCTTGAGGATGACTGCTGTAGGTCAGGTGACTGATATGAAAGTGCTGCGAATCTTTTAACCCACTCCTTTGCCTTTGTCAAAAGGTGGTAGAGCACCAAGTTTGCTGTGAAAACCTGATGGATAAATGAGGCGAGCCAAAAAATGACGGGTGCCATGTGATGGGTTTTTGATTGGAAAGCTTCAGCTTACAAATCGTAATGTGTCCGGATCTCCTTTGAAGTTGGCCAAATACAAACTATGGTAGCTTAGATTATTTCTTAGTTTAATGAGTGTAGCAAACCTTCAAGAGTCCTCCAAAGAGGGAAGTGTTGCTCACATCTAGCCAAGCGCTCCAATAAGGGCAGTTGATCACTCTAGAACTGCTAGATAGCCTGCTATGTGAACATTTGCGATAGGATCAAGGATAGGAGAGGGACGTGGACTTGCTGAGGTAGGAGGCAATAGGTACAGAGAATATAGGTAGAAGGAGCTGCTCTACATCTATATGCTTGAATATTTGGAGGAGCCTCTGTTTTTTGTGCATCCCTTTTTGTTTTTGCCTTCTCATTTTGGCCTTCTCTATGTTTGATTTCCCTTTTGCCAAAGGAGCTGTTGGAGATATATCAACACCAGATGGTGGCATTCTAGGTTGCATCTCATGATTCTATGGCCGCAATGGCCTTGCGTATGCATTTTGACTCGATTTTGCCCACATTTATTAGGTCTTTATGCTGTGTGTCATTAGTTTGATTATTTCGATGAGGCGGCATTTATATGAGCCTGAGTCAGCCCTAAATTGGGCGCCCCCTTTCGGTAGAACTCTAGGTCACTTACCAGTGTAAAATTGACCCTTCCCCCCTCATTCTCATTATCTAGTTGTATGAGCACTCTCTTCTTTTAGTGAGTTATTGCTTGTGTCATTGGCATTATACAGTATGAGCACTGTCTTTTGTTATTGAGTTATTGCTAGTACTATATCCCCCCCCCCCGCTCTCTCTCTCTCTCTCTCTCTCTCTCTCCATCTCTTCTATCTGTTCTCCTCTCTCATTTCTTCATGGTATCAGAGCAAGAAGGCCGAGGACTCCTTGGAGACCCTACGAGTCTCAGTTTGCTGCATTTTTGCACAAGCCCTCATTCTTGAGGGATTTTGCCATGAAAACCCTGTTTTTTCTTCACGGGATCTCACCTAACTCGCAGTCCTCTTCATTGAAGCGGTATTTTGTGGAATTTTTCATGAGATCGCATCAAATCTGCATTGTTTGCAGCTGTTTTTTCAGCCTATTGGCAACCAGTAAACGTGAGATCTGTGCTCTTGGAAGATTGCTGAATTTCTTGGACAGCTTGCAGATTGATCTCTTCCGCTGTCAAGGACCCAACCAAGCTGCGTTTTTGCCTACAGCATTTAGCTTTCTGCTGCCCAAGCGACCCCATTTCAACAAGCCTTCTCTCTGCTTTTGCAAGATTTGTTGTATCTATGTTTTTCAGGCTGCTGCCTTGTTGCTCTCTCTGGCTGCTATAGCGACACTGGTACAGCAGGAACCCTTTGTGTTTTTGCTAGTTCCTGGCTGTCTTGTTCAAATTAGCAGATCTTCCTCTTGCTTGCGTTCTTGGTTGCAGATCTTCCTCTCTGGCTGCTATAGCGACACTGGTACAGCAGGAACCCTTTGTGTTTTTGCTAGTTCCTGGCTGTCTTGTTCAAATTAGCAGATCTTCCTCTTGCTTGCGTTCTTGGTTGCAGATCTTCCTCTCTGGCTGCTATAGCGACACTGGTACAGCAGGAACCCTTTGTGTTTTTGCTAGTTCCTGGCTGTCTTGTTCAAATTAGCAGACCTTCCTCTTGCTTGCGTTCTTGGTTGCAGATGGTGATTTCCAGCCTCAGATCAACAAGAGCAATCCATCTATTTTGGTGGTTTCTCTCTTTGTCTACAACAGATTTGATTGGATCTTCTCCACGTAGCTCTCTCTTGAGGTATACTTAATTTTTCAGCACATCAACACTTTGTGCTTTTGCCAGCTATTCTTTTTTCTTCTCAGCTTCTCCGCTTATGGATTGCCTCTCTCTATCCTTGGTGTATCTCTCAAAGTGCAGCAGAAGGTGTTGTGGCAATATATATATATATATATATATATAGAGAGAGAGAGAGAGAGAGAGAGAGAGAGAGAGAACGCTATACAGAGAAGGAGACAGAGTGGACAAGCTTTCCTGAATTTCCTCCTCCTCCGGACAATTTGCCACAATATGAACCGTTCCACTACAGTTGTAACATTTTTCCTTGTTTGAACCATTTGGCCTTTTGCCTGGCCGTCATATTGACAAACTTCTTGACCTTCTTTCCCTTCTTGGGATCTTTCTCGTTTGACTTTGGTGCCGATCGATTTGTCTGATACGTTACTGATCTTGTGAGCAGTGAGTAGCCATCCTAGGCATAGTCTATCAACTCCTCAATGCTAAAAGACTTGTGCTGTAGGCAATTAGTATGTAGCTCCCCAAGCATCCACACTAGTAACGTTCCATCTACTCTTCAAGTGGTACCATCTGGAAAGAAGCCACACTTATGACCCATGACCCATCTGGTCATGGGTCATAAGTGTGTCATCAGTGTCAAAATCTTGGCTTCATACGTGTCAACCACAAAGAGTCAAACAACCACCTCTTGAACCCTACCAAAGTATAGTGTCCGTGACCATCATGCAAAAGTAACGTTGACCACCAAGACTGTGCATTTGGTAGGTACCCATGCTGCAATTGGTCTTCACGATGCAAGGACTTCTTTTCCTTGTGCAAGAGCGGTGTGACATACTGTCACATGCACAACTAACCTATGTGCATGTGGACAAGCTAACTCGTACTTCTGGGGTTTCGGACAACCTAGGAGGTGTTTTGGCACCTTTGTGAGCTTGTATGCAGCACTTAGTTCAAAGAGCACCTGATTCTGTCACTTGGGGAAACGGCCGCGTCATGTCATGATACAAAAACTCACTTGATTTGTAAAGGGAAAGGCCTGGTGAAGTCATTTTTTATTTGGTGTTCGATAGTCTGACCGGCATGCCCAAACACTTCAGAAAAGTTTGATTGCACATGAGCACAACGAGTGTCTCCTAGGGTGTAGGCAATGAGGAATGTTCCATACATTAGCATAATCCCAAGCCTAGGTAGTGGATTGCATATGAAGCACCTCTTATAAGTGATCAGTAACTTACTAATAAGTGACATTCTGGCACTATTGATAAAAGTTGTGCTGTCTTCTATCTGTCTTGCTCGACCCAGCTTGCAGATTGCATGAAGGAGACCCTAGGGACCATCCATAGATCACAAACTCAATACCCAATACCTCAGGTGCCCCTGCACCCAGTACCCTAGTGTTTTGCCATAGCCTCAGCCATCTCCTAGCGTTTTTCCCTCAACACCTCCAACCCTAGCGTTTTCATGAAATAGTACCAAATCAGCACCTCAGACCCAGATCAGCCCTAGCGTTTTTGCATTCCTTAGCACATCCCATCAGAAGTTGCAGATTTCAGCCTCCTTACACCAGCGTTTTTAGCAGATCGCCAACAGTTTGCAGATCTCAGCTCTAGAGCAATAGTGTTTCTAGTCTCCAGCCATAGCATCGTCGGATCGTCATCAACTTGCGGATGAGGAACTGTAGATCTACTAGAATTGATGAAAGCCATCAAGGTCGGACAACTTTGATGTGTCATATGATGTGTCACAAGGCGGGCACCACATGCCAATAGAAAAGAACAGACTGAACAGACTTTTAGCACTTCAATAACAATTGAACCGAGAGAGAGAGAGACGACACGCGACACGGAGTGGCGGAATTCCACCCCAGAGAGTATTGTCCCCAAACCTTGGCGCCCCTTTCAGTATTTCTTTATATTGCATCAACTCAGTACAAGCCGGTACTCCAGACTCCGCACCTTCTCCAGGAAGCATGTCAGAGAATGAGCCCTAACCTCATATTTAAAGGCCCTTGGCCTAAAAAGCAGTTTACATGAAAAGCTTTTAAACTCAAAAGCTTCTGGTCCAAAAAGCAATGCCAATAGCTGCCAGCGTAAATCACGAAAATCTCCTTGCTGCCCTTAGGGTTAGGGTTAGGGTTTTTGCAGTTTAGGGTTTTCAGAATTAGGGTTTGCAGATTTTAGGGTTAGGGTTTCCAGAATTAGGGTTTGCAGGTTTTAGGGTTAGGGTTTCCAAAATTAGGGTTTGCAGGTTTTAGGGTTAGGGTTTCCAGAATTAGGGTTTCAGCAGTTAGGGTTTTTGGGCAGAAATTAGGGTCAGGGTTTCTGCTCTCGGGCAACCATGTCATCACTTTGTGACACTTCTTCTGTTACTCGTTCTTCTTAGGGTTTAGGCCCCTCGGTCGGTAGCTCCGTTCTTCAGTAGGTCGACACGTCAGCAGTTTGTTACATGATGGGTGACATTAAGCATTGTGAAGAAGTTGTTTCATAAGTTTGGTGGAAGAGACCAAAAAATGGGTATTCTCAACGCGTCATAGGATGGGTGACGGGAGCATCAAATAGGGAATATTCCATTGGTCTTGGAGGAAATCCGAGGTTGTGTGAAGTTTTTGATAAAAAGCAAGATGTTTTTAAGTGCTTTCTGGGAAAGAAAATGCTTTCCTGCGAGGAAATCTATGTCTGCATTGCATTTGTGCATGAGGTTGTGCAATAGGCTTGGACACTCCAAGCGAGAAATCAATAGCAACAACGAACAGAAACTTCATAATCACTGAACTTATATATATATATATATATATATATATATATATATATATATATGTATGTACATATGTAGATATATATGTAGATATGTACATATATATATATATATGTATGTACATATGTATATGTATATATATCTATGTGTATATGTGTATACACATAGATATATATACATATACATAGATACATACATATACATATGTACATACATATATATATATATATGTACATATCTACATATGTACATACATATATATATATATATATATATATGTATATATATATATATATATATGTACATATATATATATATATATATATGTACATATATATATATATATATATGTACATACATATATATCTACATATGTACATACATATATATATATCTACATATATGTACATACATATATATATATCTACATATATGTACATACATATATATATCTACATACATATATATATGTACATACATATATATATCTACATACATATATATATGTACATACATATATATATGTACATACATGTACATATCTACATATATATCTACATATGTACATACATATATATATATATATATATATATATATATATGTACATATGTACATATGTACATATCTACATATCTACATATATATCTACATATGTACATATATATATATATATATATGTATATATATATATATATATATATATATATATGTGTGTGTGTGTGTGTGTGTGTGTGTGTGTGTGTGTGTGTGTACATATATGTACATGTACATATATATATATCTACATGTACATATATATATATCTACATATATGTACATATATATGTGTACGTACATGTACATATATACACATCTATGTACATGTACATATATGTATATATATATCACACATTGGTGACGTGGCAATACACTCCCAGAGAAGGGCAGCAGGAAAACAGGCCGGAAATTACGCTGCAGGGCTGACGTGGCAGTGTATGGTAGATTTTGGAAATTCCGCCGCAAAACTCGCTGGACTGTTAACGTGGCTGAGCGTACGGAATTTCGCTTTTTGCGTGATCTTGTACGGAAAAGCAGGGGGAAACCTACGCAAGCTTTTTGTGGGAGAGCTTTTGGACTTTGCTTTATTTTTTAAGCCTATTTTTGAGAATGCTTTTAAAGGGCAGCTTTTGGGACAACTTTTGGGGCTCTTCTTTTGGCATCCCTTGTAACTCTTTATAAGTGTAGCTTGGGCTCCCACTTCTTAGAGCATCTAGACGCAGAGTGTGAGAGTGAGATCCAGCCACTCACTCCGTGTACTTTGCGCAACAGATTAATACAAAAAGAAATACCAGGGGCGCAAGTCTTTGGGGCCCATATCTCTAGGGACGGAACTCCGTCGGGCTGTGTAGAATCAATTGTAAACTGTGAACTGTTTGAAGTGATTTCCTGTCGTGTCGCGGTAGATCTTGACTTGGAGTGTCCAAGTATGTTAGAGTGGTATCAGAGCGCAAACGATTTCTCTTCTACCGGGAAATCCGATCCTTTTTTACGTGGCACTTATGGATTCCGATAGAGATCAGTTGACTTGCTTTGCATCTGGAGATGCGGGAAGAGATCATGAAGAAGATTCACGTGAGGAGTACGGCCTCCCTCGGCCTACTCAGGCGGAGCTTGAAGAGATGGAGCGTCGACGATTGATCGACGATGCAACAAAGATGATGTTAAATTTTGCGAAAGACCCAAAATTTGTAAAATTTATGACCCAGACCTCCTTCGACAAGGTGCACGCACAGTGGCGGAAAACCATAGAAACACCCCTCAAACCGGCACTCAAGAAACTGTCAGAAGGCGGGCACCACGTGCCAATAGAAAAGAACAAACTGAGCAGACTTTTAGCACTTCAATAACAAGAGAACTCTGAGAGAGAGAGAGAGACGACACGCGACACGGAGTGGCGGAATTCCACCCCAGAGAGTATTGGCTCCAAACCTTGGCGCCCCTTTCGGTATTTCTTTATATTGCATCATCAAAGTACAAGCCGGTACTCCATACTCTGCACCTTCTCCAGGAAGCATGCCAGAGAATGAGCCCTAGCCTCATATTTAAAGGCCCTTGGCCTGAAAAGCAGTTTATATGAAAAGCTTTCAAACTCAAAAGCTTCTGGTCCAAAAAGCATAAAAAGTTTTCAAAAGCTTCTGGTCCAAAAAGCAATGCCAAAAGCTGCCAACGCAATTTACGGAAATCCGTACAACCTGCCACGTCATCAGCCAGCGCAAAACGCGGAAATCCGTACAGCCTGCCACGTCATCATGTCAGCACAATTTTCGGAATTTGTCCGTTGCCTTAGGGTTAGGGTTTTTGGTAGAAATTAGGGTTTGCAGGCTTTAGGGTTAGGGTTTCTAGAATTAGGGTTTCAGAAATTAGGGTTTTCAGAATTAGGGTTTTTGGCGGAAATTAGGGTTAGGGTTTTCTGCACTCGAGCAACCACGTCCTTGCTCTGTGACACTACTTCTGCTGCTTGTTCTTCTTAGGGTTTAGGCCCCTCGGCCGGCATCTGTAAGTTGGCTCCATTCTTTAGGCTTCGACACGTCAGCAGTTTGTTACATCTCATCCAATTAGGAATATTCAGTGGTTGGCACATCACAATGCAACACAAATGCTCACATATGCATATTACAAGGCATAGAAACATAAAGCCGCCGATGAACACTCCTCCCGCATAACCTAACAAGGTCCGGGCCGGGAGATATTCAACGACTCCCTCATCACTCCTCCCGCATAACCTAAAAAGGTCCGGGCCGGGAGATATAGAGGCCTTTTACAACCAAATGCCCCCTAGACCGCAGCCTGCGTCATTTGGAGGTGCTGAGAGTAACCACTGCTCATACTTCTTAATACTCCTCCCGCATAACCATCCAGGTCCGGGCCGGGAGTCACAACAACAATTATTTTACAAGCATACAACCAAACGCTCCCCAGGCATCGGCCTGCGTCGTTCGGAGGTTTTCAAACATACAACGAAACGCTTCCCAGGCATGGGCCTGCGTCGTTCTGAGGTTCAAACAATACCAAAACAGTATTTACCACTTCTCCACCCGGGAGTAAAATCACCAATCATTGAAACCAGTATCAAACCAGAGTCAAACAATTCAAATCGGCACCAAAACAGGTTCAGAACAGATACCATCCATTTCAAACAAAGTTAGTAGCGGAATATTCCATTCGGGATGGCTACTTGATGAAGAAAACGATGATGTGCATTACACATTCGTTGAAGGAAAAGGTTCTAACCGAATGTCAATGTCCACCTTTTACGGGTCACCGCGGCATTGTTACCACCTTGAAAGGTGTGGAGAGATACTTTTGTTTGGCCGAGACTCAAGAAGGACATGGACGATTTTTTATGCAGTTGCTTGGTATGCCAGAAGGTCAAGTTTTGACAGGCATAAAGCACAGGGATTGTTACAGCCCCTTGGAAAAGTATTGCAATGGATTTCATTTTTGATCTCCCGAAAACACAGCGTGGGTACGATTGTGTATGGCCCAGATCTTCAAATTACATGCCATGCCTGAGACGATTGTCTCCGACAGAGACTCCAGATTCATGAGTTTGTTTTGGAAGGCTATGTGGGAGAATATTGGCACACGGTTGCAGTTCTTGTCATTGTTTCACCCGCAGACTGACGGGCAATTAGAGATTGCTAATTCAGTGGTACATGGATTTGTTGAAGACTTCATGGGAAAAGGGTTTTTACCTTTGGTGGAATATGCCTATAGAAACACGATTAACTCTTTGATGGGGAAGGTGCCATTTGAGATTATTGAATTTGCTACGAAGGTTCCACCCTTCCTTAGCACGAAAGATGAGATTTTTCTGTGAAGCCGACTAGTTTACGAGGGACTTGAACTTGGTCCGGAAGGCTTTGGAGAAATCTCAAAAAAAGGCAGATCGACATTGTCGCGATTTGAAATCGAAGGAGAACGATAGGGTGCTCTTATGTTCTGAGAAGGCATGCCTGAAAAAGAAAAAGGGAAAGGAGCGGCTTTTTTGAAAGCTTAGCATGAGATACTATGGACCTTTCCAGATTTTCCGAAAAGATAAATGATGTCTGCTTTGCACTAAAGCTACCCGATACTTGGAGAATTCACAATGTTTTTCGTGCGAGTCTCTTGAAGCTTTTTCAAGGCGATGTGCCCGATGATGGGGACCTAGGTGAGCAACCCAAAGTGGAGGAAAACGAGCAGATACTCGTTCCACAACAGATATTGGCACATAAAGATGGAAGGTAAAGCGATAAGACGGTTCTTGGTTAAATTCAAGACCTACTCCGCATTGGATGCGATGTGAATGGAGGAGGAGGACCTAGCAGATACTCCCCAGATTGTGAATCTTTACCTTGAAGCATTTGGTTTAGCATAGTCTATTCTAAATGAAACCCCGAACTCAGCTTGGGCGGAATCTGGTGCAGCGGGTATGGACAAGAGGGGAGTCACTCCGCTCCTTTGTCAACAGATTGCCTCGATTTTTGATACTAAAGTCACTGATGTCTCTTTGAGTTTCAGGGATACTGTGAGCTGACAGTATTCTGCTGTAATGACTTATGAACTGGAATTCCCGCTAATATGATACTGACTTGTTCTTGACTTGTTTAAGTGCAGGAACTGATAGACGAAATGACTGTAGCATTTCGGTCTGAAAGATCTCGATAGACGTGATTGCAATAAGGATTAGTCAATCAAGCATCTATAAGGTCCTGAGTGGATCTAGATGCGATTGCCAAATACGTTGCCGATTAATCATGGTCTGAGATCCGAATAAATTTTGAATGTGATTTGTCATGTGATGTCGTGTGATGTCATGTGATATGACTGTCGATTGGTATCTTTGCTAGATAGTGTGTTCCTACTGCGTCGGTACTAACAGTCAATGTCTGCTTAGACAGTTTTTGGCTTCTGTCTGTTTTGTAGACGTAATCGAGGGCGATTACAATGCTTTCAAGGGGGGGTATGTCACAAACTGGTGACGTGGCAACACACTCCCAGAGCAGTGCAGCAGGAAAAAAGGTCGGAAATTACGCTGCAAGACTGACGTGGCACTGTACGGCAGATTTCGAAAATTCCGCCGCAAAATGCGCTGGATTGCTGACGTGGTTGAGCATACGGAATTCTGCTTTTTGCGTTGATCTTGTACGGAAAAGCAAGGGGAAACCTACGCAAGCTTTTTGTGGGAGAGCTTTTGGGCTTCGCTTTATTTTTAAAGCCTATTTTTGAGAATGCTTTTAAAGGGCAGCTTTTGGGGCTCTATTCTTGGCATCCCTTGTAACTCTTTATAAGTGTGGCTTGGGCTCCCACTTCTCAGAGCATCTGGGCGCAGAGTCTGAGAGTTAGACCTAGCCACTCCGTGTACTTTTTGCAACAGATTAATACAAAAAGAATACTGAAAGGGGCGCCAGTCTTTGGGGCCAACATCTCTAGGCACGGAACTCTGCTAGCTGTGTCGAATCAATTGCAAACTGTGAATTGTTTGAAGTGAATTCCTGTCGTGTCGCAGTAGAATCTTGACTTGGAGTGTCCAAGTCTGTGACATATATATATTGGCCCCAAAGTCTGGTGTCCTTTTCGGTATTTCTTTTTCATTAATCGTGGCAAAGTACAACTCCCGAGGGACCTCTGCTCTCAGACTCTGCGTCTAGATGCCCTGAAGAGTGAATCGTGGCAAAGTACAACTCCTGAGGGACCTCTGCTCTCAGACTCTGCGTCTAGATGCCCTGAAGAGTGAGGTCCTTAGGGCTTATTTATTCTTACAAGGGATGCCCTAAAAGAAGCGAATTGTCCCATAAGCTTTTAGGCCCAAAAACTACCAAAAAGCAATCAGCGTAATTTGCAGAATTCTGAACAGTATGCCACGTTAGCACCGTCAGCGCAAAACCCGGATATCCGTACTGCTTGCTCGTTGTTTTTCAATTCAGGTTCATCCGGGAGCTATCACCGCTCCAAAGCCATCATCATCATCTCATTTATAATCGTGTTATATGCTCACAAATAACAGGTTCTTCCATACAACATTGGTTTCATCCAACAATTAAAATCTTCTTCCAAAAAGCCTTATTTCATAAATTCATACAGCAAAATAATGCTAATTCATCCATAATGTTCTATCTAAAATCTGTTATGGAACGAGTATCTCCTCGTCCTGCTGTATTTCCATTCTGTCAGTCATCCTTATTCTTGTGCCTTGTTGGGGCACCGTGCAACGATATGTCCTTGTTCTCCACATTCAAAACATTTTCCTGCCTTGAAATATTAATCTTTCTGGTCTTCATCAGTCGAGATCGTGTATCTTTCTGTTCTTTAATCAGTCGGGTTCGTGTATCGTCTGTTTCTGTTCCGACTTGTTCATCTGGTGGGTAAGTCAAGTTACCCGAATGCATAGCGAATCCCCGCTTAGCATGTCCCATCAGTTGTTGAATGGACTTTGACGTCTTCTCAAGATAGTAGTCTCGGGAAGTCCACAACAAAACCTCTCAATCTGCTTCTTAAAACTGATCTTCTTGAAAGAAGAGGTTGGAAGGAAAGTATCCCAAAATATTTCACATAATCATCCAAAGTGTCACCTCTGATCATCCGATGGTGGTTCCAATCCGTTCTCACATCTCGTTCATACTCTTGAGTGAGCCATGAAGGATTAAAGAGTTTCTTGAATTTCAACCACTCTGTCGGCGCTTCTTTTCTTAACAAAAGAGTGGACTTCTTTTCTTAACAAAAGAGTGGACCACCATGTCCGTGCATTGCCTTTCAGAAAGGATGCTACCCGTCTAATCTTGGAGTTCTCTGTATAGCGGCCTCTAGAAAATGCTATATCAAACTGTTGGATAAAGGCTAAAGCCTTAGGAGCATCTCGAAACCCTGAAAAGGTTTCAAACTTTATTGCTTGTCCACCCTCTTTGAATTCCTTGGCCTTCTTGCCCTTGTCATCGAGAAAATCATACCGATTGGCTTTGTAAAAGTGCTTCCTTTTTGAATAAAACATATAGTCCGCTTGTCGTTTCTTGCCCTTTCTGTCCTCATCACTCGAGTCAGAAAACGATGAGCTATCCGAGCTGTCAGAAGAAGATGAGGAGGAACTGGACAATGCTTCAAAGCGTACTCGCTTCTTCAGTTTTCTTGCTTTCTTAAATGAGGATTTTCGGCTCAAGTAACTAGGGAAGTTGATTTCCTTGTTACGTTTCTTCAATTGCTTCTCCTTTGACTCAAATAGTTGGTTGACTCGTTTTTCGACAATGTCCTCGAGTTCATCTTCAGTAAACATCCGTGGGACAGGAGGTTTCTTGATTGCCGGTTTTATTGGTGACTCAATGGCTTTCTGCCAATGAGTATGCACTTCATCCATCGGGTGCCGGGTCAAAAATTTGGCATACTGTGGATCCTTGGCAAACAGAAGCATTTGCATTGTGCACTCGTCAACGTGCTGTTGACGTTGCATCTCCATGAGTTGATACTGCGAAGGCCGAGGTGGTGTACTCGTTCTGTGCTAATCCGCTTGAATTTTTCCTACTGCCTCATGTATCCGAGGTGGCAGGAGGAGTCGTCTGATTCTTTCCTGAATCCATATGCGTCGCCAGAAGGAGGATTGGATTTTCCCGGTAGAAGAAAAATCGGCCTTGCTCTGATATTATTGTCACAGGCTTGGGTACCTCAAGTCTAGAATCTGTCGTGACACGAGAGAGATTCATTGAAAATACTTCACAACTTTAAATCATAGTTCAATTCGAGACGGCACAGCCTGGCGTATTTTCGTGCCCAGAGGTATTGGCCCCAAAACCTGGCGCTCCTTTCGGTATTTCTTTATTATATTAAATCTTGAGCAAAGTACAACTCCCGTAGGGGTCCTTAGCTCTCAGACTTTGCGTCCAGATGCTTTGAGAAGTGAGACCCTTGGGGCTTATTTATTGATACAAGGGATGCCAAAAGCAGAGCCCCAAAAGCAATAAACTCAAAAGCAAGGAGTCCCAAAAGAAATGGGCTCCAAAATCTTTTCCCAAAAGCATCAGCACAGTTTTTGAAATTCCATACAGTTTTGCCACGTCATCTGGCCGTCAGCGCAATTTGCGGACGTCCGTACTGCCACGTCAGCAGTGAGCGCGAAATTTGGATTTCTGCCACGTCACTTGTCCGTATGGTCTGCCTTGTCCGCGGGTGGTCATGCCACGTCATCATTTTGTGACACTACGGGCTGGGTGAAAGCTTAAGTTTACCGCACTACGGGCTTGTTTCAGAAGCATTCACATGACAATAAAATCAAAGTTAGAGAGTTTAAAAAGGGGATCTGGTGTTGCTCTATCAGTCAAAGTTAGGCCCAAAGAAACCTAATTTGGAAGTTGCATGCTCAGGACCTCGTGAAGTTGATTGGGTTTTCTTCAATGGCACAATTAGGCTGAAGGACTTATCATGATTAATGTTGCCAGGGGTCTACAAATAGGGGCAAAAATAAAGTTGTACTATGCCAGATCAAATGAAAACCCAACACCACCAGTTCATGATTCCGGTTTCGAATGGGATGACGAGCCTTTGAATCTGTTTAATATCAACCCACTTTTGGGAGGAGTGGAGGATATTAAGAATCCAAAATCCTAGAAAACGAATTGGCAAACAGAGTAGCATCTGAACCTCAGTATAGGGAAATGGCTGAAGTGTTGTTCGAAGTGTGGATCAAGACAACCAATTCATTACCAGAGGGATCGATTCATACAGCTGCAGTCTGTCATAAGATGGCCAAAGCCAGACTAACCAGGGGCAAACACACTTTGTATGATTGACATGCACGGCCCGCGTAAAGGCTCACAAGGGTGCTAGAATGCTTCCTAGGCTACCTAAACCCTAGAAGTAGGAACAACTTGTCCACATGCACATAGGCTTAGATGTGCACGTGACATCCCCCCATTATCAAGGTGAGGTATTGGTACCGAGCTGTATGGCCAACAACTCCAGGGATCCTGCGAAGTGCTCGCCGGCCCACTCTGTTGCGTGGGGTCGCGCGATACTTGAACTTCATGAAAGTTTGCAATGCTTGCTTCTTTGGGCCCCGCCGAAAGTGACAGAAAGATTTGCTACGGCTCAATGCTCCAACTTCGTGGGTCCACCTTCTTGAAGAATCTCCACTAAGGAATATTCTTGAAACGACTGTGCATGCAATGCAGATGAACAAAGTGACGGAGTGCCAAACCATTCACCCAACACATGCCAAAAGTGAGATCGAATCTTGACTATTTGACCTAAACCTATCAACTGTTGCAAATCTCAATGGAATTGCCATTGCTTGATGGACAATCGTGCTTGTGCTTTTTCTGTGAATGTGTCATGCAAAGGAATGAATATGTAAAAGCGACTGACAAAAGGGACAATGTGAATTCCTTGAACGCAAATTTTCTTTCTTTTCGAGAGTGATCTGCATACACCTGTGCTCATCCATGAGTGAATCATGTCCATAGTGTAATATTGCATGCCTGTGAACAGGGAACACATAAAGACTGTGACAAAAATACAAGAGATTGTTACGAATGAGAAACTTGAACAACGCGTACTGACTAATCATGCAAACACACAATACTTTCTGAATGTGTTCCTTGGACCTCGACTCGAGCCAAGATCGGTCCTGCGTGACTGATTGTATCTGCAACGAGGTTATCATCATCCAAACCACCAAATTGCTCCTTACAAACAATCACATCTCTATCATGCAAAAAATGCATGTCGTGCTTCGGAGAAGACATGACAGCAAGAGAGTTCTTTTCATGCAATGGCTCATGCTTTTCTAGACTATGGGACTGTGTATTGACAGAGACAATGATACTACGTGTTTTGTCCTCTTTCGAATCATGACAATGAGAGACTAGTGGCAAAGACGGAATGTTCTTGTCATAGTGAAGGACCACATGAGGTACTCCTTCAACAGTGAGAGTGTTTTCTTTCCAATCAATGCGTGGATTATAACCTTTAAACCACTTAATGCTAAAAATCAAATCACATCCTTTGAGAGGAGAAACAACAAATCTACGACGAAAACCGACATTTTGAACTAACATGGTCACATCAGGACATTCATGCATGAAAGAAGAGTGCATGCCAGGAACAAACCAAGAGATCACAATGGGATTTATGAGGAGAGCTTCTAAACGTGCACTCTTCACGAGAGTCACTAATCACATCATGCACACTACGCGAATCAAACAAGATCGCAATGCGTGTGCTATTCACATGACCATAACATTGCATGAGAGACTCATCTACATGATCATGAGAAACTTTGGACACATTAGTATTCTCATTGAGTGCATTTACAGTTGATGTGAATTTTGTGGGTTCTTGTGTGGGCTCTTTAGGTGCTTCCTTAGGACAATCTCGTTTAATGTGACCTTTAGTGTGACACTTAAAATATCTTTTGTCTTGTGCATATTCGGCTCGTTGTTCAATATTTAACCTACCTCCTAAAATATCTTGAGTAGATTTTTCATCAGGTCTCAACTTAGGGGTGTCTTGAGTTTTAACCTTTCCTTTAGATTCATTGTGAGAATTGTGTGCTCTAGGTGTAGAAGAAGATTGAGAAGAAGAATTACCGTCATGCTTACCAATGGTCTTACCATGCTTACCATTCGGTTGGTTTTGAGAAGTACTTGACTTGCTCTCCTTGAACTTGCCTTTGTTGTGCTTCATTTCTTGTGCTAAGGTGATTCTGACAGTGTCATTATAGTCCTTAGGGTGAAAACTTGCACATCGAACTTGATGTACTCGTCTAACCCAAAGAGGAAAGCCTCCTTGCGATCCTCATCCAACTTACGCAATTGAACGCCAATCTGCAAAATACGGTTAGAAAAAGACATAACAAGGGATCCATTTTGCTTAAGACCACGCCAATCTTCTTTTAACCGATCAAGGTATTGTGGTGGCATGAAGCGAGCCTTGAGCTTGTCTTGGAAGTCGCCCCAACTGAAAGAGAGGGGTACCCCTTCCTCGGCATGCTCAAGATGCTCAACCAACTGTGACTCCTGCCAAGCTTGATACCAATTAATGGCATCACGCGTGAGATACATGGCATCAATCAAAACTTTACTGTTGCTTGTTTTCTTGTTAGTCGCAAAGTAAGCATTAAATTGATGCAACCAAGAATGAATCACAGATGCATCCATCTTACCATCATACTTACTAAACGTCAACTTCTCAGTGACTAGATTGTTGAAACCTGCGTCTTTCTCATGTGCCCTGGGTCTCCTTTTATAGGTGCCTGGACTAGGTCGAGCAGCTACAAGGAGACTCCCACGATTTGGTTGCCCAAAAGTCATTTATTATTAACTGACTTGAATAAGAGGTGTTTCACATGCTGTTGCAAAACTGGGTTCTTGCGGTGAAAAATGCTCATGCTGGTATTGGGTATCGATGCTAATGATCATGCTGTGTGCAATCAGAGGGTATGCAGCTACTCTTAAGTGCTTGGATATACACGGCCCGCGTATAGGCTCACAAGGGTGCCAGAACACTTCCTAGGCTACCTAAACCCTAGAAGTATATGGCTGACAAGATGGATGACACTAGCGAAGAGGGTTCTAACTTCTTCTTCATGGGACAAACAGGCTATTCCTATGGTGCATGAGGTTGGTGAAAGTTCACGGGGCCACCACTGTGTGTACCTTCAATGTGAATGCGCCACAAGCTCAAGGGATAATGATTGAGCAATTAGACGAGGATGTGTTCATGACAAAGTTGGTAGCAGTTGCGAGTGAGTTTACCTGGTTGATGCAAAATCCAAGGTTCATGGAGTTTTAACCTTTTTGCAAGTTCCCCAGTGTAACAACAGGTAAGGCAACATTTTCATCCGATAGAGTTTGTTGAGGCTTATGGGCAGATCCTAAATGTCTCCAACAAAAGAAAGAGTTTTCTCATGTTGTGGTGTAAGGTGCAATAGAAGTGAAAGTTGATATTGCTCAAGATAGTGCTCCAAACTGTGCTCAAGGGTTTCTTTTACTTATGGAAGGGAGAGCCTTCCATTCCTTTAGAGAGAGAGAGAGTGCAGTGATTACAAACAAAGTGAATGCTTCTGTGAATGAAGGTGCTGAGACTGAGAGAAAGAGAGAGAGAGAAGAATACGACACCAAACGGTTCTCAAACCCTCCTCCAAGGGCCCCCCTCTCTATGGCGAGAGAGGTCTATGCTATAGATCGCACAAATCGGGTACAATGGTCTAGATGCAATGGACTTGCCGACGATGTAGATGACAATGATGACGACGACGAGGACGGGCCGAAAACTGAAAACGCTAGGGCTGAAAAGCTGAAATCTGGAAGACGCTGACTTCCTGCTGAATACTGACACTGTGTCGGCGAGGATGGTGATGACGATGACTCGACAATGATGCGCTGAAAACGCAGATGCTGAAATCTGAAAACAGCGGGCTGAAACTGCAAATGCTGGCTGACTTGACGGTACGGCGAGGATCTACTGCGGGTAGGCGAGGCTAGGGGCTAAATTTGCAAAGGCTAAATGCTGAAAACTGAAAATGCTAACTGATTTGCTGAGGTGGTGCAGGGAAACTGCAAAACGCTAGACGTGATCTGTTGCTGGAAAACGCCAGGCTGATCTGCTGTTGGAGGAAACGCTAGCGAGATTCTACTGCAGAAAATGCTAGTGGATCTGGAAACCAATAACGTTGGCTGCTTTTGTTGGCTGAAAACGCTAAGGGGTCTTTTGCCGGTCTTGCTGAGAAGTCGCACTGCAAGTCGATTGAGCTTCTTTTGCTGCTTCTTCTGCTGGAAATGGGCGCCTCCTATCTGCTTATATAGCTGCTGGAATCTGGGTCGAGCAAGCTTCCCTATAGCCCAGGACCTTGGGAATTGGTAAAATAAATTAATAAAAATGCCAAATTCTCTGTAGAATGCTATGTCCCAAAAGTGACCGGGATTTGGTCCTTCTGCTTGGACAATGCATATGCTAGGTGGTACTGGGTGTGCAATCAGAGGATATGCAACTATTCTTAAGTGCCTGGACATGCACGGCCTGCACATAGGCTCACAAAGGTGCCAGAACACTTCCTAGGCTGACTTGAACCCTAGACCTGAGATAGCTTGTCCACATGCACATAGGGTTAGGTGTGCACTTGACATCCCCTCCTTTTCAAAGTGAGGTATTGGTACCGAGTTGCATGGCTTCCTTGTAGTCTGCCAACAATCCTGAATAATCTTTGAAAAATTCTTCATCGACCTACACTGCATCGTGGGTTCCTCGATCCTTGAACTTCAAAAAGCAATGTCGCACTTTCTTCTTTGAGCCACGGCGAAACTGATGCAATAAGATTTGCTCCGGTTCCATGACTTCGGCTTCATTGATAATTTTTGGTTCTTCTTCTTCGGAAATGTCCTTTGGAGGTGTACCTTGAAACACTTTCAACCAAGAAACATGGAAAATGTTGTGCATTGACTATGAGTTAGGCAATTATAATTCCATAGAAACCTCATTGATCTTTTTAATGACAGGAAATGGAACATACATTTTCAAAGACAACTTAGGACACTTCTTTCCGACTTGCTTAAGACGTTGCTTCATGGTTCTCAAATAAACTCAATCCCCTTCCTTGATAGAAACACCCTGATGATGCTTGTTAGCCTGTCGTGAGTAAGACTCCTGAGCCTTGCTTAGCCGAAGCTTCACACTCTCAGAAATCTCATCCAACGACTGACTTTCAGCCTTGGCATTAGGCATTTGATTGAACGAGCGAGTCAAAAGTGATTGGAACGGACGACCAAAAGTTGCCTCATACGCGGTTCTACAGATAGCAGAGGAATAAGAGTCATTCAAAATTGCTTGGACCAATGGGAGATAGAGCTCCCAATGAGACTGTTGATCATGCACATATAACTTTAAAACATCAAAAGCCAACTGATTGTAAATTTCTGTTTGACCATTTTGACTGTGGATGGAAAGCCGATGAAAAATTCAACTTAGAGCCAAAATTCTCAAAGAGAGCGCGCCAAAAATTGGACATGAACTTAACATCCGTATGTGAAACGATTGACTTTGGCAAACCACAGAGGGGGTACCAATGCTTAATGAACAATCGTGCTACATGTTGTGCAGTGACTGTGGCCTTACAAGGAATCAACATGCAAAATTTGCTGAAACGGTCAACAATTGTCAAACATTGAGTGTTCCTTGAATGCAAACTAGGTGGAAGGTTAGTCACAAAATTCATAGAAATGTCCTGAAAAGGCCCGTCGGGAATAGGTAGCGGTAGCAAGAGGCCTTGCTGCTTACCCGAGGAGCTTTTACCTTTTGGCAAATAGTGCACTGTGTGACATATTTTAGGCCAATAAAAGAATCTTTCTATTTTTTCCAAAGTGGTGTTCATTCCCCTGTGTCCACCCGTGAGAGAGTCATGAGCATCGTGTAATATGGCTCTCTTGAGAGAGGGCAACACACATAGACGGTGACGAAAATACAACAAACCTTCACAAATGGGATAGTTGCTGGGCCTTAGGAAGCAAGAGCCTGCAACCATTGCTTACCAAACTTGGGATCTGCATACTGGTTCTTCATGCTGTCGAAAGAGACACCCTGAATAGAAACTGTGGATCTTGACTCAAGAGCCAGGATCTGTTTTTTGCGACTTAACACATTTGCAACAGGGTTAGCTTTACCAGGCACATACTCAATCAAACCACCAAATTGCTCAAAAAATTGTGACCACCGTGCTTGTCGATCACTCCAATGTGCACTAGGCATAGACTGGAGCCACTTGAGGGCTTGGTGATCTATGCGAACAATGAACTCTCTACCATACAGAAAATGCTTCCAATGCTTGAGAGTGTGAATGACAGACATAAGTTCTTTGTCATAAATGGAATAATTCTTTTCTGCACTATTTAACTTTTGACTGAGAAATGTAACTGGACGGCCATGCTACTGAAGCACAGCACCTATGGCGACATTGCTCGCATCCGTCCATACCTCAAAGGGGTTGTCCCAAGAGGCAAGGATAAGACACGGCGCTTCTATCACTGCAACCTTGAGAGCTACGAAAGCCTCAACGGCTGCCTCAGACAAAAGCACGCGTTGTCAGCGAGTTTTTACCCCTTTCAAAACATCTGTCATTGGTGCGGCAATGCGTGGAAAATTCTCCATGTGCGAACTATATGCTTGACATAAACAAAGAAAAGAACGAACACCATATGCAATTTCGGGCAAATGCCAATTACGAAACTGCTCTACCTTCGCGGGATCGAGCTTGACACCTTCTGCAGAAATGATATACCCCAGATAAGTAACTTCAGTGAGAAAAAACTCAGATTTCTTAGCTGCAATGTAGTTGACACTCATCCAAACGGGCTAAAACTCTTTCTACATCCTTTTCATGTTGTTCCCACAATGCAGAAAAAATGAGAATATCATCAAGAAAAATAAACACACACACGTCAATCATATTGCCAAAACAGCCTACCATGAGATGGTTAAGTGTATCCACGACGCCTGTCAATTCAAAAGGCATAACCACATACTCCCATTGCCCTCCCTCTGTGCAAAAGGCGGTTTTGTAGATGTCACCTTTGAATACCCTTACTTGATGGTATCCAGTTTTGAGATCGACCTTACTGAAAACCTTTGCCCCATTGAGCTTATCAAGGATATACTCAATGCGAGGCATCGGAAACTTGTTCTTGACGGTCATCTTGTTCAAAGCCTTGTAATCAACACACAAACGAGACGAACCATCCTTCTTGCGGAGAAATAAGATAGGAGCAGCAAAAGGACTTACACTAGGACGTATGAATCCTCTGGCCATCAACTGCGTGAGTTGCCACTCTAACTCTTCTTCTTGAGTCTTGTTCAAACAGTAGGGAGCCTTACTGACTGGTTGTGCCCCCTCCATGAGTTCGATGCGATGGTCCTCCGGCCGCTCGCGAGGGAGATAGGGTGGAAGATCATCCTGCAAAAAGAGGTGCGCATATTTGGTAAACAAAGCTGAATACTTGTCTGGAGCCTTAATGCTCTGGGTAACTAGAGAGGCATAGATGAATGCAGCTTGTGCTCCTCTTTGTAATTCACTCTTCGCATGCACATTAGAAATGAGAGGTAAAGAATGAAGACTCTCCTTGACCACGAATGATCATGGGAGAGTCACTTTTGGCATTTAGAGTGAGCGTATTGTCAGCCCAATCAATGAGAGGGTTATGCTCACGAAAGCATTTAATGCCCAAAATCATATCACATCCTGAGAGAGGAGACACGACAAATTTTTTACGGAAGGAATCTTGCTGAACAGTGAATAACACATCAAGGCACTCTTGCGTAATGAAAGAGTCCATACCGGGAGCGAAGCCCGACACATCAAGAGTTGTCGTCTGGCTAACCTCCAGGCGGGCTCTCTCTACAAGAGAGTCACCAATCACATCATGCATACTGCATGAATTAAACAATATGACAAAACGTTGACCCTTCACATGACCATAACATTTAAAGAGAGACTCACCAATGTCCGTGTTAGAAACATGTGGAGTATTAGATTGGTTCACCAAAGTGCTTGTGGTAGCTGTCGGTGCTTTGGGTTCTCTAGGTGGTGCTGTCTTAGGACAAGACTTCTTTATATGACCCTTGACGTGACATTGATAACACCGACCTTTCTTAGCATAAATGACTTGTTCTTCTGGCGTTATGTATCCTCCTATAATTCCTTGTGCAGCTTTTTCATATGGGGTTAGCTTAGGTTTAGCAAGTGTTTTAGCTTTACCCTTAGATTCATTTGGAGAGTTCTTTTCTAAAGGATTAGAGAAAGATGAGCTAAAAGAGTTACCATTCTTACCGTTCTTACCGTTCTATGGGTTCTGAGGAGTCTGAGAGGTACTGCGAGAAGACTTGTTCTCCTTGGGCTTTCCTTTGTTGTGCTTTATCTCTTGTGCGAGAGAAATCGCTACCGCCTTGTTGAGATCCATGGGGTTGAGTACTTTGACATCAAACTTGATATATTCGTCCAACCCGAAAAGGAATGCCTCTTTGTGCTCATCATTTGATTTGTGTAATTGGGTGCCGAGCTGCAAAACACGGTTAGAGAAAGATATAACTGGCGCACCATTTTGCTTGAGACTGCCCAATCGTCTTTCAACGGCGCTAGGTAGTGAGGTGGCATAAACCGCGCTTTGAGCTTGTCTTGGAAGTCGGCTTCCTCTAGGTGCGCGGCCAACTTTGCCTTTTGCCACTCTTGATACCAATTAATGGCATCACCGGCAAGATACATGGCTGCTGTCAAAACCTTGCTATTCCCTGTTTTCTTAGTTGTCGCAAAGTAAGCATTAAATTGATGCAACCAAGAACGAATAACATTAGCATCCATCTAACCGTCATACTTATTGAATGTCAACTTCTCAGTGACTGGATTGTTGGAGTCTGTATCTCTATTTGTGGCACCTGATGAACTGTCCACATCTTTGATTGGCTCGGATTTCGAGGTGAGTACCTGTAGGAACAACTCTTGCATGCGTTGGTCTCACGCTCTTAACTCCATAGCCGCTCGCCTTTCTTCGGCTGCTATGCGCTGCCTCTTTTGTTGTAGCATCATGTCCATCATCGACTTGACCAAAGCCTCCATAGGATTTGGTGCAACCCGTGGCGTAGATGGGGATGGGGGAGGATCGGGAAACAATCCTCCTGGTGGAGAAACTTCTTCGTCACCAACTCGACTCTCATCACCTTCACGCAAGGTATCCATTCCACTTCGGGTGATGACCATACACTGAGATCTTGGGTACTTAAATTCTTGAGGAACTTGGGTTCTTGAGGTTCTTGAGTTCTTTAGCTTGCAATCGGTGTTTGAGAAGGCTTTTCTCTTACCCGAGCTCGACTCTTCCTTGTGGGCGCACCCCCTTGGCGGCCTTGCGCTCACACCAAAGTTGCTTTTTCCCACCTCACGTCGATTGGCCGGCCACTAAGTGCACGGTCCGCTTTCAATGAGTGAAAAGAGGAACAAGGGGAGGTTGGACAAGCCCTTCTTTCTTGGGTTACCTGTCACTCTTCAAAAACACGATTAGGAATCGACATGCCCAAGCGGACTTGGGTTACGTGCGACCGCAACAAGAAAAAAATTTCTTGTGGTTCTTTCCTTGAGTGATACAGAACACTGCTAAAAGCTCTGATACGAATGTAAGGTGCAGCGAAAGTGAATGTTGGTATGCTCAAGATGAGTGCTCTGAACTGTGCTCAAGGGTCCTTTTTACTTACGGAAGGGAGAGCTTCCGTTCCTTTAGAGAGAGAGTGCAATGATCACAAACAAAGTGAATGCTACTGTGAATGAAGGTGCTGAGACAGAGAGAAAAAGAGAGAGAAGAATATGACACCAGACGGTTCTCAAACCCTCCTCCAAGGCCCCCCTCTCTATGGCGAGAGAGGTCTATGTTATAGATCGCACAAATCTGGTACAATGGTCTACATGCAATGGACTTGCCGACGATGTCAATGACAATGATGACGACGATGAGGACGGGCTGAAAACTGAAAACGCTAGGGTTGAAAAGCTGAAATTTGGAAGACGTCGACTTTCTGCTGAATATTGACATTGTGTCGTCGAGGATGGCGATGACGATGACTCGACGACGATGCGTTGAAAACGCAGCTGCTGAAATCTGAAAAACAGCGGGCTGAAACTGTAAATGTTGGCTGACTCGACGGTACGGCGAGGATCTGCTGCAGGTAGGTGAGATCTGCGAGACTAGGGGCTAAATCTGCAAAGCCTAAATGCTGAAAACTGAAAATGCTAACTGACTTGCTGAGGTGGTGCAGGGAGAAACTGCAAAACACGAGGCCTGATTTGTTGTTGAAAAACGCTAGGGAGATTCTACTACAGAAAATGCTAGTGGATCTGGAAACCAAAAACGTTGGCTGCTTCTGTTGGCTGAAAACGCTAAGGGGTCTTCTGTCGGTCTTGCTGAGAAGTCGGACTGCAAGTTGCCTGAGCTTCTTCTGCTGGAAATGGGCGTCCCCTATCTGCTTATGTAGCTGCTGGAAGCTAGGTCGAGCAAGCTCTCCTATAACCCACGACCCTGGAAATTGGTAAAATTAAATAATAAAAATGCCAAATTCTCTGTCCCAAAACTGGCCAGGATTTGGTCCTTCTGCCTGGTGTCACAAATTGCTGACGTATCAAGTCATTGAAGAACAGAGCCAACCTTCGGATCACGGCCGATGTTGCTA
This sequence comes from Adiantum capillus-veneris, assembly GCF_014529385.1. Lineage (NCBI taxonomy): Eukaryota > Viridiplantae > Streptophyta > Polypodiopsida > Polypodiales > Pteridaceae > Adiantum > Adiantum capillus-veneris. The sequence continues at coordinate 12,282,578 of NC_140956.1, forward strand.
ATTGGACTATTTTCTTATTTTTAATGATTAAATCTCTTTTTTAGGATATTTTATTATGTGCACTAAGAACTGTTAAAAGATTGTAGCTACAGGAACTGCCATCAGGAACGAACAACTCTGATGTGTCATTTGATGGGTGACGGTAAACATCGCGAAGGAGTTTCCGTAAGTTTGGTAGAAAGGGCCGGGTTACGAGTGCCCCTGATGCGTGACGGGTGCATCAGTAAGGGGGCATCCCGTAGGCTAAGGAGGAAATCCGAACTGAGTAAGAAAGTACGCATAAGAACGCAAGCACAAGAATAAAGATGGGTTCAATGAAGCTTTTTACGAAAAGCAGAAACAGTCGCGGGAGGACAGATGTTTTCCCGCGAGGAGTCTGTGTCTGCATTGCATCTGTGTCGTGTCCTGCACCCGGGGACGCCTGGAATGTGCTCGTAAAGCATTGTTTTCACTAACTGAGTGAGTTTTTAAAGTTTGAACAGGTTCACACTTTATTTTATAAAGTGACCAGTCACTTTTGCGTGACCGGCCCCTTTATTAATAAAATAAAGAAAAAAAAGCGAGCGCTAATAGCTATGCAGGGGGCTGAATTGCGATCTCTCTCTCTCTCTCTCTCTCTCTCTCTCTCTTCTCTCTCTAGAAAACGCGATTTTCTCTCTCCTCTCTCTAGGAGCGCCCAACTCTGCTTTTGGACCCCTATTCCTGCCGGGTGTCAGACCCTATAAAAAGGGTAGCCAACGTTTCAGTTTGGGAGAGCCGGAAGCAGCAGGAAGTGCAAGCGCTGGGATTCTGGAGCAGAGACTTGGCGACGGGATTTGCAAGTGCTCGCGTGACGACTGAGTACGGAGGTTGATTCTCCGAGCAAGGAGTGACAGGTATAAGGTGTTGATACACTTTGAGAATTGTTGCTTTGTGTGGTTTGTTTTGCAGGAATCTCCCGTCTCACGGGAAGACCCTTCACGGGAAGTACGGCTTCACGCCTAAGTCCCTTACGGGAAAGTACGGCTTCACGCCTAAGACCCTTCACGGAAAGTACGGCTTCGCGCCTAAGTCCCTTACGGGAAGGAACGGCCCTGTGCCCAAGTCCTTTACGGGAAAGCACGACCTTCGGGTCTAAGATTACAGAACGGAGGGGTTTCCTTGGGTTCTCGTGCTTGTATAAGAATTCTCCCTGAATAAAAGAATACTCTTAACGGGGGGAGGGACTAGCCCATCTTCTGGTCCCCAATACTGTGTTGATCTTCTCCCTTCTCTCATGTTTTCAAAGAATTATAATTTTCAGATTTTCTAAGTGCTCGTGTACGCTCCCGTTTTGTGACAGTGGTATCAGAGCTCGGACTCCTCTATTTCTCCGCAAAGAAGGATGATTCCGGGAAGAACGGGAAGAACCATGTCGAGCCAAGGGAGAAGCGTTGAAGAGGAGCTTCAACAAGTGCAAGCTCAGCTTGCGGAGCTGCAACAAATCTTACTGTTGCCAGACGTCCAAAAGCTTTTGGGCAGAATGAAGAAAACGAATGGAACTGATGCAGCCAAGCATCCAGACAATACTGTTGGCGTGAGACCACAGGAGGCAAGAGAAGAAGAACGTGCCGAGGTGCACAAAGGATCTTCGGATCGGAATGAACGGCCTACTTCAAGGAAAGGCCAGGAAAAAGCGCTCTCTTTGCTAGACGAGAGCAAGGACATCTCTATCTCATCTCCATCTTACTCTCCTGATTATACCTCTACTTCTCGATCATCTCGTCAGAAGAAGGAAGCCGCTACTACTGCCACTACCCTACATCAACCTAAAGATAAACCTCGATTCAAGAAGCATGGTCGCAAGTCTCAACATCGCATGAGAGTCTTCAAATCGGGCGACAAGGACATCAAGTTCGAAACCTACAACGGACGGAGAGACATCTCCAAAGCACTGTCCTTCATCAGATAGTTTGAAGTCGCCTTTACCAATGGGCACTTCACAGAAAAATCCAAATTACGCCATGTGGGGATGCACCTCAAGGAAACGGCAAGTAATTGGTGGTTAGCCAAGATTCTGGAAGGTTCTCAGGCCAGAACTTGGGAGAGCTTCAAATCTGAATTTTATGAACAATTTCTTCCACCTGACTTCGAACAGGACATACGGAAGGAATGGGACTGGCTTGCCCAGAAGGAACATGAAAGAGGAACGACCTATGTGGACAAGTATTGGTCGGTTCTTCTGAAGGTCACTCCCTTCATGAAGATTGCCGATGAGGAAAAGAAACGAAAGTTCGAAGCGGGTCTCCAACCGCAGCTTCGAAAGAGTATGAAGGTGTATCCGCATGATACTCTTCAGAGGATGATGGAGTCAGCAATCATTGCTGAGGATTTGCACTCAACTGGGACGTCGAGAAAGATGGAGCATAGCACTTACCGTGCAAGACAAAGAGGGGTCTACGATGACCAAGGGGGCCAAGGAAGAAAACGTCCTCCATCTCGAGACGATGATCATTCTAAGAAGCCAGAGGGCACTGGCAAGCGAACTAAGTACCTTTCTCCTACTCAACTTCAAACTTTCAGAGAGGAAGGAAGATGCTTCTACTTGGCGAGAAAGGACATATGAAACCGGACTGTCCGCTAAAGCAGCAACGGCAAGAGCAAGCCTCTAAGAGGCAAGAGAAAGCAAGGAAGGAACCCGCACCACCAAGCTCGAACTCCATTCCAGATGTTCAAGGAAACACAGAAATGGAGAAAGGGAAGCGTCAACTTCTGAAGGACTGGGGGTCTTTGAACAACTAGCGAGTACTGATTCTTTATGATCCAGGATCCACGGATAACTTCATCTCCCTGGATACTGCGGAACGTTTGTGCCTCACACTGGCTCAACTTGGCACACCGGTTACATCCGGATCGGCATTCGAGGGGTTGACTACCAATGCAACTCCCGTGCAAGGACAGCTCAATCTTCGGATTGGCGAGTACAAGGACCGCAAATCATTTTTGATGGCACCTATCCAGGGATGTGATATCATCTTGGGTATGCCATGGCACTTTCACATGACACCTATTCCCGATTATGTGGAAAAGACCCTCAGTTTTGATCATGGGGGTAAGAAAATAAAGATTCAAGCTGATGCAGGAGATTGGCAGTTCCCAATTGTAAGCCATATCTCCATTAAGAAAGAAATGAAGAAGTGTGTTTCTGCTTACTTGATTTTTGCAAAGGATAAAACTAGTAGGGACTCTCTCTCTAGTCTGGAAATTAAGCGTCTTCAATTTATTGAAAAGTACAAGGATTGTTTCACGGAAACACTTCCTGATGAACTCCCTCCGATACGCCTGGAAGATCACCGCATAGATCTCATACCGGGTAGCTCGGCTCCCAATCAACCCCCTTATCGGGTAAGTCTTGTTCAGCAAGAGGAAATTTTGAAGCAAGTCAACGAGCTTCTAGAGAAAGGGTTAGTACGGCCAAGTGCTTCACCCTACTGCTCTCCAGTTCTACTGGTGCAGAAGAAAGATAGCACGTTTCGAATGTGCATAGACTACAGGTCTTTAAACAAGATCACGATCAAGAATCGCTTTCCGATCCCTCGGATTGATGATATACTTGATAAGTTGCAGGGTGCAAGTGTCTTTAGTCGCATAGACTTAAAGAGTGGGTATCATCAGATACGGATCGCCCCTGAGGATGTCCATAAGATTGCTTTCCGCACAACCTTTGGACTATATGAATTTTTGGTAATGCCTTTCGGCTTGACCAATGCTCCTGCGACGTTCAATCGTATGATGGACCGTATTTTCAGCCCGTATCGAGCTTTTACGGGAGTATTCTTTGACGACATACTCATCTTCTCTAAATCAGAAGAGGAACATCGGAAGCACTTGGACTTAGTGCTTCAAGAATTGCGAAAGCATGAGTTGCATGTGAATGCAAAGAAGAGCGAGTTCTTTCTCTCTGAGATACACTATCGCGGCCATATAGTCTCCCACAATAAAGTGAGTATGGATCCTGCCAAGATCCGAGTGGTAGAAGATTGGCCTATTCCCACTACGGTACATGATGTACGTAGCTTTCTGGGATTATGTTCATATTATCGAAGGTTTGTCCGAGGATTTGCTCATGTAGCAGGACCACTTCATGACTTGACAAAGAAGAAGATTCCTTTCAGATGGGGATCGAGACAACAAGGAGCTTTTGATCGGCTCAAGTACTTGCTAAGCCATGGACCTATTCTTATAGTGCCTGACTTAAGGAAACCATTTGAGGTTCACTGCGATGCTTCAGGCGATTGCATCGGAGCAGTGTTAAACGAAGAAGGCCATGCAGTGGCCTACGAAAGCAGACGGCTTAAGGATGCAGAGTTGCATGCATCAATCTACGAAAAGGAACTCTCGGCTGTGATTCATGCCTTATCCAACTGGAAGCACTATCTTCTAGGAGCGGATTTTGTGATCAAGACTGATCACCAGAGTTTGCGGTATTTTCTTACGCAAAGGAAACTATCTGAGAAGCAGATGAGGTGGGCAAACTTTTTGTCTATGTTTCACTTCCAGATCCTTCACAGGGCTGGGAGTAAGAATGTAGTCGCAGACGCATTGTCTAGGCGGCCAAGGGTGAACGCTATCACTTCGGTGTATCACCAAGAATTAGAAGCACTACCGGATTTGTATCCGAATGATCCAGACTTCTCCACCATCTGCGGAAAGCTACATCGTGGAGAGAATGAATTTCCCTATTCCATCCGGGACGGTTATCTCTACCACCATCAGGCCATATGTGTGGCGGAACCATTAAGAAAGAAGATCATGGATGAAGCACATGCTTCGCCTTATGCGGGTCATCGGGGTATTCTCCCTACAACCTTAGCAATGGAAAGATATTTCTTTTGGCCTAGCCTTAAAGCAGACATTGATAAGTATGTCAGGGAATGTTTGGTTTGCCAAAAAGTGAAGTATGATCGGCATAAGACGCCTAGGTTGCTACAACCTTTGCCTGTGCCTAATGAACCTGTTGGACGGGAAGCGACTCACACACCCATGAAGTGCATGCAACACTACCTAGATCAACATTATGTCAATCGAGGACACAGATGACACGATATGCACACGGAGGAAATCTCTTAAGCTTGTCAGGCTGAGACCATCCTACACATACAACACTCAGGAAGGCCAACTAAACCACAATCAAGAACCTCACTGCTCTCAACTACACCACCTAGCCACATACACACATACGGAAGGTAACTCACCTAATCATGCCAGATTCATACGAAACTTAAGGAACACCATCCCCTCACTAGGATACACCTGTCCCGAAGCTTCTACACTCAAAACCCTCACTCTAAACCCATCTGCGGAAAACGCGTAGGATGACAGCCGAATTTTGAAAGTGTCCGAAACTGAAATTTATGAGTAGCTATGCGTAGCTTATGTCGCCACGATTCTATAGACTACTAGCACGCAGAAAACAGACATCGTTTGATACACTTACGCCACAAATAGCTCGTAGATGCGTCGGCGTGTGCGCTTCGTCTCGTGTGGAATGCTTGGCGTTGTCGCGTAGCTCTCCTCGAGCCTACCGCAATGGTGCAATCGGATCTCCAATGTGTTGAGCGAGCTGGGCGTAGCGAGAGGATGAAGCTCACGCTCACTCTCTTTCTCTCTCTCACACAGTAGACGGCAGCGCTAAAGTTTTGATTATGATAAAAGTCCTTTTACAAAATGACCTAGGTACCTTATATACTAAGGCTACCTTAGGTTTAACCAAAAATGGGGTTGAAAGGGTCAAATGGCTTTGTATTTACAATCTGGAAGTGCCATTGCACCCCGGCTTCTGAAACTAGAATAACTACTCATTACAAATGACGTTATAGCCATAATCCGCAGCATTTCATAACTCGCAAAAGATAAGACTTTGGTACGAAACTTGAGTTATGTCGTGTTGTTGACCCAGCGGTCAACATTCCCCCCTTCCGCGTTCATGTCGTCCCCGACATGACTTGATTGTCGATGGCGATGTGGTCTTTGCTTTCGTTTTGTTGTTGGAAAGAAAGTATAGACTATAGCCTTTGCAGTAGCTTGTCTTTTTCGTCCAATCCGATGTACATAGTCTTCACATGATTTAGGAAAATCATAATTGATGACGAACTTTATGTCTTTCACATCCACGCTCCGAGCTGCAACATCTGTTTCTGTCATTATAGGTCTGTTGCCAGATCTAAATTCAAAAAGAACCCAATGTCGTTTAACTTGACTCTTATCATCATGGATAGAGAAAGCTCCATCCATCACTTGCTCCAGCAAATCTGTGAATTCGGAGTATTTGTGATTCTCAGAAACAACTTCTACAATCTGTAGAATTGAGTGATTGGCTTTCTGATCTTGTGAGCCAATGACAACTTTGTAAGGATTTTGTAGAAATTGTATGGCTAAACCTTAACTTCTTTAGGCCAAGTTGCACTCCAATGCAAAGTCTGTCTGTCAGGCCGAATCCTGGACTTAATTATTCTAATTTGAGGTTCAAAACCCTGCCGAGCATTCGATGCGCATTATCAAGGACAAGCTTTTGAGATCGTTTGATTACCCTTATGTCTGCTCTTTGTCATTGAGGACTTCTTTGTTCTTGAGTTATGTTGTGTTGTTGTCTGCAGCTTTGTCATTGTAGGCCATTCTTCGACTCGCCATTGAGGAGAAGTATGCTATGATCTGAAATTGGTGCTCCAATTCATTTGTCAATTGATTTGAGTAGCATTTCCTTATTGTTGATGTAGAAGGAATATGTACAAGAGGATGGTGATAGGTGTTTGTAGATTAGGGTCTAAAACCTGGATGACCAAAGGGAAAAAACCCGGTGGGAAAAAAATGCCTTTGGTATACGCTCTTATTGGAGTTGAGCAGTTGAACGTGAAGTACATGTTCATGAAAGGTGTGTGCTTGGGTGAAACACGGAAAGAGTGCCTGATGCAAGTGCCAATTATGGGACACTCTATATGCATATGAGAAATTTGTCAATAAAAGCATGCAATGTGAAAGAAGGAGATGATGGGTGTTTCGAGGAATAAATGTAGCACATGTGACATCAAAAGATGTCTCAATAGCTTCCACCTTTCCAAGAAGGGTTATCGATGTAGAAGTTTCTCCACTCGTATCTCACTGTGCTCAGTACGTGAGTGTCTTTTGGACCTTCTCCTTCACTTCACCAGACTTAAGTACTTAGACTTCGACTCTTTTGCTCACCTATACCAGCATGAGCAACACAACATAAATATGCTCAACTCTTCCAGCTTGAGCAGTACCTAGAATAGCTAAGACGCTTAGACCACAGAGAATATTACTTGAAGCTTTGGGACTAACACCTCACTCATTTTGTGGCTTAGCTACTCGACTCTAACTTGTATGACTTGTCGGTTGCATGTTGACACTGCTTTGTGACAAGTTCTTTGGATGTTGTAGTGGCTGTTGAGACATACTTCGTGAAGTTTCATCGTTTCCCTGTACCTTCGTCTCTTTGTAGTGCTCATGCCTCTCGTAAGTCTTTTCTTCATGTGGATTATGGATTTTTTTATTTTTTTCCTAATAATAAACAAAGAAAATCTTAAAACAACTCAACAAAAGAAAAATCATTCAAATAGAAATCTAAATGCTATGTACACTATACACATGTTCCTAGGGGCTAATATATGTATTTTGTCCCCATACTCCTTTGTAACACTACTATGAGGGAATATACTCTAAATTTCATAAAAAAATTATCACAATAAAACGCAAAAATTCAATGCATCTCACAAAACATTGCCCTCTAATAGTCATAATGTTAGGTCCGCATTCAGAATGCCTCCCCCCTTCCTATTTGGAGTCATCCTTTACGACAGGGTATCGCAAAGGGTATGTGCGGTGCTTGGGCAATTAAAAGTTGTGCCTATGCAGGCCTTGTAATATAGCCCTATTATGCATACACAGTCAATGCATGGAAAAGATTTATGTTCAAGATGTGGGTATAAGCAATTTGCTTATTGGCATTTGTTGGCGAGGCTTCTTATTCTAAGCAATGTAATGGTCTTTGAAGCTCCTGTATCGTTGCTTGATTAAAGCGACTTGCTCTCTTCTAACTGTACTGTAATCGTAGGAAGAATTGTAAGAATTCAAGCGGCGATGCACTGATAGCAGTTTTGTTGTTCTTCTTTGGGACCCATTTCTTTGCGATTATTGGTTGTTTTGTTGCTGACTCTCGTTTGGGAACCCATACTTGCTCGTGCTTCGTTTGTGTTTGAAGAGACTTCTTTGGGATCCACCTTTTTGTTGTGTGAGTCAACAGTGGTCTTTGCTTCAGCCCTTGTACGCTTGGTTGGTGACGGGATTCAGGCTTTGAAAATTGATACTGTGGTTGTTTTGGAATCCAAATGAATTCCTGACTTTTTTGTGCTTGAATCAACTTCTTTGGAGCCCAAACCTGAGTTGTGAAAGCTTGCGACTTTGTGATATTCTTACCCGTTCGTGCACGCTTTCCTTGTTTTTGTTTTGGTGTTGGATCTTGTGATTTGTCATTAGAGATCTTTGTCTTCTTGATCCATATCTGTTTTTGGCCGATCTGGCTTTTTGGTATCCAGATTTGTCGAGCTTTTTGGCTTTGACTTGTTGTACTGTTCTTTTGACCTGTCATGGTTGTTGCTGAAGGGGTTGGTGATAGTGATGGCCTGAGTTGATGATAGGGGATGTCGTAAGATTCATCAGTATCGCTACTATCCTCAGCAAAGTTGACTACTTGTACTTTTTCTTGATTTTTTGGATGGTAGTGGAAAGTTACTGTCTGTTCGCTCGTGGGTGGTAGTTTCTTGGAGGACTTTTCTAGCCCATTGATTAGAGCATTGTCAGCTTGTTGCTCTGGTCGTCTTCCTCCCAGCTGAGTCTTTGCCTCCTTATTAGGAGCCATGTATGAGGATGCTTGTGGTGGCTGTGTCTTCACCGAGGACTTTGGAATCCACTTTTGATGCACTTTATTCGTGTAGCGATGACATTGATTCCAGGGTCGTTGATCTTCTGGAAGCTCGAAGTGTTCTACAGAGTCATAGAACTCGTCGTCTTCTTCATCTTTTGATTCTCCACATTTCTTTGTTTGTTCGTGATGTCGAGAGCTTGTTGATGTCTGGTTCTCTTCGTTTTCCTGGATTACACTCACTGCAAAATAAGGAACGACATCATAGTCATTTTCATCACAAAACTTTGTTGTGGGAGCATCCTCCACGGCGCACACGTCTAGAGTAGCCAAGATGTGTTCCCATCCAAAAGACTCTTAACTCTTCTTCAGGAAATGGTTCTGGGATATAGTCCCTATCCTCTATAACCCGTTCTAGGATACATTCCTCGCGTTTCAAGCTACCACATTGAGAAGCTCCACACATTCACAGTTCTTTAGGCTTATCTAACCAAGCTGGAAGTTCTGATCCTGCTACTGTGGCGGAATCAAACTGTAACAGACTTGACACTCCAAGTCAAGAATCAACCGCGACAGCACCAAATAACCACTTCAAAACAATTCACAGATCACAATAGATTTGCACTGGCCCGGCGGAGTTCCGTGCCTAGAGATATTGGCCCCAAAGACTGGCGCCCCTTTCGGTATTTCTTTTTGTATTAATCAATCTTCAAAGTACAAGAGAGCGGTTAGGGTTTCACTCTCAGACTCTGCGTCCAGATGCTCTGAGAAGTGAGGCCCTCACCACTAATTTAAAGGTTACAAGGGATGCCCAAAAGCAGAGCCCCAAAAGCTTGAAAGCAAAAGCAGATTCTCTCTCTCTCAATGAGAGTTAGTAAAAAGCAAGTTCTCTTTTTCTTTCTCCCAAATCAAAGCGAAAAGCTTAGATTTGCGTCGCTCAAAATTTCCGCCCAAAAAAAAAAAAAGAAAAAAAGAGCCTCTGCAATTTCCGGAAATTAGGGTTTTTGGCAAAAATTAGGGTTTGCAGGAATTTTAGGGTTTTTGGTAGAAATTAGGGTTTCTGCTATCCGCCACGTCATCACTTTGTGACATACCCCCCTCTTGAAAGCATTGTAATCGATCGCGATTACACCTGCAAAACCGACAAAAGCCATAAACCGTCTTAGCAGACACTGACTGTTAGTACCTACGTACTAGGAACACACATCTAGCACATGTACAAAATCGACAGTCACATCACACGACATCACAAGACATCACCAGACATCACAGGACATCACATGACATTCAACATTCATTCGGAGCTTAGACCATGATTTATCGGCAATGTAGCTAGCAATCACATCTAGGTTCAATCGGGACCTCATCGATGTCCGATTGACTAACCCCTATTGCAACCATGTCTATTCGAGATCAATCAGACCAAAATGCTGCAATCATTTCGTCTATCAGTTCCTGCACTCACAAGAAGTCAAGAACAAATCAGTATCGTAATCAGGAATTCCATTTCATAAAGTCATCCAGCAGAATACTGTCAGCTCTCAGTATCCCTGAAGCTCAAAGTGACATCAGTGACTTTAGTATCAAAATCGAGGCATCTGTTGACAAAGGAGCGGAGTGACTTCCCTCTTGTGCATCCCACTGCACCAGATCTCCGGCCAAGCTGAATTTTGGGTTCCGTTTGGAGTAGACTATGCTAAACCAAAACATAGAGGTAAAGTTTCACAATCCGAGGAGTATCTGCTAGGTCCTCCTCCTCTATCCACTTCGCATCAAATGCAGGAAAGTTCTTGAAGTTAACCAAGAATTGCCTTCGGACTTTACCTTTCTTCGTATCGTTATGTGCCAAAATCTGTTCAGGAACAAGGATCTCCTTGTTTTCTTCCAATTCGGGTTGCTCATCAGGCTCCCCATCATCAGGCACATCACCCTTAACAGGTTTCAAGAGACTCACATGCAATGCATTGTGAATCCTCCGAGTATCTGGCAGTTTCAATCGGAAGGAGATATCATTTATCTTGTCAGTGATCTGGAAAGGTCCGTAGTATCGCATACTAAGCTTTGGAAAAAGCCTCTCCTTTCCCTTTTTCTTTCGTAGGCGTGCCTTCTCAAAAGTAAGAGCACCCAATCATCCTCCTTCAATTTCTAGTCGCGACGATGGCGATCTGCTGCCTTTTTCTGTCGTTCTTGAGACTTCTGCAAAGTCTCGCGAACCTTGGCGAAAGCCGTATCCAAATCTCACGAATATTCATCCGCTTCAAATATCTAATCTTTCGTGCTCAGGAAGGATGGAACCTTCGCAGCACTTTCAACTATCACACATGGCGTCTTCCCCGTCGAAGAGTGTATCGTGTTATTGTAGGCAAATTCCACCAAAGGTAAGTTCTTTTCCCATTGAGTCTTCTTATCCGAGATACAAGACTTCAATAAATCTAAAATCACTGAATTGGCAATCTCAGATTGCCCGTCAGTTTGCAAGTGGAACGATGACGAGAACTGCAACCGCATGCCAATGTTCTCCCAAATTGCCTTCCAAAACAAACTCATAAATCTGGGGTTTCTGTCGGAGACAATCGTCTCAGACGTGCCATGTAATCGAAAAATCATCGTGATCATTCTGTGTTCTCGGGAGATCAAAAATGAAATCCATTTCAATATTTTCCCAGGGACGGGTGGGTATGGGTAAAGGCTGTAACAATCCCTGTGCCTTATGCCTGTCAAACTTGACCTTCTGGCATACCAAGCAACTGCGCACAAACTCTTCCACAACCTTCTTGAGTCTCTGCCAAAAGAAGTATCTCTCTACCCCTGTCATGGTGGTAGCAATGCCGCGGTGACCTGTAAAAGGTGGACAGTGGCATTCAGTCATAACCTTATCCCTCAACGGCTGTGTAACGCACAACATAGTCTTTCTCATCAAGTAGCCTTCCCGAAGGGAGTATCCCGCTACTGTCTCCCCATCCCGTATCCGTGTGAAAATATCTGCAAAATCTGTATCTATGGCATACTGATCGACCATATCCTCGAAGCTCCTATGATGTATCGAGGAAAAAACCAGAACCAACGGTTTTCGAGACAAAGCATCTGCCTCCACATTCTTCTGTCCCTGCACATGGACAATCTGGAAGTGGAACTGTGACAAGATGTTCGCCCACTGCATCTGCTTTTCCGAAAGCTGCTTCTGTGACAAGAAGTAGCGCAAACTCTGATGGTCTGTAAAGACAGTAAAATCCGCTTGGAGTAGGTAATGCTGCCACTGAGTAAGAGCATGGATAACCGCCAAAAGCTCTTTCTCATAGATCTGTGCTGTCATCTCCGGCCTAGAGAACAAACGGCTCTCGTAAGCTATGACATGGCCTTCTTGCATCAAGACCGCACCCAGACTACGACCACAAGCATCACAATATACTTGAGATGACTTCTGCAAGTCCGGCAAAGTCAAAATAGGTCTCGTAGTCAATTTCTCTTTCAATGTCTGAAAGACAGTCACCTCTGTGGGTCCCCACGAAAAAGGTACTCCTTTCTGTGTCAAGGTATGCAAAGGGGAAGCAACCTCTGCAAACTTTCATATGAACCGCCTGTAGTACGAACACAGTCCCAAGAAGCTTCTAACTTCATGGACATTCCTCAAATCGGGCCAATCACGGATAGTCTCTATCTTGGCCGGGTCCATTTGCACTCCTGCTGTGCTGCGGACACAATGTGTTCCAAAAAGTGTATCTCTGGTAGGAAAATTTCACTTTTCTTTGCATTAATCACTAACGTGTGATCTCGTAATGCCTGAAAGACTTGAAGCAGATGATCTTTGTGTTCTGCCTCATTCTTGGAGAAAACAATGATGTGGTCAAAGAAAGTGCCAACAAATAGCCTGTAGTCTCGAAAAATCCAGTCCATCATCCGGTTAAATGTCGCAGGGGCATTGGTTAAGCCAAAAGGCATCACCAAAAACTCAAATAACCGAAAAGTCGTTCGAAAAGCTGTCTTGTAGACATCTCCTGGCGCTATCCTAATCTGATGATATCCACTCTTCAAGTCAATCTTGCTAAAGCACGAGGATCCCTGTAACCTGTCGAGTATATCATCGATTGTAGGAATCGGAAATCTGTTCTTGATGGTGATTTGTTGAGAGCTCTATAATCGATGCACATTCTCCAAGATCCGTCTTTCTTCAAAACCAACAACACTGGAGAGCAATACGGTGAAGTACTAGGCTGGACAAGACCCTTTTCCAAGAGGTCTTTCACTGGGTTCATAATCTTTTCATTTTATACTCGGCTCACACGGTAAGGTGGCCGATTCGGTGGCGTGCTTCCAGGTATCAGATCAATGGTTTGATCTTTAGGTCCTTTGAAAAGCAATCGGCACGAGTGTGGAGAAAAATCTTGGCGTTCTTTTGATCAGGTCAAAACATATTCAACCTTTATCCAACGTTCAGTTCTCTTCCAAAAGAATGAGTAAGAAACTGAAGCTCATCAAGTACAATCTCTAAGCCCTTCATTTATCAAAGTCGCTTTCTCGGCCCGGTAGTCAACCACGGCGTAGTTCTTGTGGTGCCAAGGGATCCTGAGTAGAACGTCACTCGCGTGCCCTGAACACCCCTGTCATTGCAAACGAAGTTTGCCAATGCTCGGTGTAATGGCAACATCCCATCCGGGTGCCAATCGAACTACCTCCGCCTATGGCGTCAGTCTGTTGGGCGTAATTCCAAATCGAGCCGCCAATTCCAAGTGAAAAGAAGTTGTCCTTGGCTCCTTCAAAAGAGCTTCCTGATCCTTCACTTTGCCCCAAAAGCGGCAAAGTTAGTACTTTCATTCATTAGATTCGGTGCAGGTCCCAGGCCATGTGGTACCAGTTCTGCTTTTCTATCTGCCTTTTCTGCCACATTCCTCAGCTGCTCTCGAACTCTCAGACCTGTCGTCGTCTTTATCATTCTGTTCTTTCTGTGCCTTATTAGGGCACTTCGCGGAGATATGTCCATGTTCCCTGCATCCAAAGCACTTCCCCTCTCTGATGAAGCGAGCTCTCTCCTCAGGAGTAAGCTTGGGTCGTGCATCCTTCTTCTTTGGGTTGCTCTTTTTCTTTCTACTTTCATTCCCAGAAGTCTGTTCGGCTCGTTGTGTCATGGCCTCATCTGTGGGGTAGGTCAGATTGCCAGAGTGAATGGCAAATCCCCGCTTCGCATGACTCATCAGCTCCTAAATAGAAGCTGACTTCTATTCCAAGCAGTGATCTCGGATCTCTGTAGGTAGACCCAAGGTAAACTGTTCAATTTTTTCTATGAACAAGATCTTCTTGAATGATGAGGCGGGTAGAAAGAGCTCCAGAATCTTTCACAGTAAGTATTTACTGTATCGCTCTTGGTCATCCGAAGATGGTTCCAAGCAGCTCGTATATCTCGTTCAAACTCTTGCATCAACCAAGAAGAAATAAAAAGCCTCTTAAATTTCAGCCATGTAACTGGCGCAGTCTTGTTTAAAAGAAGCGTGGACCACCAAGTACGAGCATTCCCCTTAGAGTAAGAGGCAACTCTCCGAATCTTGGAGTGCTCGTCCTCCCGCGAAAGCGATGTCAAACTGCTGTATAAAAGACAAAGCCTTCGAAGCATCTGAGTATCCTGAAAAGTTTCAAACTTGATCGAGTGGCCACCTTCCTTAAACTCTCGGACTTTCTTGCTTTTATCTTCGAGAAAGTCATACTGGTTGGCTTTGTAAAAAATTCTTCTTGTTCGCATAAAAGTTTCCATCATCGGAATCTGAGCTGTTTGTAGACGAGTCCTCAGTAGAACTGTCAGTCTTTGGGCGAGATGTAGCCTTCTTTGCCTTTTTTCTTGCCCTTTCCGAGCTTTGTTTCTTGCTTTGCTTTTTACCTTTTATGTGTTCTTCGCTCGAATCTGAGGAGCTAGAAGAACTGTAAGAAGAAGAAGAAGAAGAAGAAGAAGAAGAAGAAGAAGAAGAACTGGGTACTCCTTCAAATCGAACACGCTTCTTCTGTTTCTTTGCCTTGTCAAAAGTCGATTGACAACCCAAATATCCCGGGAAGTCAGCGCTTTTTTTCTGCTTTTTTTTTGCGGTGCTTTTTGGCTTTCTTTTGCGCGGCAAAAAGCTGAGCAATCCGTGCATCAACCACGTTCTCCAGTTCCTTCTCCGTATATTTCTTGAAGGCAGAAGGTTTTTTGAGAGCGGGTTTCGGGAGTGGTGTTGTGGTTCTCTGCCACTCCATCTGTACCTCTTCCAAAGAGGTCTGGTTCATATATTTTGCCATCTTCGGGTCCTTGGCAAAACTGAGCATCATCTTCGTTGCATCGCTGATCAATTGACGACGCGTCATCTCTCTTTGCTCCGCTTGAGTAGGCCAAGGCGGGCCATACTCTCTGCCAGAATCTTCGTTGTGATCCCAGCCCGCATCTCCAGATGCAGAGGGAGTCGACTGATCATTGCCTGAAGCCATAGGTGCCGCGGAAAAAAAATTCGGGGATCGGATTTCCTGTAGAAGAGAAATCAGCCGTGCTCTGATACCACTGTAACAGACTTGGACACTCCAAGTCAAGAATCAACCGCGACAACACCAAATAAACACTTGAAAACAATTCACAGATCACAATAGATTTGCATTGGCCCGGCGGAGTTCCGTGCCTAGAGATATTGGCCCCAAAGACTGGCGCCCCTTTCGGTATTTTTTTTTGTATTAATCAATCTTCAAAGTACAAGAGAGCGGTTAGGGTTTCACTCTCAGACTCTGCGTCAAGATGCTCTGAGAAGTGAGGCCCTCACCACTAATTTAAAGGTTACAAGGGATGCCCAAAAGCAGAGCCCCAAAAGCTTGAAAGCAAAAGCAGATTCTCTCTCTCTCAATGAGAGTTAGTAAAAAGCAAGTTCTCTTTTTCTCTTTTTCTCTCAAATCAAAGCGAAAAGCTGAGATTTGCGTTGCTCAAAATTTCCGCCAAAAAAGAAAAAAGAAAAAAAAAGAAAGAAAACTCCTCGATTTCCGGAAACTAGGGTTTTTGGCAGAAATTAGGGTTTGCAGAAATTTTAGGGTTCTGGTAGAAATTAGGGTTTCTGCTGTCCGCCACGTCATCACTTTGTGACACAAACTCCTCAACCGGTGTTCTCGTCACATCCCTATAGCTATGGTCCCTCAAGTTTACCTTTGTTATGGTTTCCATATGTCTCAGGTATATATGGTCATAACCCCAATCTTAGACCATTTTCAATTGTCGCATGAATGGTCTTCCCAGATGTGATAGTTGTTCTTCTTGCCAAAGTCAACAACAGCAAAAGTGTGTTCATATTCAATGCCACAAGAAGTAACAAGTACTTTTTCTAGCAGTCCTAGGGGCTTTTCCCTGTGTCCGTCTGCAAGCTGCAGGGTCATTCGTGTGGATCTCAAGGCATGTTTTCCCCACTTTTTCCAAAGCTCTTTGGTTGCAATGGCCACACCAGCTCCACTGTCAAGGATTGCCATGGTTTTTACACCATTGAATTCCACAGGAAGGGTGGTGTTTCCATCTTCTCCCTCGTAATACTCGCCTACCTTGTTTAATGGCACTGGCCTAGTATTTAGTTGAGGCATTTCAAGCTCTTTGATGCCTTCCTCGATTTGAGTCATTGGGGTTTTTACACCAAATTTCTCTAAACATTTACCCACATTAGCCCACATGTTTGGTCTTATTCTGAGCAACTCGGCTAACATTATTGTACAGGTGACTGGGTTAGATAGAATATCTACTAGCCCCTTTGAATCGATGGCCTTGTTGGGAGACAGTCTCTGTGATGGGACTGCAACGACATCTGACTTGGTCTCGTACTCTCCCATGTAGGACGGTAGTGTTCTTAGCGAATGGGGTTGACTATCCATAGATTGTACAGATCCTTTGTCGCCCCAATACGATTGCACGTCTAGATTCATTTGAGATCCAGTCTCAAATTCCTCTATTGGTGGTAGAAACACTCCTCGTTCATCACCAGTCTTGTCTACTCGTCTTTTGAGGTCATCGGCTTCATTGGCCTCTCTAACTTGTTTCCACAATTCGTCAAGACCATTTATCTCTTTACAATCCTCAGGTATAGCTTGGTGAAATCCCTCGGAAGAGTTATCCGTGGTATTCACTACTATCCTTGGTTCTAATGCTGGGTCTTTGAGGTTTGGTCTATGCTCATGACTAGAATCTGGCTCTTTTAGTTCCTGGTATGGTGGGATTACTTGTGTAGGCATGACACGGATCACATCCTCAGGTTTTGCACCTGGTGGTTCTAGTAAAGCTTGGGCTGTTTGAATCATTTTATGGCACATTTCAAACCTTTGTTTTTCTAGTTCCGTATAGGGATATGTCATCCACCTGTGTTCTTGGGTTTGGTTGTTTTTGAGCCTCGCATCATAGGCTTTCAAGAGGGCATCTAATGTCTCATTAACCTTCTCTACCAACACAGATCCTCCTGAACTAGCACTTCTCGCTTTCTCATCCGTGGATGGTTCTTCTAGAGGTTTAACCATCTTTGTAAGAGAAGGTGCCTCCTTTTCCTCATGTTGTTTTATCTTCTCCTCAGCTTCGGTAAGCTTCTCAGCTAGGGATTTTTGCTCTTGTTCCCTGCGTGCTTTCATCCTAGTCTTTCTAGCTTTCCAACTATCTCGTTTGCTCTTGGTTTTCTGACTAGGTGCGTCTGTCTTTGGTCCATCATCTGTCTTTGGACTCTTGTCACTTTCCGTGTTCTTTGTCTCTCGATTCTCATCAGCTTTCTTTTGGGCTTGTGCTCTCGTAACCACTTGAACTGGTACGACATTTTCATTTTCTGAGCTACTAGGTAGCTGAACAATCCCTGATACATTTGTCGTGATTTTCCTGATTTGGTTTGGTTTTTTCGGGCAATCGGGGATCAAGTGAGTGATGCCACACTCAAGACAATAGGCATTTACTTCAGTGATCTCCGTATGAGGACATTGTTTGACCAAGTGGTTGTCACGACTTTTGTGACAATCTGTCTCTGGTTGAGGAGATTCTTTAAGCATTTCCTCTCGGCTATAAGCAAGCTTTGACCTAGATAAGCCGCTATTTGCAATGAATCGCAATGTCCTTTCGTCCATTTCATACCTTCTTTCTTTCGACTGAAACCCAGGAGGTGGAGGTTGTACCGGCCTCACCACTCCATGTGTTTCTCTCACCTTTTGTTGCTCCGAAGGGTAGTACTCACTTTGGTTGCTATACCACATTGTAGCTGGTACTGGCGTTGGTTTATTTGATGCTTCCATCATTGGCATGTATCTCATGTCTACCTGCATTCTAGCACCTGGCAGCGGAGGTTGTTGTCCTAAGACAAGCTGTGGCCTTAAAACTCCTACTGGTCTTGGCGCATTCCCTGTAATGTATCTAGGTGGAGTAGGTGCTTCTGGAACAGGTTGTACATACCTCTCCCTAGCATTTTCCATGCTATAATAGCACTCTTCCCCCGTATGGTTCGTCCATTTTCTCTCAATTTCACACCACTTCGGCTCTCCCGAATCAGACCTTACAAGAGGAATCAACCTCTTGACCAAGTCGTCGATAAGCTTTTCTTGATCAATAGGTGCCGTTGGCTTGGCAATGGACTCACTTATCTGTGAAACACTGTGCTGAGAGGATGTGTCATCTCCTTGACTCTTTGAGTCCTTTTCTTTGTATGCCTCACAGTTATCCACTAGATAAAGAGCTTCTTTGATCAACTCGTTTAGCGTCATCCTCCTTATCATATGCAGATCCTTCTGAAGGCCCGCATGTCTCATTCCTTGGATAAAGATCAGTATCAGTCGTGCTTGCGTAGGTAATTCTGCTCTCGGACAGAGCTTAACATATCTCTTGAGCCGTAATGATGCTTTGCGTACTGATTCATTCTCTTTCTGTTTGAATCTATGGATTCGCGAGACCGTGTTGTGAGCAATGCCTTTTGGCGAGAATTCTTCAATAAACTCCTCAAATAGCTCATCTAGGGTCTCAAAATCCCATTTTCCACCGAATCGAACCATGTAGCTGCATCATCTTCTAGAGTCAATCCAAATCCCGCAAACTGGGTCGCAAAATCTGAAACTTCCTCTGCTCTAATCACTCTTCTAAAAGCCGCTACGTGATCTCTCGGATCTTTATCTCCGGAGTATTTTCTGTTTACCCATTTCTAGACTTGGGATGGTCTAACTCGTCGATTGTCTACAAGTCTAACCAGAGACTCTCCCAATCCTTCTCTCGTTATCGCTCTTGAAGGGAATCCTGGTGGCTCTCTTCTTGGAATTCCTATAGGAATTCTCGTGTTTGGTGCAGGCATTTGTGGTCCTTCATTGACCAAATATCCACCTCTTTCTAGTAGAGTCTGTGGATTTGTGCTTTCTACAACTCTGTATTCTCTTTCATACTTGTCGACAACTATAGATCTCCATTGACAGTCGACTCCGTATGTGTAGACATATAAGAGCTTGTAATCCGTTATCTCTTCTAGGTATGGATATGAGCACCTATAAAGATTGACCTCATTGTCGTCAATGTATCTATATAGTCCTTCACTCTCATGACCAATCATCCAAACTCTCTCAACAAGATGGGTCTTTATCAATTGCAAATTTGGAAGATCCATTGTGGGAGGATATTCCTCTATCTTCGGGATCTCCAAGCTTGTGTAAGCTGCGTTTGAATCTAGGGTAGACATGATTTCTGGGCTTAAGAGCTTTTGCTTGGTTCAAGTAGACTTAGTCCACTGTGTTCAAGTGCTTTGGTTAGGGAAAAGTCGAAACTATGTCCAAAACCGCAACCGCTTCGTCACAATTCTCGCAAATTGTCGCTTTTAGACACCCCTGACTTCCGGATGAATTTTGAGGCCTCAAACGACGTTTTTTTCAAAGTTGAACTAAATGGTTGCCGTAGGCATACATTTAGTTCATGTTTTGCTCTAAGATCTGTAGAGCCTCTCTCGGGCTACGTTTTGATATAAAAACTTTTCCAATCCGATACCGTTTGTGAAAGTTATGGCCAAAATAGTGAAATGCACTTTAGACTGGTCAAAATGAGTCCAAATTCAATTTAAAAAAAAGATTTGGGATCTCTGTGACACTGTGAACACTTCTGTATGGTCAAAGTTACAGTTGGACCCTAAAACTAGCCTAGAGACATCCTACGCGTAGGATGTCTATATGCTCAAAATTTAACAAAATTTGGTCCAGAGACTCCCCTTAAGTCCAACAACACAATGGTATGCTCAGAATTTGATTTGGATTAAAAAATGGCCTTGAGACATCCTACGCGTAGGATGTCTTTTTGCTTAGAATGACTTGAAATTTTCACCCCGCTTCTCTTTGAGGTGCTGATCACAGTGGTGTGCTCATAGGTTGATTTGGAGTCCTAAATCAAGCTGGAGACATCCTACACGTAGGATGTCTTTTTGCTCTGTTTCATCTCAAACTTGCACTGTAGCTTCCCCTTGATGTGCTAAACTCACCAGCTATTTTTACTTTTTGATTCTGACACCTATAGGTTGGTCAAATGATCAAGAATCTGCTCCAGAAGCCTGATGTCTGTTCTGATGAATTCCCAAGTCAAATCAACTCCAGATTGGACCAAATTTGACTAGGAGGCTTGCCTAAGGCTATACAACACCCTGCTATGTCCACAGCTTGAATTTTGGTTTCAGAATTATGCAGTAGACATCCTAAGCGTAGGATGTCTTTTTGTTGAGAATGAACCCAAATTTGAACCACAGACTCTCCTTAAGGTGCTGATCACTGTGGTATGCTCATAAGTTGGTTTGGAGTCCTAAATCAAGCTGGAGACATCCTACGCGTAGGATGTCTTTTTGCTCTGTTTCAGCTCAAACTTGCATTGTAGCTTCCCCTTGATGTCAGTAACTCAGTGGTATGCTTAGATTTTGGTTTGGATTTCAAAAGTCCCAAATTTTAGTTGTTCTTGCCTTTTTTTCAGTCAAAAGTGCTAAAGTCTGTTCAATCTTCCCTTTCACTGACCCAAATGAGATGAAATTTATCATATGCAATCAATACAACATTTAGAACATTCCTATGGAGTCATCCTATGGTTTGGTCTCAAAAATTATGCCTTGGACACAATTTGGGTAGGATGTCTGACACTTCTCGTCTTTTGGCTTTGATTTGTCAAAATTTGGTCAAATTTTCACTTTCCAGGTGAAAATAGGGTAAAACTTACCTTCTAAACACACTCGTAACCTCAAAATTTCAAAATTTCCACCAGATCACCCTGTAGACATACTGCTGATTTTTTGAGACTTAAGTGTCCCTGATGCTTCCTTATGCTTTCAGAAAGTGCAAGTATGCTTCACAATTGCAAAAACATGCAAAAATCACTCAATTAAGCCTTTGCTGAAATTTTACGTTTTCTGACTCCGCCTTTTGGCTTTTGGTCAACAAAAATAGGGAAAAACACCCAAGTCAATATGTTACTAGGGTAAAACCTACCCTCTCAACCCACTGGTGCAGTCAGAATTTTCAAATTTGGTCTCCAAAACCCCCTTGAGACATCCTACGCGTAGGATGTCTATGTTTACAGAATTGCAGGTTTTCTTCACAGAACCCTTGCAAATGCTCTTTTATATGCACAACATCAGTCAATCGTACGAAAATGTCCACAAAAGCTTGTTTAATGCATTTTTACCCTCAAAAGCACACTTTTCCGTGATTTCAAATGCAATCAAGCACGTTAGCAAATAATTCAGTGTTGAATAGCTCTAGATCAGAATCGGATCACTTACCTAAAGCTACTCCTACAAATCATATGGGGTTTTGCATCTATGAGTAGAAAAACGCTTCACTGCCACACAGACTAGTAAACGCTTTTATCACCTCACAAATCACTCGACCACCAAAACTACTCTAATCTACAGATCCTAACTGAACCTATCTAGTCGTAGGCCCTCGGCAAGACACACGCTTCCTGGCTATCCACTTGATCACGGAATATCCTCTTCCGGATCCACTTAAGAAAAACGCTTTCTTTAGCCGAAACTAAAACAAGCAACCATCACACGAGTGCTAGTAGGAAACCTACTTAGGTCCTTGTGTCCCCGGCAGCGGCGCCAATGTTGGACGGGAAGCGACTCACACACCCATGAAGTGCATGCAACACTACCTAGATCAACATTATGTCAATCGAGGACACAGATGACACGATATGCACACGGAGGAAATCTCTTAAGCTTGTCAGGCTGAGACCATCCTACACATACAACACTCAGGAAGGCCAACTAAACCACAATCAAGAACCTCACTGCTCTCAACTACACCACCTAGCCACATACACACATACGGAAGGTAACTCACCTAATCATGCCAGATTCATACGAAACTTAAGGAACACCATCCCCTCACTAGGATACACCTGTCCCTAAGCTTCTACACTCAAAACCCTCACTCTAAACCCATCTGCGGAAAACGCGTAGGATGACAAAGCCGAATTTTGAAAGTGTCCGAAACTGAAATTTATGAGTAGCTATGCGTAGCTTATGTCGCCACGATTCTATAGACTACTAGCACGCAGAAAACAGACATCGTTTGATACACCTACGGCCACAAATAGCTCGTAGATGCGTCGGCGTGTGCGCTTCGTCTCGCGTGGAATGCTTGGCGTTGTCGTGTAGCTCTCCTCGAGCCTACCGCAATGGTGCAGTCGGATCTCCAATGTGTTGAGCGAGCTGGGCGTAGCAAGAGGATGAAGCTCACGCTCACTCTCTTTCTCTCTCTCACACAGTAGACGGCAGCGCTAAAGTTTTGATTATGATAAAAGTCCTTTTACAAAATGACCTAGGTACCTTATATACTAAGGCTACCTTAGGTTTAACCAAAAATGGGGTTGAAAGGGTCAAATGGCTTTGTATTTACAATCTGGAAGTGCCATTGCACCCCGGCTTCTGAAACTAGAATAACTACTCATTACAAATGACGTTTATAGCCATAATCCGCAGCATTTCATAACTCGCAAAAGATAAGACTTTGGTACGAAACTTGAGTTATGTCGTGTTGTTGACCCAGCGGTCAACAGAACCTTGGGAAAGTATTGCCATGGACTTCATCATGGACCTCCCTAGAACTCAGACTGGAAATGACGCGATCTGGACCATTGTGGACAGGTTTAGCAAGCAAGCACACTTTATACCAGTCAAGAAAACGATCAAAGCAGATCATATGGCTAGGGTCTTCCTGGCACAGATCTTTAAGCATCATGGAATGCCTAAGTCAATTGTGAGTGATCGAGATCCTTGCATGACAGGAAATTTTTGGCGTGCCTTGATGGATTATCTTGGTACAAAGCTGAATTTTTCATCTGCCTACCATCCTCAAACGGACGGGCAAAGTGAGATAGCCAATTCCACAGTATTGGATATGTTAAAAGCTTATGTGTCAGACCGGCAATTTGACTGGGAGAAATATTTGCCTCTTGTCGAGTATGCGTATAACAATACCATACACTCATCGACGGGGAAAGCACCTTTTGAGATTCTTTATGGTAAGCCTTTGCTTCTACCCATCCTTTTAACTAAGGATAAGATCTTTGCAGCAGATGAATTTGTTCGGGATTTGGACACCGCCTACGGGCAAGTTAGGAGAGCTATTCTACGCTCTCAGGAAAAGCATAAGAAAGCTGCAGACAAGCACAGAAGGAATCTAGAGTTAACAGTCGAACAGTTAGTCTTACTCAAGTTTGAGAAGGCAAGACTTAAGAAACAAGCGTCTCATAAAGGGAAAGTGGTAAAACTTTCTACTCGTTATTATGGGCCGTTTAAGATCACTGAGCGAGTGAATGATGTCGCTTTCCGATTAGAGCTACTGCCTGATTGGAAGATCCATAATGCTTTCCATGTCAGTTTACTCCGGCCGTATGTAGGACTGCCTCCGAGCCAGCCTAGCGCTGAGGAACCTCCTGAGGTTGAGGAAACAAAAGAAATACTCCAACCGGAGCAGATAGTAAGTCATCAGGAGCGGTCTCTCAAATCCGGAAAGATAACACGGAAGTATTTGGTTAAGTTTAAGAACTATTCGAATCTAGACGCTTAGTGGATGACGCAGGAGAAATTAGCAGCTTATCCCGAGATACTGGAGGTATATGTCCAAGCACTACAGTTGAGGTCAACTGTTCAGAAGCCAGAGGGATGTTGCTAATTGGACTATTTTCTTATTTTTAATGATTAAATCTCTTTTTTAGTATATTTTATTATGTGCTCTAAGAACTGTTAAAAGATTGTAGCTACAGGAACTGCCATCAGGAACGGACAACTCTGATGTGTGATTTGATGGGTGACGACAAACATCGCGAAGGAGTTTCCGTAAGTTCGGTGGAAAGGGCCGGGTTACGAGTGCCTCTGATGTGTCACATGATGGGTTACGGGTGTATCAATAAGGGGGCATCCCGTAGGCTAAGGAGGAAATCCGAACTGAGTAAGAAAGTACGCGTAAGAACGCAAGCACAAGAATAAAGATGGGTTCAATGAAGCTTTTTACGAAAAGCAGGAACAGTCGCGGGAGGACAGATGTTTTCTTGGGAGGAGTCTGTGTCTGCATTGCATCTGTGTCGTGTCCTGCACCCGGGAGGCCTGGAATGTGTTCGTAAAGCATTGTTTTCACTAACTGAGTGAGTTTTTAAAGTTTGAACAGGTTCACACTTTATTTTATAAAGTGACCGGTCACTTTTAAGTGACCGGTCCCTTTAGTTATAAAATAAAGCAAGCAAGGCTCTTATAAAAAAAAGCCAGCGCTAATAGCTATGGAGGGGGCTGAATTGCGATCTCTCTCTCTCTCTCTTCTCTCTCTAGAAAACGCGATTTTCTCTCTCCTCTCTCTAGGAGCGTCCAGCTCTGCTTTTGGACCCCTATTCCTGCTGGGTGTCAGACCCTATAAAAAGGGTAGCCAGCGTTTCAGTTTGGGAGAGCCGGAAGCAGCAGGAAGTGCAAGCGCTGGGATTTTGGAGTAGAGGCTGGCGACGGAATTTGCAAGTGCTCGCGTGACGACTGAGTACGGAGGTTGATTCTCCGAGCAAGGAGCGACAGGTATAAGGTGTTGATACGCTTTGAGAATTGTTGCTTTGTGTGGTTTGTTTTGTAGGAATCTCCCGTCTCACGGGAAGACCCTTCACGGGAAGTACGGCTTCACGCCTAAGTCCCTTACGGGAAAGTACGGCTTTACGCCTAAGACCCTTCACGGAAAGTACGGCTTCGCGCCTAAGTCCCTTACGGGAAGGAACGGCCCTGTGCCCAAGTCCTTTACGGGAAAGCACAACCTTCGGGTCTAAGATTACAGAACGGAGGGGTTTCCTCGGGTTCTCGTGCTTGTATAAGAATTCTCCCTGCATAAAAGAATACTCTTAACGGGGGGAGGGACTAGCCCATCTTTTGGTCCCCAATACTGTGTCGATCTTCTCCCTTCTCTCATGTTTTCAAAGAATTATAATTTTCAGATTTTCTAAGTGCTCGTGTACGCTCCCGTTTTGTGACAGCCGAGGGTCCTAAACCCTAAGAAGAAGAAGAAGAAGAAGAAGTTTTACAGATTTACAAAGTCTTGACGAGTGGCCTATTTTTAAAGAAGAGTTCCCACCAACTTAGGGGACCTCGTCCGATGGGGCCCAAGTGACATAAAGGCATAAAAAATAAAGCAAAACACACTCAGAAGACTTTGTACAACAAAATATGATGACATGGCACCTGTACGGACGTTCCGCAATTCGCTAGGGAAATCCCGAAATTTTAGAAAGTGTTTTTTGGGATTAGCTTTTTATATTTGATGTTTTAGGTTGTGGGCCTTTAAATACGGGCCTTGAGGGCCCTCTTTGGAACTCTTCAGCGCACAGATTGCAGAGGAGGTGCTCCTCGACTGTTGACTTTGCGAATCAGTAATAATAAAGAAATACCAAAAGGGGCGCCAACGTTTGGGGCCAGTGCTCTCTTGGGGTGGAACTTCACCACTCTTCGTCTCGTGTCGTGCATCTCTTTCAGTTCAGTTGTTATTTGAAGTGCTTAAAGTTGTTCAGTCTGTTCTTTTCTACTGCCACGTGGTGCCCGTCTTGTGACAGTGGTATCAGAGCATCAGGCGTGTGCTTTTCTGAAAGCATACCGGTCCTACAAAAGAGCAGACAGAGCAAACCGGCGCTTCCAAAGGCTACTGAAATTTTATTTGAAGAATCTTTGAGCTCTGACTTATTAGCCACTCCCACCCTTCATACATCGCGCATCGGGTGCTCTCCCGTCT
Source organism: Adiantum capillus-veneris (assembly GCF_014529385.1). Taxonomy (NCBI): domain Eukaryota; kingdom Viridiplantae; phylum Streptophyta; class Polypodiopsida; order Polypodiales; family Pteridaceae; genus Adiantum; species Adiantum capillus-veneris. Next base: position 12,308,688 of record NC_140956.1, read on the forward strand.
GCACCGCTCATGTCTTACAGGGCAGAAGCCATAAAGATCACTTGCAAGAGAAGGATCCAAGATTTGTTTCGAGCTGCTGTTTTTCTCAAAAGCAGTGCCATGCAGATGTTGATGTCTATAGCTACCAAGCCGCACTCTTCAAGGACTTGGCAAGCTTTCAAGAAATTTTTTGATCGAAGTTGTATGGTTTCTGACATCTTCCTTTGGAGTGCAACTTTTGGCAGAGTGGGGTATCCTGAAATGCTTGCCATGGAATTCCTAGCAGATTACGACTTGAAATTTTTGGACATCTCTCACCAGGTGTTTCTTCTCAAGATGATAACCTTGGAGGTTTTGTGTGATTGCTATGTCTTGGGATTACCATCGCCGCTAGAGGAACACTGTCGGTCCAAGAGCTGATGGACCATGCTATGGTCGGCTACGGCCTTATGGAAAGAACCTAACCCTAATTTTTGGTGCAGATTTCAGGATGGAAAGTCAGTCGACCTGTTTGAAATGGATGGTATCTGTTTTGAACCTGTTTTGGTGCCGATTTGAAATGTTTGACTCTGGTTTTGATACTGGTTTTATGATGATTGGTGATTTTTACTTTCTGGTGGAGTGGTGAGAAATACTGTTTTGGTATTCTTTGAACATCGGAACGACGCAGGCCGATGCCTGGGGAGCGTTTCGTTGTATGTTTGAAAACCTTGGAACGACGCAGGCCCATGCCTGGGGAGTGTTTCGTTGTATGTTTGAAAAACTCGGAACAACGCAGACCGATGTTTGGGGAGCGTTCCGTTGTATGCTTGAAAACCTTTGAACGACGCAGTCGGATGCCTGGGGAGCGTTTGGTTGTATGCTTGAACCTCCAAGGGACGCAGACTGCGGCTGGGGAGCGTTTGGTTCCCAAAACCCTTGAAAAGTTGCAAGTGGACATTGCATGGCCAGTGTGAAACGGCTGCAGCCAAATGGGTTTCTCACATCGGGGATCTAGGTCGGTCAGACAGGGACTGCCCGGGCCAGTTAGCACTGAATTCTGAGGAGTATGGAAGCTCGTGTGCGCCGAACTGGAATTTGGGCTACTCGTCAAGTCACTGCAACTTTATAAGTTGAAAGGGGCCAGTAAATTAACCCACATTGTAGATGTTGGTCAAATGGTAGTCTTCAATGATGGTCAGGAGACCGATAGGGACGCCATGGAAGCATCTCCTAAAATTTAGGGAACTGCTATTTTTGACCGGAAAATGTGTTCGCGTCATTAGCTCTGGAATGACAAGGGGAACATTTTATTGCTCTGCTGCCAAGTCAACTGACGCACCAATTGAGATATTTTTAGTAGGGAAAGCCCAAACTCGAAAACTGGGCGACGTGTCAGCCTGTGAGCGATTCTGCCACTCTGGGAGGCAAAAACGAGCTGCATATCAACAAAGGGGGCGCCATTTTCAGCCTCAGGTGGATTGTAGCAGGTACAGAAGCTATGGAATGCTTACCTTGCCCTGTATGCACAGTATGGTGACGGGAGTGATGCCCCGCACGCTACATACTGCTCTCTTTCTCCCCTATGTACAGTATGTTATGCCCCACTAGTGGGCTTCTCATTTGACCTATGTACAGTTCTGGGGGTTTATGCGCGTTTGCCAAGGCAAGAGCCTTCTGAACAGGAACCGGATTAGCTAATTGCTAATCCCCCACAGGTACGCACAGTTCCATCATGAAAGATTGCGAGTTTGGAGAGTTTTCTCGCGTGAAAACTCGTCCAATTCACAGGGGAACTGTCCCATTGCGTGCGAGAGCCCTTGGGACACGCGTAGGCGTGTTCGCTCCGCTAAAAACGATCCGAAACAGGGAATTACAGCCTGCTGTGTTTTTCTGCAGGTTTAGGGTTTCGCACCTAAACTGCAAGGGAACATCGGGGGAGCCTCGTGAGAGCCTTGGGATGCGTGTACAGGCTTTTGGGCTCCCGGCAGTGAAAAACAGAGAATTACAGCCTGCTGAATTTCTGTGACAGCTCACCAGAAAGCTTCCAGATATCGAGGGAATCCATCCTAGACAGGTGTTTTTGACCTACAGGGGTTTTTGCGCCGTTATGCTGTCGAAATCCGGTCGAAAACCTGCGTTTTCAGCCCTCGCCAGGTTTGGACAGCTTTGTGAAAGCTTGTGCTAAGTGGTCGGATCGTCTACCTTAATTTGAATAAAGAAATACCGAAAGGGGCGCCAGTCTTTGGGGCCTACAGGGTGTCGGTCTCGTGTGCGCAGTGACATTCTAGTCGCTGGACGCAACTGTGTTCTCTTCCCTTCTTAGTGCTCTGTGTAAAGTTAACAGGTAATTGAAATAGTACCGCCCTCTACGTTGTACGGGCCGGTTATAGATACCATCAAATTCGTATTAGGCCAGAGGATGTACACAAGACTGCGTTTAGAATGAGATTTGGTCTATATGGGTTTTTAGTGATGCCATTTCGTCTTACAAATGCTCTCGCTACGTTCAATAGGATGATGGATAGGATTTTCGGTCCACATCAAATGTTTGTTGGCATATTGCCAACAAATCCATGTTTGAGAGACAAAAGGCACCAGGGTTGTTGCAACCATTGCCTATTCCAGATAAGCCACGGGAAAGTATTGCTGTGGATTTTATCTTTAATCTTCTGAGAACATAGTCAAGGAATGATAGTATATGGACCATTATTTGCAGGTTTAGCAAACATGTCAATTTTATTCCTATTAGGAGAAGATAAAATTTGATCAAATGGCACGATTGTTCATGTACAATGTGTTTTAAGTACCATGATATGCTATAGTCAATTGTGAGTGATCGTGATCCTTGCATGACAAAATTGTTTTGGAGAGGTTTGTTTGAAAAACATGGGCACAACGCTTAAATTTTCATCCTCTTTCATCCACAAACTAATGGATGGTCCGAAGAGACCAATTCTATTGTTTTAGACGTGCTTAAATAGTATGTGTCAAACAATAAGGGCAAGTGGGACCAATATTTACCTTTGTCTGAGTACGCATACAACAATATCGTGCATTTGTCAATAGGCAAGGCACCTTTTGAAATTGTTGAGGGTGGCAAAAAGGTTCCTCCCATTTGCATACAAAAGATAATATTTTTGAGGCACATCGATGAGTAGAAAATATAGATAGAACGTATAAGAAAATTAAGCTTGCCTTGGAGAAGACTCAGGCGAAGCAAAAAGGGGTTGCTGATTGTCACCGACGTGAACTCTTGAATTCACATGGTGATTGTGTTGTATTGCAATTTGAAAAGGCAAGATTAAAGAAGATGAAGGGCAAGGAAAGGTTGCTTTTAAAGCTCAGCATGTGCTACTATTGGCCTTCTCAAGTAATTGACAAGATCAACGATGTTGCATACAGGGTGAAGTTACTCGACAATTGGAAGATTCATAATGCGTTTCATGTGAGTCTTCTAAGACCTTTTGTAAGAGATGTGTCTGAAGATATGCAAGATGAAGATCAACCTGAAGTTGAGGAACTTGATGAGATCTTGATACATGAGCATGTTTTGGTACATAAAGAAAGAAAAGTTAAAAGAAAAATTGCAAGACGTCATTTGGTGAAGTTCAAGAACTATCCATCCATGGATGCAAAGTGGATGGAAGAGAGTGAATTGTTAGAGTCACCAAATCTATTGCAGCTTTACCTTGAAGCTTTTGGTTTACAACCCACGTATTTCCCAATTGAGATCACTTCAGTAGAGCAAAGGTTACGACACATGCTCAAAAAGGGGGGGGGGGGGGGGGGGGGTAATGATGGAGCTAATTCTCATGTACACATGGATTCAGTGCAATAGAAGTGTACATTGCTTGACAAATGTGAAAGGTACAATGCTCACTTTTATGATAGGTAGAAATGACAAAAGTGTGAAGGTTTCATTAAGTCATTTATGTTTGATAGTCTTTCTTGTGGATACATGCGATGATAAAAGGGTGCTTATCACACTAAATCATCTTTGGCATGTATAGGCATGCATGCAATCGAGGACATTTGCGATTTCAAGAGGGGGGTATGTCACGAGACTATGACAAATACTAGCTTTATTTGTTGATTTCCTTCCCTTGATTTTTATTTAATTTTTGGGAGGCTCTTTTGGACATCACAAATGCCTGGACATTGCATGGCTAGTGTGAAAAGGCCAATGGCCGAGAGCTTCACCCACATGAGTCAAGGCTTGGCAGCCACGAGATGGGTGGGCCGATCGGCAGTGAAATCTGACTTTTAAAGGAGTGGCTTGGCTTAGTTAAAGTCATTAAGGCCCCTCGGCGAGACTTCGTAAGTTACTGGGTAGTAGGAAATTAAACCAAATGGGCAAACTAGACTGCTGTCAGCTAGAGAACCTTTTGCAAGACACCTTAGCAAGGGGGGGGCGCCCAAATTGATTTAAGGGGAGAGATTGAGTTGATTGAGTCATTGTGAATACAATGTGTGTGTGAGTAGTGGGTGCAAGTGATCACAACTTTAATGAAAGCTTGCCTTCTCCTCTGTCTAGCACGATGATTCCACTCTCGTGTATCTCCCCCCCCCCTTTTGAATACATATTCGTGATGCCCAGCTCAAGGGATTTTCACTTGTTATGTACAAATGTGGGGATTCTATGCTCGATTGCTGAGGCAAGAGCCTCTTGCACAAGTACCTAGTCAGCTACTCACTGGTTCAAAGCAAATACATTCCCTAACATGTTGTTTTAGAGATAATTTCTCGCGAGAAATACCGTCTAAATCAAGGGGCAAGTAACCCTATATGTGCGGGAGCTCAAGGGCTACCCACAAGAGCGATTGGCACGTGAATGGGAGCACAAAACATAGAATTTCAGCTTGCTGTATATTTTTTAAAGGTTTAGGGTTTTGGTCAATTTTGATGCCTAAATGTCCCAAGAGCTTCGAGGAAGCTAGGGAATCATCGATCAGGTGTTTTGGTGCAATTTAGAGGCCAAAAACAAAGAATTCAGCGTGCTGTAATTTCTTGCCAGGTCTATAAAAGTGCTCTAAAGTGCGTGGGAAATGTTTACCTAGGTTGTCGATCGTGATGACTTCTATTGCTGTTATGCTACTGAAATTGGGCTAGAGTCGGGAAATTTGAGCCCAATAAAAGTGGGACAGCTTGTAGAAGATTAGAAGTGCCAGGGCTGAAAATTAACGGGGATGCAAATCTGGTACTGTAGACTAATAATGCTAGTGGGTTGAGATGCTGATGGAAAACCATGGATAAACTCACTTATAAGAGGTGCTTTACCTGTAGGTAAATACCTAGGCTTGGTACTAATACAAATGTATGGAAACACTTCCCAGTGCCTACACCTAGTAGGTACTGGTTGTGCTCATGTGCAATCGGAGGGTATGGAACTAGTCTAAAGTGCTTGGACATGCACGTTCTGGGTACAGTCTCACAAGGGTGTCGGAACACTTCCTAGACTGTCTTAAACCGTAGAAATAGGAGTCCACATGCACAGACGGTTAGATGTGCATGTGATAGTGAGTTTGAGGTAGAAGCTCGCAAGCAAGAGCACGAGGTCATGCATGATCTCATCTCTGCTCTAGCATACCAATCCGATACACTCGTTGAGCCGGATTATGAGAGGGTTGCCAAGACCATTGCAAAGGCTACCAAGGCTACACATAGCATCAATGAACCAATTCCTGAGAACATACACTTCAATAAGTATGATGGTGGTAAGATAGATGCGATTGTTGTTTTTTCTTGGTTACATCAATTCAATTTGTATTTTGGTATTGTGAGAAAGTCCATAACCAATAAGGTCTTCTTGGCCTAGATGCATCTTACGAGTGATGCTATCAGGCGGAAGGATGAGTGAATGGAAAACAAGTCGGACGCTCATAAAGCGGCCATTGAAGCGTCTCGATTGGATATGCCCTCTCAAGCTTAACTGGGAGTTCCGAGAGGATCTTAAGGCGTGCTTTGTGTTTTCACAATACCTGAAGAGATTGAAAGAGGACTGGGTTGAAAGAGGACTGGGATATATCTTGACATACGTATAGTGTCGTACGTTTGTATAGTACGGTTCCATACCATATGGATCCGTATTGTATGCTTTATATATATATAAATGGCCACGCTTATCCAGTGCTTGTTTTGCCCTTGTTCTCAGTTATTTGAGCACCTTATTCTGAGAGCTTTCTCTGCAACAGATACAAGAAGTCACCTACAGAGCCTTGCATAGGGAGAATACGAACCATATTGTACGTTTTTGGCTTTACAAAAAAAAACGTACCTAACAATTCAATCCATTCGGTGCTACGTACAAGGCGGACCGAATACACACCATACCTTACGTATCTTTTCACCTTGCGGCTTTGCCTCAACAAGGTAAACCTATTATGTGTTTTGCTAACCGAGTGCCGTAGCTAGGTGGGCAATTTAGAAATTAGATGAGCAAAGGTTAAAAGACTTTCTCTTTGCATTAGACCACTCTATCAAGTTCGATGTGGAGGCGAGTGATCCAAAGATATTGAATGAAGCTATCTGTATGGCAGAGCTTCAAAAGATGAAGAACAACTTAAGACGGTAAATGATAATGGTAACTCTTACTCTCTCGATTCCTTCAATGACAAGGAAAAGAACTCTAATATGAATATTAGTACTAAGCCAAAGAACTCTCCAAGAGATATATTTCTTGGGACATAGTCTCAACTGAAGGGGTAAAGATGGACCCGACCAAAATTGAGATTATTCGTGATTGGCCTGACTTAAAAAATGTTCATGAAGTTCGAAGCTTTCTTGGCTTGTGCACTTATTTTCGGTGGTTCATTCGAAATTTGTAGAGATGGCTTCTCCTTTGCATTTACTCACTCAGAAAGGGGTTCCTTTCACTTGGGGATTGATAGAGATTACTGCTTTTTAGACTCTCAAAGAAAAGTTGACTACGGGACTAGTGTTGGCCTTGCCAGACTTGCAAAACCCATTCGAAATTTATTATGATGCTTGTGGTTGCAGTCTGGGAGCAGTTTTGAGGCAAAAAGGCCATGTCATAGATTATGAGAGCTGGATGTTTTCACATCCTGAGTTTGTGGCATAGCTATATGAGAAAGAGCTATTGGCAATTATCCATGCTCTTACGTAGTGGTGATAATATCTACTCGGAGCTGATTTTATCGCCTTTCAGGTTTATGCTACTTCTTCTCGCAGAAGGAGCTTTTGGAAAAGCAGATGCGATGGGCTAACATATTGTCACAGTTCCACTTCCAGATAGTCCATGTTCAAGAATAGGAGAACTTAGTGGCAGATGCATTGTCTCAAAAGCCCTTTGTTCCGCAATCTATCATCGAAGCTTCGAGGATATGGTAGATCAATAAGCCACAGATTCTGACTTTGCAGACATCTTTCACCGGATACAGGGTGGGGAGACAGTTGTAGGCTATTCCATACGGGACGGCTATTTGATTTAGAAAACGATGTTGTGTGTTATACAGCCTTTGAGGGAAAAGGTTTTGACAGAGTGCCATTGTCCACCTTTTTCGGGCCACCACGGCATAGATACCACCTTGAAAGGTTTTGAGCGTTACTTTTACTCGCCAAGGCTCAAAAAGGTTGTGGACGAGTTTGTTAGCAGTTGTTTAGTATGCCAAAAGGTCAAGTTTAATAGGCATAAGGCACCAGGACTTCTACAGCCTTTACCATACCTTCCCGCCCCTGGGAAAGCATTGCTATGGATTTCATTTTTGATCTTCCCAAGACCCAAAGTGGGCATTTTCAGTAACTGTCGTCTTTGTGCAAGTACTGCTTTGAAAAAGGCTAACTACTAGCCACCACTTCAATGGCATGATCTACTCCTCTCAAAGGCGGCAAGCGAGGATCGTCAGGAAAAACATCCTTGAAATCAATCATGATTTCTTGGATAAGGGTAGATTCGTCAGAATCTCGAAGTTCAACAAAAGAACATGAAACATTTTTACAAAAAATTCAGTGACAGAGATACCAAGCATCAATGGATCGAACCATGCAGATCGTATACATTGTTTTAAAGTTGACATTAGAAGAATTTGTATTCTTAAACATTTCGAGAGCGGTAACATTGGTATTACAAACCCATTATTTATAGAAATCTGATTACAAAGCGAAACAAACACACGAGGCATGTCCTGTTTAACTAAAACAAGAGAGTGACGTACATAGTCTATATATCAACATATAAAACCATGAAATTTCTAGGAAAACATTTGCTCTGTATAGGCACATGATGTGGAAATCCAGGTTCTCTTTGTATTTAGCTAGCTCGAGCGTCAAGTCAGGAACCATTTGATTCCATACATCTGTATCCTCGCCACGAGCTATCTTTATGCGATACTCATGGTCACTGTCCCACGGCTACAGGTGCAGTTTCTGTACCAATTTTGCATCCACAAAATTGTGTGAGCTTCCATTATCAAGGAGTACGGTCACGTCGTGACCATTGATCTTCCTAAGAAAACGGAGAAGATCGTGCTTATCAAACACTTTGGTGCTAAAAGTACAATTAGTGCATGAACTATGCTCTAAGTGATGGATTCCAACTTGAATAGCATCAGAGTTACCTGAGATTTGGTGAATTTGAATTGAAGGGCGTCCCTGCGGCTTTTTGGTCTTCTTCTTGGGGCAGTCTTTAACTTGGTGGCCCGTCTGGCCACATCCAAAGCAAGCTCCCTTTTTCACTACATCAGCAATGGCAGCATTCTTGGCTTTCTTCTTCTCTTGCAATTTGGACCTTTGCTGGAATCCGGGCCGCTTCCTCGAAGTGCCCTGCCGGATTGGTGATCAAAACGCCTTTCTTCTCATAATTCGATCCATTTATCAAATGGAACGTTTGGACCTTTGCCACAACATCCTCGATGTCAGTTGGGGCTTTATCTTTGATCAAGGTGCAATAGTAGTCCTCATGCAGACCCAACAAATACATGTGCACAGTATGCGTGGAATCCACATTGTAGCAGGTGAGCGCTTCTTTGAAAGACGTTGTCTACTTATTAAAAGAATTTTCATCGAAAGACAACAATTTTGCATAAGCTTTCAAAATCATTTGGCGAAATTTTCTTGAATTTCACACAGCAATCAGCCCACGTCGTAGGCTTCTCTTCATATCACGCCACCAGGTAAGCGCCTTATTGCGCAAATAGAGAGGAATCGTATGAATCCTCCCTTCATCATGCTCTCCATGGAGATCAAAGCACGTAGTCCCTTGATGAAGCCAGCCACTTACGGCCAATTCTGTACACCACTCCTCTCGTGAGAAATTGATAGTCTTGTATAAAAGTGTGGCAGTGGGACCACCTTGTGAGCACCCAAAAGCAACAATCTGTGTCCAAAATTGTTGGAGATGGGCATCACTCTTTGAAATACGCACAGTCATCGACTGAACCAACATTTGCGTTCTCCTTAGTGGATATATGTTGGTCGAGGATCTGGAAAGTACTCGTGATCGATGTGTACAGAGCATGCGTGAATGTAATTTGAATGTTACCTGGTGCATCTTCACATTGTGCATCCGAGCTGGAAGAATCCATGGTGAAATCTAGTGGAAAACTGAATTTTCCACTCGAAAACGTGCCTTTTGTACACTTTACCTTCACAAAAAGTTGAACTCTGGGAAGCTATGCGCATTGGTGTGAGCATCCGGAGGCAGGCAGGCGTCACCAAGAAGTGCATTTTTCTTGTTGCCTTCTTTAAATATGTACTACATATATTTATTTATTTTATTTTTACTTGTTTTTCCTTAAACCTTGAAAAGGTGCAAGTGGACAGTCACTTCATAGGGCTGCCCATTTTCCCCCTCACTTGGTTTCTCCTGTCCTTCTTGCATTCATAGCTTGCATTCATCGCGTGTGCTGTATTTGCACAACCTGCTACGTTCTTGTTTAATTGCGTAGGACTCCTTAGTTTAGCCTTTCACCCTCACCCTTCCTTTTTTCTCCCCCCCCCCCTTAGCTTGTAGCTTGAAATTGTGGAAGATTTTACTATGGCCGGCTGACCTTTTCAAGTTGTTCTCTCTCTCTCTCTCTCTCTCTCTCTCTCTCTCTCTCTTCACCTGCTTGCTGCTGGTCTGTGCTTGCATTGGGCACCTGTTGCACTGTCCAACTGCCCTCGCCGCCACCTGTTTGCTGCCCACCAATCCGCTTATCACTGTCCACTGCTCGTCACTTGCCCGCCACTATTCAGCACCCCTTGCTGCATACCTGCACCAAAACAACCCCCATTAGCTGTCACGCTGTTGGTCCCCTGCACAGTCACACATACACACACGCGCATGCATACACATTTTGACACACACACACACACACACATATTCTCTCTCCCCATCATTGACTCGCTGAATCAGCCCCCCCCTTCCCCCTTTGAGCTGCGTCCCGCTTCCACGCCATGGTCTCCCTCCATTGGGCTACCCATTGACACCTTTCACATGGCCTCCCCAATGGCTAAAGCCCATCTCCCTCTCAACATGAAGTTCTCAATCACCAACAAGCGGATATCAACACTTGAGGCTGAAGTGAAGGAGTGGAAGAAAGAGATGGATGCAACCTTTCTTCAAAAGATGGAGGAATGGAAAGAGGAGAAGAGGAACCTATGCGAATGGATTTCTCGCATCAAAGAGCAAGCGGCTTCACAAGAAGCCACAATCCAAACTCTCCAAGGTGAACTTCTTGCATTTGTTCGTCTCTTAGAAGGCGGAATTCAGCCATCCATGATGGAAGAATTGAATACCATGAGAGAAGAAATACGGGTTATCAAGGAAGATGAGGTGAAAAAGTCATGGGCTGCGGACATCTCCGCAACACAAAAGAAAGTAGAGGAGGCCAAAAAATGGATTGAGGTCGCCAAGAAAGGGAAAGGTAAGGAAGCTCTTTGTACACCCACTCTTATTAACATGACCCTCGAAGAGGAACAAAGGAGGAGGATGTAACAGACTTGGACACTCCAAGTCAAGAATCAACCGCGACAGCACCAAAATGACCACTTCAAAACAAATCACAGATCACAATAGATGTACACTGGCCCGGCGGAGTTCCGTGCCTAGAGATATTGGCCCCAAAGATTGGCGCCCCTTTCGGTATTTCTTTTTATATTAATCAAATCAAAGTACAAGAGAGACTAGGGTTTCACTCTCAGACTCTACGTCCAGATGCTCTGAAAAGTGAGGCCCTCACCACTAATTTAAAGGTTACAAGGGATGCCCAAAAGCATAGCCCCAAAAGCTTTTAAAATAAAAAGCATCAGTTCTCTTTCTCTCTTAGAGAGTCTTTTTCTCTTTTCTTTATAAAAAAAAGCAAAATTCGCGTCGCTCATCATTTTCCCAAATTTTTTTTTTTAAATTTTATAAAAAGCCTCCGCGATTTCCGGTAATTAGGGTTTTGGGCAAAAATTAGGGTTTGCAGGAATTTTAGGGTTTAAGGCAGAAATTAGGGTTTCTGCTGACCGCCACGTCATCACTTTGTGACATACCCCCCTCTTGAAAGCATTGTAATCGACCGCGATTACGCCTGCAAAACCGACAAAAGCCATAAACCGTCTTAGCAGACACTGACTGTTAGTACCTACGTACTAGGAACACACATCTAGCACATGTACAAAATCGACAGTCACATCACACGACATCACAGGACATCACCAGACATCACAGGACATCACATGACATTCAACATGCATTCGGATCTTAGACCATGATTTATCGGCAATGTAGCTAGCAATCACATCTAGGTCCAATCGGGACCTCATCGATGTCCGATTGACTAACCCCTATTGCAGCCATGTCTATTCGAGATCAATCAGACCAAAATGCTGCAGTCATTTCGTCTATCAGTTCCTGTACTCACAAGAAGTCAAGAACAAATTAGTATCATAATCAGGAATTCCATTTCATAAAGTCATCCAGCAGAATACTGTCAGCTCTCAGTATCCCTGAAGCTCAAAGAGACATCAGTGACTTTAGTATCAAAATCCAGGCATCTGTTGACAAAGGAGTGGAGTGACTCCCCTCTTGTGCATCCCACTGCACCAGATCTCCGGCCAAGCTGAATTCTGGGTTCCGTTTGGAGTAGACTATGCTAAACCAAAACATCGAGGTAAAGTTTCACAATCCGAGGAGTATCTGCTAGGTCCTCCTCCTCCATCCACTTCACATCAACTGTAGGAAAGTTCTTGAACTAAACCAAGAACCGCCTTCGGACTTTACCTTTCTTCGTATCGTTATGTGCCAAAATGTGTTCAGGAACAAGGATCTCCTCGTTTTCTTCCACTTCGGGTTGCTCATCAGGCTCCCCATCATCAGGCACATCACCCTTAACAGGGTTCAAGAGACTCACATGCAATGCATTATGAATCCTCCAAGTATCTAGCAGTTTCAATCGGAAGGAGACATCATTTATCTTGTCAGTGATCTGGAAAGGTCCGTAGCATCGCATACTAAGCTTTGGAAAAAGCCTCTCCTTTCCCTTTTTCTTTCGTAGGCGTGCCTTCTCAAAAGTAAGAGCACCCAATCATCCTCCTTCATTTCAAGACGCGACGATGGCGATCCGTTGCCTTTTTCTGTCGTTCTTGAGACTCCTGCAAAGTCTCGCGAACCTTGGCAAAAGCCGTATCCAAATCTCGCGAATATTCATCCGCATCAAATATCGAATCTTTCGTGCTCAGGAAGGATGGAACCTTCGCAGCACTTTCAACAATCTCACATGGCGTCTTCCCTGTCGAAGAGTGTATCGTGTTCTTGTAGGCAAATTCCACCAAAGGTAAGTTCTTTTCCCATTGAGTCTTCTGATCCAAGATACAAGACTTCAATAAATCTAAAATCACTGAATTGGCAATCTGAAATTGCCCGTCAGTCTGCAAGTGGAACGATGACGAGAACTGCAACTGCGTGCCAATGTTCTCCCAAATTGCCTTCCAAAACAAACTCATAAATCTGGGGTCTCTGTCGGAGACAATCGTCTCAGACGTGCCATGTAATCGAAAAATCATCGTGATCATTCTGTGTTCTCGGGAGATCAAAAATGAAATCCATTTCAATATTTTCCCAGGGGTGGGTGGGTATGGGTAAAGGCTGTAACAATCCCTGTGCCTTATGCCTGTCAAACTTGACCTTCTGGCATACCAAGCAACTGCGCACAAACTCTTCCACAACCTTCTTGAATCGGACGAGATTTCTGGCGTGAAACGTCTCCGAATTCACCTGTACCTGCGGGGGGATTAGCCGCTAGCTAATCCAGTACCTGTGCAAGAGGCTCTTGCCTCGGCAATCGCGCATGAACCCACACAACTGTACATTGGTCAAATGAAGAGCCCACTAGTGGGGCATAACATACTGCCAAAGGGGAGAGAGAGGGCAGTGCGTAACGTGCAAGGCATCACTCCTGGCACTGCACTGTGCATAAGAGGGAAAGCAAGCACTCCATAGCTCTTAACCTGTGACAAAACTGAAAATGAGGCTCTCCCCCTCCTAAATTCAGCGCCAACTGTTGTTGCTTGAGGCAAGTGCACCAGAAGGTGCCACTTGGCACATTTACAAGCATTTTCCCGTTTCGGGGTTGCCGCCTAAAAATCTCCCAACCGGCTGCCCAGTTGACTTCACGGCAGAGTAAGAAAATGTTCCCTTTGTCATTCCGGAGGTAATGACGTCAACACATTTTCAGGTCCCAAAATAGCAGTTCCCAAAATTTTAGGAGATGCTGCCATTGTATCTTTCTAGGTCATCCGACCCTCTTTGTACACTGTGGCCACATCGAGAACTCAAATGTAGCCTCTGTAGCAAAGGATTCCACTTTGGCTAGTCAATGACGCCACTTTGGCTTACCATAGTCTTTGTCCAACCTTAGTGCTCTCTTGCCCTCAGGCCCAGACTCCCTCTGGACAGTTCCACACTAGCTATGCAATGCAGGGCAGTTAGATTTCCCGAGGGGTGTTTCCAAAAAGTGAAAGTAAATAGATAATAAGAAAGAAATCAACAAGAAGGATAGATAGTAGTCACACGCTGGTGACATACCCCCCTCTTGAAATCTCAAACGTCCTCGTTTGCAGCTATGTCGTACATGCTCCTAGTCAACACTGATGTATACAACACCTGTCGACACATATACGACACATACATGCTCATTGTCAACCCTGGTGTATTCAACACCTCGTCGACACATGTATTGCCTGCGTGTGAACCCTGTCCCAATGACATAGTGGTAGCTGCGCACTCTGCCATTGCTTTGAGTCACTAACTTTCCAATGACAAAATGGTAGCTGCACATTTTGCCACTGTCTTATAGTACACGTTGGATCCCGTAACACTTTCGAGCATACCCAAACCGACAGTTTAAGAATGCAGTTACACATGTACTCTTTAATAGAAGCAACTACTGTATCCTTGACAAACTGACAAGAAATACTCACTTCTATAGCACTAACCAAACCTTTGGACATTCCATAAGAGCAATTGCCAAACTGACAATCTGTACAGCTCTAACATTCATGTAACAGGTATTTCATTTGAGCTCACTTTAAATACCATGTACATCATTTGTTTCAGAAGCCATTGTCACACTGACAATCCATGTAGCTTTGAAACTCAAGGGGTCAAGGTAGGTTGCAAATCGAAGGCTTCAAGGTAAAGTGATAACACAGTTGGTGACTTTGCAAGTTCACCTTCTTCCATCCACTTAGCATCCATTGGTGGATAGTTTCTGAACTTTACCAAGTATCGCCTAGCAACCTTGCCTTTCACTTTCCTTTCTTTGTGTGCTAAAATCTGTTCCGGGACCAAGATCTCGTCAAGTTTCTCGACTTCCGGCTGATCTTCAGCTGGCATATCTTCTGGCACATCACCCACATAGGGTCTGAGAAGACTCACATGAAACGCATTGTGAATCTTCCAACTGTCAGGCTATTTCAGCCTATATGCAACATCACTGATTATGTCGCACACTTGAAAAGGCCCATAGTAACGCATGCTGAGCTTTGGAAACAGTCTTTCCTTGCCCTTCATCTTCTTTAACCTTGCCTTTTCAAAGCGTAAAAGCACCCAATCACCTAGTGAATATACCACTTCACGACGGTGACGATCAGCTGCTTTCTTTTGCTTTGCCTGAGTCTTTTCTAAGGCCACTTTGACCTTCTTGTACATTTCATCCGTGTCCTGAACATACTTATCAGCTTCAAATATCTTGTCCTTTGTATGCAGTATGGGAGGAACTTTCTTGCCACCTTCAACTATCTCAAAGGGTGCCTTGCCAGTTGATGAATGCACTGTATTATTGTATGCTTACTCCACCAATGGCAAATACTGCTCCCACTTTCCTTTATGCTCTGACACATAGCACTTCAACAGATCTAGGACAGTAGAATTTGCCTCTTCTGACTGCCCATCTGTTTGAGGATGAAATGACGAAGAGAATTTGAGCGTGGTGCCCATATTCTCAAACAAGCCTCTCCAGAACAAACTTGTCATGCGTGGATCACGGTCGCTAA
Source organism: Adiantum capillus-veneris (assembly GCF_014529385.1). Lineage (NCBI taxonomy): Eukaryota > Viridiplantae > Streptophyta > Polypodiopsida > Polypodiales > Pteridaceae > Adiantum > Adiantum capillus-veneris. The sequence continues at coordinate 12,324,123 of NC_140956.1, forward strand.
CAATCGACTGTGTCATGCCATGATACTTGAAAATATTGCTCATAAACAAGCGTGCCATCTGATCTGGCTTTATCTTCTTCCTGACAGGAATAAAATGAGCCTGTTTGCTGAATCTGCAAATAATGGTCCAAATACCATCATTTCCTGTCTGCGTTCTTGGAAGATCAAAGATAAAATCCATAGCAATACTTTCCCATGGTTTATCTGGAATAGGTAGTGGTTGCAATAACCCTGGTGCCTTTTGCCTGTCAAACTTGACCTTCTGGCATATTAGGCATTCTCGCACAAAGGCATCCACATCCCTTCTCAATGTAGGCCAATAGAAGAATGTCTGAACTGCTTTAACTGTAGCATCGATACCACGATGCCCTGCATACGGTGGGACATGACTCTCTTCCATCACTTTGCATCGCAATGGCTTTGTGACACACAATCTCCCATGCATCATCATGAATCCATCTTTGAGAAGATAGTGTTCATGACGTTGTCCTTGCATTAGCTGCTCGAAGAGCCTTGCAAAATCTTCTTCATTTTCATATTGTTCTCTCATATCATCAAGCTCATGATGGTAAGGAATTGACACAGCTGAAATTTGTGGCTTCCTTGACAAGGCATCAGCCACAACGTTCTTCTTGCCTTCCACATGCACAATCTGAAAATGGAACATGGACAAGATATTTGCCCATCGCATATGCTTCTCAGATAACTTTGTTTGTGTCAAGAAGTATCGCAAGGTCTGATGGTCCGTTTGGACAACAAAGTCTGCACCTAGCACGTAGTGTTTCCAACTTAAGAGCGCATGAATCACAGCCAGTAACTCTTTCTCATAGACCTGCATGGTCATCTCTGGCCCTTGCAAAATTCTGCTCTCATAGGCTACTACCCTGCCATCTTGCATTAGCACTGCACCAATGCTACTACCGCAGGCGTCACACTCGACCACAAATGACTTCCTAAGATCTGGCAACACAATGACTGGATCCGAAGTCATCTTTTCCTAGAGATTAAAAGCTGAAATCTCTTTCTGTGTCCATCTAAAGGTGACTGCCTTCTTTTGAAGAGCATGTAAAGGTGAAGCAATCTCAACGAAATTTCGGATAAACCTTCTGTAATAGGAGCATAGTCCCAAGAAGCTTCGGACATCATGCACCGTCTTCAAATTTGGCCATGACTTGATCGCTTCAACTTTTGCAGGATCCATTTTGACACCATCCTTTGAGACAATGTGTCCCAGAAAGTGAATCTCTTCCAGAAAAAAAATCACTTTTCTTTGCATTGATGAGCAACCTATGACTGCGTAGCTCTTTGAACACAATGGCCAAGTGATGCCTATGCTCCTCTTCATTCTTTGAGTAGACTATCATGTCATCAAAGAATGTACCAACAAACTGCTGGTGTGGACGGAAAATTCTGTCCATCATCCTATTGAACGTAGCAGGATCATTTGTGAGACCAAAGGGCATCACTAAAAATTCATAAAGGCCAAACGTCATTCTAAAAGCAGTCTTGTGCACATCATCTGATCTAATGCGGATCTGATGGTACCCACTCTTTAGATCTATCCTGCTAAACATAGCTGCTCCTTCTAATTTGTCCATAATATCATCAATTCTAGGTATAGGGAACCTATTCTTGATGGTATTCTTGTTCAGTGCACGGTAGTCTATGCACATACGCCATGAGCCATCCTTTTTCTGCACCAACAACACTGAAGAACAGAATGGAGATGAACTGGGCTGAATCAGCCCCTTTTCTAACAACTCCTGTACTTGGCTCATTATCTCTTCCTGCTGAGCCGCACTAACCCTATACGGAGGCTTATTTGGTGGGCTATTGCCTTGGCACCAAATCTATCGCATGGTCCTCGGGTCTCTCTGGCGGTAATTGAGACGGTAATGAATCGGAAAAACAGTCACTATACTGTTGTAAAAACATTGACCTTTCTTTATCTAGCACAGATAAATTTGATTCATCACAATCTGACACTTCACGTGCAAAAACCAAGTACGTAGAATGATGCTTTTTCATTACAGAAGTAATAGCAGAAGCTGATACAGTAGGAATAGACTCCCCTTTAAGCTTTACATCCAGAATGCGATTCTTTCCCTTGCTCTGTACAGTGATCTTTTTGTTGTAGGCATCCATGATTCCCTGTACACGAAACAACCAAGGAATACCTAACAACACATCACATCCGTCCAGTGGCATGATGTAAAATTCTTCAGCATCTACATAGGATTGGATATGTAGGCGCAATTTTCCAATGATGGGTGTCACAGCCTCTGTATGGCCAGGACATGCCAAACCTGCCTCTGCTGTATACCCCATCTCTTCAGGTCTGATTCCCAACTTTGGAGCCAATTCTGGGGAAATAAAGTTGGCTTTGGCACCTGGATCAAAGAAGATAAGCACTGTTTGATCCCTGACCTTTCCCCATGCTCTGCAAAGCTCACTTGCATCTGAATTTGGCTTGTCGCCCACCATATCTGGCACTAGACCAGCCATGGGCTTTTTTCCTTTCCTGTCCTCCTTGTCTTCAGAATCAGCTGGCCTTTTCTTTGTAGGACAATTGTAAGCAATGTGGCCAGGCTGCTCACAAATACAGCATTTGTTCTCTGTCCTCAGGACCTTCTTTTGCTCTTCTGACTTGCGAGGAAAACGTCTTTTCCATTTCTTCGCTGGTCCCTTTTCTGATTCAGCCGAAGCTTTGCCTTTCCCTGCGTTGGCTGGCTCCTGAGTCACTTTCGGAGCCTCTTTGGGAACATACTTCTTCGCTGAATTTTTCTTGGCTGATCCTTCCTTGACTCCAGTATTGAATTCACAATCTTCTCCCTTGAGCAAACCATTGCCAGTGTTTGCTACCTCGATGAGCTGCATCAAAGTAGTGACTTTGGTCTTCGTGCAGTATTTTCTCAATCCTTTGGGTAGGCCACAACAGTATTTTTCAATCTGTTCTGTCAATGGCACAAACCTATAGGAAGTTACTGGAAGTAGAGCTTTCCAAAACTTCCGATTGTAATCATCCAGATTCTTGCAAGTAGCAGCATTAAGCTGGTGCCATTCTGTCATGACATCTGCTTCAAAGTCATCAGATAACCATGCTGCTGCAAAAATCTGCTTGAAGTAAATCCATGTGGACGGAGCTTGCCCTTGAAGCAATAAAGTTGTGCACCATTGTCCCGCATTCCCTGTCAAGAAAGTGGTTGCCTTGCGGACCTTTGAAGCCTCTGTAAAGTTTCCCCCTGCATAGGCCTTGTCAAACTGCTGGAGGAATGAAAGAGCCTTCTTCCTGTCATCGAACCCTGTAAAGGTCGTGAATGTCACACCTTTGCCACCTTCTTTGTACGGAGTTGGCCTCTCCAGCGGCGTTAAATTGTCATATGGAAGTGACTGAAACATGGGAACACTATTAGGGTTCATCTGTGTTCCTTGGCCGCTATTAACTTGACCTGGAAATGCCATATTTGGCTGCTGATTTGTAATTCCAGCCGTACCAAAATTTGCCTGTGGCATCCCAAATTGGCTTTGAGTGCTCTGAAACCCTAGTTGCATACCCATAACACTGTACATGGGGTTAGGCATCATCGTTTGAGCACCCCCGAACACTGTTCCTGGCGTGTAAAACTGATTTCCAGGTGCATGACCAGCCATGCTCTGGAATACCGATCCACCTCCAAAATAGCCAGAGTGTACTGAAGGTGGTGGGAAGACTTGTTGCATAGCCTGTAGGTTGCTTCCCTGCCCATTAGAACTAGCTATAGGCTGCTGAAAGGTGGCGGGCTGAACTGGTACAGCTTGAAAGACTGGCATCTCAGCCACCTGTTCTTGCACCTTAGGCACAGGTTGTGGAGACTGCATGTTCTCCGTCAAGTGTACATGTGTTTCCATTGACTGTGCGCTATGAATCACCTGTGCTCGAGCCTTAACAGGCTTTTGAATATGATCCAGTGACCCAACTTGCTGAGACGGAAAAGGAGGTTGCAGAAAGGCTAAAAACCTCGGGTTCTGCATTACTTGTGTGAACATAGCCACAGCAGTAGCCAACTGGGTCCTGAATATATCATCATCCGTCTGTGGTGGTCTTGAGGACTCACCCACTTCATGTGTCTGTTGACCCTGTGAAGAGGAAACCTTTTCAGTCACATCATCGGGTCTGTCAGCCATAATTGCAATTCCCTGTGTCTGGTCTATGATCCCCTGTGTCTGGTCTATGATCCCCTGTGTCTTCAAGCCCAAAACTGACCAAGGCTCACTTCTATCGGAAAAAGTGATTTAATCCCGTCGATGGAACCATGAAACCGGCCTGTTCAATCCAAAAAGGGTGGTAGACTTTACTTCAAACCTTGATTTAGCTTTCACCCATTATTAGTCGTCTATTATACTTGCGCTATAGTGACACAAGAGAGGGGAATGGGATACAGATGCTAGAATGCACCTGTATGAGAAGACCGACACCAGATTGGCCCCTAATTTAGGCGCCCCTTTCGGTATTGTGTTTAAAAGAGGGAATATACGCTGTGGTTCTTTCCAAGCTGCCCCGCACAACCTTGATTGAATTTTGACTCTTCTGGCTTGATTTCGGCAGCATAACTATACTAGAACCCTTTCACAATCAGTATTCCCACACATTGGCCGACTTTCCCAACGCATACGGGCACTTTGCAAAACCTGGCGAGAATCTGCAGCACGCTGAATTCTCTGTTTTCAGCCCTGAAAATGCGCTAGATCGCCTGTACAGCGGTCCCCTTGCGTCCCCGAACCTCCTGGGGGTATTAGGGTCCGTTTAGGGCCAAAACCCTAAACCTGCAAAAATACACAGCAGGCTGTAATTCACTGTTTCGGGCTCCGTTTCGCGTGCCGGTCGCATCGGTAGCAAGTCCTCGAGCTCCCGCACCTGTAGGGCTACTTGCCCTTTGAATCGACGAGATTTCTGGCGTGAAACCTCTCCGAATTCACCTGTACCTGCGGGGGGATTAGCCGCTAGCTAATCCAGTACCTGTGCAAGAGGCTCTTGCCTCGGCAATCGCGCATGAACCCACACAACTGTACATTGGTCAAATGAAGAGCCCACTAGTGGGGCATAACATACTGCCAAAGGGGAGAGAGAGGACAGTGCGTAGCGTGCAGGGCATCACTCCTGGCACCGCACTGTGCATAAGAGGGAAAGCAAGCACTCCATAGCTCTTAACCTGCGACAAAACTGAAAATGAGGCTCTCCCCCTCCTAAATTCAGCGCCAACTCTTGTTGCATGAGGCAAGTGCACCAGAAGGTGCCACTTGGCACATTTACAAGCATTTTCCCGTTTCGGGGTTGCCGCCTAAAAATCTCCCAACCGGCTGCCCAGTTGACTTCACGGCAGAGTAAGAAAATGTTCCCTTTGTCATTCCGGCGGTAATGACGTCAACACATTTTCAGGTCCCAAAATAGCAGTTCCCTAAATTTTAGGAGATGCTGCCATTGTATCTTTCTAGGTCATCCGACCCTCTTTGTACACTGCGGCCACATCGAGAACTCAAATGTAGCCTCTGTAGCAAAGGATTCCACTTTGGCTAGTCAATGACCCCACTTTGGCTAACCATAGTCTTTGTCCAACCTTAGTGCTCTCTTGCCCTCAGGCCTGGACTCCCTCTGGACAGTTCCACACTAGCTATGCAATGCAGGGCGGTTAGATTTCCCGAGGGGTGTTTCCAAAAAGTGAAAGTAAATAGATAATAAGAAAGAAATCAACAAAAAGGATAGATAGTAGTCACACGCTGGTGACACCGCCAATTCTAAGTGAAAAGAAGTTGGCCTTGGCTCCTTCAAAAGAGCTTCCCGATCCTTCACTTTGCCCCAAAAAGCGACAAAGTTTGTACTTTCATTCATTTGATTCGGTGCAAGTCCCACACCATGTGGTACCAGTTCTGCTTTTCTATCTGCCTTTTCTGCCACATTCCTCAGCTGCTCTCTAACTCTCAGACCTGTGGTCATCTTTGTCATTCTGTTCTTTCTGTGCCTTTCTAGGGCACTTCGCGGAGATATGTCCATGTTCCCCGCATCCAAAGCACTTCCTCTCTCTGATGAAGCGAGCTCTCTCCTCAGGAGTAAGCTTGGGTCGTGCATCATTTTTCTTTTGGTTGCTCTTTTTTCTTTCTACTTTCATTCCCAGAAGTCTGTTCGGCTCGTTGTGTCATGGCCTCATCTGTGGGGTAGGTCAGACTGCTAGAGTGAATGGCAAAGCCCTGCTTCGCATGACTCATCAACTCCTGAATAGAAGTTGACTTCTTTTCCAAGCAGTGATCTCCGATCTCTGTAGGTAGACCCAAGGTAAACCGCTCAATCTGTTCTCTGAACGAGATCTTCTTGAATGAAGAGGCGGGTAGAAAAGAGCTCTAGAATCTTTCACAATAAGAATTCACTGTATCGCTCTTGGTCATCCGGAGATGGTTCCAAGCAGCTCGTATATCTCGCTCAAACTCTTGAGTCAACCAAGAAGAAATAAAAAGCCTCTTGAATTTCAGCCATGTAATTGGCACAATCTTGCTTAATAGAAGCGTGGACTACCAAGTACGAGCATTCCCCTTAAAGTAAGAGGCAGGTCTCCGAATCTTGGAGTGCTCTGAATAGCGTCCTCCCGCGAAAGCGATGTCAATCGAACACGCTTCTTCTGTTTCTTTGCCTTGTCAAAAGTCGATTGACAACCCAAATATCCCGGGAAGTCAACGCTTCTTTTCTGCTTTTTTTTTGCGGTGCTTTTTGGCTTTCTTTTGCGCGACAAAAAGCTGAGCAATCCGTGCATCAACCACGTTCTCCAGTTCCTTCTCCGTATATTTCTTGAAGGCAGAATGTTTCTTGAGAGCGGGTTTCGGGAGTGGTGTTGTGGTTCTCTGCCACTCCATCTGTACCTCTTCCAAAGAGGTCTGGTTCATATATTTTGCCATCTTCGGGTCCTTGGCAAAACTGAGCATCATCTTCGTTGCATCGCCAATCAATTGACGACGCGTCATCTCTCTTTGCTCCGCTTGAGTAGGCCGAGGCGGGCCATACTCTCTGCCAGAATCTTCGTTGTGATCCCAGCCCGCATCTCCAGATGCAAAGGGAGTCGACTGATCATTGCCTGAAGCCATATGTGCCGCGGAAAAAAGATTCGGGGATCGGATTTCCTGTAGAAGAGAAATCGGCCGTGCTCTCATACCACTGTAATAGACTTGGACACTCCAAGTCTCTTAAGAATCAACCGCGACAGCACCAAATAACCAATTCAAAACAAATCACAGATCACAATAGATGTACACTGGCCCGACGGAGTTCCGTGCCCAAAGATAGTTTCACTCTCAGACACTGCGTCCAGATGCTCTGAGAAGTGAGGCCCTCACCACTAATTTAAAGGTTACAAGGGATGCCCAAAAGCAGAGCCCCAAAAGCTTTTAAAATAAAAAGCATCAGTTCTCTCTCTCTTAGAGACTCCAAAATTCGCGTCGCTCATCATTTCCCAATTTTTTTTTTTAAAGAAAAATAAAAATAAAAAAAAAGCCTCTGTGATTTTCAAAAATTAGGGTTTTTGGCAGAAATTAGGGTTTGCAAGAATTTTAGGGAAGTTTCTAGCAGAAATTAGGGTTTCTGCTGTCCGCCACGTCATCACTTTGTGACAGAGGATGTGAGCTCTACATGTGAGGGTAACCGGCCTCAAGGACATAAACAATGTGGAAAAAGAGGTCACCAGCCTCACATCCATGATGGGGGTGGACAAGCCTTCACACACAAAGGCATGGAGAGTGGGCAAGAAGAGTGATGGCCCGGGAGAATCTTCAAAAGGAAGAGCTCTCATACCACGCTTCCCCTCCTTGGAAGAGAAGGAATTCTTGAGAAAGAGGCCTACGCTCAAGAAGACATGTATTTTCCTCGGTGATGATCTCACTCTCTCACAGCTTGCGCATATGAGAGAGGTAATGCCAGAGATTACAGCGGCAAGGAAGAAGGGAAAGATGGCCTTTTACAGAGATGGTTGGGTGGTGATTGTAGAGCGGCGCTCTACATGACAGTGTGAGACCTATGGGACCACACTGAAGATGGCTACTTGGAATTGTAATGGATCAATGAGGTTGGACGCTGGTGCCTTTGAGGACAGTTTCAGAGATGGGGACATTGTTCCCTTCTCAGAGACTCATCAGGCTCTTGGACAGCTTATGCCACATGCGGTGGGATACAGATGGGAGATAGCCCACAGGAAAGTCGCGAGATCTGAGCATGGGAGTAGAGGTTCAAGAGGAGTAGCATTGCTATTTAGGGAGGAGTTACAGCCACTACTACATATCGTACGGAGAGATGATCATGCTAGATACGTGTGGGTGAGGCTGAGAGCTGACACATGCCGATTTCTATACATTGCCATATGTTACTTCCCCCCCAGTAGGTCAATATATGTTGTATCCAGAGGATAGTCGCCTTTCTCTATACTAGATGATGATATATGGGAGTTTTCTAGGGATGGTGATATCATCCTCCTAGGGGACTCCAATGCTCGAACGGGCAATTCTCAGATAGTCTTCTACGATAGTTCAGATGAGATGCTTAGAGAGCTGGATGTGGATGAGTTGGGGTTTGATAGATGCTCACATGACAGAGAGTAGACGGAGTATGGGAGATACCTCACGGAGATGATGACTACACATGGGTTAGCCATAGAAGTCACCCAAGAACCGGGTGAAGCTGTAGTCGAAGAAGTCCCAGTGTCTGCGAATGTCGAAGCTAGTCAAACCTCTAGGGACTGCTGCAAAAGGAGAAGTTTGCACCAAAAAAGGCGGCCTTAGGTGGGGCTGTCCCTCTCGAGCCACAGGGCTTGTAGCGAAAGCACTACAAAGAGATCGCCTCGCAGCAGACGCGTGTCCAGTCCCTTGCGTCTAAGGAGGAGTGGAAGAGGGGTCGGGAGATGAGGCTGTGGGCCCCACCGAGGAGAGGACAGACGGGAGGTGGAGGTGGGGGAGGGGGAGGCGGAGCGGAAGCGTTTGAGGGAGGAGGAGGTGGAGGAACTGAAGTGGACGGGGCTCCTCATGCGGGTCCTGTTGAAGGGGGTCAAAACGGTTCCCAGTCGGAACCTAGTGGTGCTGAGATGCAGAAGGTCGGCCATCAGGGGGAGCAGTGGGGCGAGCCCGCCCCTGTTGGCGGCGGCTAGCAGGCACCTACTGCCAACCGTCAGCTGTATGATCGATGGTCTCAGTCGAGGTACCAGCCTGTGCATCCTGTGCGTTTGGCTACTGGGCATGCTCAGCCTTGGGAGGCTGCGCAGGTGCTGTGGGTCAAGGTCTCCTGCGAGGACAGGGCTTTGCCAAATGGCCCATCTGTATGCAAATGAAACACTGATTTGAGAGGCCCGAATACTCCACGCTCTGCTGGAACCAATCTCCACTCACCCGAGATAGTAAGATGACCTTCGGGAGAGTGTGGGTGTCCTGAACCAGAATACGTATTGAGGGGATGCTGGCCGCGTTGGTAGCTACAAAGGCTGCCATGCGAGGACTCCCTCCGTAAACCGGGAAAGCAGACGGAGATGGGAAGGTCTGCCTCCTCTACCAGAACATCTGTAGTTGGATCAAAACCATGCCTCCACTCTCGAAAGTGGGCTTGAACTGCTCAGATGGCTAGGGGGCTCATCACAATGCCCTTGGACGCCATCTCGGAGGTCTTGAACTCTATTTGATAGTAGCGCAATAACAAGCAGCGAGCGACTCAAGCTCTAGCGTCACGAACTCTGGATCCCTCTGGTATATCTTTCTCTACTGATGTTTCACAAAGTACAATGGTTGAGGGCCCTTTGTCTGCGGTGCTCCCAAGATAATCTGCCAGAGAGGGCCTAGGCGCTAACAAAGGGTTACATGGAGGCCCAAAAGCTAGGCGCCTTATCTGCTTTTCATTTTGCCAAGAAGCTATTTTGAAAATCCCTCCGGAAAACTCCACACAATTGGATCTTACGGACTACCACGTGGCAGCCCGTAAATTGCGGTGGAAATTGCGTCGACTTTGGGTCTGCTCTTGGCGAGGGATTTTGTCTCATTTTAGTCCAGCTCTATCTGGGGCCAATTTAGTGGGCCTCTAGGCCATGCACCACGTCATCCCACTTTGTGACACTGTCCCTGTCTAGCTGCCAGTATGTGTCTCTTATCTTTGTCTCTGATCAACATTGTGTTGTTGTCGAGCACTCTTGACCCCTATGATCTCTTTCATGTTGTCACACAATGTCCTGCTTTTGTAACTTTGCTGAAAATATTATGACTGTAAGGGCCATCCTCTTCTCTGACGATTCTGTCTCTACTGTCATCCTCTAGAGAAATCCCTCACCATTCTCATGACATCTAAGGCACTGGTTCAATCTGCTCGTAACCATGATCCTCTATAACACTCCTTTCCACTCAAAAGTGACGGTATCTAGAAATTTTATGGAAGGGGTGGTAGCCACTCTTATGGATGACACAGATGTCTAGATCTCTATTGAACACATAAATGGTATGATTAGGATAGAACCCATCTACCTCAACATGTCTGGCAACCAAAATTGTGCATGTAGCTCTGGAAAAGCAATTTTCACGAGGTACTTTGGGACCTGGCATCTATCCTCGAAAATAGCTAGAGTAAAATCCTCACACCACCGATGTAGAAAGATCTATCAGTCCCCAATGCGAGAGGAGTGCGGTTGACAGCGCTAGAGGCAAGCTCTTGTCATGAGAAAACAGAAAAATAAGTACCTCTTCTCAATAAGAGGACATCCTCCATTGTGCCTTCATTCGAAGCCGCTAGACTACACTTAAGCCACTCCCGGATGTTGACACAAGCGTAGGAGCATCCGATCAGGCGGCCAACAATACCTCTGAGATAGAGAGAACCTCCTCACAATAACCAATCTTCTGCCATAAATCCTCCAACAAGACGAATGATGGTGTCATGATACTTGTGAGAGAAGCCGATAAAACCTTTTTCTAAACCTTAGGGTTGTACCCTTCTCACCTCATCTCTCATAACAAAAGAAATCAGAGAGAGAGAGAGAGAGAGAGAGAGAGAGAGAGAGAGAGAGAGAGAGAGAGAGAGAGAGAGAGAGAGAGAGAGAGAGAGAGAGAGAGAGAGAGAGAGAGAGAGAGAGAGAGAGAAGAAGAAGAAGAAGAAGAAGAAGAAGAAGAAGAAGAAGAAGAGAAGAGAATTTTAATGTTGTAGGAAACTATCCCAAGACCTTAAAGATTTATTTGACGAGGAGAATTGAACTGACCTGTTATGAGAGAGAGAGAGAGAGAGAGAGAGAGAGAGAGAGAGAGAGAGAGAGAGAGAGAGAGAGAGAGAGAGAAGAAGAAGAAGAAGAAGAAGAAGAAGAGAATTTTAATGTTGTAGGAAACTATCCCAAGACCTTAAAGATTTATTTGACGAGGAGAATTGAACTCAAGACATGTTATATGAGAGAGAGAGAGAGAGAGAGAGAGAGAGAGAGAGAGAGAGAGAGAGAGAGAGAGAGAGAGAGAGAGAGAGAGAGAGAGAGAGAGAGAGAGAGAGAGAGAGCGAGCGTGCAAATGTGTGTGAGAGAGAGAAATGAAATGAAATGTTATATTGAACGTCTTCAAAAGGCCAAAATGATCGATAAGAACAATCTTGGTGGATCTAATACAATGTCTGGATACAAAATAAAATGAAGTAAATTAAGAGCTAAAAGCTAAAATGAAGATGTCTGGCATTGGGCGTTGTCCGAGGATGTACTGCATTGGCCACTGAAGAATATCGTCAATGTTTGTGCTGGTAAATAGTTGTAATGGGCGTCTCCCATGCCATGCTAGAATAGTCCCGATCCTCTGATGAAGCCTCGTCATGGTGCCCTCATAGACGGGCTAGTTTTTTCAAGCTCAATGGCTCTGTCAGTCATTATACCTTTGGTGTAGGTGGACTTTGAAGTCTGTTGTGAAGCTTGCTCATTTGACTGTTGAGTCTCTGCTCTAAAGAAATCAGTGATTTGCCTTTGTGAATGTCTCCCACTATCTAATCTCCTGAGGAGACTCTCCCTGCGTCTGCGTAGCTCTATCAAAAACAACCTGAGGCATCTCTAATCCTAATTTCTCTCGACTCTAGCTAGTGGTCCAAAGTCCTCTCTGAATAGACAATGAAAGCGGCCTCATATCTCACAGTACATTGGCGGACAATGACATACTTGATATTATAACTCTATCTCTAGCTCTATATGACAACTTGCAAATCTTGGCCTCTGTTGGTATCTTCTAAATCTACTAGTCTCTATCTTTAGCTGGTGCAATGCTGTGCACATCTGACCAATAGCACATTGTATCCCATGGGATAAATGAACGTCTTTATGGGCAGGTCTAATCATAAATCCATCCTCTGTGAGCTAGAGAAGATGCTCTTTGTGGAAAGTCATCTTCGTACCAAGCTCTCGTGTCGAATCTGTCCATGTCCTCCTGGTGTCTAGCTGAACCAAATCCTGTCTCATGAGGCGTATAATTTCGGTCCATGTGAGGGACAAGGAGGTTCATCCCCAACTAGTACTGGAAGGGAGTAGTTTGTTCATACTAAAACGATGTAGCTGAAACCAGGATGTCATCTATGCTTACCAACAAGATGTGTCTCCTTGTGAGGCAAGCTATCAAGAAGACTCCAAAGCTAGGCGAGCATATCTATCTTTGGGGAGATCCCAGATATTGTGTATAAAAGAGACCGATCTGGTAAGTGCCTCTATGACCAGCGGGGGAGCAGCAAGCTTTGCACGAATAATCTCATGTGGTACAGAGGCCTTGGCCCTAATCATCCAAGAAATCATAGAGACCAAAGGCCTCTCCATACATCTCCATCCATTAGTACTGCAAAGCTCCTCTATGATGGTCTACTGATGGTCCCCATATCTGCATCCCATAAAGCATAGCTAAAGTAATGAATGTGTCAAATAGCCAGAGCTTTGTTCAAGGCTCATGAAATTGAATCTGCAAATGTATCCTCTCTATTCTCCCCAAAGCTGCATTTGCTCTTGTCAGTCTGGTCTCTGCTGCTCTCCTCAAGGGACATTGGACCACTGAAGACCACTCCCAGGTAAGTGTATGCGTCTGTTACTGTCTGCTGACCATACGTGAAGGTCTATGCAGATCGCCCGACCCACTGTGTTGTGGTGTTGAACACCATAACTTTGGTCTTGCCAAGGTTTCCGGACAAGCCGCTATCACTAGCAAACGTGTGCAATGCATCCAAGTGTCGTTGCATCCCCTCAGGCATTCCTATTTCACTCCAACAATGGAGTGCATATGCTCATATAACCCCTCAGGAGTACGAACCTGCCCCACGATTGACCTATATAAAGCCATGACTCACCAGATCAGCTATGTGGGTACTCCCATCTCCTGTCATCTTTCCATCATTCAAGCTGTGGAAACCGTATCAAATGCTTTGCAAAAATCCACAAAGGTACAGTAAAGTCTCCTACCATTTGATATGCTTTTCTCAAGAACAGCTCTTGAGTGTCAATATATGATCAAGAGTAGAAAAACCCCTCCTGCAACCTGTCTGGCCTGATGCCCAAATGCCTACTCTCTGTGCCCATCTACTCGGTTGCTGCTTAAGAATGGATGGATGCATACAATGTAGCTACTGTGTGCCCGATCATTATAGTATGGTAATTCCCCGGAATCATGGGGTATGCCACAAACCAGGGACGTGGCAGCCCATATACACACACACACTGCTGGCTGCAGAATCCCGTAAAACGCGCTGCAAAGCTGATGTGGTACTTCCGGAATTCGCGGCACAAAATGCGGGCAGAATCGTATGGAACTGCTGACGTGGCAAAAGCGTATGGAAATTCAGCTTTTTGCTCTACGCAATTTCTTACGCAAGGCTTGAGAGAGAGCTTTTTGATAGTTGCTTTATTTTAAGCCTCTTTTAAAAGTGGGCAGCTTTTGGGGCTTTGCTTTTAGCATCCCTTGTAAACCTTTATAAGTGTGGGCAGGGCTCTCACTCTGGAGAGCATCTGGATGCAGAGTCTGAGAGTGAGACCCTCCCACTCCCTTGTACTTTGAGCACAGATTTAATACAAAAAGAAATACCGAAAGGGGCGCCAGTCTTCGGGGCCAATATCTCTAGGCACGGAACACCGCCGGGCCGTGTCAAATCAATTGTGAACTGTGAACTGTTTTGAAGTGAATCTCTGCTGTGTTGCGGTAGAATCTCGACTTGGAGTGTCCAAGTTTGTTACGGTGGTATCAGAGCGCGGCCGATTTCTCTTCTACCGGGAAATCCGATCCTTTTCTCGCGACACTTATGGATTCAAACAGAGATGAGTCGATTTCCTCTACATCTGGGGATGCGGGAAGAGATCACGAAGAAGATTCTCACGAGGAGTACGGCCCGCATCGGTCTACTCAGGCGGAGATTGAAGAGATGGAGCGTTGACAATTGGTTAACCATGCAACATAGATGATAAATTTTGCGAAGGACCCGAAATTTGCAAAATTTTTGACCTAGACCTCCTTCGACGAGGTGCACTCACAGTGGCGGCAAACCACGGAGCCACCCCTCAAACCGGCACTCAAACCACCTCCTACTCCAAGGATGTTTACAGAGCAAGAGTTAGAAGAGGTGGTTGATACACGAATTACCGAGCTTATTGACGCGAACAAGAAAGCCAAAAAGCACGGTAAAAAGCAGAAGAAAGGAATTGACTTCCCGGGTTATTTGGGTCGTCAATCTGCTTTTGCCTTGGCAAGAAAGCAGAAAAAGCATGTCAGATTTGAAGGAGTATCCAGTTCTTCTTCTTCTGCTTCTTCTTACAGTTCTTCTACCTCTTCTGACTTGAGGGAAGAAGACAAAAAAGGGAAAAAGCAAAGCTTCGGGAAGGGCAAGAAGTCTAAGTCTCGCCCAGTTTCTGACAGTTCTACAGAGGACTTGTCTTTAGATAGTTCGGACTCCGATGATCACAGATTTTATGCAAAGAAGAAGAATTTCTATAAAGCCAACCAGTATGACTTTTTGGAGGATAAAAGCAAGAAAGTTCGAGAATTTAAAGAAGGTGGACAGTCAATTAAATTTGATTCCGCGATGCTTCGAGGGCTTTGGCCTTCATACAGCAGTTTGATATAGCTTTCTCTGGAGGACATTACTCAGAGCACTCCAAGATTCAGAGGGCTATCTCTTACTTCAAGGGAAATGCTCGAACATGGTGGTCCATGCTTCTATTGAACAAGAAAGCGCCAGTTAAATGGTTGAAATTTAAAAGGCTTTTTATTTCTTCTTGGTTGACTCGGGAGTACGAATGCGACATACGAACTGCTTGGAACCATCTTCAGATGACCAAGAAAGATACCTTGGACGCATATTGCGAGAGATTTTGGAGGTCTTTTCTACCCTCTTCTTCATTTAAGAAGATCTCATACAAAAAGAAGATTGAGCGGTTTGCCTTGGGACTTCCTACGGAGATCAGAGATCACTGCTTAGAGCAAAAGTCAAATTCTATCCAAGAATTGATGAGTCACGCGAAACGGGGTTTTGCCATTCATTCAGGCTCGAGATTACACCTGATCGGATGGGCGCACAAGCAGAGGCAGTTCTAGCGGCACCCGGCAGGGACGTAGCCATTACACCTGTCATTGGCAAACTTTGGTTGCATTGTCAAGGGTATTTGGGGCACGAGGACTTCTACATAATGCCCTTGGAAGGTTGTGATGTCCTCTTGGGAATTCCCTGGTACCATCAGAACAACGCCGTGGTGGACTATCGGGCGAGAAAAGTGACTTTGACTACAGAAAAAGGCCGAACCATTGTACTTGATGTGAAACTTAAGGGTGAGTCCGTCACTATTGTATCGGCTTCGGCCGTTTCAAAATTAATAAAATCGAGTTTGTTTGTTTAGTCGATCTTTTGAAAGAGTTGAATGATGATCATAGGACAAATATGTCAGATCTAGAAAAAGAACGCCAAGATTTTCTCCACACTCATGCTGATTGCTTTTCTGAGGGCTTGCCAGGCAAGTTGCCACCCTGCTCGTCCTAAGGATTATACCATTGATTTGATACCTGGAAGCACACCACTGAACCGCCGGCCACCTTACCTTGTGAGCCCAGCCCAAAATGAAGAGATTATGAATGGGTCTTGTCCAGCCGAGTACTTCACCTTACTGCTCTCCGGTGTTGTTGGTTTTTAAGAAAGACGGATCTTGGAGAATGTGCATCGATTATAGAGCTCTCAACAAAATCACCCAAGAACAGATTTCCGATTCCTAGGATCGATGATATTCTTGACCGACTACAGGGACCCTCGTGTTTCAGCAGGATCGATTTGAAGAGTGGATATCATCAGATGCGGATTGCGTCGGGAGATGTCTACAAAACAGCTTTTTGGACGACTTTTGGTTTATTTGAGTTTTTGGTAATGCCTTTTGGCCTAACCAATGCTTCAGCGACATTTGACGGCATGATGGACAGGATTTTTCGAGAGTACAGACTTTTTTTGACGACATCATTGTTTTCTCCAAGGATGAGGCAGAACGTAGAGAACATCTGCTACAGGTCTTTCAGGCATTACGAGATCACAAGTTGGTGATTAATGCAAAGAAAAATGAAATTTTCCTACCTAAGATACACTTTTTGGGACACATTGTTTCAGCAGAGCAGGAGTGCAGATGGACCCGGCCAAGATAGAGACTATCTGTGATTGGCCCGATTTGAAGAATGTCCATGAAGTTAGAAGCTTCTTGGGCTTATGTTCTTACTATCGGTGGTTCATTAGAAAGTTTGCAGAGGTTGCTTCCCCTTTGCATATCTTGACACAGAAAGGAGTCCCTTTCTTGTGGGGACCCACAGAGGTGACTGCCTTTCAGACATTGAAAGAGAAATTGACTACAGGACCAGTTTTGACTTTGCCGATTTGCAGAAGTCATTCGAAGTATATTTTGATGCTTGTGGTCGTAGTCTCGGTGCGGTCTTAATGCAAGAATGCCATGTCTTTGCCTACGAGAGCCGATTGTTCTCAAGGCCTGAATTGACAGCACATATATATGAGAAAGAGCTTTTGGTGGTTATCCATGCTCTTACTCAGTGGCGACATTACCTACTCGGAGCGGATTTTACTGTCTTCACAGACCATTAGAGTTTACGCTACTTCTTGCCATAGAAGCAGCTATCGGAAAAGCAGATGCGGTGGACGAATATCTTGTCACAGTTTCACTTCCAGATTGTCCATGTGCAGGGATAGAAGAATTTGATGGCAAAGGCTTTGTCTCGGAAGACGTTGGTTCTGGTTATTTCCGCGATACATCATAGGAGCTTCGAGGATATGGTCGATCAGTATGCCACAGATACAGATTTTGTAGATATTTTCACTCGGACACGGAATGGGGAGGTAGTAGCAGGATATTCCATTCAGGATGGCTACTTGATGAAGAAAACCTTGTTGTGCGTTACACAGCCGTTGAGGGAAAAAGTTCTAACCGAATGCCATTGTCTACTTTTTCGGGTCACCGCGGCATTGCTACCACCTTGAAAGATGTGGAGAGAGACTTCTTTTGGCAGAGACTCAAGAAGGTCGTGGACGATTTTGTACGCAATTGCTTGGTATGCCAGAAGGTCAAGTTTGACAGGCATAAAGCATAGGGATTGTTACAGTCTTTACCCATACCCACCCGCCCCTGGGAAAGTATTGCAATGGATTTCATTTTTGATCTCCCGAGAACACAGTGTGGTCGCGACGGTATCTGGACTGTTATTCACAGATTTAACAAGCAAGCTCATTTCATTCCAGTAAAGAAAACAATCAAGTCGGATCACTTAGCGAGACTGTTTGTAGCTTAGATCTTCAGACTACATGGCATGCTTGAGACGATTGCTTCGACAGAGACCCCAGATTCACGAGTTTGTTTTGGAAGGCTATTTGGGAGAACATTGACACGAGGTTGCAGTTCTCGTCATCATTCCACCCGCAGACTGACGGGCAATCAAAGATTGCTAATTCAGTGGTACTAGATTTATTGAAGTCTTATATCTCTGATCAAAAGACTCAATGGAAAAGTATTTACCTTTGGTGGAATTTGCCTACAATAACACCATACACTCTTCAACGGGGAAGGCGCCATTTGAGATTATTGAAGGTGCTACGAAGGTTCCACCCTTCCCAAGTACGAAATATAAGATTTTTGGAACCGATGAGTATACACGGGACTTGGACACGGGTTTTGCCAAGGTCCGGGAGGCTTTGCAGAAATCTCAGGAAAGACACAAAAAGGCAGCAGATCGACATCGTCGCGACTTGAAATTAAAGGAGAAGGATTGGATGCTCTTACGTTTTGAGAAGGCACGCCTAAGAAAGAAAAAGGGAAAGGAGCGTCTTTTTTCAAAGCTTAGCATGAGATACTATGGACCTTTCCAAATTTCCAAAAAGATAAATGATGTCTTCTTTAGACTGAAGCTGCCCGATACTTGGAGGATTCACAATGCTTTTCATGTGAGTCTCTTGAAGCCTTTTAAAGGCGATGTGCCCGATGATGGGGAGCCTGATGAGCAACCGGAAGTGGAGGAAAACGAGGAGATACTCGTTCCAAAACAAATTTTGGCACATAAAGAACAAAAGGTAAAAGGTAAAATGATAAGGCGGTTCTTGGTTAAATTCAAGAACTATCCCGCATTGGATGCGAAGTGGATGGAGCAGGAGGACCTGGCAGATACGCCTCAGATTGTGAACCGTTACCTTGAAGCATTTGGTTTAGCATAGTCTATTCCAAAATCGAACCCCGAACTCAGTTGGGCGGAATTTGGTGCAGTGGGTATGCACAAGAGGGGAGTCGCTCCACTCCTTTGTCAACAAATTGCCCCGATTTTGATATTAAAGTCATTGATGTCTCTTTTGAGTTTCAGGGATACTGTGAGCTGACAGTATTTTGTTGTATGACTTTATAAATTGGAATTCCCGATAATATGATACTGATTTGTTCTTGACTTGTCTAAGTGCAGGAACTGATAGACGAAATGATTGCAGCATTTTGGTCTGAAAGATCTCGATAGACGTGATTGCACTTAGGATTAGTTAATCGGGCATCTATGAGGTCCCGAGTGGATCTAGATGCGATTGCTAAATACATTGCCGATTAATCATGTTCTGAGATCCGAATGAATTTGTGAATGCGATTTTCAAGTGATGTCCTGTGATGTGACTGTCGATTGGTACATGTGCTAGATGTGTGTTCCTAGTGCGTCGTGTTAGGTTCTTCAAGCCCAATATTGTCTATGGGAATACCCTCATAAAGCATGCAAGGAAAGGTTTGTTAAAAGTGGAGTTTGCATGGCCAAATTCCTATATATGTTGTAAGGCTTATAACAATAAAATATAGCAAGCGTATTATTTTTCTCTGTGTCGACGATTCCTCTCTCTTCTCATCTCGTTCAATTCTTCCTGCTGCACGCTCAAGAAACCATGGCTCCCCATCGTCGGCATTGTCCCTAAGTCGTTGCTCCCAACACTGGTATCAAAGCCCTGGAGGGCGCATATCAAAACGCTGCATGTTCTCGTGCCAACAAGGCAAGCCTTGGAGGTCGGCATCTCTTGACGCTAGTAGGTTGCAGGCGCTACAGGCAGCAAACCATTTTTTGTGCATATCAAAAGGCAGGCGTAGTTGTAGCATACAGTGGCACAATCAACCTACAACGTTTTCAAAACGCTGCTTGTCAGCAATATACAAGCGAGGTTGCATTTCAAAACGTTGTCTGTGGTAGGCAGTTTTGCAAGGAGACTGGCATCCGTAGTGGGTGATTCAGCACAGCATCTCAAAAAGCTCAGAGTGGTCAAGCCAAAAAAAGTCTGTCAATACTAGTATCTCAAAATGCAGTACTAGCTAGCAACTTGGTTTTGGATAGGGATGCCGAAGAAGAGCAAAAAGGTAAATCCAAATTCATAGCTTATGTGATAAGAAAGCCGACTATAACTTTTTCAACACTTTGCTTCGAGATTTTGATACATCAACAAATGCTACACATGAAGATCTGCTTCGAGATTGTGGCGTGTTTTTTTCAAAACTATTTTTGCCACTTGTAGTGTCATAGGTTAGTCAGCTTTTGTCTATTGTCAAAACCATCATACACTTTTCAGTCAAAGCCTTGTTTTCTCTCATTAGATGTCAAATATTGCCATGATATGTACGAGTTAGACACTGCCACACATACATAAGTCGTAAGACCTCCCAAAAACATTTGTTCTCAGCCCTTTTTTTTGTTGCACTTCTCGTGAGGTTACTGGGTACACCTTAAACCCAAGGTTTGGCAGTGAACCAAAAACTCCATTTTTGGTAGCTAAATTTTGACCTACACCCTAGCTATTCAAGGGGGGGTTACTGACCTAGCACCAGGTTATGGATAAACCAGAAATCCTTGGTTGTGAGAAAACCGAAAACTTACGGTTGACGAGTACACCAAAAACTCGAGATATCATGAGTTGCTTGTCCAGTTCGGGCTTGAGGGGGGGATTGTTAGGTTCTGCAAGCCCAATACTGTCCATGGGAATACCCTCATAAAGCATGCAGGGAAAGGTTTGTTAAAAGTTGAGTTTGCATGGCCAAATTCCTATATATGTAGTAAGGCTTATAACAATAAAATATAGCAAGCGTATTATTTTTGTGTGTGTAGCGCTCTAGCTTCCGAGCCGTGTGTGTGCTTAAGTGTTAATTCCCGTCGCAGGTTCCTTTTTGCAAAGTACTATCTCTCTGTGTGTGTCTAAAGTAAAGTAAAGAATTTCCGGTGAAAGCCAAAGCCTACCGCCCCACGGGCGGGTTTCACCGGGCCAGTGGGCATAGCAGTGGATCATGCTCTTTTGACATTGTTCGTTTCATTTCAATATAGTACAGCCCAGACATCAGGAGCGAGGTCACATACCTGTTATACATTTACACCAGAGACTGACTCTGTTTATACAAAGGAGATCTATAGCCATCTATGCACAGTTGGCCCTGGCCTCTCAGTGGAGGAGTGCACCACTTTACTAACTGAGACACTGCATGGTGCAACATCAGAGGCATACCCACACACTCAGTTGGGTCGGAGGCGACATTTTGGGAGCATGCCCCAGAATAGTTGGTATGATGAGGATTGCAGAGAGATGAGAGCCCAGCTTCAGAGGGATCTTCTTTTAGGAGTCATCACATACAGGCAATCTCGGATTGCTTCCCGGCGCCTTGTGCGACACAAGAAACGAGCTTACTTGGCCCAGATGGATCGAGACTTGTATTAGTTGTTCTTGAGTAGAGACTCAAGAGAGGCATGGTGATTCTTTCATGAGCACTCCCCTCCCCCAGTGATTACTTCTCTTGATGTGTGGGACAATATGCGACATTGTTATATATGGCCCCTCGACAGGACCCCCTTCCAGATCCTACAGAGGCATGCCCACCTACTAGCACCTTCTTGACCATTGAGACGATAAAGAGAGCCATTGACAGGATGAGGACCAGCAGGGCATATGATCATGATGGTCTAGTAGCAAAGCACTTTATACATGCTAGAGATATGCTAGTAGAGGTTCTTGCAGCGTTGTTCAATCGTGCCACGTGTGAGGGGTTACCTGAGACTTGGAGGTTGTCTACTATTGCGCCTATCTTCAAGGCAGGTGATCCTCCAGAGCTTCGGGATTACCGCACTATTATGGTTGGGCACACATTGGCACGGTTGTATGCATCCATTCTTGAGCAACAGTTGAGTAATTGGGTAGAGGGTGAGGGTGTACGGGCAAAGGGCCATGCCGGTTTTAGGAGGGGTTTCTCCACTCTTGATCATATTTCGATACTCAAAGCCATCATCGAGGAGGGAAGGTCACATGGGAGAAGGATTTATTGTAGCTTTGTGGATTTTCGCAAAGCATTTGACATGGTACCGAGAGCTCGATTGATGCGCAGACTGCAGGAGATGGGGGTAATTGTCACGGGGACGTGGCAACTGTTAACTATGTCACGAGGACGTGGCAACTGCTAACTTTAGTTGTTGGTTTCTTTCCAATGGGTTTTGTTTTATTTTTGAGACCCTCTTCTTGAAGTAGCAAACGGTCGGACATTGTATGGCCAATGTGAACGGTAGTTTCACCCGCAGATGGGTAGTGGTCGGCACTGGAATTCGTATGGTAAGAGGATGTCTAGGCTCAGAGCAAGATCATACAGGTCCCCCCGTCGCACTTAGCAAGTTGGTGGATACTAGGAAGTGAACTCAATAAAGGCCTAAAGTCAAGGTGTGACTACCAACAGAAAGTATCCGACAGTTGGGCCACATTGCACTTTTGGATGCGGTCCCAATGAGGATAGATGGTCAGATGACCATAGGGAGCCCAACGGAATCATTTCCTAAAATTTAGGGAACTGCTATTTTGGGCCACGAAATGTGTTCGCGTCATTACCTCCGGTATGACTAGGGGAACACTTTACAACTCTGCCGCGAAGTCAACTGGGCGACCAGTCGGGAGATTTTTAAGCGGCGAACCCGAAACAGGAAAATGCTTGTAAATGCGCCAAGTGTCAATTTTTCATGCACTTTCCTCGTTCAGAAAAAAGGACGCTGATTTTTAAGCTGGGAAGAGGCCTCATTTGCTCTTTGTCACAGGTTAAGAGCTGTGGAGTGCTTCCTTTCCCCCTTATGTACAGTGCGGTGCCAGGAGTTGTTAGGGAATAAAGGCCTAAGTGCCTTGTACTTATAACTTATAAGTTAAAAAGACTTATAAGCGAGGGGGCCCAAGTGTGAATGGCCCCCTAGTCACTTACTCATATACTCAAATATGAAGCCCAAAATGCATAGCGTGGCTTCTCCCAAAATCCTACGAGCCCTCTCTCTCTCTCTCACGTTCTTTCTCTGCGCAAGCTCCTTCTGCGCCAATCTCCTCTTCTCCTTCACTCTCATTGCATAGGACAGCAAGTGGGCTCTCTCTCCTGCTCCCCCACACATGGTATCAGAGCTTTAGGGTTTCCAAGAGAGCCATCTTCGCAACACAGATCAGAATTCTGTTTTTGCTCGCTGCGGGAAGGATATTCAACCATTTTCGATCAACTCTGTCGCGAAGGGATCCTCTCACCGTGTAGAATCGACCTCCGGTGACAGTTTCCCCAAAATTAGGGTTTCAAAAACTGGCGAACAGCAGCCTATTTCTGCTGAAATTGACCAATTTCGGGGTCAATTTGATGCAATTTCATTAGGGCAAGTCTCACAGGTCAATCTTACAGGTGTTTCCACCAACGAGGTTCTGAAAATTCAGCAAAACAGGTGTTTACAGGTCTGATTTTTGCCCTAAAACAGGGAATTTCAGCAAGCAAATGATGTATACACCTTGTGGAAACCTTTGGTAAGGGTTTGGCAGTGAATGTACGCTGTTTTGGGGTGATTTCGCGTGAAATTTGCTCGCTGTTTTTTTGTAACAGCAAGCTGTTTTTTGCCCGATTGCGCACATTTGGGCGTGTTTAGGTCGGCAAAACAGGGTTTCAGTGTTTGCAATCACTCAGAATGGCTTCTAGCAGTGAAAGTGGCAATTTGTTGCACATTCGCAAGCTTGAAGGTGCCCATAACTTTGCTATATGGAAGAAGCAATGTTATAATGTGATGTTGCAGAAGAAACAGGCGAAACCTATTAAGTTACAGGGTGTGAAACCGGTTGATATGGAGGTTCAAGAATGGGAAGAAGTGGACGAGTTGGCTCGCTCCACGATCATGCTTTCGGTGTCTGACAATTTACTCTTCAATGTAGAGAATGAGCAGACAGCATGGGGCATGTGGAAGCGTTTAGACGAGTTGTATGCACAGCAGAGTGCTGCCAGTAAAGTGTATTGGCTTAAGAAGCTTATGGATCTCCGCATGAAGGAGGGCACGCACATGTCAGTGCACCTCAATGAATTCAATTCTATTTTCAGCCAACTAACAGAGCTGAAATTCACGATTGATGAGGAGTTCAAAGCTACTTTTCTGCTATGCACATTGCCCGAGAGTTGGGATGTATTCCGGACAGCTCTTAGTAACTCAAGTGCGTCACTTAAGTATGTAGATGTAGAGAGTTCTCTCCTGATGGAAGAGATGAACAGGAAGAACACCACAGGTGGGTCTTCTAATGCATTGCACTTGAGAGGCAGGTCTCAACAGAGGGAGAAATCTGACAGTAAGGACAGGGCACGCAGCAAATCTCGTAGGAAGATGTTGTGTGTCATCATTGTGGAAAGAAAGGGCATTATAAACGGGAATGCTATGAGTGGAAGAAAGAGAAGAACAAGGGTGCTGAAACTGATGCAAAGGACAAGGGAAATGCCAAGAAGAGCACTGTGTTGATTGAGGAAATCAATGTTGCTAGTAGTTGTGACAGTGACAGCAACACTGATGTACTCAATGCCTCTTCTGTGGATGCACATACCCTTGCTATGGGTTCTGATGTGGACATGCATACTTGGATTCTTGATTCAGGTGCCTCCTTTCATGTAACACCTCATAGGGATTGGTTTACACAGTACTCAGGTGAGGTGCAGGGCACTGTTTATTTGGGAGACAACTATGCATGTGACATTGCAGGTATTGGCAGTGTCCAGTTTTCCTTTGCTGATGGTATGACTTTTGTTTTGCACAAAGTGCGCCATGTGCCACAACTCAAGAAGAGTTTGATTAGTACAGGGCAGCTAGATGATGCAGGCTATCACACCACTTTTGGTGATAGCAAGTGGAAAATCTGTAAAGGGGCCCGGATTGTAGCCAAGGGTTGTAAATCGGACACTTTGTATCCTTTGCATGTATCTAGTGTGCGTGACCATGTTGTCGCCGTAACCGAGCAGCCAAGTGTTTCTTTGTGGCATGGCCGGTTGGGACACATGAGTAAAAGAGGAATCGAAACTCTGTCTTGTTGTGGTTATTTGTCGTGTTTGAGGTATGCTGATTTTTCTCATTGTGAGCACTGTATTTATGGTAAGCACAGTCAAACACCGCACAAAAGGTCACTTTCTTTGAAGTCTGACAGGTTAGACTTAGTGCATTCCGATGTATGTGAAATGCCACAGTTGTCCTTAGGGGGAAAGAAATATTTTGTCTCGTTTATCGATGATGCTACACGTAAGGTGTGGGTGTATCCAATACGTGCTAAAAGCGATGTTTTGGATACTTTCAAGAAGTTTCTTGCGTTTGTTGAGAATCAAACTGACAAGAAGCTTAGGTCTTTGCGCTCAGACAATGGGGGGGAGTATGTATCAAAAGCATTTATTGACTTTTGTGCTACTAAAGGTATTAAAAGAGAGCTCACGGCTCCTTTTAATCCCTCTCAGAATGGAGTTGCAGAGAGGTTGAACCGGACTATCCAAGAGAAAGTTCGGAGTATGCTGTCACATGTTGCATTACCTCATGGTTTTTGGGCAGAAGCTGTACAAACAGCTATTCACTTGATTAATCGCTCACCTAGCAAGGCTTTGGGTGGAAAGGTGCCTGAGGAGGTGTGGTCTGGCAAGCCACCCTCATATGCACATTTAAGAGTGTTTGGTTGTGAGGCCTATGTTTACATCCGGAGTGAACTGCGCACCAAACTAGAACCAAAGTCTCATAAATGCATTTTCCTAGGATATGGTGAGGATGGTGAAATGGGGTATAGATTATGGGATCCCGCATTACGGAAAATCATACGCAGCAATGATATCATCTTCAATGAGAATTGCATACACAAACAGCCCACAAAGGTCGAGGAAGTGCGCCGGGTTGTTTTTCGTGAAGATGTTACATATGGACAGCCAAGAAGGCCCAATGTTCAGCAGCCTTTACATGCTGAAAATGGTGCTGAAAATCAGCCATTAGCTGCTGAAAATCAGCCCCAACAAGTTGCCATTGATGCACCACAGGTAGGGGAACAGGTTGATGCTCCTAGACCGCCCGTTGTTGCGATGCAACCGGCTGAACAGCCTGCTGTTTTTGATGGTTTACATGCTGAAAATCCACCTGTTATGGATCATTGGGTGCGTAGGTCTACTCGGGTGACAAGGCCCCCCGATAGATATGAACCGTCTTTGGACTATGTCATGCTTACTGATTGTGGTGAGCCGTCTTGCTATAAAGAGGCTATGCAACGGGAAGACAGTAAGAAATGGTTCAAAGCAATGGTTTCGGAAATGCAGTCTTTGGAGAAAAACCATACATGGGACTTGGTTGATTTGCCTAAAGGGCATAAGGCTCTGCCATGTAAATGGGTTTACAAGACCAAGGTCACATCTGATGCTTCTTCTAAGTACAAGGCACGTTTGGTTGCTAAAGGGTACAAGCAAAAGCATGGTGTTGATTTTGATGAGATTTTTTCTCCTGTTGTAAAGCTTGCCACATTACGTCTTGTTCTAGGCCTGGTTGCTTCTGAAGATATGGAGTTAAAGCAAATGGATGTCAAAACAGCGTTTTTGCATGGCGATTTGCTTGAGATGATCTATATGATGCAGCCAGAAGGTTTTGTGTCAAAGGGGCAAGAGAAGAAAGTATGTAGACTCTTGAAGAGCTTGTATGGTTTGAAACAGTCTCCCCGTGCATGGTATCACAAGTTTGATACATTCATGAGGTCTCAAGGATACAAAAGAAGTAATTCTGATCACTGTTTGTATATCAAAACGGCAAGTGATGGATCTCTTCTATTGCTGATTTTGTATGTTGATGACATGCTTATTGCGGGTAAAAATGTCACGGAGTTGGATGCATTACAGCAAAGCTTAAAGAATCGCTTTGACATGAAGGATCTTGGTGATGCTAATCATATTTTGGGCATGCGTATCTCTCGAGATAGACCCAACAGGCGTCTGTATCTATCTCAACGAGATTATGTTAATAAGGTGCTACATCGTTTTCATATGGATGGGGGAAAGGCACTTGGTACTCCGCTGCCTCCATATGTAAAACTGACTGCACATGACTGCCCAAACACAGATGATATGCGGGCTGAAATGGCCAAGATTCCTTATGCATCAGCCGTTGGCAGTTTGATGTATGCTATGGTTGCTACACGTCCGGACATTGCATTTGCGGTGGGAGTGGTAAGCAGGTACATGAGCAATCCTGGCAAAAAGCATTGGGAAGCAGTGAAGTGTATCTTGAGATACTTGAAAGGCACTAAAGACTTGTGCATTTGTTTTGGGAAGAGTGAGACATCTGTGCATGGCTTTACAGATGCAGATTTTGCTGGACATCCAGATTGCAGGAAGTCTACCTCTGGATATGTGTTTACATTCACAGGAGGTGCAGTTTCTTGGATTTCTAGACTGCAAAAATGTGTTGCTTTGTCTACCACTGAAGCTGAGTATGTGGCTGCCACTGAGGCATGCAAAGAAGCTTTGTGGCTCATGCGTTTGGTAGAAGAGCTTGGCATTAAGTCACCGGTTCCTGTGCTACACTGTGATAGTCAGAGTGCTATTATGCTTGCAAGGAATCCTGTTTTTCATGCCAAGACAAAGCACATAGAGGTGAAGTATCATTTTATCAGGAGTGTGCTTGATGACAAGAGCATTACACTTGTCAAGGTGCACACAGATGACAACCCTGCAGATCTTTTGACCAAGAGTCTTCCAACAGAGCGGTTTGCATATTGCCGACAGATGATGGGTGTTGGATGAGTAAGTGCATGATCAGCTGTTGTATCATAGTTAGCTGATTCTTTGATCTCCCAAGGTACATTGCCTTTAGGTGGGAGGTTGTTAGGGAATAAAGGCCTAAGTGCCTTGTACTTATAACTTATAAGTTAAAAAGACTTATAAGTGAGGGGGCCCAAGTGTGAATGGCCCCCTAGTCACTTACTCATATACTCAAATATGAAGCCCAAAATGCATAGCGTGGCTTCTCCCAAAATCCTACGAGCCCTCTCTCTCTCTCTCACGTTCTTTCTCTGCGCAAGCTCCTTCTGCGCCAATCTCCTCTTCTCCTTCACTCTCATTGCATAGGACAGCAAGTGGGCTCTCTCTCTTGCTCCCCCACAGGAGTGATGCCCTGCACGCTACGCACTGCTCTCTCTCTCCCGTATGAGCAGTATGTTATGCCTCTCTAGTGGGCTTTTCATTTGACCAATGTACAGTTATGTGGGTTCATGCGCGATTGCCGAGGCAAGAGCCTCTTGCATAGGTACTGGATTAGCTAGCGGCTAATCCCCCGCAAGTACAGGTGAATTCGGAGAGGTTTCACGTGAGAAATCTCGTCCGATTCAAAGGGCAAGTAGCCCTACAGGTGCGGGAGCTCGAGGTCTTGCTACAGATGCGACCGGCACGCCCAAAACAGGGAATTACAGCCTGCTGGGTATTTTTGCAGGTTTAGGGTTTTGGCCCTAAACAGACCCTACTACCCCCAGGAGGTTCGGGGACGCGAGGGGGCCGCTGTACAGGTGATTTGGCGCATTTTCGGGGCAGAAAACAGAGAATTCAGCGTGCTGCAGATTCTCGCCAGGTTTTGCAAGGTGTCCGTATGCGTCGGGAAAGTCACCTATTGTGTGGGGATACTGACTGTGAAGCGTCCTAGTACAATTATGTTGCCGAAATCGGGCCAGAACAGGTGTTTCTTAGCCTAGATTGTACGGGGCAGCTTGTAGGAGATCATAGGTTTTATTCCCTCTGTTAAAGAATAAAGAAATACCGAAAGGGGCGCCAATTTTGGGGCCTACAGGTTGTCGGTGTCTGCTTGGAGCATTCTAGCTCCCGAGCCGTGTGTGTACTTAGATGTTAATCCTCGTTACAGGTTATCTTTGCAAAGTACTTTGTGTGTGTCTAAAGTAAAGAATTTCGGGTGAAAGCCAACGCCTACCGCCCCACGGGCCGGTTCCATGGTTCCATTGCCGGGATATCGATCACTTTTTCCTCAAAGAGTGAGCCTAGGTTGTTTTGGGTAAAGACACAGAGTGCAGGAACGTGGGATTATACGATGGCAGACAAGGGGAAGGGCATGATGGAAGAGGGTTCCTCTTCAAAGGACAGGTAGGAGATCCCTATGGTTTTCGAGATTGGCGAGAGCTCACGGCCACGTCAGTCTGTACCTCCTGTCAATGTGAATGTCCCTCCAGTAGTACAGGGCTTTATGGCTGGGCAACTTGAGGATGATGCGTTCAAGACTCAGTTAGTTGCCGCGGTGAATGTCTTTTCGCAGCTGGTGTAGAATCCAAGGTTTATGGAGTTCTTGCAAGTGCCACCAGTGCAACAACAAAATAGGCAACCTACGCCGCGTACGGAGCTTGTTGATGCTCAAGCCCAGGTACTTCATGCAGCTCAGGAGGAAAGGGAACACTCGCATGTTGCGGAGTCAGGGTCTCCAAAACAGGTTCCTCCTGTGCTTGAACAGGTGGCTAGAGCGCCTATTCCACAAGTTATGCCAGTTCAGCCCACCACCTTTCAGAGCCAGCATGCTGTCTTGAATGGACACGGAACTGGATACCAGGCTATGCACTCAGTTTTTCCACCACCCACGGTACATCCTGGGTATTTCGAGGGTGGATCAGTGTTCCAAAGTATGGCTGGTTATGCGCGCGGAAGTCGCCGTACATGCCAGGAACAGTGTTTGGGGGTATGCAAAGCGTCATGCCAAACCCCATGTATGGTAGTATCGGCATGCAGCAGGGTTTTCAGAGCAACCACGGCCAGTTTGGGGTGCCGCAGGGTCATTTTGACATGGCTGGTTTTTCTGGACAGCAGCCAGATATCGCGCCTCTGACGGAAAATGTGAATGGCCAAGATGTGCCGATCATGCCTACTACAGTGCCCATGTTGCAGACCATTCCATATGACAACTTGGGGGCACTAGAGAAGCCGAAGGCTTACAAAGAAGGTGGTGCAGCTGTAAAGTTCAGTACCTTCAGTGGTTTTGAGGCTAAGACAAAGGCTCTTACCTTTCTCCAGCAGTTTGATACAGCATATGCAGGAGGAATTTTACAGAGGCTTCGAAAGTTAGGAAAGCTGCCACTTTCTTAAAGGACAATGCTCTCACATGGTGGACTACATTGTTAATGCAAGGACAGGCACCCGCCACTTGGGTTTACTTCAAGCAAATGTTTGCATCTGCTTGGTTGTCAAATGAATTTGAAGCCGATGGCATGACAGATTGGCACCAGCTTACTTCAGCTTCGTGCAAGAGCTTGCTGGAGTACAATAGGAGGTTTTGTAAAGCGTTACTCTCAGTGACCTCCTACAGATTTGTGCCATTGACAGAGCAGATAGAGAAGTACTGTTGGGGGCTGCCTAAAGGGCTTTGCGATTATTGTACAAAGAACAGACTGGCTACCCTCACTCAGCTTATGGAAGTTGCTGACACTGGTCTTGCCTTCTTGAAAGGAGAGGACAGTGGATTTTCGAGCAACGACAAAGGAGGGCAGCAAAAGAAAAATTCAGCGAAGAAGCCCTTTGTGAAAACGGCTCCTGATGCGTCACAGGGGTCAGAAAAGGCCACCAAAGACAAGGATTCAGCCGGGACTTCTGGAGCGCAGGCAAAGAAACAGAAAAAGAAGCCTTTGCCGTAAGTCGCTCGAGGAAAAGAAGGTCCTAATGGCTGAGAACAAATGCTTTATATGCGAGCAGCCTGGTCACTTTGCTATCAATTGTCCACAAAGAAAAAGACCAGCTGACTCAGAGGATAAAGAAGACCAGAAAGGCAAGAAGCCTAAACCCACGGAAGGTTTAGTGCCAGACATGGTGGGTGATAGGCCCAGCACAGATGCCAGTGAGTTATGCAGGGCATGGGGTAAACTTAGGGATCAGACGGCACTCATCTTCTTTGATCCAGGTGCCAAAGCCAACTTTATCTCACTAGAGTTAGCTATGAAGCTGGGCATCAGAGCTGAAGAGATGGGGTACACACCAGAGGCAGGGTTGGCATGTCGTGGCTACTCAGAGTGTGTTACTCCCATCATTGAAAACTGCGTCTGCATATTCAGTCGTATGTGGACACATAAGTGTTCTACATCATGCCGCTGGAAGGTTGTGACGCCTTGTTGGGGATCCCGTGGATGTTCCGAGTGCATGGAGTCTTGGATGCCTACAACAAAAAGATCACTGTACAGCATAGGGGCAAAACTCACATCTTGGATGTAAAGCTTAAAGGAGAGTCAGTCCCTATAGTATCTGCTTCTGCTATCACTTCTGTAATAAAGAATCATCTTTCTGTGTACTTGATTTTTGCACATGA
The DNA here is from genome assembly GCF_014529385.1 of Adiantum capillus-veneris. Taxonomy (NCBI): domain Eukaryota; kingdom Viridiplantae; phylum Streptophyta; class Polypodiopsida; order Polypodiales; family Pteridaceae; genus Adiantum; species Adiantum capillus-veneris. Next base: position 12,355,224 of record NC_140956.1, read on the forward strand.
TATCTTAGATAGTGATCAATCAAATTTATCTGTGTTAGATAAAGAAAGGTCAGCATTTTTGCAAAAGTTTAGTGACTGTTTTTCTGATTCATTACTGTCGCAATTGCCGCCAGAGAGACGTGAGGACCATTGGATAGATTTGGTGCTAGGGTGTAGCCCACCAAATAGACCTCCCTACAGGGTTAGCGCGGCGCAGCAGAAAGAGATTTTGGGCCAGGTTGAGAAGTTATTAGAGAAGGGGCTGATTCAGCCTAGTTCTTCACCCTTTTGCTCCCCATTGCTCCTAGTGCAGAGAAGAATGACTCATGGCGCATGTGTATTGATTACCGTGCATTGAATAAGAATACCATCAAGAATAGGTTTCCTATTCCTCGAATTGATGATATTCTCGACCGTTTAGAGGGTGCTGCAATTTTCAGCAAGATAGACCTTAAGAGTGGGTACCATCAGATTCGTATAAGGCCAGAGGATGTGCACAAGACTGCGTTTAGAACGACATTTGGTCTTTATGAGTTTCTAGTGATGCCGTTTGGGCTAACAAATGCTCCTGCCACGTTCAACAGACCGATGGACCAGATTTTTCGCTCGCATCAACAGTTTGTTGGGACGTTCTTCGATGACATGATAGTGTATTCGAAGAATGAAGAGGAGCATAGGCGTCACTTGACCATTGTGTTCGAAGAGCTGCGCAGTCACAGGTTACTTGTCAATCCTAAGAAAAGTGAATTCTTCCTCGAAGAGATCCACTTTCTTGGCCACATAGTCTCAAAGGATGGTGTTAGAATGGATCTCGCAAAGGTCGAAGCTATTAAGACATGGCCAGACTTGAAACTGTGCACGATGTCAGAAGCTTCTTGGGATTGTGTTCCTACTATAGAAGGTTTATCAGAAATTTTGCAGAGATAGCATCGCCTCTTCACGCTTTGCAAAAGAAAGAGGTCACTTTCAGATGGACCCAAAAAGAGATTTCAGCTTTTAGTCTCTTTAAAGGAAAAGGTGACTTCAGATCCAGTTATTGTTTTGCCAGATCTCAGGAAGTCATTTGTGGTCCAGTGTGACGCGTGTGGCAGTAGCATCGGAGCAGTGCTAATGCAAGACGGACGGGTAGTAGCTTATGAAAGCCGAATTTTGCAAGGGCCAGAGGACTATGCAAGTCTATGAGAAAGAGCTCTTGGCTGTCATTCATGCGCTTTCTAGCTGGAAGCACTACTTAGGTGCTAATATTGTTGTCCAAACAAATCATCAGACCTTGCGATACTTCTTGACACAGTCAAAGTCATCCGAAAAGCATATGCGATGGGCAAACATTCTTTCCATGTTCCACTTCTAGATTATGCATATGGAAGGCAAGAAGAATGTTGTGGCTGATGCGTTATCAAGAAAGCCACAAATTTCAGCTGTGTCAATTCCTTATTATGATGAGCTAGATGACATGAAGGAACAATATACTGCTGATGAAGATTTTGCAAGGATCTTTGAACAGTTACAAGAGGGGCAACATCACGAGCACTACCTCCTCAGAGATGGTTTTATGATGATGCATGGCCGACTTTGTGTCACTAGGCCACTGCGACATAAGGTCATGGAAGAGAGTCATGTCCCACTGTATGTAGGGCATCATGGCATTGATGCAACACTTAAAGCGGTAGAGACATTCTTCTAGTGGCCTACCTTGAGGAGCGATGTGGATGCCTTTGTGCGAGTATGCATAGTTTGCCAAAAGGTCAAGTTTGACAGGCAAAAGGCACCAGGGTTGTTACAACCACTGCCGATTTCGGATAAGCCATGGGAAAGCATTGCTATGGACTTTATCTTTGATCTTCCAAGGACGCCAACATGGAATGATGGTATATGGACCATTATCTGCAGGTTCAGCAAGCAGGCCCACTTTATCCCTGTCAGAAAGAAGATAAAATCTGATCAGATGGCACGCTTGTTCATGTACATTGTGCTTTAAGTACCATGGTATCCCACAATCGATTATCAGTGATTGTGATCCTCGCATGACCAGTTTGTTCCGGAGAGGATTGTTTGAGAACATGGACACTACGCTCAAGTTCTCGTCTTCGTTTCATCCACAAACTGATGGACAGTCAGAAGAGGCTAATTCTACTGTCTTAGATCTGCTGAAATGCTATGTGTCAGATAATAAGGGCAAGTGGGAACAGTATTTGCCTATGCTTGAGTATGCGTATAATAATACGGTGCATTCGTCTATTGGCAAAGCACCTTTTGAGATTGTTGAAGGCGGCAAAAAGGTTCCTCCCATTCTGCATACAAAGGACAAGATCTTTGAGGCAGATCGATATGTTGAGAACATGGATGAGATGTATAAGAAAATTGAAGTTGCCTTGGAGAAGACTCAGGCAAAGCAGAAAAAGGCTGCTGATCGTCACCGTCGTGAATTGCTGTTGTCACCTGGTGATTGGGTTCTGTTAAGGTTCGAAAAGACAAGGTTAAAGAAGATGAAGGGCAAGGAACGATGGAAGAGCATGAACTGTCAGAGTCACCAAATGGATTGCAGCTTTACCTTGAAGCCTTTGGGTTACAACCTACTTATGCCCCAACCCAACGTGTGCAAAGGAGGGGTAATGATAGAGCTAGTACATCAAATGTACATATGAATTCAGTGTAATAGATGGAAATAACAAAAGTATGAAGGCCTCATTAAGTCATTTGTATCTATGTGTTATTACCTTTCTTGCGGATACATGCGATGATAAAAGAGTGTTGATAGCACAAGATCATCAATGGCGTGTATTTATGGTATGCAATCGAGGACGTTTGCGATTTCAAGAGGGGGGTATGTCACGGAGACGTGGCAACTGTTAACTATGTCACGAGGACGTGGCAATTGCTAACTTTAGTTGTTGGTTTCTTTCCAATGGGTTTTGTTTTATTTTTGAGACCCTCTTCTTGAAGTAGCAAACGGTCGGACATTGTATGGCCAATGTGTACGGTAGTTTCACCTGTAGATGGGTAGTGGTCGGCACTGGAATTTGTATGGTAAGAGGATGTCTAGGCTCAGAGCAAGATCATACAGGTCCCCCCGTCGCACTTAGCAAGTTGGTGGATACTAGGAAGTGAACTCAATAAAGGCCTAAAGTCAAGGTGTGACTACCAACAGAAAGTATCCGACAATTGGGCCACATTGCGCTTTTGGATACGGTCCCAATGAGGATAGATGGTCAGATGACCATAGGGAGCCCAACGGAATCATTTCCTAAAATCTAGGGAACTGCTATTTTGGGCCACGAAATGTGTTTGTGTCATTACCTCCGGTATGACTAGGGGAACACTTTACAACTCTGTCGCGAAGTCAACTGGGCGACCAGTCGGGAGATTTTTAAGCGGCAAACCCGAAACGGGAAAATGCTTGTAAATGCGCGAAGTGTCAATTTTTCATGCACTTTCCCTTTTCAGAAAAAAGAACGCTGATTTTTAAGCTGGGAAGAGGCCTCATTTGCTCTCTGTCATCACAGGTTAAGAGCTATGGAGTGCTTCCTTTCCCCCTTATGTACAGTGCGGTGCAAGGAGTGATGCCCTGCACGCTACGCACTGCTCTCTCTCCCCTATGAGCAGTATGTTATGCCTCTCTAGTGGGATTTTCATTTGACCAATGTACAGTTATGTGGGTTCATGCGCGATTGCCGAGGCAAGAGCCTCTTGCACAGGTACTGGATTAGCTAGCGGCTAATCCCCCGCAGGTACAGGTGAATTCGGAGAGGTTTCATGTGAGAAATCTCGTCCGATTCAAAGGGCAAGTAGCCCTACAGGTGCGGGAGCTCGAGGTCTTGCTATAGATGCGACCGGCACGTGAAACGGAGCCCAAAACAGGGAATTACAGCCTGCTGTGTATTTTTGCAGGTTTAGGGTTTTGGCCCTAAATAGACCCTAATACCCCCAGGAGGTTTGGGGATGCGAGGGGGCCGCTGTACAGGTGATCTGGCGCATTTTCGGGGCAGAAAACAGAGAATTCAACGTGCTGCAGATTCTCGCCAGGTTTTGCAAAGTGTCCGTATGCGTCAGGAAAGTCATCTATTGCGTGGGGATACTGACTGTGAAGCGTCCTAGTACAGTTATGTTGCCGAAATCGGGCCAAAACTGGTGTTTCTCAACCTGGATTGTGCGGGGCAGCTTGTAGGAGATCACAGGTTTTATTCCCTTTGTTAAAGAATAAAGAAATACCGAAAGGGGCGCTAATTTTGGGGCCTACAGGTTGTCGGCGTCTGCTCGGAGCATTCTAGCTTCTGGGCCGTGTGTGTACTTAGGTGTTAATCCCCGTTACAGGTTATCTTTGCAAAGTACTTTGTGTGTGTCTAAAGTAAAGAATTTCGGGTGAAAGCGAACACCTATCGCCCCACGGGCCGGTTCCAGTAATAGTGTAAATTTGGGGGATTATGGCTCTATACAGATCAGTAATGGGACATGTACGCACCCCGGAGGGGATATCCGATTTAGTTCAGTCCACCATTGGGGTGAAACAGGGCTGCCCATTGTCTCCTATTCTATTTGGTATGTATGTTGATGAGGTGTTTGATTACATTGACAAAGAGGGTGATAGAGGTGCCCCGTTGGCAGGGACGTGGATCCCATTGTTGTTATATGATGATGACATTGTATTGATCTTTGACTCACCAGAGGGTATGCAGGGACGATTGGATGCATTACACAGTTTTGCAAAGGCCAGTGGATTGTCTGTAAACCTTGGTAAAACCAAGGTTATGGTGTTTAACACCACACCACAGAGGATCAAGAGATCAGCACCAAATTTCACATATGGTCTGGAGATTGTAGAGTATACAGATGTATACACTTACCTTGGGTTGTCTTCGGGTCGTGGTTTTCTTTGGGGAGAGCAGTAGAGACTAGACTGACTAGAGCTTATTCGGCCTTGGGAGGCTTGGAGAGGATATGTTCGCAGGTTCAGTTCCAAGAACTTGGGACAAAGTTATGGCTCTTTGATACTTTAGTAGCCTCAGCTATGTTGTATGGGGTGCAGATATGGGGACCTTCTTTAGGCCTGGATGGTTGGAGACGTATGGAGAGGCCCTTGGTATCTATGATTTCTCGATTGATCAGAGCCAAGGCCTCCGTACCCCACGCTATCATTCGAGCAGAGCTAGCTGCCCCTCCTATGGAGATTGAGGCGCTTACCAGACCAATCTCCTTTGCGCACAACTTGTGGGATAGTACTAGAAACAGATATGCTAGATTGGCCCTTGAGTCTTCCAAACAGTAAGCTCTTCAGGGGGACACTTCATGCTGGTATGCACAAATGACATCATGGTTTCAGACGCATGGCTTCACCATGGACAGGCTGCTCCTCTTCCAATACTCTCTTGAGGCACCCTCGATGTCCCTTACAGGGGTGGAGATTACTAGACTCATTCATCAGGACCTTATCAAGCTGGATACCAAGAGGACATGGATAGAGCTACCACGGGAGTTGAGCACAAAGATGGCTTTGTATAGAGAGCATCTTCTCCACCTCATAGGAGATGGGTTTGTGATTCGACCCTGTCACCAGGAGGTGTATTTTTCCTCTTGCCTTCCGTAAATAAGTATTAGATGTTTTTATTTATTTTTACTTGTTTTTCCCGGAACCCTTGAAAAGGTGCAAGTGGACATTGCATGGCCAGTGTGAAACGGCTGCGGTCGAATAGGTTTCTCATATTGGGAGTCTGGGTCGGTCACTCTGGGACTGGTTGGGCCAGTTAGCACTAAACTCTGATGAGTATGGAAGCTCGTGTGCGCCAAACTGGAAGGGCCACTCGTCAAGTCACCGACAACTTTATAAGTTGATAGGGGCTAGTAAATTAACCCACATTGTAGATGTTGGTCAAATGGTAGTCTTCAATGATGGTCAGGAGACCGATAGGGACGCCATGGAAGCATCTCCTAAAATTTAGGGAACTGCTATTTTTGACCGGAAAATGTGTTCACGTCATTAGCTCGAGAATGTCGTGGGGAACATTTCTTAACTCTATGGCTCAGTCAACTGACGTGTAGATTGAGATCTTTTTAGCCGAGTCTGCCAAAGTCGGAAACTGGGCGGCGTGTCGCGTTGTGAGCAAATCTGCCACTCTGGGAGAAGGGGGTGAGCTGTTTATTAGCATTTGGGGCGCCATTTTCAGCTTTCAGGTGGATTGTAGCAGGTATAGAAGCTATGGAATGCTTTCCTTGCCCTCTATGCACAATATGGTGACGGGAGTGATGCCTCGCACGCTACATACTGCTCTCTTTCTCCCCTACGTACAATATGTTATGCCCCACTAGTGGGCTTCTCATTTGACCTATGTACAGCTGTGAGGAAATATGCTTTCATGCTGAGGCCAGAGCCTCTTTGCACAGGAACCGGTGTAGCTAGCTGCTGCACCAAAGCAGGTCCACGAGAGGGTGATAACCTCTCGATTGCGCAGTAAATTCAGCATTGTTTGCTTGCTGTTTTTTACTCTGTTTTGAGACTGCTTTGTGCCCGGGATGCTTCCAGAATCAAGGGGCACCAAGCCCAAGGTGCAAGGAACAGTGTAGGGACCGTCGTGTGCCCAAATCAGGTCAAAAACAGGACTGAACCAGAAATTACAGCAACCTGAAATTTACTGTTTTGTGCTCCCGACTGAGGGATAACGCCAATGGGATAGAGTCTTGAGCTTGGAAACTGATTCGGATTAATTTTGGTACCGTTAAGTTGCCGAAATTTTGCCGAATCTGGAGCGTACTAGCTGGATGCAGCTGTTATCTTCCAGGGACTCTTTTTGTAATTCCCTCTCACTAAATTAAAGAAATACCGAAAGGGGCGCCAGTCTTTGGGGCCTACAGGGTGTCGGTCTCGTGTGCACAGTGACATTCTAGTTGTTGGACGCAACTGTGTTCTCTTCCCTTCTCAGTGCTCTGTGTAAAGTTAACAGGTAATTGAAATAGTACCGCCCTATACGTTGTATAGGCCGGTTATATGGTTCCATCGACGGGATAGTCACTTTTTCTTCAAAAAGTGTAGCGTGGATTGTTGTGGGTGAAAGCAACACAGAGCTTGTCGATATGGCAGAGAAGAGAGACCAAGTACCTGAAGAGGGATCTTCCTCACATGGCACAGAGAAAATTCCTTCAACTGCGTTGCTTAGAACTCAACTGTGTTGCTGCATGGACATGTTTCAGCAGTTGTGTTGATGTATGCTCATGTGTGTGTGTGCGTGTGGTGTGTGTTGTGTTGGGGAGCATATGTTAGTACCTAGTTCTACACCCACTATTGGGCACTGACGACGTTAGTGGGGATGTCGTGGTATTTAGTCAATACTATGCATGATGGAGCTGATGGTTATATTGTCTTGTGGGTGACTACCATGGGTCTATACCTTGCACTTTCTTTCAAGGGTGAATCTGGGCTTATCCTGGATTCATCTAGGTATATTTTTTAGTCGTATTGCGGACATGCAGACTTCACATTGTGAAGTTTTCGTCCGAGTTACGACCAGTTGATATTGTGATAATTCTTTCTATCTTTTGTGGTGCGTATGCCCTATCAACTACCTCATTTTTGTGCTAATTTTTCCGATTTAATGCTTCTTTTAGTGCTAGGCTTCATTATGGCTGAGTCTGCCCTTGATCTCCGGAGTCATGACAGAAACTCAGCACGGTGAACTTTGTGTTGATGTATGCTCATGTGTGTGTGTGCGTGTGGTGTGTGTTGTGTTGGGGAGCATATGTTAGTACCTAGTTCTACACCCACTATTGGGCACTGACGACGTTAGTGGGGATGTCGTGGTATTTAGTCAATACTATGCATGATGGAGCTGATGGTTATATTGTCTTGTGGGTGACTACCATGGGTCTATACCTTGCACTTTCTTTCAAGGGTGAATCTGGGCTTATCCTGGATTCATCTAGGTATATGTTTCAGCAGTTGGCTAACAACCCAAGGATGCAGGAGTTCTTACAGGCTCTGACACAGGTTTTCAGCCTCCTACACAGGGCATGACTGAGCCGTTGCAGGAAAAGGAGATTTCCAATGCGCAGAGGACTCATGATGCTCGAGGGAAAGCCCATGTGGTTGAGCAACTAGCAGTGTCCAATGATCCAAAGCAACTTGCTTTAGCTGGACAGGAACCGTTTGTGAATGGTCAAGGGAGCAATGAACAGGCTATGCGTCAGACCCTTCCATTACCTAATACTTATCTTGGTTATTTTGGAGGTGGTTCAGTGTTTCAAGCTATGGCTGGACCTTCCACAGGTTATATGCCAGGGAATGTGTTCGGGACAATGCAAACAGGCATGGGTAACCCTATGTATGCGAACATGGGTGTCCAACTACGTTTTCAGGGTGCCTATGGGCAGTTTCGAGTGCCTGGAACACAATTTGGTATGCCTGGTTTTTCGCAGCCATACGTACAAAATGCAGATATGATAGGTAAAACAGTTGATGCGAGTGTTGGAATGAACACTCATGGAGCACCACTGTTACAGGTACCTGTTTATGATAATGTGGCTCCTTTGAGTCAGCCTAAGGATTACAAGGAAGGTGGGCAGGGAGTGAAGTTTGAAACTTTCAGAGGAATTGAGGACCAATAGAAGGCTTTGACCTTCATACAGCAGTTTGATGCAGCTTATGCTGGAGGAAACTTCACGGAATCTTCAAAGATACGCAAGGCTGCCACTTTCGTGAAAGGGAATGTGCTCCAGTGGTGGACCGCATTGTTGAACCAGGGTCAGGCCCCAACAACGTGGGTCCAATTCAAACAGCTTTTTGCGCCTGCATGGTTGACAAAAACTTTTGAAATGGATGTGATGACATAATGGCACGAGTTGAATGCTAAACAGTGTGCGAATCTGGCGGAGTACAATAAACGGTTTTGGGCCGCACTGTTACCAGTCATCTCTTGCATGTTTGTGCCTTCGTCAGAACAAATTGAGAAGTACTGTTGCGGATTGCCCAAGAAAATCAGGGACTACTGCACAAAGACTACTATCATGAATATGTTTCAGTTGATAGAGAATGCAAGAGTGGCCAATAATCTGTCGAAGGGAGATTCCGATGGATTTAATAGCCACAAGAAAGGGTCCCAGGGCAAACAGTTTTCAGCCAAGGGCAATGTTGCAGCAAAGCCTTCTGAATCTCCTGCAAAGAATCCCTCCACTGAAGAAGCTGATACGTCCAAGAAGCAGTCTAAATCTTCTTCGGAACGAGGACAAGGACAAAAAAGGCATTTTTCTGGCAAAACTTTTCAAGAAAGGAAAGCTCTTAGGGAGGCCAAGAAATGCTACATTTGTGAACAGGAAGGACACTTTGCAAATGAGTGCCCACAGAAGAAGTCACATGATAAGGATGACAAGTCAGAGCATAAAGGGAAGAAGCCAAAGCCGAGTGCAGGACTTGTTCCAGATTTGGTTGGAGACCAGCCAAACACAGATGCCACGGAGCTGTGTAGAGCTTGGGGCAAAGTTAGAGACCAGACAGTGCTGGTTTTCTTTGATCCAGGAGCCCGTGCAAATTTCATATCACCAGAATTGGCATCAAAGTTGGGCATTCGTGCAGAGGAGATGGGTATGACAGGGGAAGCAGGTTTGGCATGCCCAGGTCATTCAGAGCCTGTTACTCCCATTTTGGGAAAGCTTCGTTTGCACATTCAGAGCTATCTCGATGCGGAAGAATTTCATATTATGCCACTGGAGGGCTGTGATGTGTTACTGGGTATCCCATGGTGTTACAGGTTGCATGCTATGGTGGATACTTACAACAAAAAGATTACCCTTGTACATAGAGGAAAGGCTCATGTCCTTGATGTAAAGCTTAAAGGCGAGTCTGTTCCAGTTGTTTCTGCTTCTGCTATTTCATATGTAATAAAGAATCATCTTTCTGCGTACTTGATCTTTGCAAAAGAAGTACCTCAAGTTGTATCTAATTTGTCTACCTTAGATAAAGACAGGTCAACTTTTTTGAGTGGTTTCAGTGATTGTTTTTCGGACTCTTTGCCAGGGGAGTTACCTCCCGAGAGACCTGAGGATCATACTATAGATCTTGTGCCAGGTTCTAGTCCACCGAATAGACCACCATATAGGGTTAGTGCAGCCCAACAGAAAGAGATTATGTGTCAGGTCAACGAGCTTTTAGAGAAGGGGCTGATTCAGCCCAGTTCATCCCCTTTTTGTTCGCCTGTACTCTTAGTGTAGAAGAAGGATGGTTCATGGCGCATGTGCATTGACTATCGCGCCTTGAATAAGAATACTATCAAGAACAGGTGCCCCATACCGAGGATAGATGACATTCTTGATCGGCTTGAGGGAGCATCATTGTTTACAAGAATAGACCTAAAGAGCGGGTATCATCAGATATGCATTAGACCAGAAGATGTCCATAAGACTGCGTTCAGGACAACATTTGGTCTCTATGAGTTTCTTGTCATGCCATTTGGTCTCACAAATGCTCCCGCCACATTTAATAGAATGATGGACAGAATTTTTAGACCACATAGAAACTTCGTGGGTACCTTCTTTGATGACATGATTGTCTACTCAAAGTCTGAAGAGGAGCATAGGGATCACTTGACCGCAATTTTCAATGAGCTACGCAAGAACAGGCTACTCATTAATGCGAAGAAGAGTGAGTTCTTTTTGCAAGAGATTCGCTTCCTTGGGCACATTGTTTGAAAGGATGGGGTACGCATGGATCCTGCCGAAGTGGAAGCAATTAGGTCATGGCCAGACTTGAAGTCCGTACATGACATTCGAAGCTTTCTAGGCTTATGTTCCTACTACAGGAGGTTCATCCGAAATTTTGCTGAGATTGCTTCTCCACTCCATGCACTGCAAGGAAAAGGAGTTACTTTCAAGTGGACAGCCAAGGAAATTTTAGCGTTCAAACACTTGAAAGAGAAGCTGACTTCAGATCCGGTAATCATTTTGCCAGATCTTTCCAAACCTTTTGTGGTTCAATGTGATGCGTGTGGCCATAGTCTTGGTGCAGTTCTAATGCAGAATGGCCGAGTAGTCGCATATGAGAACATAATTCTTTTGAAGACTGAAAGAAACTTGCAAGTTTATGAGAAACAATTGCTGGCAGTAATTCATGCTTTCACTAGTTGGAAACACTATCTGCTAGGGGCTGATTTTGTTGTCCAAACGGATCATCAAACCTTGCAATATTTTCTCACACAGACGAAGTTGTCTCAGAAGCACATGCGATGGTCAATGTTCCATTTTCAGATTGTGCATGTGCAAGGGAAAAAGAACGTGGTGGCTGATGCGTTGTCACGAAAGTCCCAAATTTCAGCAGTGTCAATTCCGTACCATTGTGAACTAGACGAAATGAAGACACAATATGCTGAAGATTCAGATTTTGCAAGGATCTATGACCAGCTTGTTGATATGCAACATCATGAGCACTATATGCTTAAGAATGACTTTCTCATGAGGCATGGAAAGTTATGCGTTACTAAACAGTTACGACCAAAGATTTTGATGGAAAGTCACGCTCCACCTTATGCTGGGCATTGTGGAATTGATGCAATAGTAAAAGGGGTTGAGGCATTCTTCTATTGGCCAGCTTTGCGTCAAGATGTGGACACATTTGTAAGATCATGCTTAGTATGCCAAAAAGTTAAATTTGACAGACAAAAGCAACCAGGATTGTTGCAGCCATTGCCGATCCCTGATAGGCCATGGGAAAGGATAGCAATGGACTTTATCTTTGATCTTCCAAGGACGCAAACAGGCAATGATGGGATTTGGACTATCATTTGTAGGTTCAGTAAGCAGGCCCATTTCATTCCTGTGAGGAAGAAGATAAAGCTAGAACACATGGTCAAGATATTCATGAGCAATATCTTTAAATATCATGGGATGCCTCAGTCAATTGTTAGTGACAGGGATCCACGTATGACGAGTCTTTTTTGGAAGGCATTGTTTGAGAACATGGGCACTACACTAAAGTTCTCTTCTTCGTTTCATCCGCAAACTGATGGACAGTCAGAAGAGGCAAATTCTACTGTCTTGGACCTGCTCAAATGTTATGTCTCAGAGCACAAGGCAACTTGGGAACACCATCTTCCATTGGTTGAATATGCTTACAATAACACTGTGCATACATCAACAGGTAAGGCACCATTTGAGATAGTGGAAGGAGGGAGGAAAGTCCCGCCCATTTTGCAGACTAAGGACAAGATATTTGAGGCAGACAAGTATGTGCAAGATATGGATGAAACATACAGGAAGATAAAGATTGCTTTTGAGAAGACTCAGGCTAAGCAAAAGAAAGCTGCTGATCGTCACCGTCGTGAACTTGTATTTTCACTTGGTGATTGGGTACTTTTGCGCTTTGAAAAGGCCAGGTTTAAGGAAAAGGAAAGGCAAGGAACGCTTGTTTCCTAAACTCAATATGCGATATTGTGGTCCTTTTCAGATTTTAGAAAAGATCAGCGATGTAGCTTCCAGGTTAAAGCTACCAGAAGGCTGGAAAATACATAATGCTTTTCATGTCAGCCTTCTAAGGCCCTTTGTTGGTGATGTGCCAGAGAATATGCTTGATGAGGAACAACCCGAGGTGGAACAATTGGATGGAATCCATGTTCTTCAACAAATATTGACACATAAAGAAAGAAAGGTTAGAGGAAAGGTTGCAAGAGGCTATTTGGTGAAGTTCAAGAACTATCCATTATTAGATGCCAAATGGATGGAAGAGTCTGAAATGATTGATTCACCTCAGCTATTGCAATTGTATCTTGAAGCCTTTCAGATGGAACCCACAGTGACTTGATGCAGCCTTTTTGGAGCAAGGCAAGAGCATGGTTCATGATGCTCAAGAGAGTAGTTAAGCAATTGTATCTACTCTTTCCATACAGAATTGGGCTAGAGAAGTTTGTGCTCAACAGTACACTAGAAGACTTCTATGCTTGATATATGTGTCGTAGCCAGGTTGGTGGGATTGTTTAATCGTCCAACGCTACATTTCCGGAAGTATGTATATCTTGGATTCCCATCATAGAATATATGTGATATCAGGAGATATCCGCATGTATTATTGGCATGCAAGCGAGGTCGCTTGCAGTATTTCAAGGGTGGGGTGTGTCACCAGGAGGTGTATTTTTCCTGTTGCCTTTCGTAAATAAGTATTAGATATTTTTATTTATTTTTACTTGTTTTTCCCGGAACCCTTGAAAAGGTGGAAGTGGACATTGCATGGCCAGTGTGAAACAGCTGCGGTCGAATAGGTTTCTCACATCGGGAGTCTGGGTCGGTCAGTCTGGGACTGGTCGGGCCAGTTAGCATTGAACTCTGATGAGTATGGAAGCTCGTGTGCGCCAAATTGGAATTTGGGCCACTCGTCAAGTCACTGACAACTTTATAAGTTGAAGGGGCTAGTAAATTAACCCACATTGTAGATGTTGGTCAAATGGTAGTCTTCAATGATGGTCAGGAGACTGATAGGGACGCCATGGAAGCATCTCCTAAAATTTAGGGAACTGCTATTTTTGACCGGAAAATGTGTTCGCGTCATTAGCTCGAGAATGTCGTGGGGAACATTTCTTAACTCTATGGCTCAGTCAACTGACGTGTAGATTGAGATCTTTTTAGCCGAGTCTGCCAAAGTCGGAAACTGGGCGACGTGTCGCGCTGTGAGCAAATCTGCCACTCTGGGAGAAGGGGGCGAGTTGTTTATGAGCATTTGGGGCGCCATTTTCAGCTTTCAGGTGGATTGTAGCAGGTATAGAAGCTATGGAATGCTTTCCTTGCCCTCTATGCACAGTATGGTGACGGGAGTGATGCCCCGCACGCTACATACTGCTCTCTTTCTCCCCTATGTACAGTATGTTATGCCCCACTAATGGGCTTCTCATTTGACCTATGTACAGGTGTGGGGAAATATGATTTCATGCCGAGGCCAGAGCCTCTTTGCACAGGAACCGGTGTAGCTAGCTGCTGCACCAAAGGAGGTCCACGAGAGGGTGATAACCTCTCGATTGCGCAGTAAATTCAGCACTGTTTGCTTGCTGTTTTTTACTCTGTTTTGTGCCCAGGATGCTTCCAGAATCAATGGGCACCAAGCCCAAGGTGCAGGGAACAGTGTATGGACCGTCCGTTGCCCAAATCAGGTCAAAAACAGGACTAAACCAGAAATTGCAGCGACCTGAAATTTACTGTTTTGTGCTCCCGACTGAGGGATAACGCCAGTGGGATAGAGTGCTGAGCTTGGAAACTGATTCGGATTAATTTTGGTACGGTTATGTTGCCGAAATTTTGCCGAATCTGGAGCGTACTAGCTGGATGCAGGTGTTATCTTTCAAGGACTCTCTTTTTGTAATTCCCTCTCTCTAAATTAAAGAAATACCGAAAGGGGCGGCAGTCTTTGGGACCTACAGGGTGTCGGTCTCGTGTGCGCAGTGACATTCTAGTCGCTGGACGCAACTGTGTTCTCTTCCCTTCTCAGTGCTCTGTGTAAAGTTAACAGGTAATTGAAATAGTACCGCCCTATACGTTGTATAGGCCGGTTATAGACCCAGCTACATGGACACACATATGTCTCATGGTCTGCGGTGTGTCATTGGTCAGATACGCACATCCTCACATCAACTGGAGATTGAGACTGGTAGATTCAGACGGATACTAGTAGACAGCAGGATATGCCGCTTATGCCAGCTAGAGCCAGAGACAGAGCTACATTACATATGTCTTCACAGTGTACTATGAGATACGGGGCCGTTTCCACTGCTTATTCAGAGAGGGTTTCGGTCCTTTCTCTAAGGTCATGAGTTATGGATCAAAGATGTCTTGGGCTATATCTACTTTAGTTACTCAGATATAGAGACACTTTACTGAGGAAAGATAGAGAGAGAGAGTCCCAGAGACAGATTACAGATTTCTTTTGACTAGATATGGGACAGCAAGAGGAGCAGCCATCACTGCAGAGCTCGGCCCACACTCATTCGACCACTACCGGCACTCTCATCGACCGAGCATTGGAGCTACGGAGACCTAGATAGCCACGATTGAGTAGAGGGGCTACACTGCATCGATAGAGACTACAGCAGAGGATTCGAGACATACTCTCTCGACATCCAAAGTGCAGATGAGGATGGATTCTAGTAGTAGTGTTTTTGTTCTAGTTCTTTTTTGTACCCAGACATGGTATCAGATTCACTATTTTGTAACAATTTGGACTCATAGGTTATTTTGGCCTTTTGAAAACGTTAATATAACATTTCATCTCTCTCTCTCTCTCTCTCTCTCTCTCTCTCTCTCTCTCTCTCTCTCTCTCTCTCTCTGCTTCTAGGACAAGCGATGCGGTTCGCCTCAAGCAGGGTGGTTGCTTAGCCGAGGACCTCTCTGCAGATGGACCTGTAGTGATTCGATACACATGAATGATGGACCGACTAGACAATAGCAAAGACTCAGATGCATATCAAGCCCCACCCAAAGCAAAGGCTACATTTAGGGGGGGAAAATGGGGATAGCACATTGTCACCCGGTTCTCTCAAAGCAGGGAAAGTATCCAAGGTAAAGGATGACCTAATATTTGATAAGGTACAAGTGATGATTAAGACGGAGTTGAACCTTATGAGGGGAGACATGAAGAAAGAGATGTATGCAGTTGTGAAGAATTATAGAAATGCTATGTATGCATATATGAGGAAAGAGCTAGATAGAGATGCTTGAGGGCAGAGGTGCAGGTAATGGAAGCAGTGTTGCCAAAAAGGTTAGATGATGATATTGCTACTAGTGAGTCATGGAAATCAGATATCTAAAAATGTATAAGTGCAAAAGATACATTGATTAAGGGAGAACTGGAAGCTTGTAAAAGTATTCATGGAAAGGAGGGAGAAATTCAGCCCTCAGTGATTAAGGAGCTCAAGAAGATCAAAGAACAAGAGAAAAATCTCCGAGAAGAGGAAGAGCAGAAGTCGAGAACAAATTCATCATGGGTGGATGTCCTCACCAAACGCAAAAGAAGGTTGTTGAAGCTGAAGAGTGGCTTGCGATGAAGGGAAAAGCCAAGATGGCTAAGGCTACACCGACAACCACCATTATCAATATGACCATTGAGGAAGAGCAGGAAGGGAGACTCGTGGGCTTTACAAGACTTAAGGACATCGGAAATGTGGAAGAAGTAAAAGAACTCTTGAAACACATGGACATTTCTAAAGCCACACACACAGGTGCATGGAGAGTGGGGAAGAAAGGAAACAGTGGGGAAGGAAGTTTTAAGGAAAGAGCACTCATTTTACGTTTTGCTATTGTGGAAACTAGGAGAAAGTTCTTGAAGAAGAAAGTAACTTTTAAAAAATTGGGATATTCCTAGCCGATGACCTCACTTTTGCGCAAATTGCACACATGCAAGACCTGATGCCAGAAATCAAGGCCGCGACGGAGAAGGAAAAAATTTCTTTCTATAGAGGGAGGAAAGTGGTGATCTTGGAAAGACGCACTATATGACGGTGCAAGATCTATCGGACCAGCCTTAAAATGGTAGTATGGAATTGTAATGGGTCAATCAAGCTAGATGTGATTGCATTTGAGGATAGCTTCATGGGAAGAGATATTATTTTGGTAGATCTGAGACACATCAAACTCCCAGTGTCGCACTTCCTAGAGTGACGGGATACCATTGGGAGACCACTTGTAGACAGGAGGTGAGATCAAAGCATAGAGTGCGTGGGTCAGGAGGCGTGGCGGTTGTATTGAAGGAAGAGTTGCACCCTCTCATTCATATCGTTTGGAGAGATGAGCATGCTAGATTTATGTGGTTCAAGGTGAGAGCAGAGACGGGGAGGCCATTTATATTGCAATATGCTACTTCCTCCTGAGCACATCTCTCTATGCATCGCCCAAGGGGCAGTCACCATACTTGATTTTAGAAGAGGACATATGAGAGTTCTCTAGGGATGGGGATGTCATTCTCCTACGGGACTTCAATGCTAGGATGGGCCACTCTTAAACAACCTTCTATGATACCTTGGAGATGTTAAGAGCATAGTTACCTGGAACGGGATTTCGGAACGGGGAACTGCAACGGGCATGAAACGCCATTCCTTGTTATGGATACTCACGTTTCAAACACGCAACGGGGATTCGGAACGGGAAGGTGGAATGGGAACGGGGAACGGAGACCTGAAAATGGCCATTCGTTAAGAGAGCTGGATGTCAGTGATTTGGGATTAGCCAGGTGCTCACATGATGTGGTGCATAATGAGTATGCGAGATATTTGACAAACATGGGGACTCCACATGGACTCGCCATCTTGGACTACAGAGATTCAAGCAGCAAATGGGTTCACTTGTTTTCCTCACAGACATGGGGCTAGCACAATGGACTATGTTATGGCTCAACCCAGTTATATACAATTTATTTAGGATTTTACAGTCAGCATTCTAGTTTAGTACAGCTTCGTTGGCCCATACACTTACGCATACTTGATACACTTTTACATCAGAGACTGACTCTGTCTGCATGGATAGTATTTACAAATGCTTGGTCACTGATGTCAGAGGAGCCGAGGCACCCATTACAAGAGCTTACCCATATATTGACAGAGACTCTACATGATGCAGTAGTAGAAGCATACCCACACACCAACCTAGGCGCAAACGACGTTCTGGGAGTATGCCCTAGAACAATTGGTATGATGATGAGTGTAGAGAGACGAGAGCCACACTCTAAAGAGAGGTGCTCATGGGAGCCATTACTCATAGACAGTCACAGATAGCCTTCCGATGCCTAGTGCGACGGAAGAAGAGGACTTACCTTGCTTAGTTAGAGGAGGAGGTGTACAAGCTATTCCTTAGTTAAGACTCAGGCGAGGCATGGAGATTTTTTTATGAGCATCCCCGTGTAACAAACTTGGACACTCCAAGTCAAGATTCTTCCACAACACAACAGAGATACACTTCAAAACAATCCACAATTCACAGTTCACAATTGATTTGACACGGCCTAGTGGAGTTCCGTGCCTAGAGATATTGGCCCCAAAGACTGGCGCCCCTTTCGGTATTTCTTTTTGTATTAAATCTGTGCTCAAAGTACAAGAGAGTGGGAGGGTCTCACTCTCAGACTCTACATCCAAATGCTCTGCAAAGTGGGAGCCCTGCCCACACCTATAAAGGTTTACAAGGGATGCTAAAAGCAAAGCCCCAAAAGCTACCCACTTTTAAAAGAGGCTTAAAATAAAGCAAGTATCAAAAAGATTTCTCTCAAAAGCCTTGCGTAGGAAATTGCGTAGAGCAAAAAGCTGGATTTCGTACGCATTTGCCACGTCAGCAGTTTCGTACGATTGTGCCCGCATTTTGCGCCGTGAATTCCGGAAGTGCCACGTCAGCTTTGCAAAGCGTTTTACGGGATTCTGCAGCAGCCAGCGGTGTGTGTGTATCTGGGCTGCCACGTCACTGGTTTGTGAAATACCCCCCTCTTGAAAGCATTGTAATCGCCCTCGATTATGCCTGCAAAACAGACAGAGGCCATAAATTGTCTTAGCACACTGACTATTAGTACCGACGTGTTGGGAGCAGTGACTTAGGGACGATGCTGACGATGGGGAGCCATGGTTTATTGAGCGTGTAGCAGGAAGAATTGAACGAGATGAGAAGAGAGAGGAGTCGACTGACCAAAAAAATGGCATTTGTTCGGATTGAGCTTCAGACGTGCCTCCCTGCACCTGAGGAAGATGTCAGAGAGCTGAGCGAGGTGCTCCTCGAGATTCTCCACCAGGGTTGAACATTGAGCACCCGAGAAGGTTGAAAAATCGTTCATGAATATGCAAAGATGATCCGTGAGCAAAGGACAAAAGATGAGATAAACTGTGCGATTGAAAGACGGTGGAGCATTTTTCAGCCGGAAAGACATTCGAGTGTAAATGAAAATACCCTAGGGAGTCACAAAAGCCGTTTTGAGCTGATCACCTGGATGGATGCCCAACTGATTGTAGCCACTGAACCCATCCATGAAATGATTGTAACCACTGAACCCACCCATGAAACTATAAAGTACGTGCCCTGCCACATCCTCGAGCACACACTCTGTGAATGGTGTGGGGAAACCATTTGGGATAGTTTTCTTGTTCAAAGCGCGATAGTCGACGCACACGCGGATTTTATTGGATTGCTTCTTAGGCGCTATGACCATGGGTGATAGCCACTCAGAGTGCTCCATTGGTACAATGATCCCTGCTTGCATTTTTTCTAGCTCTCTCTTGACAACTTCTGCATACTTAGGGTTGAGCTTGTAAGCTCGGTCTCTGAATGGTTTATCCCTTCGGCCAGAGGGATAGTATTGACTCCCAATTCTGGTGGAATGCCTTCCATCTTTGTAAGACCAAGCAAAAACATCTTTAAAGGAGTGCATAAAAGAGACTACCTAATCAAGTAGCGTCGGATGATCCCATAACCGAGCGACTAAGAGGATGTGCTGAGGGTCGTCAGGGGCACCCAGGTTGACTTCTCTGATTGGGTCAGGAGCAGGTGTAGCTGGTGAAGGTGCATCAGAACATGAAGATTGAGCCGCCTCTTAGAGCTTTGAGACATCATGGGCTGGTGTCTGATCGATGTGAAAATCAGCATACTCCTCTTGTAACCATCCTGGTGGAAGCTCCTCGAAGGGTAAATCCTCAATAGAGTGCTTTTGCGTGGGCGGGTAGTTGGACACAAAGGAGGCTAAGGGGAGTGGTGAGACGTTGGTGAACTCTTGCAAAGGAGATTTCTTTCCGCTTCAATGAGGTGTGAGAGGTTTACCAAGGCAGTTAACTTCCATCAAGGGGGCAACAGACGCATGACAAAGAACTATGATGAACCACTGGATCCATACCTCCTTCGAGTCGAATTGGTTTCATTGGGGAGCCAGGAGTATGTATCCACATGGTGTCATTTCCCCAATCGTGAAGTGCTTTAGTGTGCCGCAGCCATGGTCTACCGATGAGCAAAGGAAATCCTCCCTCAACCTGGGGAAGACAAACCACAACAAAATCCAAATTAAATGTGAAGTGTTGTACCTGCATAGGCACCTTGTCACCCACTGGGTAGACTGTCCTTTGGTCGGCCAATGTAACTGTGAAGGGAGCAGGGCCGGTAGGCTGCAGACCTAAAGCCAACATAGTGAACTCCGACATCATATTGATGCCAAATCCACCATCGACTATGACACCGGAGAATTGGCACCCAAGAATAGATACAATGAAACAAGGACTCTCATAATCGGTGAGGGGAGCGGTGGGATAGGAAATCATGTAGGACTCTGAGGGCTGTACAGGGACGTGCCTGCCACTAGGCCCTACACCTGGGTACAAAGACTGAATGACTGTAAGGGTGTCACTTCTTAGATTTGCATCGAGCTTTAGCATGTCGTAAAGGAAGACTTGCTGAAAGGTGTTCCTCAGGATAGTTTCCGCTGTAGGCTTCTCGCTTTTGGTCAAGGCGTGTTCTGGGACCATGATCTGTTGCAAGTCAGCTATGGCTTCCAAGAAGGCCCCATCAATATCAGATAGCATAGAAGTCGGTCGGCTGTCGGCACCAAGGGGTGGCTTGTCAGATGTTGCAGACGGACTAGGTCATTGAGGAGGAAATGAAAGAGCTGGACCTTCAAGAAGACTGAGGCCTAGCGCTGCTCGTTGTGACCTAGTGAGGACGCCAATGGGCCTCTCCACTTGCTGTACCTATCCGTAGGGGTAATCACATGTGTAGCAGGCAACGATTGAGGAATGGTACTTACCGCAATCAGGTTGATCTTCGGAAATGTGAACTTTTGTTGGTTCTGACTGAGGTTGGAAGAGGTGGATCTATTGCTTGGGACAATCTTTACTGGAGTGATCCTTAGCCTCAGGGCAATGACGGCAAGGCGGAGACCCTTCGGGCAAGGGAGGTTGCTTTGGTGATGCCCATAGTCCCCGCACCTGTAGCACAAAATGGGGTGATTGGACTGACAAGGTGGGGGACGAGGTGGTCTCTGCTCTTGCTGCATGGGGGTGGAAGCTGAGGTGTAGAAGCTCTGAGGACCTGAGGGGGCACTAGCATGATAAAAACTTTGAGATGGAAAGGCGCTTTGCATACCTTGCATAGTAGGAGGGGTTGTCAACAGAGGGGGCATGTGGTTTGGATGGCCATAGGGAGAAACCATATTGGATGTAGGAGCCAAGCCATGTTGAAGCATAGGGGCGAGGCTCTGCAGTAATTGCCGCAGTCGCTTCAGATGGTAGCACTCCTTGTCATCATGGCCAGACTTCTCACAGAAGTGACAGTAAGCTTGAAGCGGGCATTCCTACGGAGGATGCCCGGGAGAACGGCAGGAGCTACATCAGATCACAGTGTTAGAATCCTGATGAGCCTTGAGCTCCTCCAGCTCTTGCTTGATCCGGTCCAAAGCTTCTTGATGTGGAGGCTTCTCCTGTAGAAGAGAATGATCTCTCCTCTTGAAGAGCTTGTTGTAACTTCAGGGCTTTGAGGTCCCTGCATAAAGAAGGAAAAGGGTCAGAGGGACTTTCCAAAATATTGAGGCAGTCTCTACCTGAGGAGAGTCAGTGAACAACTTCCTGCCCCCTCTATCCTAGTAGCAGCGACAACAAATTCTTCCAGAGTGACTTCAGGTCGGAGACTCTCTCTGAGTTTTTGTTGAGAAGTCTTAGGAAGAGCCTTCTCTACCCACTTCTTGACCATGCATTCTCCTGGTTGTTGAGGAAGCTTTGCGACCAGAGACTTTGTCCTTGTCATGAGTTCTGCAAAAGTCTCATGCGGCTGTAGCATGAGGTTGGCCAATTCATCCAAAACCTTTTCTTGGAAGTCCCTTGGTCTGAAAGCTTCACAGAACTGCCTTCATAACGTGTCCCAAGTCGTAAAATGGTTCTCAGCAAACTGACTGTACCATTTATCGGCTAAGCCATCCAAGGTTGAAGGAAAGAGCACTAGGTAGGCGTCTTCTCTGTTGAGCCCACGACCCTTGCAGAGGGAGACAAATCTCCTAGCATGGTCGTCTGCATCCTCTGTGGAGAGTCCTCTGAAAGTCGGAAACTTTATATTCACCTTAGCCAGGAGGCTTGTGAGCTCCTCCATGGCTGCCTGTTCAGAAGCGTGTTGTTCAAGAGCTTGTTGTAACACAGGGGGCGAGAACTGTACTGGGGAAGGTGACCTGGGAGGTGAAGAACTTTTTGAGAGAGTGGAGGTAACCGCGTGGGAAGGTAGGGGTAACGGGGCTGGTGGACTTCTACTCGGCACAAAGGGTTGGCGCTCTCGATGGTAGTACTTCAAAGGGCTCAGTAATGGACTTTGTCAATCTTTGGACTGCCTCGTATGTGCCATGCAGTAATCAGAAACCACCAAGCTTTGGGCACTAAGACTTTTACTTAGCTGGTCTAGACTCCACTAGACCAGTGTGAGTGACGTGAATGAGAGACTAGCCAAGGACGAGTGACTAGACCGGACCAGAGACTAGACCAGGACGACTGACTAGACCGGCGGACGAGAGATTAGACCAGGTCGAGTGACTAGACCAAGACGAGTGACTAGACCAGCTAGTCTAGGACTGAGCTGGATAGACCAAGCTGGACTACTCTAGTCCAAACTAGCAGACCAACATAGGCGAGAGCTTAAACGAGCTAGCTCTTGGACTCATAGGCATAGCGGAGTGAAACTTAAGTTGAGGTCCCACCGGGCGTGCCAAAAAATGAGAGCACCTGAAGCGGGAATAATGTGTCGTGCTCTCCACTGTCGGTGCTCCTCAGTGCAATGTGCGTGAAATCTCACTCCAATAGAATGAAAACACTGCAGACGAAGCGACTCAACAACAAAATCAATAGTAGAACTTGAACAATAGAGAACTCGACTAACTCAGATGAACCTGTACAGACTCTGGCATGGCAGCACCCTCAGCTCCAAGCCCAGAACTCACGGGTACAAAGGGGGGTGTTGAGGCTCAAAATGTGCAGAGAGGGTCTTGTGTGTGATCGAGACTCGACTCGACGCTAGACTCAAAACTCATAAAACCATCTAGAACCGTCTATCCGACTCAAGAAAATGTGAGCATATATACAACCCCAAAGGAAACCAACAGATAACATCAAATATCTCTGACGGTCCAGCTGCACCTATCCCCAAACTGTGGCAAAGAAGAACTGGCCACGGCGTCCTCTAAACCACTACTCCTACCACGTGTCGAGTCCACCAAGTGTGAACATTGTCTTGTCTTTCCGTGTAGAGTGACACTGTAGCTCAACTACAATTAGAGTAGGCATCCATGATGGGTTTGTGACGTGGGAGGCAGTTGCATGGCTCTGACGGTCCAGCTGCACCTATCCCCAAACTGTGGCAGAAAAGAATCGTCCACGGTGTCCTCTAAACCTCTACTCCTACCACGTGTCAAGTCCACCAAGTGTGAACCCATGACCAACTGTAACTGTCGTGTCTTTCCGTGTAGAGTGACACTGTAGCTCAGCTACAATTAGAGTAGGCATCCATGATGGGTTTGTGATGTGGGAGGCAGTTGCATGGCTTTTGCAATTTCTAGGGTCACACCTTTTTTCGAGGCTTGCCGACAGATCTAGGTGGCGAGAGAATTCACAATGAGATCAGGAGCGGTGGAGAAACGTGCTATGCTTGGCAACGCTTTGGTCGATATGTATTGCTAATGGGGCGCCCTTGCAAAAGCACATAAAGTTGTTGATAAGCTTTTTGTTCAAAATGTCGTCCCGTGGAATGCGTCGATTGCAGGATACGCCCAACATTACTGTGGCAAGGAATCTCTAGTTTGTTTTAGCCGAATGTGAAGGGACGGCCTTTCTTTAATTGCAATCGCCTATGCTTGCACCTTGAAGGCATGTGGCCTTATCCAAGACCTTCACATGGGTGAGAGAATTCACAATGATATCAAGTTTTATTGGAGAAATGTGCAGTGAGCTTGGCGATGCTTTTGTCAATATGTATGTCAAATGTGGTGCCCTTATGAAAGTTGTTGATGAGCTTTCTGCTCAAAAGTCGTCTCTTGGAACATGTCAATTGCAGGATATGCCCAACATGGCTATGGAAAGGAAGCTCTGTCCTGTTTTAACCGAATTCCTTTCGCCTAAGTTACCGTGCTCTGCTTTGTGAAGAGATGATGATGGAGATTGTAGCAGATATGATCGACACCATGATGGTGATCGTGGTAGGCATGATTGACAAGACAGAAGTATCAAAGACGTAGAGACGATGACAGAGAGGCTAAAGTATAACGGATCTTAGCCACAAGGATGGTGATCTAAGGACTTGCAGAGAGCATGATGATCGCAGGGATACACGTGTAGAAAACGTTTGGCGAAAACTTCAAAGAGAATGGCATTGAGCTTCTTGAATACTACGGCAAAATTCTGCTCACCAGCTTAGAACACAAAAGAGAGCATTCGGATTCAACCTTCCCTGGGCTTCCTGTCCTCGTTCCTGTCTCTGATGGTAGAGGGAGAATCAAAGGTCTACAATAGGAGCTTGAGCATGATGCAAGGAACAAAACAAAAGCAGCGGTGATGGTAGACATGATAGCAGTCGTTTTGATGGCAGAATTTACAAAAGAGATGGTGATGGAGATCGGAGTAGACATAATGGAGACGATGGACATCGTGGTAGAAATGATCAACACGAGAGAAGTATGAAAGACGAAAAGACCATGACAGAGAGGCTGAATGTAGAAGGGATGTTAGCCATAGAGAGGTGATTGAAGGACTCACAGAGAGCATGATGATCACAGGGATATATACCATGGATATGCAGAAAATGTTCGGCCAAAGCCTGAAAGAGAATGGCCCTAAGCTTTGTGAGTACTTTAACAGAAGTTTCTCAGGAGGATAGAAACACGAAAGGGAGCATTTAGATTCAACCTTGTCTTATGGTCCTTGATGACTGAGGAACAATCAAAGATTTGTGAAAGGAGCTTGAGCATGAGGCGAGGGAACAACACAAAAGCAATGGTGATGGTAGACATGATAGCAGAAGTGAACACGATCGTTGATGTGATGGTAGAAATCGCAGAAGAGATGATGCTGGAGATCGTAGTAGACATGATTGACGTGAGAGTAGTATGAAAGACGAAGAGACCATGACAAAGAGGCTGAATGTAGAAGGGATGTTAACCTCAAGTATCATGATCGAAGGACTTACAGAGAGCATGATGATTGCAGGGATAGATATAATAAATATATAGAAAATGTTTGCCCAAAGCCTCAAAGAGAATGGTGTTGAGCTTTTTGAGTACCTCGACCAAAGTTTTCTCACGAGCATAGAAACACAAAAGGAAGCAGTTAGATTCAGTCACTGACGACAGAGGGGGAATCAAAGATCTACAAAAGAAGCATAAGGCGGGAACAACACAAAAGCAGTGTTGATGGTAGACATGATAGCAAAACTAAACAGTGTTGATGGTAGACATGATAGCAAAACTAAACACGTCAGTCGATTTAATGGAAGATGTCACAAAAGAGATGATTTGGAGATTGCAATAGACATGATCGACATGATGATGGACATCATGATAGACATGATCGACGTGAGAGAAGTATGAAAGGAGAAGAGACCATGACAGAGAGGTTGAATGTACAAGGGATGTTACCCACGAGTATCGTGGTCGAAGTACTCACAGAGAGCATGATGTGTGGTGACTGAAGGAGACACAGAAACGAACAAAACTCCATTTCAAAAACTCGTAAAGGTTCGTTATCTGCATCCAAATCTCCATGTCTATGTGTTTGCTTGGACTACAAAACTAGACTACGGGGCATGCACAACTTCCGTTTCTTATGATTTTTTGGGGGCTGCGTCAACTCTCCACCAGAAATTTGTATGGCACTTTTGTATGACGTGCACCAAATGGTTTGTTGTTTGTGGCATTTTCTAGTTGCATAATGAAAAGTTTAACTAGTCATATGGTTTTCATGTAGCTTTACAAAACAATGTTCTTTGTTTGCACACTCGCTTGACTCCATGACCAGGTCAATAGTCCAGTTTAATTTTTGGGTATATCTACACTACAATCTACTATATGTAAGCATATTATTTCTACTCGCAACAACACATCAACACTATAAAGCATCAACAACTTTCTATGGCAAGTCTACCAAGCAAGACCAGTTTTGATTCTAGCAAAAACAGCTATGGAGAATAATAATGTTCTTGGGATATATTGTGGTGTGTCTGTCTGGAAGGACTAGTGTGAAGGCATCCTTGTAACCAACTCATCATAATATAAGGAACTGCCCTCACATACCTGAGGAAAGCTATTCTTGGGTTCATTCTTCTTGTAAGAAGCACATTACATTGTGATTTATCTTTTGGCTGTTTCTAGGCTTAATCCTGGCATAAATCCTTATACTGGATAAGTTTTCTATCGAAGGACCTTTTGGCATTGTTCTGATTTGTACTTTCTTGAGTCGATTGTAGTTTTTCCGGATGAGGTTTTCTGAGGTTGGATAATTCGAGATTTTTGAGTAAGACATGGGCTTCTGAGTACTCGTATGGAAACTCTGGGTTTGCGTTTATGAGACCAACATGATATTGTCTTCATAGCGCAGAAGTAAGTTGCTAACTATGGCAAAGATGTTATACTTGTGAATAGTGGATGGATGTTCCTACACGAGATGCACTTCTCTTGCTTCTTAGTTCGCTATGATTGTCGGTAAGGGTTTTACATGTGAGATATCACAAGCTTTTTGAGTGAGATGTGAGGACCCTTTGCTTAGAAATACTAGTACGGCCGGCTGCCTTCAGCGGCCTCTCTCTCTCCCCCTCTCTCCCTCTTTATCGCGTGCGAACGAGCTTTTTTTAGTTTTGGACTTTAGCCTTCAGGTTGCAGATTGCAACACGTGTAAAGGGCTTCCCCTTCCGCCATATTATGTTAGTAGATTAGCCTTCAGGTTGCATATTGTGACACGTGTAAAGGGCTCCCCCTTCCGCCATATTATGTTAGTAGATGTGACTTAAGAGGGCTCCCCCAGACTTTCTAAAGGTGATATTAGGGGGCCCTCTAAAAGAATAATGCGGGCTCCACAGGCCGCCTTCAAAACCGAAGAAATCCAAAGGGCCCTTGGTTATGGGCACACAAACAAAATTTCAAGGGGCCATTCAAATTAAAGAGGATCCTTTTCTAAGACTCCCTTTGAATGGGTCCATGTGGGAGGGCTCTTAGTCGCATAAGTAATGGCAAAGATGTCTCGGCTTTAGTGAACAAAAAATTGCTCGTTGCTCCTAGTGATCCGGCCATCGCATCTCCCACTCCCCCTTGCGCATCCTCCCCTCATGTCCCCCTGTCATCTCTACCCACGCCCTCCCTGTTGCCTTCCTGCCTCCTCACGAACTGCCACTCGCCCTGCCCTGCCCTTTGCACCCACTGCCCTCCCCCCATCCCCTCCTCGCTCATGGTGCCTCTTCATTGCCTTTGCATGTTGCCCCTCCCAATCCTCACTAGTTGACCAATTTTAACATTCGTCGACGATGGGATTTCTTCGACTAGGACTTTATGTGGTTTGTTGGCGACCCATCTCCCGACCTCAAGGCATCTTGTTTCAATGCACATGTTCTCTTTCTGGCAGCCAGAGCTGCCGAGGCCTTGGATACAGTTGTGGGTTTCTCCTTTCCGTTGTGTGGTAGGGACCATAGAGACTCTACATACAATACTAGATTGATTCCAGATCTAGTTTGTTGAGTTCTTGTACCACATGGGGGATCTGGGCATGATTCGTTTTCTCTCATAGATCTCATAAGGATTGTCTCATGGAATGTACAAGGTCTAGGCGGACCCCAGTTTCTATGCTAGAGGGGTCATTTGCGATAGAAGCTTCAAAGATACCTTGTGGGTGGTACAATAGATATTTGTATGCTTCAAGAGCACCACCTTTGTGAGAGCCATATTTGGCGCGGTGGACGTATCTTGGGTGGCCGTTATGAGACTTTTTGGTATGTTGCTTTTGGACATGGCGGCATTCAAGGAGGCGTATGACTATTGTGGACTCATGGCAATAGGCGATTGTAGGCAGAGGTATTATTACTTTTTTTCGAGCATGCACCATTGATTCTTACTTTGTCAGATAGACAGAGGAGTGGCAGTATCATGCTACACATCCCATAGAGGGTTTTGCTAGATACAGAGCTCAGAGAGCATGTTGTGGCGCTTTGGACAACGAGTATGGACCCACAAAGGGACCCTGCTGCTAGAGGGGTCACTAGCCTTGTGGAGCTTAATCATTTCTTCATCGAGGAGTCTGCAACGTGGCTACCACCAGGGACCACAAAAACCAACCTCCTATGAGGCCAAAAATCTGCTCATTGCCTCAACAATGAAAAGAAATAGGAAGAAAGCAAGAGGGTAGCTGTGTCGAACCGATTTTGTGAGCATGAATTGTTCCCCTTGCCAATAGCACTTGGCTATGCGCACACTTGTAGAGAACTGACATTCCTTTAATCCATGCATCTGAAAAGCCCATCCGGTGCATAGTGCCCTCAAGGAAGTCCCAATCAAGTCTGTCATATGCCTTCTCAAAATGGAGAAGAAGTACCACAAGATACTCTCCACGGAGACGAGCGAGAGCAGTCCCCTCTTAAAAAGTGAAAATGTTGTCAAAGATGTTACGCTCCTTGACAAAGCCCGTTGTGTCTCATGTATTATGCTCTCAAGTAGCACATAATTCTCAAACTTAGAGCCTTTGCTAAAATTTTGTAGGCTCAATTGAGAATGGTGATGGGTCGCCATTGTCGAACCTCCCATCCAAGGAGCATCCCTCCGTGGGGATAAGATAGATCAAACCCTCACTCATGATATCCGGTATCCCCCCAGCGTGCAAAATATTTTGGTAGGCACTACAAAGGTCTCGACCAAGAACCTCCCAATACTCCAAGGAGTTGGGAGTCAGATTTGTTAGGGTTCAGGCCATCACTAATTATACACCTTATTCTTTGGTGATTGATTGCTTTGATACAGATTGCTTGCACCATTTTGGCGCATGTTTGTACGCAGATCCTGCTACACTCGCACTGACTACGACTGCATGTACGGTATGTTTGTGCGCAGACCGTGTTACTTTGGCAGTGACTACCGTGTTACGTTGAGTTACGGATATTGCCACTATACGACGCTTGTGGAATAAATTTGGCTTGATATTTTTTGGCAGTCTTGGCTGTTTTTGAGACTCGGTTTGGAAGAGTCCTTTCTGAGACTGTGGCTAATCGAGTCTGTATAGCATTTTGTGAGGGTCGTTGTGTGAGGTTTTTTTAAGCCGAGCACTTGGGGTTGGGGTATCGAGTGTGAGGTGGATTAGGCAACTGGAGGTCCCCTTTCGTGGCCTCGCCATATAGGTTATGTAGCATATCTTGCGATACCTCAAGGGTTTAGCCAACAAGTGCTTACGCTTTGGGAACAGTGATACATCCATAGATGGATACACTGATTCTGATTATGCGGGTTGCGTGGACATTAGGAGATCCACATGTGGCTACGTTTTCTTGAGCGGCAGTCTCTTGGAGATCATGTCTCCAAAATTGCACTTCGTCTTCCACCATTGAGGCTGAATATGTTGCAGTTCCCAATGCCAACTAGGAAGTTGTGTGGTTATCTCGTCTAGTCCGAGACCTTGATATACACCAGACTCTAGTGCTACGTTGTGATAGTCAGAGGACATGAGGGGGTGCAAAGCATGTGTCGGGATATTGTAGAGGATATACCTATAGTGTGGCACAACCCCTCTTGAGGGGGTGCAAAGGATGTGTCAAGATATTGTAGTGGCTTTACCTACAGAGTGGTACACCCCTCTGGCAGCTCCCTGCTCGATGGGGGCTTTCATGCAAGAGGAGGTCCTCATTTCAATAAGGGCTTACTTATACATAGATTCTCGCTTGTACTTTGAGGTTCAAAGAGAGGTCGCCTCCATAGTCACTGTCAAAGGTGGTTAAGTGTTGCTTTCAGTGGATCCGAGTTGTCGACATCAGTGGAAGGACTAGTATCATAGACCTTGACTTGTTAGTTCTTGAGTGTGGACACTGGCGGCGGCCATGGGCTTGGGAAAGCCGTCCTTTGGTGCGATTGTAGTGGGACCTTGGGGAGTGGTTTCCGAGATCCCTTTACTCTAGCTGATCACCTCGGGATCCCCTTCTTCCAATACATACCTCCGAGTTCTAGGCAGAATTTTGGGAGCGCTTGTGGGATAGCAAACAACCAAGGAGAGTCACCATGTTCTAGTGCCTAGTTGGACATCCAGCTACTACAGTCAATTGGTGCACATTGGCATCTTCAGGGAATGTGCCACTTGTGATCCACTTGAGGCCCAACATCACTGTCTGTGGGATTGCCCCATGGCACAAAAGATTTGGCTTCGAATTCTTCAGTTGATGCTTGCTCTTTCTACAGTCAGCCTATACATTTGGGGTGTTGTAGCTTGGTCCACACTCACGCGCCCGACACTTAGCCTTGATATGGCTTCAGTCAGCATGATGATTGTGATACAAGAGGGTTGGCGGCCCACACTTTAGCCCGCCATAGAGCATGTCTCTAAGGAGTTGTTGGGAGCTCATTTGTAGCCTAACACTATGGTTCATGGCCAGCTTGTTTCTTCCAGATCTTCGAGGCTCGATCCGTCCCATTAGTTTGGCTGGAGATGATCCATACACTCAGGGGCCAGTTTGAGAGAGTTAGGGAAGCTTTGACCGCATGCGGAAGTACTGCAAAGCCTTCTTGCGACCTTGCAATCAGGGCCGTTATTCACCATGGTTCATGGTGCACCTACATAGCAGTATCGTCCACGAATATGGTTGTTTCCTCCTTCCATATCTTGATTTAGCCATCATTGTACATATCTTACCTTTTCATTGGGAAAGTCTCCCCACATTTTGACGTAGCCCTTATATAGTTTTCATAACTAATGGAAGGATCTTTTTCTTGCCAAAATAAAAAAGGATGTCTCGGTGGTATTGGAGTCGTTGATGTCAATTTGCAATTCAAGATCTACAGGGAGGATTCCATGGGGGAGGTTGAGTCATGGAGTGTAATAGACTTGGACACTCCAAGCTAAAGATCTATAGCAGCACACGTGATAAAATTGTAAACAATTGAATTGAACTTGAAAAGAGAGAGAAGAGGCCCTGACACTTATTTAAAGGCACGAGACCAAAAGTAACTCACTTTGAAAAGCACTAGCCCCCAAAAGCTTCAAAACAAAAACTAGCGCCCTATTGGGCAGTTTTTGTAAATTGCAAGTCGTCCATATTACCACGTTAGCAATCTTTGCAAAACACAGGCCAATCCGTGCAGCATGCCATGTGTCAGCTTCAATGTTGATTGGGGTCCTTGCTTTATCTTTAGAAAGGTTTAGGTCCCTCGGCCCGGTTATGTCAATTGGGTAGGTTTATCCCTAGGCCTCTCGGCTGGAATCTGCAAATTAGGCCATGCCATGTCACAAATTTTGACATACTCCCCTCTTGAAATAATTGCAATCGCCCTCGATTCAGCTGCAAAACATAGGACAAAAACTACCTCATTAGACATTGACTTGTAAGTACTCACATGCTAGACTGCACACATCTAGCACTTGCACAAAAACGAGAATCACTGAACATTCATATCACATTTACATCATTATCCTCGTCGAGATCTTAGATGAGAATCATGACCTTTTCGACACTTACTCAAACAATACATGCATGACAGAGTATGTGTAACAAATTCATTTTCGGAATTCCCATTTCAAATGTATATCCTCTCATAAACTCATTCAACAAAACATTGTCAGCCTATTAGTATCTCTAAAATATCAAAGAGAAATCACTAACTTTATTTCAATCGAGATAACTTGTTGACAGAGGAGTGGAATAGCTCCCCTCTTGTGCATTCCGCACCACACCAGATTCAACGTGTTGATTCATCGATAAGTTTCAAAATTGGTGCTAAACAAAAAACCTTAAGGTAGAGCTCTAAAATGTGAGGAGAATCTGCTAAGTCTTCCTCCTCCATCCACTTAGCATCAAGAGCCGGACGACTGCTAAACTTGACCAAATATTAATACTCGGGTCTTCTTACCTTTCACTTTCCTTTCCTTGGGTTCCAGTACGTGTTCTAGAATGAGAATTCTTCCGTCTCTTTCACTTTCAATAACTCATTTGGTTCCTTGTCCACTTATACTTTACCTTTGAAAGGTCTCATGAGACTCATATGAAATGCCTCATGAAGCTTCCAAGTATCTGGTAACTTCAATCGGAAGGGTACATCATTTATCTTTTCTTGTCCCTGGAAGGGCCCATAGTATTGCATACTAAGCTTTGAAAAAAGCCTCTCCTTACCCTTCCACTTTCATAGGCATGCTTTCTCAAACCGGAGGAGCACCCAATCAGTTTCCTTCATTGTAAGTCATGTTGATGCTTGCCTGTTTCCTTCTTATGATGCCTTCTTATGTTGTGCTTGAGACTTCTGCAAAGCCTGCCTTACCTTGGCAAAAGCATTATTTAGGTCGATCTGCTTCAAAAATCTTGTCCTTGGTACTTAGAGTCGGTTGAATCTTTCTACCCTCGGCGATCTCAAATGGCACCTTCCCAGAGACGTGTGAATTGTGTACCACTGGCCATTAGAGCAATCAGGGCTCACTTTCGACAATGGTGCCATGGTTTTGACATGGCTTTCGATGTTCTTGTCGAGGAAGCAGACTTTCCGCATGAGGAGAGAGTACCTCCGGCTTCTATCCAGGATTGGTTGTTACAAACTGATGACGTGTGAAGTCACTGAAGACCCGAGTGGTTACAACTTCTCGAGCCTCTAACCCTAGCCGGCTTGCAGATCTCGATCGAGGGGCCTAAACCCTAGAAGCAGAAGAAGATTAAGATCTCACCAACTTACAGATCCTCATCGAGTGGGAAAAAATAATAAAGTTTGATCAACTTATGGCACCATATCTGATGGGACCCAAACCTAATAAGGCAAGACCCACACACACAAATCGCGTAGCAATTAATGTCGTGGCAGGGCAGTACAGATGTCCACAATTTATGTTGACATGCTAGCATGGCATCTGGATTTTCCATTGACATTCTGATAGGGCATTGTACGAAAATTTCCATGTTTTGCGCTGAACAAGATGTGATGTGGCAGTAGCTGTACGGACAACCCATAGGGCGCAAGGATTTTGAGACCAAATGATTTTTGAGTTGATGCTTTTGATACAATTGATTTGAATGGCCAAGGGCCTTCAATATGTGCCAAGGGGTTATACTCTGGCTTGCTTTCACGTGGAGATGTAAAGTAGGGAGTACCAACATTGTACTAAGTTGAAGCAATAAAAAATACTCAAAGAGGTGCCATGGTTTGGGACAAGTGCACTCTGGGGGTGGAACTCCGCCACTTCGTGTCTCATGTGTCGTGCATCTCTTTTAGTTCAGTTGTTTTGAAGTGCGAAAAGTCTGTTCATAGTGTTCTTTTCCATTGGCACGTCGTGCCCTCCCGTTACATTGGTTCCGAGTTTGGCATTGTCTTGGAGACCCTGCGCACGTCGGCTTCAGTCGTTGCCAAGGCAACAAGTATACCTATTGTACGCGTTTTGGTTTGGGACACACTATCTCCCAAAGGTAGTTCTTTTGCCTAGGGTGAGTGGTGGTTGGCTATGCCAGAGCGTGGAGTATTCGGGTCTCTCGAACCAATGTTTTATATGTAGCCATCTCGTGAAGTCTTGTCCTTGTAGAAAACCTTGCCCCGTGACACATGCTCAGCCTTCCAAGGTTGGACCGGCACACACACACACACTCTCTCCTTACGCCTCTTGTTGCCCCAGCTCCCGTAGGCTCCTCTCTGGCCCTTCCCACATACCACCACCGACCCAGAACAGGACATTTTGAGCAGCTCGGAGATCTCTTCGCAGCATTTTCTCTACGAGCCGGTTGGCTCAGGAGGGATTGCCCTACCTGACAATCCCTCCTAAGGACGCCTCTTTTGGTGCAGCTTCTCCCTTTGCGACAATCTCACGAGGGCTGATCTGTTTCGACATTTGCCGATGATGGGATTTCTTCGACTATGATCTTAGGCCGTTTCTTGGCGACCCGTCCCTTGACCTCGAGACAGCTTGTTTCATAGTACATGTTCTCTTTTTGGCATCCCAAGGCACTAAGGCCTTGGATACATCGGTTGGTTTTTATTTTCCAGTGTGTGGCAAGAATCACGTTGAGTGGACTATGCAACAATACTTGACTGGCTCTAGGTCCAGTGTCCTTCAGGTTTCGCACCACACGGGGGACCTGGGAGTGATAGACTTGCTACAAACACTTTGACTGTTAGCCAAGTTCAGTGTGATGTCCCTTGATGCAGTTGGTTGTAAACACATTGTGATCTACTTTTTTGGAATTACCGAGAGTGCTCCTTGCTATGTATTTGTACATGGGAATTCATGGACAGAGGATGTAGCCCAATGGACTACATGCTCTTCTGAAACATGGGTTGGACAGTCCCTTCGGACATGGCTTTCTCGATGTTTTGCCGGATGAGGACTACTCCCCATCCAAGCAAGCCTCGAAGATTGCGAGATTTGCTAGCGCAGCAGTATCGTTTTTCTCTCATTGAACCCATGAGGATTGTCTCATGGAATGTGCAAGGATTAGGTGGACCCTAGTTTCTATGCCAAAGGGGTCGCTTACGTCAGAAGCTTTAGAGATGCCTTGTGGGTGGCATGATAGATATTCTTATGCTTTAGGAGCACCATCTTTGTGAGAGCCATAATCAATGTTGTGGTTAGATCTTGCGTGGCTGCTATGAGACTTTTGGTCAACTTCTTTTGGGCTTGGTGGCATCCAAGGAGGTGTATATATGACTATTGCGGACTCGTGGCAGCAGGCCATTGTGGACATAGGTATTCTTGTGCCAGGCAGGGCACAATGGGTCACCATGCAGGTTCAAGGACGCCCTTTGGGTTTCTTGAACATTTATGCGCCCAACCATGTCAATGCGCGGGCTGAGTTTTGGTCACATATTGTGGAGTCTTCACCTCATGCAAATCAGTGGTGCATTGGGGGGGACTTCAACATGCTAGAGAACTTCTTGGATAGGAGTGGAAGCGGCCATGCTACTACTATTCATGGTGCTGAGCCGGCTCCTTCGGAGACTCCATGTATACTTTAAGGTTTTCAGATGTATGGCAGCATGCAACCTCTCCTTCTCTCTCTGTCGGATCGCAAAGTAGGAGGCGTGAATCTATCTAGGATAGAACGTTTCTACGCTAGTGACCACATTTGTGACTTGGGAGGTTCTGTATACATTTTGGCAAGGATTACCTTTTCTGATCACGCGTCAGTGATTTGTACTGTGTCTGATCAACAGAGGAGCGATTGGGACAGTAAATGTGGACACACAAGGGGAGTGTGCTGCTAGAGCGACCTTTGGCATTGAAGCTTAGTCGTTACTTCCTCCAGGAGTTTACTGCTCGTTTGGCTGCGACCAAGGAGCAGGCGAAACAGCTCCAATGGGGCATTGCTTCCTTACGTAGGATGTAGGAGCATCACGAGATAGCCCTTGGATGTAGGAGAAAATGCAACAGGCTCATCATCATGAATAGTGTAAACACCTATAGCAACCACCTCAATCTCTTCTCATTCATCAATGCTCTATCAACTTCTGCAATGTGCTTGTTCTTTCGCTCAACAACACCAATTTTCTGTGGAGTATGCCTGCAGCATGAAAATTGTCTCTGAATTCCATGTTTTTCAGAAAACCATTGAATTCATTGGAGAAATATTATCGCTCTCGATCTGACCTCAGACACTGTACATGTTTCCTAGTCTGTTTTTCAACCATAGCTCTGAAATTCTGAAAGTGCATAAACATCTCACTCTTTTGCTTCATGAAATAGACGCATACCTTCTGTGTATGGCCAACTCACATAATATCTCATCCACCCATAGATGCAGTCTTTGTCGGACCCATACATTTGTGCGCCTAAATCCAATGCATTCTTGCTTACATGCTTATCATGAGGAAATGATGTTTTTGCCTGCTTTTCAAACTGACAAGCTCACAAACTTTCTGCATTTCAACAAATTTAAATGTTGGCAAACATGTAACCATCTTTTTAGTTTGCATTATTTTCAGCCTCAACAAATTTACATGATCGGTACGTTTGTGTCAAAACTCAATATTTCGGACAACTCCTGCACCTTGTGCAAACACAGGAGCATTCACTTCGGGCATGTTTACATCCAAAGTTAACATTTTATCCACTTTCTTTCCTTGCACAACCAACCTTCTATTCTTCTTATGCTCTTTGACAAAGAGACCATCAAGGTTAAACCTGACAAGCAAGACCTACTCAACCATCTACCCAACAAATACCAAGTTCTTTGTAATATTGGATACATGCAGTTCAGCAGCCAGGAACTTTAACCCCAAGTAAATTAACCTTGGGGTTAAGCCAGAAATTGAAAGTTTAGGCGCTAAATTTGGGAGTGGATAGAACAACGGTAATGAGTGCGGTAATACCCGTGGTAATAACAGCGGAGAAAGTCATGGTAATGCTTTAAACACAAAAAAAAAACCTGCCCTCCTCTCTCTTGTTTCTCTCATTGAATTTGCACCTTCTCTCTACAAAACGCGATAAAACGGTGCGGTAAACACTTGGTGATTTTCATAATGTAATCTTGCTCGTGGACTACTCCATAGCACTAAGGTGAGATCGTTTTCAAGTTTACTTGTAGGTTTAGGGTTTAGGGTTTAACATGGTTTGTGTGTGCATTTTTTGCAAGTTGGAGGACGTTTACAACACCTTTTCTTGCTCAAATAGGTCGCATGTGACTGGTTGAAATTTTAATCCATATTAAATTTATTTGAATAAATTTGTATATTGATTATAAAAAAAATCATGCTTTAAAGGAAATTATGGTTTGTGTTGCGAAATTTCATTTTGAATTAGGAAAAAAATTCGTTTTAGTTTATGAAAAAATCTTGTTTTGAAGAAATTTTGTTTTTATTTATGTCATTTTTGAAAATATGTGATTGATGAGATTTAAGTTCTAGGTTTTTGTTAGGTTTAGTTTAGGTTATATGTTAGGTTAGGGTATACATAGG
The DNA here is from genome assembly GCF_014529385.1 of Adiantum capillus-veneris. Classification (NCBI taxonomy): domain Eukaryota; kingdom Viridiplantae; phylum Streptophyta; class Polypodiopsida; order Polypodiales; family Pteridaceae; genus Adiantum; species Adiantum capillus-veneris. Next base: position 12,392,221 of record NC_140956.1, read on the forward strand.
TTATATGTTAAGTTATAAGTTAGGTTATACATTAAGTCATGTTAGGTTAGGTTCTAAGTTAGGTTTAAACTAAAGATTAAATTAAGCTATAAGTTAGCTTATAGGTTAGGTTATAGGTTGTATGTAAAAAGCTAGGTTAGGTTATATGTTAGGTTAACTCATGTTTAGATTATAGATGGACGTTGTGTTCGGACAGTTAGAAATTATGTACTTTTATGTTAATCTAAACACTCATCGATGAAACGTCCAAACACGACCATCTACCAGCATCTAAACCATAACCCTCTAACCCTATTAGCAGACTGAAATGGCCAAGCGCTACAGTACTAATTGGATTTGGAGCGACCAAATCAAAAGTTGCCAAACCTAAGCAGATTTACATAGCCTATCCTAACGCTCTAAATATAGTAATATATTAGCGGCCAAAACAAAAGTTGTTAATCTAAAGACAATAACCCTTAGTAGACTAAATGGTTTCACAATACCCTAATATTGTGAACAAGTAAATTAACTTTACAATGGTAACCTTAACCAACAAGTAAATTAAGAAGTTATTGTTAGCTCCATCATTTATGAAAACAGTGTGACTCTACGGCCAGCTATGGTGTCATACATGTGCAGCATGGCATGCAAACCTAGGCTGCCACATAGCTTGTGTCACAGAACAAGCATGGCTCTTATTATAGTGTCACACGGTCACCTCTCTAAACTCTTCGAAATTGAGAGGTAGCGTGTGCACTGTGTGCAGCTGCTTAGAGGATCTACCATCTCTCTTAAACTCACTACCACACCCGTACTAGCTTTAAGCTTTTGGCATTTGGCTTTAGTGTGCCCTAATTTTTTCCGAGAAAAAGATCCTTCCATTAGTTAATAAAACTACCCATAGGGCTACAACCACCTCTACTAGAGAGGGCTACATAAAAAGCATCCATCTCTCTCTCTCTCTCTCTCTCTCTCTCTCTCTCTCTCTTTCAAATTCTTCTCGTGTGTGTGTACGCACGTGCGCACGTGCTAATAAGAAGAGGAAAATGGTATAACCTTTCTATAACCCAAGTGTGGTAGATTGGTCATGCCATTTCCCTCTTGAATAACAGGTCTTGAGTTCAACTTCCCTTGTCGGATAGATCTTTAAGGTCTCTTGGGATAGTTTCCTACGACGCTAAAATTCTCTTCTTCTTCTTCTACTACTATCCCTTCTCTCTCTCTCTCTCTCTCTCTCTCTCTCTCTTTGTATGTATTGAAAATCGTCTCCATTTATCCATGTTCATGTCTCTTCATACTTTCTTATGTGACCTCTCTCTCTCTCTCTCTCTCTCTCTCTCTCTCTCTCTCTCATGTATCCTATCCCTGTCATTATTGTGCATTGAAGAGGGTGGATATGGAATGAGCATGTGCATTTGACACATTGCATTCCTTTCCATAGCCTTTCAAATTCTATCATGTACTTCAAAAGCTTATGACTCTAGTAGTGTGTGGCACTTATACTCTCAAACTTGTAGTGAGCATAATATACATAGTCGATGTGAATCTTTTTCATTGCCCAATGTCTCGTCTCACATCGAGGGGAGTGGAAGCCAAGCCGAATCAAGGGGATAGTCTCAAGCATATTGGAAGGAGTACGGTTTCCCTTTTTTAACAAAGAACATGGTTTTGTAGTTGGGGGCAATATGAGTGATGTGATGTATGCAGCATACCACGTTGGCTTTTGTCGAAGCCAAAATACATTGGTATGAGTGTGTGTGTGTGTGTGTGTGTGTGTGTGTGTGAGAGAGAGAGAGAGAGAGAGAGAGAGAGAGAGAGAGAGAGAGAGATTTTATTATCGTCCTTGGATATCAAATATGACCTATGAGACCAAAGTTACATGTGATGTAGTATGTGTATGGTTGATGAGTGACTCTCGATGCTCCAAAATTGTGGTGATGAGAGTCGCAATGGAGAGACCACATTGTGGCTGGAAGAGGAAACTATGTAGATCTAAGTCATGACTAAAATGTAGAGAAGTAAGTTTGAATGTGACCAAAAGATGAGCGCTTTAGTGGTGTGTGGTACTCAAGACTCTCGAACTTGTAGTGAGCATAATGTGCACAGTCGATTTGACTCTTCTCCATTGTCCCAATGCCCTGTATTGTATTGAAGGAAATGGGAGCTAAGCTGAATGGTTGCAATACCGTGTATTGCCAACAAGGGGATAGTCTCAAGCATGTAAGTGTGACTATGGTTTCCTCTTTCAGCGAAGAGCATGGTTTTGTAGATGGAGGCAATATGGGTGGTGTAATGTATGAAGCGTGACCCACCGGATTTCTCCCAAGTCGCAATACATTGACGTTGTAGAAAAGCTTCATTCACTGGGGAGTCAATTGAAGCATCATGTATCAAGTGTAATGCATCCCATCTCCCAAACCACTTCTTTATGTCTTGCATCCATTCCGTGCTCGAGATCTTGCTTTTATGTGTCTTTTGAACTTTTTTCCTTGCTTCTCATGTAATTGTAGGAAGTCGATGTGAGGGGTTTTTGCGTATCTTTATCATGTACACAATACTTTACATGCCCATAACCTCAATTGGAAGAGATCTCGACTCAAGAAGTAGGAGCATATGCATATAGTGTTTGTGTCTTAACTTGGAGAAATTTGTAAGAAAACGCTTTTGGACATTGTCAAACTCTTTCCAAGTAGACTTTGAGATGCTTTCGCCCCACACTTCAACTCTATAAAGGAGAATTGGTGTCACCAATCCACCAAAAAGATACTTCTAGAGAACCCAACGCTTGATGTTTTCCGCCTTACACATGTTTTCAAATGCATAATATGCTCTCTTTCCCGCTTCCAAACGACACATAGCACATTCATGCCACTCGTGATTGGACCGAACCTCAAGGCCAAGGTACCAAAAGCTCTCAACAAATTCAAGTGTCTCATTGTTGTACACAATGCATGGCTTCTCCTTATGGTTGGTTTTTACAAGCAAAACTTTTGTTTTGGATTCATTCACAATCAGTCCACTATGCAAACAAAAACTCTCAAAGACAACCATAAGCTTTTGTGTATCTTCTAAAATGTGTGCTAGAAGCACTACATCATCTGCATGCAACAAAAGCATTATTACCACATAATGACCTCTTCAATGCCTTCTTCTTGCATAAGGTCAAGTACCATTTGTTCCAATTGATCGATGTATAGACCAAAGAGAGTTGGTGACTATGGACATCCTTGCTTAACCCCAATAGTGCTTAAGAAATTTTTTAAAATTTCTCTTCCCATGGGCAATTGACACATCACCTTCTCATAGATTCGAGTTACCGCAAGCATAACCTCACTTGGCGCTTGGAGTTTTTTCATCCTTCTCCACAAATTGTTATGTGGAATCATATCAAAATCTTTCTTAGAGTCCACAAAACAATAATGCAATAGCTTGTCTTTCAACCGACTTTCCTCCATGAGAAAACGAAGAGTGACAAAATGACCAATGGTGCTATGGCATCACGAAAACCTGCTTGTTCTTTTGCACGCTTGTCATTCTCTTTAGCCCAATCACTCAATTTTATCTCCATTATGCATCCAAACAACTTCTCCATAAGAGAACCAATCATTATAGTCCGGTAGTTGTTTACATTCTTTACATCCCCTCCTTTATGCAAAGGCTTCACCCAGTTAGTACTCCAATCATAAGGCATACCATGTTGAAGTGCAAGGTTGAATATATCACACATCCACTCCTGGGTAAAATCTTCCGTCCATTTGATCATCTCCGGTTTGATACCTTAAAGATTTTCCGCTTTGCGAGTGGTCAACTTTTCAATCCCACCGCATACATCCTCAATAGTAAAAAAAGAGGACATACATGGGAGTGAACCGTAAAATAGCATTTTTTTCAGCATTTGGTTGCTCATATAATTGCCTACAATGTGTGTACATATCCACAAGACTCAAGTTACCAAAATTCTCAACCCGCTTGCCCCTCAAGTTTCTCCAAAATCTTCCACATGCACGTACCTTTTCTTGGACTTGAAAAAGTTGTTGCTTTACTTCCCATCTTCTTCTCTTCTTTTGAATCAATGCCTTGTATGTATGCAAATGACTTTGATAGTTGTCTTTATCCATAGTTGCATCAAGTTTTATCAAGGACTTTTGAGTATCTTGACATTCTTTATTACACCACCTTTTGCATGATCTATCTTTGTTGATACCATGGAGATAATTTATGTCAAAGCATTCTTCATCACAAGAACAAATAACTTTCTTGAAATCTTCTCATTTAGTTTTCAATGGTGCGTCATATTGAAACTTTGTCGTCCATAACTTTTGCTCTGTATATTGATGTTCGTTTGAAATCCATACATAGTGATAACTTGTTTTCTTTTTTGTTGAGATTATCATGCTTAGTTGCTTCTTACATGCAAGGTTAATACATAAGGTCCGAAGGTCTCTTTTCAGAGTCCATTGGTCAAACATAAAACTCTTTATGCGATACATGATGGCTTCCGAGAGTAGCACATAGTCAATCACACTATCCCCATTGTGTTTTCAATATATAAATCCATTGGCTCCACTCCACAAAGATACACCATTGGCAATGAGCATATCCGCTATTACATATGTGTAAAAGTAACTTTCCATAGTGATCCGACTCTTTTGCATCCATTGAAGTATGATCATACAAGTGAACTTCCTCCAACTCCCTTGAAATATATGGTATATTAAATTGTTGAATATCATGTTGCAATGTTTTTGTGCGAGCATTCATATCCCCAAATACAATAACATCACCTTCGCCTTTGAAATAAGCAATGTCCTCTTCCAAATTTTAAAAAATGGATGATTTCTATCCATGCAAGCATAAAAGGGAGAATTATGATGAAGAATATAACAACCGACTACAAAAATGGATGCTCTTTTTGGTGTCATAATTTTCAGTCATGCATAACGTTTTCACTTGTCATCTTTCACAATTGATACAAAATCTTCCAATCCTTTCTTAACCATACATGCTACCCTCCTTTCCCTTTTTGTTGCTTGAGATTATTTGACCACATCAAAGAATGTACATTATAATCCTCCAAGCCGTTAATTCTTTGTGTATCATGCTCCCAAGTTTCAACAAGGAGTACAACATCGGCTTTCCTTGTTAGTTTATCAATGCCAACCCCTTCCCATTCCATGGGTATTATTGTAATTTCGAAAGCATATTTTTTATTGTAACGTGGCCTCGTAGTTCGTGCATCCTTATTTGCTCGAGGGACTCCTTGGACACATTTTCTTCATGAGAGATCTCCTTGTTTTTCTTATTCTTTTGCTCATATGCCTTGTGACACATATTTTGTTGCTTAATAGTGCGATCTTTATATACAAAACATTTAGTATCCCTGAAATAGATCTACTTATTATCAAGGATAATGTTTCGTTTGGTCTCATCCGGCATGGTGCATATAATTGGCCATTCTCCGGAGCAAGGAGCTCCTTGCTTACCCACTCTATGTGCTCCATAGACCATAACTCTGGGCATGTCAAAGTGGGTTTTAAAGAAATCTTCAATAACAATGGCAAGATAAGGAAGCGTCTCTAACTTCTCTTCGGTAATTCCACAAATAACAATGTTCTTGGAATGTCGCTCCCGTTCCTTCAACTCCTCCACATCCACACTCTCAACATTCTTTGTTTGATCCATAGATTGCATGAGGGAGGAATTAGGAACCACATTGTTACCACATACATCAACCCAATACTTGTTTATGCATACATTTTTCATGTCGCATACATCCCGGCTCACGGTGTCAAATTTCTCATCTTTCAATACATGGTCATGCTCTACTTTGCTCATACGCTCCTTCAAAGCATTGAAGTCCACAAGAGAGAATTTACATTCCTTGATTCCTCTTCAAGTTGCATCAAACGTGTTGTTTGCATCTCAAGTGTGCTCTTGAGATTCTCATTCTCAACCACAAGAATGTGTGTGTGTGTGTGTGTGAGAGAGAGAGAGAGAGAGAGAGAGATTTAAATGAGTAAAAAAAAGTAAAACTTTTTTTATAAATAGTGTGTAGGGTGTGTGTGTGTAGCTGTTTTACTTATATAATAAAACATAAATAAACTTTTAAGCTCAAAAGATAGCTGGCTTTAGAAGACAATGGTTAGTACAAAAACAACTAAGTCTTAAAATTATTTATGTACATTGTTATAAAAATGAGATCTCATTCTAGTGTAAAAGTACATTAGCTGATCCAAAAAAGTATATCTCAAGAAGTAGTAAGAGTCTGTGATGTCAAGGACAATCATTTGCTTTAAGCCAAAAAAAAATCCAAGGAAGGATAGAGTCTCACCTGCATCCATTCAAACAAGACAACATATACGTTAGCCGTGGATGTGTTTTACAGGTGTCAACGGACTATATGAGTTGTTATCCATATCTCAACTTACAATTTTTTTAACTTAAAACCACGGGGGATTCACTTTTCTATTCCATATGGTACCACGTGAGTGTACAATAGGGGGGTTCTCGCAAGTGTGCATAAGTGTATACAATAGGGGTAGTCCCCCCAAAACTTTCATGCACATACCATAAGTTTAAAGGGGGGGGGGAGGGAGGTGGGGAGGAGGAAGGGTAAGAGAATACTATCGGGTGTTATCCGTTTTTATTCTATCGGCAATTACTCTCTCTCTCTCTCTCTCTCTCTCTCTCTCTCTCTCACACACACACACACACACACACACACATAGTAGGCCCTCAAGAAGAAGAAGAAGAATAATAATAAGTAAAAGAAATGTACATTGAAACTAGAGAGGGAAGAGGGCTTGGTTTGATGCAAATGGCTCATAGTCAATGACATATTGTAAGTTGATTGCAGGCCAAGAAGAGAGCAAGAGAGAGTATTTGATAGATTTAATAGTACAATTGAATGCTTCAAGTTTTGGAGCCCACTTCACTACTCTCTCTCTCTCTCTCTCTCTCTCTCTCTCACACACACACACACACACACACACACACACACACACATTTTCACAAAGTTTTCTTTTAGACATCTCATGTAGTATTTCTCTTTCACATGTATGGTTCACCTATGGTTATTCTTAAGGTTCTGACTTGAGATTTGAAGTGCTTATCTATTATAGTCATTTATTTCTTTAAAAAAAGTAAAGCACTTTTAGATTTGCAAAGTATTCTAGTTCAAAGAGTTAAGTATACTCGTTCATTAGCAAGCTTTAAATCCCATGTGGGAATCCTATAAAGTAGGTGGCACATGTGAATTTGAAAATCTGGTCTTTGTAGAGGAGAAATATTGGAAAAAAACTATGTACACGTGAAATGAAATTTTGATGTTTTATTACATCTAGAAAATAAAAATGTAGTAATAGTAGTAGAAGAAGTATCCCTATCAAAAATTGTTCAAACATCACTTGAACTCAAAGATAAAATAAGTCGAAATCTTTACCTACATCCATCATGCAAACAAAAAGATCATCAGTATTTTTGTTTAGTCATGGAATGCATGTATAGAACGGACTCTACAGTTGTCATCCATGTCCCCTTTATCCATGAATTCAGAACTGTTCATTTAGTGCTATGTTTGCGTATGACAGCAAGGATAATCTACTCTAGACCAATTAAAACTTGATAGAGAGGATTCTTAGAGCACTAAAAAAGTATAATAAAGTAAAATTTTTTCCCTCATAGTTTAGCAAAGTATAGGGTAAGAAATGTTCCTAGCCCTCTATCAATAGAAAAACTCAAGTCCAACATAGTGTCTAGTAGAGTTATAAAAATCCGGCTATAACCACATAAAATTTAGACTTTAACAACTACTTTTGAAGAGTTACATTAATGTAAGGAGAATGACATTCTTAGGGTCTGGTTCTATTTATGCAACATTATTTTTGGAAGAAAGGATGTTCTTTTACTCTTTATGTAGAGTAGAAAAACTGTTTTATCCTCTGTCAAAGTAGCTGTTACCATAAGTAAGCAAGAAAAACCATTAAAAACTACTTTGTATTTTATGTCCAAACAATACTCTCCAAATTAGTGTAATTTAAGTATACTTAAGTTGATTAACTGACTTTCTAAGTCCTAAGAAGAAAAAAATGAATGTAAAAAATATATATCCGTCCACCTGATTAGAGGAGGAAGAAATCATGGCCTGAGCATCCATCCTTTTTTCCGCCATGATAGCCGACGTAAAATGTATTTTGCTTGCCTCAAAACTGTGTGTCACCAACAATTTTGCTATGTATGAACAACAGGATGTATGTACTATTAATTGAGCAAAGTGTTTGATCAGTGAGTTGACTAGGAAAAGAGGCTAGCTTAAAAAAATAAAAACAAGCACTACTCTGAGTATCGAGAGTTATGAAGTCTTCTTGCTTGTGTGAATGGGTTTAATACTGAAGCTGCTCGTGCAAGAAAGTATGCAAGTCGACTTGTATGTATTAAGGCTAAACTAGAAGCAACCATGGGCCATAATGTGTATAGAGAATGCATTCGACAAATCCAGTGTAGTAAGCACTATTGAAAGCCCAATATATAGCCAAACTGGGCTCCGATGTGTGTGTCTCCATGTGTGTGTGTGTGTGTGTGTGTGTGTGTGTGTGTGTGAGAGAGAGAGAGAGAGAGAGAGAGAGAGAGAGAGAGAGAGAGAGAGAAGTAGAACGACAAGGTTCGTTTCCATTTGCAATTTACTGTGCAGCAAGTTGAGACAAGCAATCCCCTGTGTTAGATAAGGGGAACTATAATCTAGGATTCCACCTCCCAACCACCCACTATATAGCATGGCTCCTAGCCCTTTGTCCTAGTTGGACTCTGTTGGGAGAAGAGGGGGAGATCGACCGCTTAAAGTACTCAACATAAGCTTTCAAGCCATCACCATCAAACTGTCCACCTCTTCTTCCAATTTCCAAGCACACACACTCACCTAGACTATGACACACACACACACACACAGTAAACAGAGAATTGATATAGACAAGCTTGTAAGGAGGTGTAAGAGATGTGTAAGAGATGGAGACTAGATTAGAGAGTACACAGCAAAATAACCATAGCTTAAGAGAGTAGAGAAGAGAATCTACAAGAGAAAGGCCTAAATCTAGCCCCAAACTCCACGGCACCTCTCTTGTGGAGTTGGTATTTAATATATTATTTTTGAGTTTGAGGTGCCAAAAATTGAGGCCCCTCTTTTACAACCACTTCACTTTTGTAAATGAGTGAAGCTCATTAGTTCTTGCATGACCCATAAGGGGAGTTCTCACTACAAATATTTACAGAGCCATAGTGGCTTATTGAAATGAGATTCTAAGATACTGTGCAACTATAAAATGGCCAAGAATAATTGCCGTCGCCTCTTCATCAACTCCCCGCATTCCACTCTACAAAATCATCATCAACTCAATTAGTAAAATAAATAGACAGCACATAATTAACCATTACGCCCAGCTATCCCAATTGCAGTTAACCACTACAACAGGAGGGTGCCCAGTCTCATAACATCCCTCCCACCAGGGATAGCAACTGTCCTCAGTTGCTCAATAGAGAAATCAACTGGACCGTGAGTGATGGGAAGTGTGGAAAAGGTTGGGAAAGTTGCGAAAAAACTTTTCAGGCATCCATTTGGCATCCTCTCTAGGGTGGCCCTTGAAAGTCAAAAGGTAACGGTTATAAACCATTCCAGTGCGTGTAGTGGTGGTCTCATGGTCAACTATTTTGTCAGGGATGAGTTGCTCTTCTTGGTCTACAAGTGAAGGTGGGTCTTCGTAAATGTGGTGTGTAGGTAGGGGTCCTCTGAATGGTCGTAAAAGACTAATGTGAAATGCATTGTGAATGTGCCAATGTGCAGGTAATTCTAAACGAAAAGAAACATCATTAATGACAGCTGAAATTTTGAAAGGTCCATAAAAACGAGGAGCAAGCTTAACAAAGACATTAGTATCAACACTTTTGATCCTTCGTTTTTCGATGCGAAGTAAAACATGATCACCTTCTTTGAATTGGTGTGCCTTGCGGTGCTTGTTAGCATGCTTGGTGTAAAGTTCTTGTGAGTGTTTAATGGCAAAATGCACACTTGCATAAATATCATGAGAGTCAGTAGTGAAATCATCAGCGGCAGGCACAACATTAGAAAGACGTGAAGCAGGAGTAGGAAGTGAGTGACCATAGACAATTTCAAATGGAGACTTACCCGTGGCAGTGTGAGTGGTGTTGTATGCAAATTGCAAAATATGTATGTAATCATCCCATTTCTTAGGTTGAGAAGAAACATAAGCCTTTAGCAAATCAATGATTGTGCGATTTGTGACTTCAGTTTGACCATTGGATTCAGGATGAAATGTAGAAGTGAAGTCAAGTGTAGTGCCAAGATTTTCAAACACAGTAGTCCAAAAAGCACTACAAAATTTTGAATCTCGATCAGAAATAATCACTTTAGGCAAACCATGATGTGGGAAAACAGTCTTAAGAAACAAAAGTGCAGCTTGATGTGCTGTGAGTGTTTTCTTACATGGAACGAAGTACGCTTGTTTAGAGAAACGATCAATAATAGTCCATATCATGTCATGTTTGTGCGTTGTGAGTGGGAAACCAGTAACAAAATCCATTGAAATATGTTCCCAAGGTCTTTCAGGAATGGGGAGAGGGTGTAAAAGTCCCAATTTCTTACCTGTAGCTGCTTTGATTTTTTGACAAATCAAACAAGTGGACACATACTGTTTAACATCCATTCTCATAGTAGGCCAATAGAAATCACGACATAAATTTTTAAAAGTTGCAGCAAATCCTCTATGTCCAGCATAAGGTGGTTTGTGCAATTCTTCAATAATTAATGTACGAAAAGATTTAGTCACACACAATTTTTGTTTGAAATAAAGGAAGTTTTCTTGAATAGTGTATTCGAGAAATGTGTGTACAGAATTATCAAGCATGTGCAACCATGTCGTTTTGAAGTCATCGTCATGTGCATAAGTGTCAGGCATAGTGTCAGGCATAGTGTCAAATGAAGTTCCCGTAGTGGTTGATAGATGATTAAGTGAGGGTCTTCTACTCAAGGCATCAGCTACAACGTTTTCTTTACCAGGCTGGTATTGAATGTTGGGCTGAAAACTTTGAATAAAAGCGGCCCACTTAATATGTCTATCATCTATTAAAGGCTGAGAAAGTAAATATTTGATACTTTGTTGATCAGTTTTAATGATCAAGTCAGTACCCATTACATAGTGTTTCCAGATTTTCAATGCATGTACCACAGCAGTCAATTCTTTATCATAAGTACTGAACTTTATTTCAGACGGTTTGAATTTACGACTTTCGAAAGCAATGGGATGGTTATCTTGCATAAGGACTGCACCGATACCTTTACCACTAGCATCAGTGACTACCGCAAAGAATGGTCGTTCAAAATCAGGCAATTGCAATACAGGTGCATTAGTCAAAGCATGTTTAAGTGCATTAAATGAGCTTTCTTGCAAATCAGTCCATTCATAAGGCGTGTTTTTCTTCAACAAGAGAGTCAAATAATGTGCTTTGTAAGCAAAATTCCGAACAAATTTCCTGTAATAGCTGCAAAGACCAAGAAAAGATCGTAGCTCATGCAAGTTTTTGGGTCTAGGCCAGGATTGAATGACTTCAATTTTCTTTGGATCGACATGAATTCCTTTACCCGATACAATATGTCCCAAATATTCAATTTCACATTGGAAAAATGAACTCTTTCAGGATTCAAATACAAGTGATTTTGTGCAAGCAGATCAAATACACGTGTTAAATGTTGCTTATGGTCTTCTTCAGATTTACTGAATACCAAAATGTCATCAAAAAATACAATCACAAAATCTTGATGGTCAATGAAAATTCGATTCATCATGCGTGTGAATGTAGCTGGTGCATTTGTCAAACCAAATGGCATGACAAGAAATTCATAGTGCCCAGTTTGTGTTCTGAAAGCAGTTTTGTAGACATCATGTTCAAACATTTTGACTTGGTGATATCCTGATTTAAGGTCAATTTTGCTAAAGATGTTTGCCCCTTTCAGTTTGTCTAGTAGATCATCCACTCTAGGAATAGGAAACCTATTCTTAATGGTGATCTTGTTTAAAGCCCTGTAGTCAATACACATAGGAAATGTTCCATTTTTCTTCTTAACAAGAAGTACCGGAGCTCCGTATGGTGAACTACTAGGTCGGATTAGCCCTCGGTCAAGTAAATCAGTGATTTGAGTTTGTATTTCCCTGTGTGCGGTAGGATTTACACGATAAGGTGCTCTACAAGGAGGTTCACTACCCGGTATGATGTCAATTTGGTGGTCTTCTGGGCGTGATGGTGGAATTCCAGGTGGGAGATCATGCATGAAACAATCTTTAAATTGTGAGAGAAATTCATCGTGTGTGGAGTTACGTGAAGTTTCAGTTTCAACAGAAATTTGATTTACCAATACTAGATATGTTTTCCCCTGTTTTCGAATTGCTCGTTTGGCTTGAGTGTGAGAGAGGAGTGGAAATTTTTGATGTGCCAGTGTTGCTTGGATGGAGAATTTTTTATTATTATGAGTGAGAGACATTGTACGTATTTTATAATTAATCAACGGGTCAAATTCATGACGAAATGGCATTCCCAAAATCATATCGAGTCCATGCAATGGTGCTACCAAAAATGTACGTGCTTGTGTGAATTCACCAATGCAAACTTCAACAGTGACTTGAGTTTTACAATTAAAACGTTGATTATTGAAAACAGTTTTGACCTTGTGGGGTGATGAAATTTCAGAGAGTGATAGTTGTTGTGCCAATCGTGTGGAAATGAAATCATGGCTACTACCATCATCTAGCAGAATGGTGACATTTTGACCCTTAACAGTGCCTTGCACTTTAAACAAAGTGTGAGGAGATATAGGAGTACCTGAGGATGGGTTGTCATCGTTATCATAATCAGGATCATATCCCTCACCGTAGTTAACTTCCACTTCATTGTCGTCGGGTGTAGTATCTTCGATGAGGTTAAGAGTAGCTCCGTTGGGGCGGTTGTTGTTGAAGGGTTTTTGACTTGAATTCCTGTTGACTCCATTTGAATGGCCATTGGATTGACCATTGCCCTTAGCATGACCATTTGGGCACTTATCTGCATAGTGACCATACTGAAAGCATTTAAAACACTTCACCTTTTTGTTACCATTAGAATTTGGAGGAAAACGCTGGTTGAAAGGATGTTGGTCGCCTCGTTGCTGAGTGTTGTTGTGGTTGTTGCTCGTATGAGGTTGAGCAGTGGCAGGAGGATTGTCAAATCTTCGTCTTTTGAAAAAGGTACGGCTTTGGTGTTTGCTCTGTCAGAGTTAGGAGAGAAAGGAGGTCTCCTGTTGTAGTGGTTAACTGCAATTGGGAGGGTACCCAGTCTCGTAACAGACTCCCTTTCCACACTGCCTAGCCCGGCCTTGCCCTTGTCTAGTCTGGCCTTGCCGTTGTCCTGAAATTACTCCCCCCTGAAAGAAGAGTTTTCGTTCGAAAACAAAAGTGGAAAACTTCTTCTTAAAAACACTAATGTTTTCCCAAGTGGCGCCTTCTTCAAGTCGATCTTTCCACTTGTTTAAGGCTTGTTGGCGTACATGATGACGCGTATGTAAATCATGATAGTCGAGAATGCGTTCAGGTTCATGCGGTAAAGCAGGAGGTTCAACGAAATCAACCAAAATCTGCTGGTCAATGACATTGTCGTCCCCATGTAACCACTTACGTAAACGGCTTACATGAAACACCAGATGAATACGAGAATGTGTAGGTAGCAATAATTTGTAGGCACGATCACCTACTAGCTTGAGTATTTTGAAAGGCCCACAATATCGTGGAGATAATTTAGGTGTTGGCCCAGTTTTTAGACTTTCTAAATGTTCTGGCACACGTAAAAATACTTCCTCCCCTTCCTCAAAGGTAACTTGCCAACGTTTGTCTTCAACGTACTTCTTATACTGATCCTGCGCTTGTCGGACATTTTGACGAACAAGTTGCAGCATATCCATGTGGTCTTGGAGAAAATCCTTAACATGTTGGAGCTTTTTAGTTGCCAACCCCACCGTAACAAGCGACCTATGTTGAAAACCATACATGAGCATAAAAGGACTAAATCCAGTGGTGACATGCTTAGCACTATTGTAGGCAAACTCGAGAATAGGTAAATATTCTTCCCAGTCTGACTGTTTCTTGCTAATGTATGCTCGTAGCATATCCTTCAGCACAAGATTACACTTTGTAATCTGCCTATCTCCTTGCATAACTGACAGTACTGAGGTGTGTTTTCCTTCACGTTTTACAAACAGTCGTCCTAGATGACTGGTAAATGGAAATCACAATATCGTGTAACATTGTTGAGGAATCAACAATGTCTGAAATAACCATCGTGGTTAACTTGAAAAATCCACAAATACCCAAACCGAGCCATGACCTCTATTGGGGATTAGTAGACCCAAAGTAATCTCATAGAGATACTGCACATAGAGTGCAAAATGCTTCATAAGCAACAACTTGAGGAATATGCATGTCGTTCCAAATCAGCTTTTGCTAAACACTAGGGCCCATAACACCTAGTGTGCATGCATTTAGCAAAAACAGATCCGAACCTGTATATCAATGGTGATTCTTGTCAATACTTATGGCAAATGTGATGTGCCTAGCACACATTAAAAAGGAATGTAAATAGTTTTGAAAAGAAACTAAATACTTTCAATTGCAATCTTTTGCAAGCCTTGCTAAAACGTGTGAACCACAATAGAAGGTGAAACATTGATCACTTCTAGGTACAGACAATGAAACTTTTTCATTAACAACTTAGAGCCTTGCTATATGTATAAACAACCATCTGTATTGTTGTTTAGTAGTACTTGTACCTGAACAAGTCATTCTAAGTATCCGACAATTATTGGCCACCGAAATTGCTCCTGATATGTTGTGCTGAAAACAGTTTAGAAAACAGATTTAACCAGCACCTAGAGACTTTGTCGTGACACATATTTGAAATAATGGACGCCACTGTCAGTCCAGAGACTCATATTCTTCACATGTGGAAAATGTCGCATGTAAGGATGTTTAAAAAAAAGAACATCCTGTGTGTGGAGGTAACTTTAAACACTCTGCGCGACAGGAGTGAGAGGGACCCTCATTCATTGCTCCACACTGGCTAAACCGAACTCCTTGAGTCCCTAGAGCATGTGATATCCCATGTGACAACATGTGCCAAATCGAATCCTACAAGTGGATTCAGAACAACATAATGTACATTGGACACTACGGCCCAAAATACTTGTTTCGACATGCCCTTGGCATGGCCCTTGGGATTGAAATGAAAGTTCAGTTACCCGTATTCAAATACTCAGGAGTACGTCTCCCACCTGTGAAAAAATCAAGCAACATTGCATTGGGAACCTTGGGTGTTGCCTTCGCAATCCAAACCCGTTGGGAGAAATCTACAAAGGAAAACCACTTGGTAAGACCTTTTTAGAAATGGCTCAACTAGCAGGTAACAGTAACCAACATAGTTAACCGTATACAGAATGGTGAGAATCAACTTGAAAAGTTGAATTTTTCCGCTACCGCGTGATAAATTGCGGAATTCTTTCCTTGAAAGTATAACGGGAATAGATCAATGCCTATGGGGTGATTTAATAAGCACCCGCGGGGGCGCACCCCAAAACTGTGATGCCATAGACACTCGTAGTGCTATAGAGAGAGCAAGAAATCCACACAACTGAGATGCCTAGCTCGTATCAACAGCCGTGCTGTCGCAATTGAATCCACACAACTAAGATGCCTAGCTCGTATCAACAACCGTGCTGTTGCAATTGTTTGTTGCATCTAGACTCCATGGTAGAGATCAGCTGACGTGAGTTTATGGTTATCAAAAACTCAACTCGAGCGTCGCACTGAAAACATGTAGTGCAAACATGACACCCTAAACATCTGTAATGACAAGACTCTATTAACGTCGATATGTACTTCACTGGGTAGATCTGTTCGATCTTAAGAACAATCACCCAAGGAATGCCAATAGTTGGGTCGTACGCGAGATCTGACAATGACTCTTAGCCAACGTGTGTGGCTCATAGCCCTTATGGCAATTAGTTCAATCAACGAAACGATGAAGACTAATGTAGAGGGTGTCTTGCCTAATTTCTAGCTGAGAGTTAGAGCACCTTGGCTCAGGCTGACTCCCAAACAAAACATGTATCAAAAGAGTCTTAAAAAGTTTTCATTATTCTTCAAGAGAAATAAGAACGAGAGAGAGAGAGAGAGAGAGAGAGAGAGAGAGAGAGAGAGAGAGAGAGAGAGAGAGAGAGAGAGAGAGAGAGAGAGAGAGAGAATGTTGGGCTAAGGAACTTTCCTTAAGTTACTACCTTGTATATGCTGTGCCCATGCTCGTGTGCATCTTATGCATAGCGTGCAGCTTATCCTATAAGCATGCAACAATCTGGCTGTATAATGCTCTCATCGAGAGAGGCAACAGAAAACACAAGTCACATCTTGCTCCACCTACTATGTAGAGGATCGTGATTGTACGAAAATGACTTAAATATGGCACTTTGCCGGTGAATAAAATTCTTAGATTTAGGTTCCTTTTAGTGTTGTTGTGCGTTGACAGCAACCAAAAAATCATGTTAAACAATCCAAAACTTATCTTGTCTGTGACAAAGTGTCTGGTGTTATAGCGGAAGCATATTGCATGAGGCGATAGAATTGAATCTACCTAGCTAGCATGACGTGCATGCAAAATTTTAAGCCCTTGGCAAAAGTGACGGCCTCGAACGTGAGAGCCAAAACCATAAGTGCCTTGCACAATGTACTGGTAGGGATTCTGTGAGTGATATTCCCTATTTTACCAGTTCCCCAAACTTGTGTGCCACTGCCCTTGATGCCAAGTCATTGGGCAGTACCTTGGCACAAGGGAGAAGCCTTGCTTCATGTAAGATTGTCAAAGCACTTTGCTTTGCACAAAAGCAGTAGTTTCCAATGTAAATGTATAAACATGGAAAAATAACAATATTGGACATGGTCTAACCTGGTCATCCTGCTGTAACCAATCTTCTAGAGATGTCGAAGGAAAAGCTTGCTCAAATACAGATTATAACCATCTTTGTTGCGCGATAGAAAGTTGGCGTATGTATCATATACACACCCTCAAATATCCTGCAGGCATATGGAGAAATTCCCCAAGGGCGTGTGCTCATAGCATACCCCAAGCGGGAAAATTCCCAATGCAAGATTCCTAAATCGAAGCCTTGCTTCACATAAATATGTTTGTGCTGAGAGCCAACGGATGTGGCTGCAGATATCATGAAAAAAAGAATCAACCGTGTCGAGTAGTTTCAATTGAAATTAACCAGTATTGTGTGGTAAGCGTCCTCTGTCAGCTTGTAGAAACAATGACAAGGAGTTGGCCATGCCGAGCAACTTGCTGCCTTCAACAAGTCCTGTAATAGGCCATGCCTGTCTCCTTGAGATGCTAAAAAAATGGCCCTTCGCCTTGCCTTTGAAGCAAAATGTAACCTTTGAAGAGCGTGCTCTAGCAAGGTACTCAAGAGAAGCCATGCTGCGGGTCAAGACTGTGTGTACTCAAGTCGTGTTTGATTCAGGTTTGCAAGTAATCACTGGCCCTTGCCATCAATGTATGGAACAAAATTCTAGTGCTTATGATAATTGTCACAAGCCGTGCTTGTGCTTGGAGTGCTTAAAATGCACTCACCTATGTTGCATGATAGAAATATTGCCTGATTGCATGAATGGCAAACAACTGGCCTACAAGTCAAGCTTGAGCAACTTGCTTGACAGATCCTTGAAATTGCAGTTAATGATCGGCCCTGCCAAATACCCTGCTGAATACCTGTGCTGCCTTTGCCAGGCATGAGAAGAAGTCGTGCTTTGAAACGAGGTCCTTTCGCACTCGATCCTGGCGTGATGGTGAGTGGTGGTTGTGTAACATGTGTTCAAAAACCAAAATACCATGCTTTTGGGAATGCTCACAAGCTTTGGTAGCACGGAAAAATACATACTGGAGAAAGTGCTTCTGTCGCTCGGTATTATCGTCGGACAAATCGAAGGAAGAAGAAAATTGAGAAAACCTCGATGTCAGATGTTTCCCTTTGCTCGCATGCCTTGCATGTATTCAAAAAGAACTTTGCAATACTTTGCCTCCATGGTTCTTGAATCGGCTTCTCTCCAGAAGGCTGTGTCCGTGGTTTCCTGATCGATGATGACTATCCTGGACTGCACTTTCATGCATGAAAACATAAAAAAGATTTGATAACAGGAATAAATAGCTCAAGAGAATTCTGCAACTCATGGCCGTTGAGCAGGCATTGCTTGGGTTGCATGCTGCTCATCTGCCCTGGCGGGAGTCCCACTGTGGGAACAAAGCCTTCAAGGTAATAAAGCCCAAACCATTTGGCGCTTAGTGTGAAAAAAAGAAAAGGCTGCCCAAGCCTGGCGTGTGAAAAAAATAACGGGCTTGTCGATGGAGGCTCTGCGTCGGCGAGCAAAAGAGAACGACACACTCCGCATGAGGTGTTGAACACAGCGTGCTCCAAAGACGTGATGTTCGTGCCTGGCCAACGCGAGTACAACAAGCCTAACACCACAACTTGTCATGCATGTCGTCCTGCAACCGATTCCACGGACCCCCGTCTGCCTCTCGTACATAGCAGGGGATGTTTCCTGCGGCATAAGCCAATCGGCCACAACCAAGCCATTGCTCCCATATCCGTGTACTCGAAACCCTCTCCATGGCTTGTTTCTTGACGAGTTTAAGGGAGAAAACCCAGCCGAGCAGCCCATGCCTCTTCCATGCTTCATGAGAGAGAGAGAGAGAGAGAGAGAGAGAGAGAGAGAGAGAGAGAGAGAGAGAGAGAGAGAGAGAGAGAGAGAGAGAGATTCCAAGAGAGAAAGCTCATGCAGCCGAAGATGCCAAGAGAGAAAGCTCATGCAAGTTCATCCTCCCCCCTCCTCCATAGCTCCCTGCTTCTCCCTCCTCTCCGCCTTGCTCTGATACCAATGTTAGACAAGGGGAACTAGAACCTAGGAGTGCACCTCCCAACCACCCAATATATAGCATGGCTTCTAGCCCTTTTCTCTAGTTGGACTTCCTTTCCACATTGCCTAGCCCGGCCTTGCCCTTGTCTAGTCCGGCCTTGCCGTTGTCCTGACACCATGCAAGTTGTTTCTCTCTACATGTTGCTTACGTACAGAATTATGCCAGCTTTTGCCAAGCTATACTCGATGCATAGGGTATTTTAAGTTCTATATTTAGACTTTAGTAGCACAAGTAGTAGAATGCATTTATTTAAATATAAAGTAAGTATTGGTTTCCACTATGTGTCTGAGCTTAATATCGTGCCGTTTTCTATTTTTAAAAAGTCCAGTGAAGTTAAGGGGAAAGGGAGAAATTTCGCCCCAAAATAGTGCTTTACCTCCTAATTTACCAAAATTTCCTTTTGGTAAATTCAAGAAAAGGAACTTTGAATGTTTGTAAAAATGATACGAGGTTGCTAACCACAGAGGCCTTGCTAATTTATCTGATAAGCGGAGTTGAACTCTAGTCTTGTAGTTTATAGCGAGACCTTATATCCTCTGAAAAAAACTTTCTTTGTTATAAAAGGAAGTGTGTGTGTGTGTTTTTTTTTTTTTTTAAATTAGGTTTTTATCTTAGTTTCAATTTGAGTAAATCTCCTAAGAGAGGTAGTATCCTGTTAGGAAATATAGATGAATGAGTAGTTTACTTAATGGGGAGAGAGACAAATTATCACACACAAGAGATTAGAGAGAGAGAGAGAGAGAGAGAGAGAGAGAGAGAGAGAGAGAGAGAGAGAGAGAGAGAGAGAGAGAGAGAGAGCACACGATATACGTGGTTCACTCAATGTGGGCTACATCCACGGGAAATAATCCACTCAATGGCTTTAATACTTCAAACAAGAAGTAGGTTACAATGGGATTATACCCCTAATAGAGCTCCCACATTGCTTCACTCTCACCACCTCACACCCACCTTGTTGCATCAACTTCACACTCCAAAATGTGTGTAGAAATGGCCTCCTTTTATAGGCCAAAAGGGTTGCCCTCTCTCATGAGAGGCAGCCGTGTGTAGCCACCCAAGTCCAAATGGACCCTCTAATCCACCCATGTGTGGCCACCCTTGTGAAGACAAGTCCACCTTTGAAATCTCCACCAGCCATTAAATAGGACCACTAGCCACCGACCATTGACTATCGGCCACCGACTAGCCTGTCAAACAATCGACCGTTTTCCAACCACTTTTTGTCCGCTATCCAGCCATAATATTCCGGCAAAAAGGAATATTTTGGCGAGTGTTTTTTTTTCACGCACAATGGCTTCTCCTCATAATGGGGGCCTTACAAATGTGCGTTTTAAATACAAAAAATTACAAGGGGTAAATCAGGCTCCATACTTAACAATCTATCACTTGGAGACTGATCTCCAAACCAAACGTGTGACTGCTTTCCATCCTGGCTTCTTATCCTTGAATTCCAATTAAAGATGAGCAAAAGCTCAACTTCTCTTGCTTACCACCTTCTCTTGCTTACCACCTTTGTAAACATGTTTGCATGATTTTCACTTGTATGCACCTTTCCTAGCTTTAGATGTCCCTTTTCCAAAAGAGTGCATATGAAGTGATATCTCAATGTGCTTTGTCCTTGAATGAAAGGCTGAGTTCTTTGAAATATGGATAGTGCTTTGGCTATCATTGTACAAGACATGATTGTTTTGTTTGAATCCAAACTTATCTGTGAAGCCACAAAATTTCTTTGCTTCCTCTGTCATTGCTACATACTCTGCTTCCGTGGTAAAAAGTGAGACCACTTTTTACAGCTTTGAAGCCCAGCTTACTACTGTGCCTCCAACCGTGAAGACACAATAAGTAGTGCTCCTTCGAGTATCTTTGTTACCTGCCATATTTGCATTAGCATACCCTTGAAAAAAAAAATCAGTTCCTCCAAAATACAAAACATTTGTCGTTGTTCCTTCCAGATACCTAAGTATCCACTTCACAACTTTCCAGTTTTTCTTTACCTGGGTTGTCCATAAACCTACTTACAACTCCCACTGCATGTGCAATGTTTGGCCTTGTCCATACCATAGTATACATAAGAGAACCTATCGCTGCAACATATGGAATTTTAGATATGTATGCTATCTCCTCTTGTGTCTTTGGAAACATATCTTTGGTTAGTTTAAAGTGACCAGCTAAAGGTGTAGAAATTGTTTTTGCATTTTGCATTGCAAACCCTTCTAGTATCTTCTTGATTCAATCCTCTTGAGATGGCTTTGTTGTCTTCTTCATCCGGTCCCTTGATATCTTCATACCAAGTATCCTCTTTGCAACACCTAAATCTTTCATTGAACAAAGGTCTTTGATGTCCTGCATGTTAGCACTTGCAATCAATATGTCATCAACATACAACAATAGGATGATGAACTTCCCATCTCCTAAATTCATTGTGTAGATGCAGTGATCTGAGTTGTATCTTGTGAATCATGATCCAACATCCATCGATTGAACTTCAAGTACAATTGTCTTGATGCTTGCTTTAAACCATACAAGCTTTTCTTTAATCTGCAAACCATTTTCTCCTTACCCCTTTGGTTGAAGCATGTAAATTTTCTCAAGTCATCGTGAGAGAATTCCGTATTTACATCCATTTGCTCAAGATTTAAATCATGAGTAGCCACAATGCGTAAGACAAGCCTAATTGAGTTTATTTTTACAACAAGAGAAAATATTTCATTGAAGTCAATACCTTTCTTTTGAGAAAACCCTTCTACCACAAGCCTAGACCTGTACCTTTTCTTCCATATACTTTTTGGACTTTGCATCTAGCTTTGATCTTAGGCTTCTATCTATGTGTATGAAAGCCTCACACCCAAACACTTTTTAGACTTCATGCACATAGATAGAAGCCTAAGATCAAAGCTAGATGCAAAGTCCAAAAAGTGTATGAAAGCTTCTATCTATATGCATGAAAGCATCACACCCAAACACTTTGAGGAATAAATAATTCACCGGTTTATCTATCCATGCCTCCTCTGGAACTCCCTCATCCAATGTCGTTGAGGGTGACAGGTTGATCAAATACACACACGTACTTATTGCTTCTGCCCAAAGCTCAAGCGATAAGCTGCATGTAGCCGTATGATTTGTGCTCACTCCATGATTGTTCTGTTCATCCTTTCCAAAATCCCATTTTGTTGAGGTATCTTTGGGGTTGTCTTTTTCCTCCGAATGCCATTGCTATCACAAAAGCTTTCAAAAGCTTGGCTGCAATATTCACCTCATTGTCGAATATGAGACATTTAATCTTGCATTAGGAAGAGAATGGGGTCTAGGAGGGTCTCTTTATTTGGCAGTTTAAGGAAGTCAAATCTTTAGTATTAAGAAATTAATCAAAGGACAACTTTTGAATTCAAACAGGCAAAACGGTTAGTTTATTTGAATTCAAAGTTTCCCCCCAAAATAGAATTTAAAACCTAGCAGGTAAAACCATATTATGTAGCATATCTATGGAAAGAGCTCAATGTGTAGATTGCACATCTATGATCTCCACTAAAACCGGAGATCATACGTGGGAGTTATGGAAGAGCGAAAATTGCAAAATTATCCTCCTCCTTTTTTGGGAAAAAAAGTGTATCCTTTGGCCACTCTTACGCATCTCTTACACACCCACCACTCTTGCACACATGGCGTACACCTATTTGTCAAAATGTTAATCACCTCCATAAACTCATGGAAAATAAAGAGGCCCTCCTACACCCCATCCTCGTCCTAATGCTACATGTTTCATTCTCCACAAAGGCTTTCCACCTTTGAAATATGGAAAACACATCGGATTTATTATGCATTACATAATACTAGTCGCATTATCTATGAATGTTACGTAGTACAATGAGCCACCAAGTGATGGTGTACTTGCAGGACCTCAAACATCAGAATGAACCAACTCAAGTTTTTTATTTTTTCTTTCATTTCTTGATTTTTGAAATTTTACCCTCTTTTGTTTACCATAAACACAATCTTCACAGAAATCTAACTCCACTTATTTCAAACCTGGTAGAAGATTATTTTTTTGAAGGATTTGAATTCCTTTGGCACTCATATGCCCAAGCCGGTAGTGCCACACCGCACTATCGACTTCTATAGTTGTCACACAAGCTGAAAATTGTGAACTAACAGTATACAAGTAAAATGTACCAACCTTTTCTCCTTTGGCAACCACCAAAGATCCCTTTGAGATCTTCCACCGTTTGTTTCCGAATGCAATGTTGTGACCTTAATCATCCAATTGTCTTATAGAGATCAAATTCTTGCTAAGAGTAGGAACATGCCTAGCTTCCATTCATTTTCGTTAGCAGTTTTGACACAAACTGTACCTTTTCCAACAATTTCACAAGCTTCATCATCTCCCAAGTATACATACCCAAAATTACCTTTAGTGTAATCTTGGAAATGTTGCTTGTGTGGTGTTGCATGGAATGAAGCCCCGGAATCTACTATCCAAGAATTAGACACATTGTCTAACTAATGAGAGAATTAGAGCATCTTGCTCTACTTTACATGCCACATTGGCATCCGATGTTGGCTTGTTGTCTTGGGACTTCGACTCCTTCTTCTTCTTGGACCATCAATCCTTCTTGACGTGGCCCTTCTTACCACAGTTCCAACATTCAAGAACGGACTTTGTGTGTGACTCCGCCTTGAGCGATCACGATCCTTTTGGTTTTTGAACCTCTCCTTAGGCCTTCCTCTTGTTTCCACTGACAGTGCAGCACTTGATGATTCTCATGTGCTTCTTCTTTGCATTTCCTTGCTTAGGAGAACACTCACAACATCATCAAACTTATGAGTATTTGTGCCAGAGATAGAGTTACTTACAACCATCACAAGACTGTCCCAACTATCTGGTAGAGACGATAGTATAAGGAGAGCTTGCACTTCGTGATCGAATTTTTTTTTCACTGATCGAAGTTGACTTATGTTGGTGTTAAAGTTATTTAGGTGTTCTGCAACTGAACCATTCTCTATCATTTTTAGATTGAACAAGCGCTTCATGAGAAATACCTTATTGGATGTCGATGGTTTCTCGTAGAGGCCGTCAAGTGACTTCATCAAGTCCTCCATGGTCTTCATCTCAAAAACATTGAAGGCAACCATTGACGCCAAGCTTAACCGGATTGTTCCCAGTGCCTTTCGGTCAAGGACAATCCATGCTTCATCTGCCATTGTTGAGGGCTTCTTTGCAAGACCGCCTAGTGGCAAATAAAGGTCCTTCTGGTAGAGATAGTCTTCAATCTGCATCTTCCAATGTTGGTAGTTCTTGCCATTGAACTTGTCAATCTTGAGCTTCCCTTCCTCCGCCATTACTCCCACTCAATTCAAGGAATCCTTTCCTTGAGATACTTTAGCCACGAGCTAACCTTGCTTTGATACCAGTTGTTAGGAAATACGACATCGCTAAGTAAATGAATGAGTATTTTACTTAATGGAGAGAGACAAATTATCACACACAAGATATATATAGAGAGAGAGAGGGAGAAAGAGAGCACGATATATGTGGTTCACCCAATGTGGGCTACATCCACGGGAAAGCAGCCACTCAATGGCTTTAGTACTTCAAACAAAAAGTAGGTTACAAAGGGATTATACCCTTAATAGAGGTCCCGCCTTGCTTCACTCTCACCACCTCACACCCACCTTGTTGCATCAACTTCACACTCCAAAATGTGTGTAGAAATGGACTCCTTTTATAGGCCAAAAGGACTGCCTCTCATGAGAGAGGCAGCCGTGTGTAGCCGCCCTTGTGTAAACAAGTGCAAATGGACCCTCTAATCTTCTTGTATGTGGCTGCCCTTGAGAAGACAAGTCCGTCTTTGAAATCGGCCACCGGCCATCGGCCAAACGACCGGCCGTTTTCCGACCACTTTTTGGCCGCGGCCATAATATTCCGACAAAAAGGAATATTTTGGTGAGTGTTTTTCTTCATGCACGATGGCTTCTCCTCATAATGGGGGCCTTACAAATGTGCGTTTTTAATACAAAAAATTACAAGGGGTAAATCAAGCTCCATACTTAACATATCCTTCCTATTTGTTTATAAGTTCCATAAAAAAGCAATTTTGTCTCATTGTGTTGTGTGCATGTATGTCCATGTTCAAAGTTCATAGCTAAATATGGTCGTACTAATTATTTGTCATTGACTAATGTGTGTGTGTGTGTGTGTGAGAGAGAGAGAGAGAGAGAGAGAGAGAAAGAGAGAGAGAGAGATATTTATTCATTATTTAAACATATCAAAATTCATTATAATTTTTTTTTACATTGTTAGAGGGTGTGTATGCGCGCGCGCGCCAGAGAGAGAGAGAGAGAGAGAGAGAGAGAGAGAGAGAGAGAGAGAGAGTCCAAAGGATAACAAGCGCAAAGCCTTTTGCTCTTAACCTTCTTAGGCTAAAATTTGAAAAAAAACAAGTGATAAAATCACAAGGCTTGCCGTACTCACAAAAGTAAGATAAATTATGATCACAAAAAGAACTACATAGCCTATCATGCTAGACTCTAGCCAGTAGATGGATCCCATGTACCACCAAGCATGGGATCCATCTGTTGGCTACGAAGTGATCCACCCTATACACAGACCAATTGAAACCCACTACAAAGGGAGCCACCCTATCTTGTGAACCCTAGCAAACATGGAAGTCACCCAAATGAAGAGATTGGGGAGACAACGGATGCCACCACATCGGGTGGTCTGCCACCCCACCCGAGTATGTCCAAACTCATCAAGAAGAGAAGCACAAAGATGCAAAAGGCGAGCCACCTAAGAAGAGGATCAACAAAAACAGAATTAAATGGGGATGCCACCATGAGAGGGAAATCATCGCCTTACCCATTATGCCCACCAAGTTGAAACCTTCAACTGATGAGATTAGCCCTCGAAGCAGTGAACCAAACCACAAACATACTACCACAACTCTGAACCTAAAAACATAGAAGAACCAGGATGAGAACTCTGCGGCATTGATGAAGCTGCCATTGCACCACACATCCACCATGATGACCTACATACCCAAATCCCTACGGGCCCTACATCATGAGCATGCAGAGACTCATGGCAAGGGATCAGGGGATGATCTCACTGATCCCCAAGACCCCACGATAATTGCCCGCTATAGTAGAGAGGTCCCATCACCATCCTGCGAGTCCCCCCTGTTTGCTTGAACCCACTACCTCTTAGTCCAAGGTTCCATTTGCATCGACTAGCCCCCTCCACCCACATGTGCCACATGGAGTATCCATACTTGTGTTTACAGCCCCTATTCTAAGTAAACATGTGTTGCCCATGTGATTCAAGTTTTAATTCGTGCCAAGTTTAGTTTTATTAGAGCATCTACGACCACAATTGTCTTGTGTTCTACAAGTAGACTGCGACATCGTGGATCCCCCGCATCCCCCCTTCGTTAAATGTGCTATCCTATTTAATTCTCACATGTCAATGCCTGCCATTCATTAGAAGTCCGTGCACCCCTTTCTCCCTAAGCTCAAAAAGCATGCACTAGTTTGCATATCCCAGTCAAGCATCCCGCAATGGGGCAGCAAAGGTTACTCACGTGGCACCTGACCAAGTTCATTATATGGTCATAAATTGGTCATTGGTTCTAATGTTAGAACCAAAATATCCCCAAGTATTGAAAACATAAAAAATTCATGGATTCGTGTCCTACAAACTGGAGTCTCTTAGATCCTTCCTTGCAAAATATATCTCAAGATCAATGGCCTTTTAGCTTTCTTGTGTCAGTGAGAACAACCCACCACTATGGTTGCATCCTTAAAATAGAAGACAAATAGAGCTATGGAACTACAACCCCAAGCTTCGCTACAACACACGTTAAGAACACATAGAATTACACCGCTTTTGTAAAAGCTATTGTGTACACTTCTCTTTAATTCTGGGATGCCCCATCAACGTATATTCTCTTACCATTTCATTTTCAGTAGGATTATACCCACATAGCCTTCGGACAGCCTTTAACTATAAAGACTCAGCTTCTCTCCTGAAGTGTTTTCCAAAATGCTCGAGGCACAAGCCAGGGATGGCGTCTGAAATATGTATTTCTAAGAGGCCACCATGTACCTACTGCCATATTATTCTCGGTTAGCATTTACCCATGACTATGATCACCATCATAAGTTACAATGAGCATATTGGGGTCCTCCACATCCCGCTCCACATGTTTCTTAGATGGACAGCCTCGCACACTGCTGCATCTATATTAGCCCCCGAGCAGGAAAAAAAAAGACCCAATATGAGTGCACAGAAAGAAAAGGTTCAGTGTATGGGCCGGCAAAGACTTGCTAACAAACCTAGGATGAGGCGAGCCCTCAAGAGAAATCATATGGCGGCATGTCTGCCATTTTTGCACTAATAGCTGACACTCTAATTATTCTCTTGCTCCTGGACTTCCTCAGGACATAACCAAAACAAGTAATTTAGGAACCATGCAAATGACATACAATCGTTGCAATTACAAAAAACGCACACGCCTATATAAACTGTACGCAAAAACAAACATCCACATATGATCTACAAGAATGCTACACATCCTACCTTCAGATCAATAATTTGTGCAAGCATCATGCTAGCTTAGACAAAAACTTCGACCTTAAAACCAACAAGAGAGAAACTACTTGCCTTCACTTTGAGCAATGACATTTTCTAGATCTATGACATCTTCCGTCAGGTTCATCAGACTTTCCACTTGAGCAATTTTTCTTGCTGAGAGAGAGAGAGAGAGAGGGGGGGGGGGGGGGGGGGGGGGGGGGGGGGGGGGGGGGCGGGGGTTCGTCCACTTTCAAATACTTGCTAGAAGACAGAGTTCTTGTCCTTAAAGACACTGCCCTCGATACTAAGAGGTGACATGAATGACCTTGTGTAGGAGTGCAACTCATAGAGTGCTCTGACAAAGAATAGGTGGTACTACTCTTACCGTAAGACGGCTCCATGTGAAGACTATGTGATAGTTTCTCATTGGTTCACCACTGCTGATCCTTGAGGAGATAATTGTTGGGGATAGGCAAATAACAAAATATGGAGTTTTCCCTCTTTGAAATGAAGTGCCATCAATGTGTTGATGTTGTGATGCTTTCTTGCTAGCTATGGTTAAGATGTTTCCGTTAGAGCAGCTTTGCCTACAATGCAAGGTGTGTAAAGAGATGTGCTAAGAAACGGTGTAGTGCAAGAAGGGGTAACATTGGAGTTGAATGAAACATTGTGGGGTATGATAGACCATTGCTTCAAATTTCTATCTTGATGAGGAGCTTTGGGTTGTTGATTGCAGCTTGGATGGAGAGAGCTGCTTCAAGAAGAGCTTTATGTGCTTGTAAATCTTGGTAAAAATGTGCATTTGGAAGAGCCTCCTCAAACCCCTTCTCTACCTCCTCTCTCTTTCTCTCTCTCTCTCTCTCTAGACTCTCACGCACGCACGCGCGCACACACACACACACACACACACACTGCGTCTTGTCAATACTCTTCCTCTCGCCCTTGGAAATCCTAGCATATTTGTCTCATCAGGCGTTTCCCTATTAGAACGATCTGCTACTTTCCCTCATGTACTGGCAATTTTAGCACATTCTCGTCCCTTGAAGTTGGAGGGTCAGGAAATGCAAGCAAAAGGTTGAGCCATGTTTTCTTTGCTCCAAAACCAAACCGAGGGAAGCTTAACAAACCCCAGACGGAGACACACACACACACACACACACACACACACAGGGTTGAAAGCTTGGAAGCGCATCTCCATTGTGGTAAGACTGTAATAAGGTTTGTAGGGAGAAGGGGGGCAAGGTAGACAAAGCAAGAAAGGATGGCAAAATTCGCAGGAGCCGTAGGACCTGACGATATGCTGAGGCCCAAAACGGAGGAGGCCGACGACAAAGTCTTTGTTTGGAGCAGCTCGAGGAGCTTAATGGTTAGAACTTACCTTAATTTCATAGTCAATTAGTGACAAGCCGTGTCAGTAGCTTTTCACAAATTCTATCTCGACTCTCAAAATGGGGAAAGCCATCATGATACAACAACTCACTCCTGAGTAATCTTCAAAATGAGTGCCCACTATCTTATCTCAACCAATCAACATTTTCGGCCTATCAAAAAATGCTTGAAAATATAACTAAACTTTTTTCCTATTTTTTTTCAGCAAAAAGAGAGAGCATCTCTATAGCCTTTGCCCTTTGGGCAAGCCAAAACGGGGGGGGGGGGGTGGGGGGGGGAGTGAGGTTGGACCATACCACTAGCGCTAGAAGCCTTAAGCCTTTTGCCCTTATCCTTCTTAGGCTAAAATTTGAAATGAAAAAAAAAAGGTGGAGGTTGGACCATAGCACTAGGGCTTGTATGGTCCAGCCTCTATCTTTCTTTTTTTCTTTTGAATTTTGGCCTAAGAAGGTTAAGAGCAAAAGGCTTTGCTCTTTCTATCCTTTTGACTAAATCTCTCTCTCTCTCTCTCTCTCTCTCTCTCTCTCTCTCTCTCTCGCTCGCACACACACGCACAAACCCTCTTGAATCACAGGTCATGAGCTCAACTCACATCTGTGGATAAATCTTTGAGGTCTCTTGGGATAGTTTCCTGCGATGTTAAAATTTTCTTCTTCTTCTTCTTCTTCTTCTTCTTCTTCTTCTTCTCTCTTCTCTTCTTCTCTCTCTCTCTCTCTCTCTCTCTCTCTCTCGTTGGGATGTAGGCCATGTGACCGTAGGAAAACACCCTTACTCTTACTTTTTCCTAATCAATATAGAAAGATAAAGTGAGAGAGTTGACTTCTTTTACTTTCCTCTCCACTAACCCAAACTCTCTATGCTTCATCCCCTTCCCCCAATTCTCTTCTCCCCTCTCTTGCATCTACACACCCTCCATGTCTCAAATTTGCATTAGGAGAAAGTTGGACTCACTTTTGGGCCCTGTAAGAAGTTCCACATTGGTTTAGAGAGAGAAAATGAAAATGTTAAATTATGCATTTTATGTGATACTTTTTTGCGCCAACAAAAAGCCAAAATGACATTCTTTGGTAGGTAGCCGTCGTCTTTATCATTTTTATCCTTTGTTCTCTTGTCAGGAATCCAACTAACCGTATGACTAATGATTTGAAATGCCAACTTACAAGCGTTCCCTCCAGAAACATAAGCCACACGAACTCTATCAACTCTAAACATGAGAATATGGTCTTTCCTCCCAAAACCTGAAATATTTCATGAGTTTCGAGTGTCTATCTTTTTCTCTATCAACTCTAGGAATGGAGAATGCTTCTTTTTCTGATGAAAACACCAATTTGAACTTGCAATCCTCAACCCCTTCATCTTTAACACTTACCCAAAGAAAGAACACAGATCATCTTCATGTTGATGTATTGCAAGAGTACGCATCGTTGTAGAAACGTAGGCGGGGTCTTTCTTATCTCAATGGGAGTAAGAACTTAGAAGTACAAACAAGGAACATCATTTGGATTTGTGGACCGATGGGTCTATTTATCCAAAGGATCCTATGACAAATGCGCCACCTCCCTTTGCTAATATCACTAACCTCTTACATTTCACAGGCGATGGCAATGATGGGCTATTGAGATATACTGAACATTTGGAAATGAGAGGATTGAACGCGGAAAAGGCAAAGAAATTTCCTGGCGATGGAGAACATGCAGATGAAGAAACTTAATGAAGCATGCTCTCAAAAGATTTCATCAAACAAAGAGACGATCCAAGGCCTTGAGAAGAAGATCACAAGTTTGCAAGAGAAAGACACCGTGCTTGGTAGTCAGAAAAGAAAACGAGATCTGTACAACATTAAGAACATGAAGATTGGTAGTGGTGGCCTGAAAAAACGAATACAAGCTTTAAGGTAACTCGAAGTTTGTTTCTGCTTTTGTATCTTCAATGTGCTTCACTAAGAAATGGATACACTTTCCTATACATGATCATAACGCATGGTGCTTTTTTGGTAGGTTTTTACTGCACCCAAACTCGAACGGTGCAGGCTTCAATGCCGGAGTGCATTACAGCCTTCTAGTTCCAAAAGAAGTAGTTGAAGAGAAGATAACTCAGAAAAAATTTTGTAAGTTGAAAGGGAAGCTCCTTACCTCCTTCATGAATGAGAATCAGTTGGAACCAATGGAAGTGCACGCAATACTTGATGAGATTGGCAACTCGTAGATAGGATACATGGCACTCTTCAAAGCATTAGCTAAAAAGTCTCAAAATAAACTACAGAGAGGATCATTGCTCCCGAAGCCATCACATGTAAAGGCTGCTCTCCCGACACGTAAATGATGAGGTGTTTGAGAAACTTGGGTCACCATTCCATATTGAAGCAACGTTCTTAGGCAAGGGCGGTAGAGAGGTATAACTTAACGAGCACTACGACCTCTTCGTTGATCTTGAAGCATTGCAAAGGCATGCAGTTCACTTCTTTGACATTAGTCGAGAGGAGTGCAGTGGGGTTCTCAAGTTTGTTTGAAGCTCGACGAGTGCGAGGTCTTGAAGAACAAGAAGCTGGAGAGAGTCACCATTACCCTCATGAACAGAGCTATGGATCCATCAATAACAAAAGAGGATCCACGATACTTCAGTGTGCAATCCAAAAACAACATTCTAACTCTAGGATCGTTTCAGGTATACTTCGTTCACTCTATAATAACAAAATATTGATTATTTGGTTGTTGATTTTGTGTTTTCGTTTTTCACTGCAGGTTGATAAGGAATATTTTGAAATCCTCGATTAGGTTTTTAGTAAAACCCAAATTCTTCTATCATCAATGAACAAAGAAACGGAGTCGTTATTTCAGTGAAAGGATTTGGTGACTATCCAGTGGAATGGCACATGGCAGGTGACTTAAAGACTCTTAAGTGTATGTACAACATAACACACGGAGGCTGTGGCAAATCCATGCTTATATTGCATGGCTGATGCACAAGCTCTTGAGAGTGTGAAATGGAATAGAGCTCCCAAAAAACATCTTCAAGAGAAAACTTTTAGGCCAGTGCTTGATATTCCTATGAGTAGAGTTCACGTCTGTACACTTCATGCACTCTGTCAAATAATTGAAAAGGTGGTCCATTTGTACATATGTTTTGCATGGACATTGAAGCCAGAGAGTGAGTCGAAAAGAGTGATCAAAGAATTAGAGGGAGTGCTCTCAGACATTGGTTTGCATGGAGGCAATGTCAAAATTGAAGAGGGCCCTAATATGTCTCAAAGTCGTTACAAGGTACCTAGGAAAGCATCGATAGGTAGCGTGAAGTCCAGAAGGTTTCTTGGGTTTAGCCTCAAAGATTCAGATAGAGAAGAAAGGAGAAACCTATTCAACAAATGGAAACACTTACATAAAGTGGTTAAAGACAATGCTGGTGGTGGGGCAATCCAAAATTACAAGGCGAACGTGTGGAAATCACTAGATAAAATTTTCCACTACGTTGAGCAGCATTCTTGGGGCCAAAGTAAGCTCACATCATTTCAAGAAGCCTTGCTGGATTGGAAGAAGGCTTACCTTACAGGGTGAGGTGGGCAACATATCACACATTACATAGTGGTTTAGCATTCTACATATACAAAACAAAATTTTAAATTGTACTCTACTGACCATTTTGTTTTATTTCAATGCAACACATACTGTTCGACCATGGTCCATAGTTTGCCAAGACATACGGCTCACTATCAATATGGTCCACACAAGGCATGGAAAAAACCCACTACATAGCAAGAACATGTTATTTCAAGCACACTAAACATGGGGGAGGAAAGGATAATTCCAATAGCCTATTAGAGTTACACCAATGGACTTATAGACGACTAATTCATAGAGCAAGGCAGACGGAGCTTCTTAAGAGTTCAAAAATTACACGGTCTTTACAACACATCCGCAAAGAGAAGAAACAAATTGCTTGGGAAAATTCAAATGCGGGGGAGCGCCATGTGAGGTGGCGACAAATATGAGTCAGGAGCGGGAGAAGATGGACCTGAGCCCGTCGTTTTTATCCTCTTTGATGCACCTGCTTCTTCCTCACTTTGTACCTCTTCGATGTACAAGCTCTGTAGACGAGCTCGTTCCTCTGTTGATGGCAGCATCCCCACGAGCATCAAGCGTCTTCTTTCCCTCAAAGACAGCTGCTTGTTGTATGGATTTAAGATCTCTAGGTCTTCAACCCCTGCAGCTAGAGCCTGAGTTGTGTAGGACATGAAATAGGGGGCTCTGAGTGCTTGGCATCCATACCCAATGCCAAAGACGCGTAGAGCAAACTATTTCTCAATCATAATTAGTCTTTCTACGTTTAGTGGGAGGGGGTGTCAACCACACAATCTTGTAATAACTTTCATTGCAAACAGTGGGGACTTTGCATTGTCCTCGAAGTATTCCTTGTGGTATATTATGATCTACAAAAAAATAGTAAAGCATTTATGGGTCGTAAGTGAGATGAGTACAATTACCAAGTACTTGAATTGTTTCTACAAACCTTATTGTGGTTGAAACGCCCGATGTAGTGAGACAACGCCGCATCCTTGCCTTGTACTCCAGTGACAAGCCCTTGCCATGACCCTCCCGCTCTTCTAAGGAAACTATCGTCATACACTAGCACCTGTCAACAAAAATATTGATCATGATATTTTATCACTATGCCATCTCCAATACCATGTAAATGCCTTTAAAAATTACCATCTGATTCTCGTCCATTTCCAGCGTCGACCTTCCCCATAAGTGAATAGACTGACTATTCATTACTCGAGCTCTGGGTGCACGGGCCTACCCATGTTTTCCAAGCCGAGTTGTTTTGTTGTCAATTGAAACTGCTCATATGTTGGCAAATTGGCCTCTCGGGACTTTGCTTCATTGAATGTATCTTTGATCAGTTGCCATCCTGAAGTAAACTGAGTCGTGACAGCTGTGTCAGCAATAAGATGTTGGTCCACTCCATCATCATCCACAAATCCCATGTCTGCCTCACAAAAATTTGCAATTGCAGCTAGGCAGTAGTCCTCCCGTATATTCAGCTCATGCATGATATCTGTGAGCAGAACGTAGTGGGTGTCGCCCGCCATAGCAAAGCTGGGAGCACAATTCAGAGGCAAAGTCACTTCCTTATTTGGGCTTTCTTGCTTGCACCCTATTGGTGCATCCGCAAGAGAAGCAAGAGTTAAGCTCGCATCAAATGTTTCCTTTAATACCTCTACTGGCTCTTCTTCTGGGTCAGACTGCACCTCCACATCCTCTACCTCTTCCTCCAGCACCAATGGACAACTACCGAAAGTTGTTGAGTGGGAAGTCTCTGACTCACCATCTGTCTGCAAGTATAAGTAACAGATAAACCCGTGGTAGAAATCCACTAAGCGACACTTTTTGAAGTGCTTCATACACCTGTCTTGTACAAGCAGTGCATTGGAGGGACACTTTTCTAGACTGCGATTCAATCTCCTTGAAGCACTCTTGTCAGGGTCAAGGTCGGCTGAGTGCACATATCTCATGCCATCAACTGTCATGGAATTGTCACAAATGACTATCTCATACTATTGCAAATGGGTTTGTAGGTACTCAAATGAGAAATCTATAATCCTCTATATAGAAAACTCTACATTAAACATTCCTGATAGTTTTGGTGCACGGTGATGAGCACGGGCATTGTATAAGAACGTGAATAGTTTTTCTTCACATGTATCCTCACCCACAACGTCTGTCTCCAGGACTATGATCCCCATGGCTAAAAGAAAAAGCAAGCCAAAACTACTAATCAAAATTGGTCTGTATTTGGTGTCATAACCAAGCGAATAATGAGCCTCGAGTATCCCTCAAGGTCTCTATTCGCTTGGTTCTGTCCCATGCGCTAATGTCATAATAGGTGACATCACTTGAGTCAGAACCAGGAGAATAGGTGCCCCAAGAATCTCCGAAGGGCCCTATTCACTTGGTTCTGACCCAAGTTGAATTTTTGTTGTACCCACAACGTCTGTCTCCAGGACTATGATCCCCATGACTGAAAGAAAAAGCAAGCCAAAACTACTATTCAAAATTGGTCTGTATTTGGTGTCATAACCAAGGGAATATTGAGCCTCGAGTATCCCTCAAGGTCTATTCGCTTGGTTCTGTCTTGTGCGCTAATGTCATAGTAGGTGACGTCACTTCAGTCAGAACCAGGCGAATATGGGCCCCAAGAATCTCCGAAGGGCCCTATTCGCTTGGTTCTGACCCAAGTTGAATTTCCATTGTACCCAAGTCCATTCGGAACATGTGGATTAGAACAGAGCATTTAATGTTATCAGTAATAGATATATAGGCCTACTCACTCACTATGCCCAAACATAGCATTGAATAACAACTCAGGCACGGTCACATAAGGTATAATTATTCAAATCATGCGGTGCGAGACTTCTAATATTACCCTAAAGACCACTCTTTGGCCCTTGGAGTGTTGTTCCCATTGTTCTCTAACCTCGTAACACAGTGGATTTGGTGCGTACATAGTTAACAACACACGAGAGAGAGAGAGAGAGAGAGAGAGAGAGAGAGAGAGAGAGAGAGAGAGGGAGGGAGAAAGAACCTGTCTCTGCAATATCCAATGGCACCGAGTTGGATGGTGATGTCACAGGTCGCTGAGAGAAAGAACCAGAAGGTGGCCAGGAGGAAGAGGAACAAAAGGCGAAGGGGCGATGGCGACGCGGCAGCAAAGGACTCAAACCAGTGGAGGTCGCTCAACGCAGGATCATGAGAGGTGGCCAAGGGGAAGAGGTCAAAAAAGGCAAAGGCAACGGTGATCTGTTTGTTCTACTTGGAGATGATGACTGCAAGGGCGATCGACGTCTGACCCTAAAAGGTCACTTGAAAAAGGCACGTGGATTGTGCTCACAAGGACAACCAGTAATAAATGGGCTCAGATTCCCATGCAGTACGATCTACCAACCACAATCTCGGGTGTAATCATGCGCATAAGTGAAGTTGTCGCCCTTGCCGAGGTAAGTATTCTAAGTTTAAAGGCAGTACCCGTGCCAAACATTTTAACTATACCCTCGCCCTAGATGAGCGCTCTTCTGCCTCTTTTCGCATCCTCTACTATCCATCATTTTAACTCTACCCCCGTCGACGCTACGCGGTAAGCAAATCATCTCTTTTGTGCTCCCAACCTCCTCTTACTCCTGCTCTACAGTGCTTTAGTGACGCAGAACTCAACACACAGTGAAGAGGTATGCTACTACACTTTTGTGCACTTGTAGTTTGTGTGGTCAGTACCAAGCAAATAAGGGAAGGTAAACCCTGTTTGTTGCACCTGTTTGCTTGGTACTGACCATCGTCTTTATTAATGATGTTTGCTATTACACTTCTCTAAGGTCAGTACCAAGAGAATAAGGGAAGGAAAACTTTGTTTGATGCACCTGTTCGCTTGGTACTGACCTAAAAAAATATAAATGATGTTTGCTACTACACTTTCTGAGGTCAGTACTAAGCAAATAAGGGAAGGTAAACACTGTTTGTTGCACTTATTTTTTTGTTAATACCAAATACGCGTTTTGAATTTATAAGGGAGAAGCAAAATTACAACTTAACACCCATGGAGGGGGATGAGAGTTAGAAAATACTAGGGACAGGCCCAAATGCCAAGTTTCAGACTTTACAAAAAGTGGTCTACTAATTTCCGGGGGATACAACTGGCAATAAACAATTAGAAGTTAATCCTTTTTTTTCATAGCCAATCTATCTCTTCTTGAAGATTGTTGGCAAAGTTCAAGGCTTCCTCATATTTATTAGCTAGCTCAAGCACTTCATCCTTCATCTCCTGTACCCAATTATTTATAACATCTAGAGAGCCATTGTCATCGAGCAATCCCTGCAGGTCTTCAACCCTTCTTGCATCCAAAGAGTCTTTGAGGATTGAGACTTTGTGCCTATAGATCCTCATTTGTTCCAGCTTGAGGTTAGCATCCTGCACAGAGCATCCAACAAATAAGATCTTCAAACTAGGAGCTTGAAAATTGGGAACAAAAAGGAAAGAATTCCTGAGCTTCCAAATAATCCCTAAGAATTTTTCCCTAAACCTATTCCAAAAGTCAGAGAGGAGGCCAGGTGAGTCCCCTAAAAGTAGCTGTTTCCACCCTAATTGGTGGCCAAAGGTTTTGACTAAGGGAGAAAGGATGGGGGTGTTGGTTGGGCAGTTGAGGAAAAGGTGTGGGATATCTTCCACTGCTCTTTTGCACCTGAGGCAGGCAAAATTACCAGCGGCTTACCTCGAGGATTGACTCCCGTGTTGACATCATCCACTCCCCAGGCTGTCGGTGGAGAATGCTGAGGGTACCATCGGGGGAGGACCAAGGGGGGACCTCATGAGGAGGGCCCGGATGCGCGCCTGCTGGCGCTGCGGGATTGTCCCTTGCAAAGGCATCACCACTTTTCCAAGCTTCCTGTAGTTGCTCTACGAAACCTTGAGGGAGGTTCTGAAAAAGCTGTTGGTTAAATAGACTAGACGGACATGCCTGAAAACAGGGCCTAGGTTCTGGCTGATGAGTGGTCTGTGAGGCGGTGGGTTAGAGTACCACCATGCGTTTTCATGAGAGGTAGACGTGGGAGGGAGAAGCAGGGTACTACCGCCCCCAGATTAGGGGAGGTGATGGGAGGGCACGACATGACAGTTAGGTCAGTATGGACTCATCTTGAGTTCACTGGAGCTCTCGTTCGTCTACTTCACATTGGTATTTTGTTGCACATGTTCGCTTGGTACTGATCTCAGAAAATATAAATGATGTTTGCTATTACACTTTTTTGAGGTCAATACCAAGCGAATAAGGGAAGGTAAACTCTGTTTGATGCACCTGTTCGCTTGGTACCAACCTCAGAAAATGTAAATGATGTTTGCTATTACACTTTTCTGAGGTCAATACCAAGCGAATAAGGGAAGGGCAAACTATATATATATATATATATATATATATATATATATATATATATATATATATAGAGAGAGAGAGAGAGAGAGAGAGAGAGAGAGAGAGAGATTATCATCCTTGGAGGTCAGATATTACATATGGGACTAAAAAGGAAAACATACAAATAAATCCTCTTGATAAGAGGTTAGTGAAGCATGAAAATGCACCTGTTCGCTTGGTATTGACCTCAGAAAATATAAATGATATTTGCTATTACACTTTCCTGAGGTCAGTACCCAGCAAATAAGGGAAGGCAAACTCTGTTCGATGCACCTGTTCGCTTGGTACTGACCTCAGAAAATATAAATGATGTTTGCTATTACACTTTTCTGAGGTTAGTACCAAGCGAATACGAGAAGGCAAACTCTGTTCGATGCATCGTTCGCTTGGTACTGACCTCAAAAAATATAAATTATGTTTGCTATTACACTTTTCTGAGGTCAGTACCAAGCGAATAAGGGAAGGTAAACTCTGTTTGTTGCACCTGTTCGCTTGGTACTGACCTTTTTTGAAGTTAGTACCAAGTGAGTAGAGGCAATACAATCGTAATTGGTGCATTTCTTTGCTTCGTGTTGGCCCTAGAAATCTTAAGTCCCTTGTGCAACAAATGACATGTCGTTTTTTGTTATGCTATTTGTAGAGATACCTCGTGCAAAGGCCACGCCTAGAAGGGCAACATGTGACTCTTTGAATGCTCAAGCAAGAAGATGCCGATATGAGACGCACAGAGGTGTATTGCAAGAGCTACGAAGGATCGAACGACACGTGCAATCAGCCATTCCACGTCTTCCTTTCCAGTGAGTAGTG
The DNA here is from genome assembly GCF_014529385.1 of Adiantum capillus-veneris. NCBI lineage: Eukaryota > Viridiplantae > Streptophyta > Polypodiopsida > Polypodiales > Pteridaceae > Adiantum > Adiantum capillus-veneris. Next base: position 12,430,971 of record NC_140956.1, read on the forward strand.
CGAGAGATTTACGAGCAGTGGAGAGTCGGCATGCGATGGGCTAGCAGTGCACTTCTGTGCCTGTAAGAAATTGCAGAAGACTACCTCGTTGAATTCTTCAGTGATGGATATATACTGGCTGCCCATGCACACCGCGTTGCTATCATGCCGCGGGATTTTGACTTTTCGGAGGCTGCGCTTCTGCTACAATGGGCTACTTCAGCCAGTACCTATCCGGGATATGAAAACAATGGATATTCTTAACATCCCCCCTCTCCATCCTCGTACACGACAAACGGAGCCTTCTATGGCTGCATTAAACAGCAGAAGGACGCGATCACGGGTCGAGAGGAATGACACAGATGGGCAGGCTGATGAGGGGCATGAGCAGGCCAGGGTGGACCCTGAGGCAGTCATTGAAGAAATAGGGACATTTATGGAGGAACCAATTATGAAGGAAAATAAGCAAGGCATGGAGGATCCGGAGCCTGTGCCTGTAAGGGAGGATCTTGTGCCTCTTAGGGAGAACCCTGTGCCTTTTAGAGAGGAGCCTGAGGCAGCCACCGATAAAGCTCAAGAAAGGCAAGGGAAAGGCTCTACTTCACAAGGGCCATCCAACGAGAAGCCTTTATCATATGAGTCGATTAATTTAGAGCAAATCAACGAAGAGAATGAAGAGGAGTTGCAAGTTTTGATCAAGTCAGCGCCTCTGCATGCACATATATTGCTGCTTGGAAGGTTAGAGGAGGCTTGCATTTTCAACCTTGATCAACAAGACTTCCTATGCATGCGCAATTTCTCCAACTCCAACGCAACGAATGCGGTTGTCAACATTTGCTTTGTGGTACTTCTCAAGCTCTTTATAAGTCACGGTTGGTTCATTAAATGGCTCATTACCAAGACATGCATCAATACCAAGCGAGTCAGTGGCTTATGGAATTGGATAGTGATACCACTCGCTCGGTATTGACCCATGTCTTTGCGACAGTCGTCAACGTTGTTGTGTTACGTCTCAAGTTTTTTTTATAAGTCACACTTGGTTCATTAGATGGCTCACTACCGTTAAGACATGGGTCAATACCAAGCGAGTATGTGGCTTATAGAATTTGATAGCTGTCCCAGTCGCTCGGTATTGACTCATGGGTTTGTGGCAGTGACAGCCCGCTGAAATATCTTAAGTCTAATCTCTACCATTGATTCATGTTAGGCACGCCCGCTGAGGTTCAAAACAAAATATACGTAATAGATCTGCTGATATTGCCTATGCTGCAAAACAGCGGAGTTTCCTTTTTGGCTATGATGGGCTGGTTTAGCAGAGTCAATTTGATCTAGCATACTTTCTGGTCACTGCATACAATCAATCGTGAGTTTCTTCTTGCGTTGTAAAAACCATGCTGGATTTGAGATCTTTCTCCTCATCTTTGATGGTTTTGGTGTAGTGATCATTGGAGTTTGTTGTTATTTGACATTGAAGATAAGATTTTCTACTACGCAAACTCCGAGCAAAGTAGGTTGTTTTACGATCGTGTAAAAACGTAAGGCACATCTGGGTACATTTGGAAGTAGTGTCTCTTTGTAATGTGTTACTGACTCAAGTGGTTACGTATGTAGTGCCGCGAAAAACCTTATATGTTGTGTAGAGCATGTTTTCTTAGAACATGATCTAGGGAATACCATTCGGCACGAACGGGTAACCGTGCCCACGCAGGTTGATGACTATAGTTGTGGCTGGCGAACTTGTTTGAATGCCTTGTTGCTCTTCAGTAAAATTTTGGATGTACTAAACATAAGTAATCGTGCCGTTGCATTGTTTGTTTGCTGCAACGTTTGTATTAAAAGAAGCAACATCTTTACTTACTTTTCTATTATCACGCTTATACAGGAACTTCAATTACATAACTACACCCCCAACGATGTGCGACATTTTTTTGTAATGGCCATCCATCATATTATAATCTCGGTAAATAGATGTACAAGAGAGGAAGGGACGAGAGCTGAGTTCGAACAGGCTTGCATTAACGAAATGACATAGCGGTACAATCAGACTCAAGAAGAGGTTTGAAATATGCAAGAAGCAATAAATCAATATTATGCGAACGCCATAGAAGTAGAGAAATGGGCTACACGTCAACGTCAAGAGCAAGAACAGAGGGAAGCTTCACAGGTGCAAGATGCATGGGAAGCCATGGAAGAGGCCCATGATTTTGAACGACGCAAAAGGATGCCCGAGACCAGCATCCCTAGAGGCAGAAGTAGCAGCAACCGGGGAAGAGTGCAGGGGAGCGATGGAAACAACCGGGGGAGAGGGCAGGGAACCAGTGGCAACAACTTGGGGAGAGGACAGGGGACCAGTGGCAGCAAAACCGGGGGAGAGGACAGGGGACCATTAGCAGGAAAAGGGAGCAATAACTTGTATACATCTTGACAGAAACAACACAATTTGTAAAGTTTTGAGACAATGAAAAGTGTACATTTTTTAAACATTGTTTGAGCGGCACAAAATGTCTCTGTATTAGTCATTTTGAAGAGTACATCATGGTTTGCATGGCATCAAAGCTCATTGTGTACACAAGGTATGTGACCTAGCTTCCGGTGGAAGCAATCAAGTGAAGTGTATTTGAGAGTGACTCCTTACACAATGTTGTTTTCTCCTGCGTCTTGGAATTTGAAAAGAAGAAAAAGTTAGATTCTATGTCTTAATGTATTAAAGACAATCAAAATTCATCCATTTAGTAAGCATCTTTCTGTTGTTGAGACTGAATGCATACAATTCCGACAAAAGTGGAAGTTCTTCACATGTAAGATCTAGCCTGAGCTATCCAAGAGTTGTGTTTGACATTGTCTCCATCACAGTAAGTAAGCTATCTTGAAAGTAGAGCTCCATTGATAAAGGTTTGTTTTCGAGGCTAGACTTTGTATCTTGGTTGAGTGGAATAAGCTGCCCACTAAGAAGATGATATCTAAAATAGTAAAACGACACTATGAAATTTTGAGAGCTTATAATGAACTTGCAAATTATGGACTTCTTTTGCAAAATACATATTTTGCCCTGTGGTTGTTTCCTATCCCAATTATCATCTAAAAAGTCCAAACAGCTCTCAGACTTGCAAATGAACATTGTTGCGGTAGTTCTTATTTTCTCATCAAAGAAGAAATCTACAAACACTTCAAGAGGCATAAATAGTGCGAGCCAAACTATTTTTGTGGCAATTGAATACTTGAGGGACTTTTGTATATCCTGAAACAACTTATTCCTAAAGCTTTCACTAGTTTGCGAAGCTGGCAAAGACCAATCCTTGCTATCAAAGGATGGAAGTGACAAAGGAGCTACACGACCCCAATCAAAGGAAGTTCTCGATTCCAAATATGACATATCATAAAATAATATTCCATTATTTGCAAGTTCCTTGTGTTATCTTCCTCGGTACATTTGCTCACCAATAAATGCATGGAAAGCATCAAAAGTCCCAACTATGCTCTCAATTGGTTACCAATCTGTCCTATTCGATGGATAAATATCTAAAACATACCAAAGATGATATCCACCACTTAATCTTCGAATATAATCATGCACTAAGTGAGATGCTCAAAATAACTTACAGTTGGGTCGATGCCGTGGAAAACTTGGAGGAGATGTTTGCAACCTTAAGTCTGCATGTTGGAAAGCATGTCGTATGAGGACCTCTTTCACTCGCTTGCTTTGTGCACACACTTTAAACTCTTTAACACTAGTTTGGTACCAAAACAGGACACGTAAGTGTCTTTTTTTTACAAATTTAAATTAAATGCTACTTGCATCAGACAGTTTATTTAAGAAAACCCTATTGATATTCTTAAATATGTTAGCTAGAGGGTCTTTTAAAAAATATAACCTTGCATTTTAGAATCCACCATGATCAAGAACTATACTCATCAAGTTGACCCTCGTAAGACTGCGATTGATGGTTTTAAGAAATCAACTTTATAAGCTCAAGAAAAAATTAAGCGACCTTATAACAAATTTTAGGTGTCTTTTCCACAATTTTGCTATAGCTAATTGAAAGTTTCATGTGCAAAACAATTGACTTGGGAGTATGTAAAATAATGGAAAGTTCTATGTGTTTGATATAGCCATTTCAAGCATATTGTTGTATACAAAGAAACATATGTTTTTGATGTATTTGTGATTTTTAGAAATTGATTCATTGCTTACCCTTTCCACCTAGGACTCAAGGTGGAAAATAGAAGGGCTTTGGTATGCAACAATTATTGGATTATTTTAAATATTCAAAACAACATAAGAGAGAGATTTGATATTTTATTCTTGAGACATAAGCATTCAAAACCTCAAATAATATCAAACTTTCTATGTAGATCAACTAAATGTATCAAAGTACATGGTACATACACAATTGGGGTGCCTAACACCTTGGTTTTAATGTTATTATGGAGAACTCAAGATTTTCAAGAGTTTTTCCATGATAAAAAATTCAAGATAGAGTTCAAGCAACGAGATTTAATTGAGTTAGGGAGCCCAAAAAATACGTAGTTTCTTGGTTTCAACATATAAAGTTATTTGTAGTTGTCAAATTGTACTAGAATAGCCCCAATTCCACGAGGGGAGCTTTGGAAGACCAAAATTATGCTCTAATTCAACACGTGCTCAAGTATGAAATTATGTCTATAACTTGCGTGTGACTTAGAAACTTGTCTTTAAAGTGCATTCCATTGTTTTTTAACACTAAGTGCTAACACTTGGCTTTTATAAACATAAAAAGGACCATCTCTACAAAAAGATATAAGAATTTTATGCTTTTTTTGGCAAAACAGCTTGAAATTTTACTAGAATTTATGGCTTAGAACATACCAGAATTCTATCCATACAGATTGTATTTTGACATGGAGAAAAATCAAGTGTTTTCTTTCCCTCATGACCAACCTATGGTAGAAGCAAGGTATAAAAAACTTCTTTTTAGCTTGACAAATAAATTGCCAAAACTTGGAAGGAAAACAGGACACTTTAGTGTCTCAGGATACTTAAGTGTCCAATTACAGAACTAGTGTTAACTTGTCCCTTGAAGCCTCCACGAAATCATTACGTTGCCTTCTCTTTCTCCTCCTAGTTTGCAGTAGAACCCAACTTTCGATAGTTATTTGAGATGGTATCCATGCTTGATCATCTGTAGTATAACTGTTAAAAATGCTAACAGAGTCAATGGTAGTGCTAGGCCTTCGAGAAGTAGTCATGGTGTGCACTAGAATACACGGAAAGGTTAGCACAAATATGAAAAAGGGAAGAAGTTTTGAGAGGAAAGTAGAGCTACTCAAAGTCATATTTGGGCGGGAACATAGATACTAGATAGAGCTTTCAATGAAAGTTCTGAAATTCGTCGATACAGAGTTAGTACGACTTATGGCATTTATGCCTTTAAAGCATGAAATTGTGCAATTTGATAAACAAAAATAATATTTTCTCCCTTTTTTCTAAAAGAGCTTGGCTCCAAAATGTCGATTCTCAATGTAACGTTAGTCTCTTCCTCATTGGTCGAGCGCCACTCTCTCTCTAGAACTGAAAGGCCCAAAAGTGAGTCCAACTTTCTCCTAATGTGACGTGCCATGGCCTAACTTCCAGATTCTGACCAGGAGATCCAAATGGGGTCATGGATAAAAACCTAACCCTACCCAACTAACAAAATCCAGCGCCAAGGGACCTAAACTCTTATAAAAATAAGGCAAGGACCCCAATCTGTGTAGAAATTGACATGTGGCACACTATACAGATTGGCTTGCATCTTGCAAAGACTACTGATGTGGGAATACGGACGGCATGTGATTTATGGAAACTTCCCAGAGGGTGCCTGCTTTTGGTATTGAAGCTTTTGAGGGCCATTTCTTTTCATAGTGAGTTGCTTTTGGCAGGGGGCTTTTAAATAAGTGCCAGGGCCTTTTCTCTTAGCAGATTAGTTTGGGAGCCGTCGGGGAGAGAGGACCCTCAAACATTATAACTTTGTGAAGAAATAACAAAGAAATACCAAAAGGGACGATAGTTTTTGGGCCAGTGCATCTAGAAGTGGAACTTCACCGCTTCGTGTCAAGCTATGTTAAAGTGAAAGGAAAATCGCTACTTTAGTTGCAATGAAATAGGGCACACCAAGATTGGAACTTGCTCACTGCTACTTATGTGCACCCTCGCCATCACTACTCCAATCCTCTCCTTGCCTGTCAGCTTGCCCTGCTCCCCCTCCTCGTTTTCCCCCATTACCCCTTGCCATTGCGCTCCCACTATCCTTGCCCGCTACCTCACACTTCCCACAACCTGCCAGCCCTCGTCGTTGTCCTTTACCCCCACACTGCCCCCTGCCATTTTCCATCGCTGCTCACATCTCCCCCTTCCATTGATTTCTTTTCATCTTGACCCCTCTGCCCTATCGATCCCGCACCCCCCTTCCCCTAGCCCACCTCCTTATCTCCCACTCAAGCCGCTCCTCCTCCCCCCCCCCCCCCCCCCCCCTTTCCCTTTTCTCTCACTTCACTGTGGGCAATGATTTTGGCTGTGGTGTTGTCTTTGTCAGCTTTGCCTTGCATCGTTCCATTTTCCTTCTTCGTCTTAGCAGCAGACACTAATGGAGGGCTCTGCTCCACCACAGAGGGACTCGACGGAAGCCCCCTCGCCCGACCTCGCAAAACCCACCATCCGACTTACTCTTTCATCAATAGAGCAAGCAAGCTTAAAGGCAGAGGTGGTGTGCCTTCATGCCACCTCTATTATTTGCAAGATTATCGGCATCAGACCTACCAGAGGGGAGGTGTGCCTTCAGGCCACCTCTATTATCTACAAGATTATCAGCATCAGACCTAGCAAAGGGGAGGTTCTAGATTTTCTCTAGGCCTCAGACGCGGCTACTATCAGATAGAGTTGGAGTCTTTTGAGATGGCATCCAAGGTCATTGCGATTAGCCCCCTGGACGTCAAAGCAGCTAGAACTCACTTTTGATAGTGGCACCATGGATTTGATCCGACTACCAATGTTCTAGTTGAGGAGGCATACCTTCCCAGGCCTGAGGAGAGAGTACCTCCCGCTCCTTTCTAGAATTGGTTGAGAGATTGGGACTATCTTGGAGACACCTGGCATGATAGCTTTTGTAGCTACCAAGGCAGTGGCATACCTACAGTACGCGTTCTGTTTTGTGACACCCATACCCTCTCGAAGGTCGTTCTACTACCTCTGATGAGTGGTGGTTGGCTCCGGAAGAGGGAGTACTCAGGCCTCTCAAATCAATGCTTTATTTGTCGACAGATTGGCCATCTAGCAAAGGTCTATCCACGAAGGAGGCCAAGACCTTCTGCACAAACCGTGACCCAGCCTCCTAGGGTTGGCTAGACATAGCAAACAGAGACACAAGGAGCTCAGGCAAGTTCCTCATCTGAGCCTGGTGCCCAAGTAGAGGAGGGATGGTAGCAGTTTCATGGCCATCATTGCTAGGGACCACCATGCCAGCTCGCCCCCCCAGGTGGTCCTTCTACACTAGGCTAGCAGCAATGGGTTCCAACAAGGAATAATGTTTTCCCCTTACAATAGGACGAGTCCACTGTTCCATCCTCCACCTTAGCTTCACCCATCAACAACTCCTCCTCCCCCTGTGCCACCCATCGCACTGCCCCTTGCCTCCATCTCCCCCCCATTCCCCCTGTTGTTTCCCCCTCCCCTCCTCCCAATCCACCCACTAGTCCTCCCTGCTTCCTCATCCTCTTCTGCTCTTGCCCCACAACCGGCTCAAGGGGCATGACCTTCATCATCTCCTAGGAGATCTCTTAGCAGTGCTTTTTCCATGAGCTGCCTAGACTTCTTCACATACGACTTCACACGATTCTGCAATTACTCTTAACCAGACTTTGATGCGGCTTGCTTCAAAGTCCATGTACTGTTTCTTGCAGCCAGAGGGATAGAGTCCTTGGACACAACAATTGTTTTCTCTTTCCCTCTGTGTGGTAGGGACCAGTCTAAGTGGACTCTGGACTCCGTGATGGACTGGCTTCATGCTCAGTCTCTCGAGTTCTCTCACCACATGGGATACTTGGGGGTTACATATTCCCTATAGACTTTGTGGCCGTTGGCCAAGTTCTTGGTGACACCTCCTGACACAGCAGGATGTAGACACATTGTGGTACACTTTTTTGCTGACACGCAGAGCCCGCCATGCTACATATATATACATGAGGACTCCTAAATAGAGGAGTAGCCTTATGGAAGGCACACACTTCTGGACAATCTTTACAATCACGCCTATCTTGGGGTCGCTCGGATACGGATTACTCCCCATGCAAGCCGGCGGCCTCGAAGATAGAGAGGTTAGCTTCTATTGCAACATTGGTTTTCTCTCACTTACTCCATAAGGATTGTCTCATGGAATGCGCAAGGATTAGGAGGATCCCGGTTTCAGCGCCAGCGGGGTTGGTTGCACCGAGAGCTTCAGTAATGCCTTATGGGTGGTGAGACTGATGTTTTTATGCTTTAAGAGCATCATCTTTGTGAGATCCGCATTAACCGATGTGTTCAAATTTTGTGCGGTCGTTATTTATGAGACATTTTGGTCAGCTGCATTTGGACATGGTGGTATCCAGGGAGGGGTATGTATGATTGTGGACCCATGGCAACAGGCCGTTGTGGGTAGAGGTATTATTGCACTAGGCAGGGCTCAATGTATTACTATGCAGGTTCAGGGTTGCCTCATGGGCTTCCTGAACATATATGCGCCCAATGTGGCAAGTACACAAGCAAAGTTTTGGTCTCATATTGTAGATTCTTTGCCGCATGCAGAGCAGTGGTGTGTTGGGGGAGACTTCAATATGCTGGAGGACCATTTGATAGGTTTGGAGGTAGCCATGCTAATGTACACGGGTCTGAGTTGGTAGCTTGGGAGAATCTATGTATGAGGGTTTTTGATGTTTGGCAGTAATTAGGCTATGTAAGTCCCCCAAGCAGCTTGTCTTTCTCTCGCTCTGACCACAGAGTAGGAGTGAATCTATCTTGGATAGATCACTTCTATGCCAGTGACCACTTTTGTGACATGGGTGGATCTGAGTTAGGATATGGAGCGAGCTTGTCAAAGAGAGCTTTCTTTTTTGGGAGGGGGAGCCACCGGTGCACTACCATTGCCGCCCTCATTGGCCACCAAAGCCACCAGCTCTTCTCCTCCACTCCCTCCTTGGTCACCACTACTACCGCCCTCCTTGGCTATTGAAGCCACCAACTACTCCTCCACCCTCTCCTCTTCCACCACCTCCATCTATCCCATCTCGTCCTCTCTATCCTCTACTCTTCACTTTCTTGCTCTCTCTTCCTCTCCCTACCTCCACTCTCTTGATCTCTCTTCCTCTCCCTACCTCCACACCCCTTTCTCACTACCTTCGACTCTCTCTCTCTCTCTCTCTCTCTCTCTCTCTCTCTCTCTCTCTCTCTCTCTCTCTCTCTCTCTCTCTCTCTCTTACCCACCCTTGATTTCATTCACTCCCTCGATTTTAATGCCATGTCCTCTTTCCATTACGTACCTTTGTTGCTCTCTCCTTCCCTTGGCCTCCCCATGTCATTTCAACCTACTTCTTTCTTCTCTCTCACCCATTCCCTATCTCCCTCTCTTGGGCTCCACATGTCATTTGAACCTACTTCTTTCCTCTCTCTCACCCATTTCCTCTCTCACTGCCACTGGTCCTCTTTTCTCTCTCACTGCCACTGGTCCTCTTTTCTCTCTCTCACCTATTCCCCGTCTCCCTCTCTTGGCCTCTACATATCATTTTAACCTACTTCTTTCCTCTCTCACTCATTACCTCTCTTTCCCTCCCTCTCGTACATACCCTCTCTCTCTCTCTCTCTCTCTCTCTCTCTCTTTTGTGTGTTGTCCATCTATTTTTATACTTTTCCTACACCCTAAAAATGTCCACATCTCTCTCTCTCTCTCTCTCTCTCTCTCTCTCTCTCCTTGCTTAAGTGCATCCCTCTCCTATCCCTCCCTCCCTCCACCACCCATATTTCCCCCAACTACAAAACCATGTCCTTTGTCAAAAGAGAAAAGCGTACTTACCCTTACGTGCTTGAGCCCTATCCCCTTGTCAATGATACACACTATCGCAGCCATTCGGCTTAGCTCCCACTCCCTTCTATGCGAGACAGGGTGTTGGGGCCATGAAGAAGAGTCAAATTGAGTGTGCACATTATGCTCACTGCATGTTTGAGAGTTCGAGTACCACACACTACTAGAGTGCTCAACTTTTGGTCACATCCGAACTTGCTTCCCTCACATTTTAACCCATGACTGAGACCTACACATTTTCCTCTCCCAACCACAGTGTGGGCTCTCCATTGCGACTCTCATCACCACAATTTTGTAGCAAATATATATGTGTGTGTGTGTGTGTGTGTGTGTGCACATATTTATATATTATATAAGTATTTTTAAGTATACATACATATGTATACATATACATGTGTGTGTGTGGGTATTCGCCACCACCTTCCCATTAGTATTATCGCTAATGGAGAAATTTGGTGAAGGGAGAGCGGGGGGAGGATATGTGGTGGAAGGGGGCCAAAGAGAGAGAGGGTAGTGAGCAAGAGGGGCCTTAAAGAGAGAGAGAGAGAGAGAGAGAGAGAGAGAGAGAGAGAGAGAGAGAGAGAGAGAGAGAGAGGCACACAGGGGGGGGGGGGGCAAAGTGCAAAAGAGATTGGTAGAGAGAGAGAGAGAGAGAGAGAGAGAGAGAGAGAGAGAGAGAGAGAGAGAGAGGACTGCATAACAATGTGTATATTTGCTTCTAGGCAAGCTCAAAATCTATCAAAGATTTTGTAATTTTACTCTATGTGGACTCTGTGTGTGTGTGTGTGTGTGTGTGTGTGTGAGAGAGAGAGAGAGAGAGAGAGAGAGAGAGAGAGAGAGAGAGAGAGAGATGTGTGTGGGTTGTCTTGGCGGAGTGTGCATGTTAGGAATGCATGTAAGACAGGGGAGAAGAGAATTGGAGAAAGGGAGCGCAAACAGTTTGGGTTAGTGGAGAGGAAAGTGAGAGAAGTCAACTCTCTCACTTTCTCTCCCTATATTGATTAGGGAAAAGTAAGAGTAAGGGTGGTTTCCCACGGCCACCTGGCCTACATTCCAACAACCTCCCACTTGAAGGTCATGGTGGCCAATACTGACATTAGTATAGTTAGTCTATACGAAGTTGATGAAACATCACCTAGGCTTCATCCTACACCCAAAAGTTCTATGCAATGTGTAAATCGCTCCGAGGCTAGGCTCTTTGTGAGAGCATCTGCGGGGTTGTCTTCAGTGTGAACCTTGACAAGCTCGATGCACTTGCGAGCCAATGCATCTCATATGACATGGTATCTGACCTCTATTTGTTTTGAGTTTGAGTGAAACACCGGATTCTTTGCCAAAGCAATGGCATTCTGACTATCACAATGCAATAATGGAACCTCGTGAATGCCCAAATCTCCCACTAGACGAACTAACCATATGGCTTCCTTGCTTGCGTCAAACGCAACAACATATTCTTCCTCAGTGGTAGATGATAATGTGCAATCTTGGAGACACGGTCTCCAAGCAATAGCTGCTCCAGCAAGGATCTTCTATGATCCACGCAACCCGCATAATCCACATCCGTGTAACCTACAATAGATGCATCGCTGTTTTCAAAGGGTAAACACTTGCTACCTGTACCCTTCAAGTATCTGAGGATTTTCGTCACTGCTTACCAATGCTTCTTGCCAAGGTTGCCATGTACCTACTAACCACTCCCACTGCATGTGCAATGTCTGATCTTGTGGCTACCATAGCATACATCAAACTGTCAACTGTTGAAGAATATGGCACTTTCGCCATTTCCTCTTTCTCAGCAAACTGTCTTGGGAGAATCTTCCTTGCTAAATTTGGAGTATGCTTGCATTGGGGTACTGAGTGACTTCCCCCATGCATACTAAAATGTTGTAAGACTTTGTAGATGTACATTTCTTGAGATTATTCCAGAATTTCACGTTGCCTGTCTCTCTTGATGCGCAGACCAAGAAAGTGATTGGCATTTCTCAAATCTTTCATGGAAAATTGAGTGTTTAACATATTTTTCAACTGATTGATCTCATCAATTGATTTGCATGCGATAAGGATATCATCTATAGACAAGATCAAGATTATTAAAGAACCATCATTCAACCTCTTTGTGTATAAGCAGTGATCCTCTTGACTTCTTGTGTAACCCGCATGAATTTGTCGAATTTTTGATACCACTACTTTGAACCTTGCTTGAGGCCATAGAGTGCCTTTTTAAGTCTACAAACCAATTCTACCCTTGTTGGCTTTTGGATTTCACATCCCTCTAGTTGTTTCATGTTGACATCTTCATCTAGATTCCTATGAAGAAATAATGTGTTCACGTCCATTTGGACAAGTTCCATGTCCTGGATAGCAACCAAGCCAAGCACAATGCGAAGTGTAGTCGTCTTGACTACGAAAGAGAAAATCTCATCGAAATACACATCTTTTTGCTGCTTATAACCTTTGGCAACTAGACGAGCCTTGTACCTAGGCTCGGGATCTTCCGCTCTATACTTCTTCTTGTATACCTATTTGCAAGGTAAAGCATTTTTTCCTTTTGGTAATTCAACCAAATCCCATGTCTCATTAGCCACATCAAATTGTATTCTGATTGCATAGCCTGCTCCCACTTAACACTATCGTCCATTTATATAGATTCTTTGTAGCAGGCTGGCTCTCCACTGTTAGTGACCAAAATGTGGTGTATACCCGGCTCAAAACCGCTCAGGAGTATGTGATACTCTTATAGAGTGTCTCAATGCCTGACTGCTAGACTCTACTCTCTCCGGAGCAATAGTAGTATCATGCACTTGAGGATTAGGTGCAACACTACTGAACTGAGTTGGTTCGGAGGATACATCCTCTAAACGAACGTGTATGTACTTAACTTCTTTAATGGGCTTCTTGTGCATTTACGATTCATTGAAAATCACGTGTGAGCTAGGAATGACTTTGTTGGATTCTGGGTGCCAGAGACGATAGTCGATCTCTCCATTTGCACCATAGCCAATAAAAATGCATTTGTGTGACCTGAGATCTAACTTGCAATGAAGTTCTTTGGGCACGTGCATATGCCTCACATCCAAATACACATAAATGCTCATAGCTTGGCATTTTTTCAGTCCATAATTCCTCTGGAATTTTGAAATTTAAAGGAGAACTAGGTGACCTGTTGATGATGTGCATTGCTATCAGAACAGCTTTCCCCAAAACTCTGGAGTAAGCTTCACCATAGACATCATAGAGATAACTCGCTCTTGACTCATGCGCTTCATTCTTTTAGCTATCCCATTTTGTGCAGGTGTGTATGGAGCAGTAAATTGTCCATGAATACCTTTTTGATTGCAAAAATCCTTGAACTTCGTGGAGACATATTATCCACCATTGTCCGTGCGAAAAGGTTTGAGATTTTTTCCGAATCGGTTCTCAACCATAGCGAAGAATTTTTGGAGTGTAGAAAAGTCCTCTTTCTTACACTTAAAGAGATACACCCACACCTTTCTGGTAGAATCATCTATGAACGTGAGAAAGTAGTTTTCCCTCCCCCTAGAGTTTTATGTGGCATTGGACCACACAAATCACTGAGCACTAAGTCGAGGGGTTCACCTAATTTCTTGTTCAATGGCGAAGATGTCAACCTAGTATGTTTTCCGTATAGACAATGCTCACACAATGGAAAGTCCATGTAGTCTAACATAGGTAAGTAGCCAAAACGCTGAAGTGTTTTCATTCCCTTTTGGCTAATATGTCCTAGCCGTCTATGCCACAACTCCGTAGACGGTAGCTCAGCTAAAACAAACATAGAGTACATGGATACGTTTTTACAACCTTTCATCATGACAAGGTTGTTCTTGCGGATCAGCAAGAACAATTACTAAAAATTGTAGTGTAGCGAAGATCATCCAATTGCCCTATAGAAAGCAAGCTCTTTGTAAGCTTGGACACATGTCTGGCATTCTGCAACACAAAAGTAGTGCCATTATGCATCTAAAGTTTCACGTCACCAATGCCAATAATGTCAAGCTCGTAGGAATCACCAAGCTTGACTATGCCATGCATGGATGCATAAGAGGAAAACCACTCTCTATGTGGTGTGACATGAAAACTTGCACCAGAATCAAAAATCCAATTTTGTGCATAACCCTCATCCTATGCCACCAAATCATCTGGAGGGAGATCTAAAGTGAAAATGAGAACATTTGAGGGATATGCTGTCACATCTACATAAATCTCTGTTGGCATAATGTTCATCAATGGAGGAGGAGCATCCTCTACCACTGTGGTAGGTATGGGAGACTGAACCACATTGAGCTCCTCAATCTTTATCATACTTTTTCTCTAGCCAGAATTATCTTTTTGCATGTGTTTTTGATCTCTTACGAAATTGTGACAATCCTTTTTGTAATGGCCCTTCTTATGGCAATAGTAACACTCGACATTTTTGGCATTGAGGTCCTGTGTCTTGTGTCTCTACTTGGGATCCTGTGTGTGCTAGGACTACAAGGATTTCACTCTCTACTTTTTCTTTTGTATTTGTTCCTATCGCGGCCTCTTGCCTTCATTGAACTGTCGGTCATATATGCATCTCCATGACTAGCAACCTCGAGAGATTTACGCCTAATTTCTTCAGTGAGCAACGCATTTGTGACATCATTGAACAGTAACTTGCCATTCAGAGCGAAATGCTAATGGTTGTGCAGAGGATGTCCCATGAACTAGGTAGAGAGCATAACAAGAATATACTCGAGTTTTTCGTCAAACTTTTTAAAGCCCTGAGATGTCAACTGACTCAACAAGAAGTTGAACTCATTTAAGTAACCAAAAACTGTGCTACCTTCTTTCATGTTGAGATTCATAAGATTTTTCATGAAAAAAAATTTGTTGGATGCACTTTTGCTCTCCCATGCTGAACATAAGCTATCCCAAAGTTCCTTGGTTGTTGTCTTTTCTATTATAGTAAAGAACACTGACTCGGCTAGATGTAGACGTATTGTAGCAATGGCTCAAAATCTCCCACTGAGCTTGCGTATAGTCATCATCCTTTGCACGCTCTTTCAAATGTTCTGATAGGACTTTGTTTGTGAAAACATCTTTCATGCGCTCTTTTCATATGGTGAAGTTGCTGACATCGAACTTGCGAATGAAATACTCCTCCTTTTTTGAAGTAGAAGCCATCGCTGACAAGAGGGTTTAAGAGGTGCCAAACTATGGCGAGAAGCTGTAGAAATTTGGTCAAAGTAACCTTTGTATCGGGAGTAAAATCTCAACCGAAATAGGCTCAAAGGTGCCAACAATGAAAGTCACGACTCGCGAGAAGGAAATCTGACAGAGTCTCCTTTGTATGAGGAGTCAAAACACAACTCAAAATATGCATAAATGTGCCAACTGCACTAACTGGGCATCAAAAACTGATACTTTCACCGCCAATGTGATCGCCAACTCGATGTCAAAAGCATATGAAACCGTCCAAAAACATTTCCTATGGCGAGGGTATCGAAAGTGGAGAACTCCAACTAGTTGTATCATCGAAGGTGTCTCAACATTTAAGCACACCCGAGCTCAAAGAAAACCCCACGCTATCCACTCTCCAAAGGCTATGTAGACACAAAATGGCCCCACACGTAGTACAATGGAGGCAGTGTCTGCAAACTCAACATACTCATATGAGTAAACCGTCCTCAAACAGGCACCAACAACTGCTGCATGAAGTAAAAGTGATCCCTGCGGGGATATCTGCTCTCAAAAGAGCTCAATAGCAGTGGGTGTGCTCACACAAAAATGCATCTGTCAACACATCTGTCCGCAGAGAATCTGCTGTCAAAATGACTGCCAAATCGCTTGTGAAAGCGTTGTGTCTGGAAACCTATAATCTGTGTGTAAATCAATTGAAAAGCCCCCTATAACTTGTAACCTGCATGTCGGTGTCGCTATGTGCCGATTTTTTCCATCGGGTGAAAATGCGCTAGTCAAATAGCCGCCAAAGGTGTCGTAGTCAAAAGTTGTGCCATAGAACGTGATTAGTGCACTTGGTGCCGATGCCGGGTGTCACTCCTCTATGATAGAGGCACCTCACCTGTGCATGTGACGAGTACAGATCACGGGAAAAAGTTGTCTGCGTGAAACCGGTATCGGGTCAGATGCTAAAGGGAGTAATGTCGAGCCGATGACGAAACGTGAGAGTCGGTGTTTAAACGGCTCTAATCGCCGATGTCACTGTTGTCTTTCACCACCGGGAGTGGCTAGCCAAATAGCTGTAGATCGGCGTCGAAACCAATGCGCCAAGCCGAGCCGTCAATGCTCGATGCTGAAGAGAAGGAATGCTTAGACACCGAGAAAAAATACCGAAATCGGTGTCGAAACCGTCTAGTTGCTGAAAATCGAAGTTGAGAAGAGGGAGGAAAATCGTTGAAAAAATTAGCAAAATCAAGTCGATCCGGGTGATGTCCAAGCTTACTCGCCACTACCTAGGGTAGAGGGGCCAATAACGGACCGGGGTCCAAAACAAGGCCACCTTTAAATTAAATGGAGAATATTACCTAAATAGATGGGAATTATAATTGGATGGCATTGGGAATGGCAAGACCTTGATATGATCTATCTTTCCATATCAATTTCATTAAAAGCTGTGAATCCTATCATTTAATCCATATCTTTCAAATTGAATGTCCCTCTATTGGCCCCCATGTTTTAAATGGCCTTATATTGGCCCCTTTACCCTACATATGCTTGCCTATGTGCGTGAGCGTGCACCAAAAGAGGCGGACTTAATCTCTACCTCTCACTTGCTCGCTATTTCTCTCTCTATCTCTAGAACCGGATCTTCACACTCTTTCTCAAGTGTGTGAACACACCCTTGTACACACTCTTCTTCTTTGAAAAAAAAAAGACTTCACTTCTCCGCTTACTGTAAAAAAAAACGTGTATGAATACTGTTGGAATTAGGGTTGCAGAGAAACACACACAGCTTGGAGAAGACGAAGGAAGCTCAAGGCACACAATAGAGAGTGTGTTACTTAGTGTGCAATGGAAAGATATATAGCCCTAGAGTGATGGGCGTATATACAATGCACGGGGGAAAAAACCTCCTAAAGAGGGAAAAAATGCCCCGGCGGTCCTAGTGTGTTCACACACATCACTACCACATGTATATGGTAACAAATCCCCCCTGGAGTGATGCGGTGAACGAGAGCTGGCACATGAGTAAAGGGAAGTGCCATGCCCTGAGGACAGGATCAGTCCACAAAGGGGAGTAAGCCCAAAGCTTTGCGGAAAGCTTCAAGCTTCTCACGAGACAATGCCTTTGTGAAAAGATCTGCAAGGTTGTCCTGTGTTGGCACATAAGCCAAGCTGATCTCTCCTGCTCAGAGCCTCTGCCTGACATAGTGGCAATGCACCTCAATGTGCTTTGTGCGAGCATGAAAAACTGGGTTCCTCGCAACTGCCAATGCGCTCTGACTGTCAGTGTAGATAGTGTTGGCAGTGTCCTGTCCAACACCCAAGTCAGCCATAAGGCGTCTGAGCCATACACACTCAACCGTAGCTGTGAAGACTGCCCTATACTCAGCCTCACAACTCGAAGTGGCCACAGTAGGTTGCTTCTTGCTCAACCATGATATACATGAACTGCCAAGCATGAAACAAAAACCACTTGTGGACACTCGCGTGTCAAAACAACCAGCCCAATCTGAGTCCGAAAAAGCATGTAAGTCTGGCGGCAATGATCCCCCCTTGGGATAAAACAAGCCAAGATGTAAAGTGCCACTAAGGTAGCGGAAAATCCTCTTGACAGCCTGCCAATGCTTAGACCCTGGGCTATGCATAAATCTGCTGACCTGCGAGACTGCAAACTGAATATCTGGCCTCGTGTTGCATACATAAATGAGGCAGCCAACAGCAGTTTGGTAAAGAGTGACATCAGCAGGATCGCCAGCATCATGTAGACTCAACTTCAAACCTGTTTCCATGGGAGTGGCAATAGGTTTGCAATCCTCAAGTCCAAACTTACATAGCAATGTCTCTATGTAACTTTTCTGACACAAGGCAATACCACCATCACACTGCTTAAATTGTATACCCAAGTAATGATGCAACAGCCCCAAATCTTTCATCTTGAAAGTAGCATTCAAATCAGCCTTAAATTCAGCAATATGTCTCTCATTTGGTCCAGTGATCAGCAAATCATCAACATAAAGAACCACAATGAGAAATACAACATCCTCACGCTTTACATACAATGTGCTTTCTGTTGGACTGTTACGAAAGCCTCGTTTAACCAAATGAGTGTCAGCTTTCTCATACCAAGCACGAGGAGATTGCTTCAACCCATACAAAGCCTTCTTACATTTGCACACTTTGTCCTCTTGTCCTTTTATGACAAAACCGCGAGGCTGCGTTACATAAACTTCCTCAAATATGTCACCATTCAAGAAAGCAGTAACAATGTCTGATTGATGTACATCCCAACCAAAATGAGCTGCCAATGCACATAGAAAACGTACAGTAGTCATACGACAAGTGGGAGCAAAAGTCTCTTCATAATCTATGCCTTTTTGTTGTGCATAACCCTTTGCAACAAGTCAAGCCTTATGGCGATCGATCTCACCATCCGGCTTGGGTTTCAACTTGTAAACCCACTTCGTACCAATGGCCTTTTTGCCAGGAGGCAAATCACATAAAGTCCATGTGTCATTCTCTATAAGTGCATCATATTCTGATTTCATGGCAGCAATCCAATTTTCTGAATTCTGTGCTTCATCAAAAGACAGAGGCTCCTCAACATCATGTAAACTAGACACAGCCAAAGCATAACAATCTGATGCATAAGATGCATGGCGAGAGCCTGAACGAGTACGACTAGATAAAGGTGCATCCAATTTACTGTCATGCAAAGTGTGCACCAGCCATTTTGGCATACCTCTAGCCTGCTCATTTTCAGCCCTTTCCTCATCAAGTACATCATGTACATCTGCATCAGTAATAGGCTGTTCTAAAACATTTTCAGAAACCCCCATAGGCTGTACATTTGCCTCATTGGAACTTACATTTGTATTTCCACCTCTGAAAAGAGGCAACAAAGTGTCATAAATGTCCTGTGAGCTTACATTACTGTCTCTAGTACATGATAGCAAGGGCTGAATAGAATCTTCCACAAACACTACATCCCGTGAAACCAGAATACGTTTTGTTTGCGGATGATACAACCTGTAACCTTTGCTTTCAGCACTATAACCAACAAAAATACATTTTACAGCCTTATCATCCAATTTTCTGTGCTGCACTTGTGGCACCAAAGCATATGCCAAACAGCCAAAAACATGCATGTGCTCAATAGAAGGCTTTCTATCATGCCATGCTTCATATGGAGTAATAAACTGCAAAGCTTTCGTAGGACACCTGTTAAGTACATAAGTGGCACACATGATGGCCTCAAGCCAAAAAGAATGCGGCAAAGCTTGACTTTTGACCATACATCGTGCCATTTCCGTTAGTGACCTGTTTTTCCTCTCAGCAACACCATTTTGCTGAGGTGTATAAGGCACTGTACATTGGTGTTTTATCCCACGACTAGCCAGAAATGCATTAAATTCATGAGACATATACTCCCCCCCTCGATCAGAACGGAGGGTGCCCATAATACATTTTGAGACATTTTCAGCCATAGCCAAAAATTGTTTGAAGCACATAAAAACTTCGGACTTCGCTTTAAGCGGAAATACCCATGCATGCCTGGAGTAATCATCAATGAAAGTCACGAAGTACAGGTAATTGCCCAAGGACGGAGTTTGCATGGGCCCACAAACATCACTATGCACAAGCTGCAACCTGCATGTGGCCCTAACTGAACCATCCTTTGGGAACTTAGAACGCTGCATTTTACCCAGAATACAGCCTTCACAAACATGTTTGACAGGTGCTTTAAGAGGCGGCAAAGAAGCAACCATATCAGATTTCTGCAAACGCAGCAAACTGGCAAAATTCAGATGACCAAAACGTGCATGCCAAAGTTTTGCATCTGAAATAGCCCTTGAATCTGCAACAGCATTTGCAAAATTTTGTCCACACTTGTCATACAAAGTGAGCTTATACAGCCCACGGCACAAAAGCCCAGATGCAACAATTTCATCACCAAAACTGAGATGATGAACCGTACATCTGTCATCCACAAATTTGACTACAAGTCCAAGTCTAGCAAGTGCGGATACAGACAAGAGATTCTTCTTGATCCCAGGTACATAAAGTGCATCAACAAGTGTGAAGGAACTGCCATTAGCAGCAGTGAGCACAATCTTTCCAACTCCCTGAACTGGATAAGAGGCGTTGTTGGCACAAGTGACTGAATTCCCATGAGGGACAGACTCGAGAGAGGTAAACAATTCACGATGTGAGGTAATGTGCTTTGTAGCACCACTATCGAAATACCACACATGTGAATCTGCAGCAACTGACAAGCATGCATCATGGACAGCAGGATTGTAAGTGCACTCTGCGCTAAAAGCCCATTCTGCATCAACATCAGCATCACAATCTCCTTTCACAGAAGACTCAACAATGGCTGCATTTGTAGTGGAACCACCCTCTTTCTTCTTAGCCTCTTTGGCCTTCAACTTAGGACACGACTTGATCAAGTGATCATTGGCTTTACAATAATGGCAACGCATGTTCTTTTTGCCCTTATCACCAGAATTGCCAGACGAAGTGTTGCTAGCAGAAGCATTAGGAACAGAATTTTTGCCACTCGCAGCAGAACCATAAGAAGTGGCTGCATTACTGTTACCACCCTTTCTTTGAGAAGCAATAAAAGCCTGTTCAACTGCACGCTGCCTAGTCCTGTTTTTTCTAGAAAGTGACTCTTGCAACAGCAATGTGCATAATGCATCAAACTTGACAACTTCAGGATTTCCTTGGGTCATCAGTCTCCAAGTACTAGCAAAAGTCTGGTAGGAATCTGGTAAGGCATCAAGAACAGTCTGCACAAGGGAACTGTCCGAAATGACTTCACCTGCAGAAATGAGTTGCTCATTGATATCCTTGACACTAGCAAGGAAAGTGTCCATATCATCTTCCTCATGCATAATCTTCGACTCTAGCTCTTTACGCAGCAAAGCAATTTTAGCCTCATTGCGGCTTGCATAAAGACCTGCTAGAATATCCCAAGCCTGTTTTGCAGATTTTGCTGAACGGATGTGAGGAATAATGGTGCGCTTCACAGACAACGCAATCAATGCATGAGCCTGCGCATCCTTAACATCCCAACGAGCTTGTTCTGCCGTAGGCAAAACAACTCTAACAGCTGCAATCCTTGCAGCAAGACCTGCAACATCCTCAACATCGCCTACATCTTCAGAACCAGGACGTACAGCAATGCCCTGCACAATGTTCCAGACACCTTTTGACACAAGAACATGTTGCATCATATAATCCCACATAGGGTAGTTGTCCCCATCCAACCTGTCCTCAGCAGCAAACATCTTGAACACATCTGTGTTGTTGTTGTCAGCCATGGTAAATGCTACACCTGATGTGAAAACTGCCCGAAAATAGGAGAAATGGAGCGGGAACAACTTGTGCTATATAGCACAAACCGTAGAAGACTATAAGGCACCTGTTATGCAGAAAACGGCACTGACAGAAAATCTGCACAAAATGACGAAATAGCCTGTGCAGTACTGCCCCTAGTGGAAACGGAGGCCGAAATGAGCCCAAATCAAAATTCTGAGCAGACCGAGCTCTTCGAGTCCGCCCAAAATATTTGTCGACCTGCAAACGCTCGCCAAAGCTCACTGAAATCGGAGAAAGTGAGCAGGCGTGTGCTGGAACAGCTGGCGACTAAGCCCGGGAGGACGTGACCTGCTCTGATACCAATTGTTGGAATTAGGGTTGCAGAGAAACACACACAGCTTGGAGAAGACGAAGGAAGCTCAAGGCACACAATAGAGAGTGTGTTACTTAGTGTGCAATGGAAAGATAGATAGCCCTAGAGTGATGGGCGTTTATACAATGCACGGGGGAAAAAACCTCCTAAAGAGGGAAAAAATGCCCCGGTGGTCCTAGTATGTTCACACACATCACTACCACATGTATATGGTAGTGATGTGTTCACACACATCACTACCACATGTATATGGTAACAAATACACTTTCTTTCTTGCTTGATTTGTTACTCTTTGAAACCTTTTATTTTGGTTAGGAAATGGCTTCCAAGCTTTTCAAAAGCCTAAAGTTAACTTCAAGGCAAAAAAAAAATCCAACTTCCATTTGTATCTACAGACTCCATGTCTTTAGACACAGACACACATTTCTTTAGACACAGATCTTGCAACGCAAAATATGGAATGTTTCCAACCTCAGGCAAGATTATCCAAGTATTCAAACACTCTTAGTGGAGAGGTAGTAAGCGTTGGTGGACCAAAATTGAATGCTCCATAAAAACAAATTCTCCAAATATACCTCTCAAACCATCCATAAACAAACTATACCTTTGATAAACAGCACGAGCAAATGGAGGACAGGGCAAAGGAAACGGCTTTTGTTTTTCTACTTGGTAAGCCTAATGTCGTTTTTAGGATCTTTGACCCCAAATTTGGCCACATATGGTGCATCTAAACCACTCGGTTCAATAGATCACATGGCCAACATTAAAAAAAAACTTAACACAAAATATGAAAATAAAGAGAGCCATGAAAAGCAGCATGATGAAAAGCTCCCTCCATGCTCTATAAAAACGCTCTGCAGCCAGACAACTTTGTGATCCTTGGCAAAGCCTAGCAAGCATGGCACTGACCTTGTCTATCACCTATAGATGTTATTGATCTAGGCTAGTGATGGCATTATCAACATTGAGGACATTCTTCTCGATGCTGACGATGATGGCAAGATAGAAGTAGGCAGAGTTGTAGGCAAAGAAGACTAGCCAAGAGGTGTAGAAATCGGAGGGGTTGGAGCCATTAATGCCCATGTTGAAGCCTTGCAAGGGCTACAGGTATCCCACATAGATGACGTTCGTGGAAAAAAAAAGAGAGTTATATCGTAGAGAAGCTACGATTACGCCATGGTAGCTCACTTTTCTATCCTAGAGTGAAAAACCAAAGAGAGAGGCGACATAAATAAGAGTGAAGAATCCGAAGAGAGAGGTGACGTTTATATACACTAGTGCATGTAGTTTCTTTTTGAGCAGCTTCAACACTTGTAGTAGGATCAAACTACCAATGCACACATTATTACTTGGCGGGCCATTGTGCCTATTAGGATGATGACTAGGTCGATGATGTGGATTATAATTCCCACATTGCGAACTTGCAATATCCCCTGGCAAGGCAAGCCCCCAACAACTTGGAAACTTCTTGCACTAGCAATTGCCCAAGCCTCTTGGATGATGACCTCCAACCATCTACGAACTGCCCCAACCCTAGTGCAAAATTGTCTCGAAAGAAGAAGATTGTCGTGCAACAAACCACATAACGCAATTTTTTTGTTTTAAATGCACTTCCTTATCAAATGTGGATGTTTAAATTTATAATACATTATCAAAGTAAATAATCATGCGCTTTTTAGTGTCCCAAATGACAG
The DNA here is from genome assembly GCF_014529385.1 of Adiantum capillus-veneris. Taxonomy (NCBI): domain Eukaryota; kingdom Viridiplantae; phylum Streptophyta; class Polypodiopsida; order Polypodiales; family Pteridaceae; genus Adiantum; species Adiantum capillus-veneris. The sequence continues at coordinate 12,454,574 of NC_140956.1, forward strand.
ATGATAATCAAAGATCTGCAAATGGAGCTTGAGCATAAGGCTATGTTGATTGAAGAGGAAGAACACAGAAGCAGTGGTGATGGAAGACATGATAGCATAATTGAATGCAATAGTCGAGCAAAAGTTGTAGAAGAGATCATGAAAGAGATTGTAAGAGACATGATCGACACAATGATGGATATTGTGGTCGACAACATCATGGAAGCAGTGGTGATAATAGAAATGATACCAGAAGTGAACATGATAATTGACACAATGGCAAAATTCCTGGAAGAGATGATAATAGAGATTGCATTAGAAATGATTGACACCATGATGAAGATCGACAAGGTAGGAGAGACGAAGAGACCATGCAAAACAAGATGAATACAGAAGGGATTGTAGCCATAGGGATGTTGATTGAAGGATTCACAAAGAGCATGATGATTGCAAGGATAGATACAACGGATATGATGGCATTGACGATGATGATAAATGCAAAGACCAGAGTAGGAGGGTTTGGCATGATAGCTCTTCAAAAAGGCACCAATCACCCGAACTTGAGCAAGCTTTATTGATGGTTTAGTAAGTAGCAACGTTTATCCCCATTCCTACCCCAACAGGCTTAACCATGGGTGCACTGCTCACCTGTTGAGATGAATCCAGCTCGATAACATTGTAAGGTATGTCATCTGCATCCAATTTCCCATGCCTATGTATTTGCTTAGTCCAACACATAAAGCCTACAGGGTAAGGCACGGCTTCCATTTCTTATAATCTTTGGAAAGACCACACTGCCAACTCTTCACCATACTTTTGTATGGCACTTTTGCATGACGTGCAGTGTACAATTAGCATTTTCACTCTGTGATGCCTTATTGCAAGACGAAATGTTTAACTATTCACATTGGTTTTATGTAGCTTGACACAAACATTGTCCTCTAGCTTGGATAATTGGGCAACACCCATACACAAATTTAGGTCGGTAGTGTAGCAATTTTTATAGTCTGTTGATACTTTTTGCATTTTTTATGTTTGTCAATGCTTCCTTAACTTTATTTTAGCTACATGTTTTCCACACTAGTACATGCTCAATCGCGATCATCATATCTACATATCAAATAGATATACACTTCTTTTTCTCATATTTGGGCAATTCAACTTATGTATGGCAGTACTCGATGCACTCTGCACATGTTTACTTTACTCCTAGGTGGTTGATGTCAATGTACATATATCCTTGTTTGGTAATGTATTTTATATACTGCAGCCGAATGTTCTCCTCTACATAGCCATTCTTTAGCAGAGGACAACCCTTTATCCTAGAGTTTTCCTCCTCAGAAATGTTTTGCACCAGGTTCTATGGTCGATAGCCAAGACTCTCTCTCTCTCTCTCTCTCTCTCTCTCTCTCTCTCTCTCTCTCTCATTTTCCTCTTTCTGGAAGATCTTCATAGCAAGTGCAGTCACTTGCCATGGCTGACAACAACATAAATGTTTTAAAGATGCTACTATTAAGGATAAATTGGATGGGGATAACTACCCGATGGGTTTACATGATGACACATGTTCTTGTGTCAAAGGGTTTTCTTAATGTTGTGGAGGACATTGATGTACGTTCGGCTTCTATGGATACAGGCTTTGTTGAGGATGTTACAAGTTCTGGTAGGTCTGTTTTGCTACTAGAGTTGGTTTGCCTACGGTTGAGCACTCTTGTTGGGATGTTATAGATGCATAGACTCATGCATTGATTTCATTATCTGCGAAGCTCAGTATTGCTCCTCACATTCGCTCAACGATCAGTAAAACAGACTTGGGATACTCTGGCTGATCTTTATGCAAGTTGCATCGCAATGAGGCTAAAATTGCATTGTTGTGTAAAGAGTTGGAGTCTAAAATTATGCAAGAGGAAGATAACATGGACACTTTCTTGCTGGTATCAAGGATATCAATGAGCAACTCATTTTTGCAATGCAAAGTCAATTCACTTGTTTAGCATACGAAAAGGGTGAATAAAACCTTGGAACATAGCTCTTAAAGTGAAGGCCCCGCACTTCCAAAAGATGAACTGACTTCCTTAAAATCTTTGTTGTTTGAAACCCCACTTGAAGGACAAATGGTCAAACATAAGAATGAACGACATGATTTCCAAAAAATGAAATGATTTCCAAAAAATCTTTATTTTATGAAACTCGACGAGGAGGAAGCATGGTCAAACACTAAGAGATGAACGACTTTTCATGCTTCTTCTCTAGGGATTGTTTCAACAATACTTCTTTAAGCAATACTTCAACAAAGACATTGCAACGTCTGTTCAAAGCAATTTAGGAAGCTCTATAATGAAAAAGAGGTACGGATTCTTCACTTTGGCTTGCCAAATGTGGACAAAATCCACCATATTGATAGAAGGTTTTAAATATACAATACGATTCAACGCATATTGAAACAATTATTCAAGTCTACACCAAGTCAACTTGATGCTTTTGACTTGATTGAAGAGACCTCACAAACTTGCAAATAATTAATCAACTTGATGCTTTTGACTTTGATAATTGAATGAAGAAACCTCACGAGCTTGCAAATAACTATTGTCCGCCATGCTTTTTTTGGAGCTGTCAAAGGGTCGGTATAGGGCTGAATCACATCCTTGCCTTGGAATATTTTTTTCCGCATTAATCGGAGGAGGAAATGAAGATTGTGCTTTCTTCCATGGCAGACAATGGATTGGTATAATTTTTTACGCAAAACTTGAAAATTACTTCAGCAACTCTGATGTTGTATATACTATAGGTCATCTTCTAGTTAGGTGAATCTAGAATCGTTGCAACCTACAGTAAGTCTCTTGGTTCATTTTCCATGAGGTTCATGGAATCTAGGCCTATAATGAAGCCGAGAGAGAGAGAGAGAGAGAGAGAGAGAGAGAGAGAGAGAGATGCAAGGCAATGCATGAATCGAGGGTTAATGCCTCGGTTCTTGCTCGTGTTGGCTTGAATGTGCTGCAAGATTGATGAGGGCCAAGCCTATCTCTTTCACTCCTTTGCACGGGAACCCCTGCCTACCCAAAATCTCTTTCTCCTTTCTCATTCCTATGCATGAGATGTCCGGGGTGCAGCATGGTGGGCGGCGCAAGGAAGGAGGTTTGCATTGAGAGCTAAGGAGGAGATGTTGGTTATCATAGGGAGAGAGGCGATGAGAACACGAGGGGGTAGTGGAAGAGGGTGCAATGACACACTCAACCGAGGGGCGCAAGGCGCAGGGCTTTCGTCATTATTGCTGAAGAGGAATTATTGTCAGCAACATGTGGAACATAGCTTGCACTGCAGATCAGGGTGGAAGCACATTGCATCCCTACGCAGGACCAAAGGGGAAAGAGGACTCTATAGTTTTTCATAATAGAGAAAGAGAATCTCAACAACTATTTAATCGAGTTTTGGGAAAGTAACAGGAATCTTGAAAGATGCTTTGCGCTTAAGAGAAAGGGAAAAAGGAAACTTTTGCTTTGTGGAAATTTTCAAAATAGCATACCCTTGTATCTATTTTGGTGGATTTGTTCAAGATTTTCCAATCTTTATTCCTTTTTGACAATTGAGATCCGTTTTTGTGCGCTTAGCATGTAATTTGTCACAAATTACCTCGGAAAAAAAGACTAAGCCTACATAACTAACTCAATTTCTAGATTTAGCATCTTATATTGATAGACAATCAGTCTTCTTATGGAAAGCTACAAAATTATTTTGTCTGCGGAGAAATTTAACCTCACAACCAGGGGTATTTTGGAAAATTTGAAGGGTATTTTGGGAATGTATGCTGATTTGGGAAGGGAGAGAGATATTTTTTGGAGGGGGAACGTGGAGGAAAGAGAGAGAGAGAGAGAGAGAGAAGGGAGACAGAGCGATGCCAGCTGTGTTCGTGAAGGCATTGAAAGCAGATGTGGTCGTAGGAAACTATCCCAAGCGGGCGGAGAGAGAGAGAGAGAGAGAGAGAGAGAGATTTATCCTACCTCCTCACCCTTGAATGCAATGCACCTCTCGTGAGCAGAAGCAAGAAGCATGGCTGCGGCCAGAGGGAGGACCTGAGGAGTAGTGCAGGATGCGCAGGCATGTCATGGAGGATTCTCAATAGCAACCATCAGTAGCAGGCATTGCTTTTTTTATTTTGCAAATATTTGCGGGGGCCAAGGTAGATCCAAGGCACGCAACAAACCACATAACGCAATTTTTTTGTTTTAAATGCACTTCCTTATCAAATGTGGATGTTTAAATTTATAATACATTATCAAAGTAAATAATCATGCGCTTTTTAGTGTCCCAAATGACAGATGATAATCAAAGATCTGCAAATGGAGCTTGAGCATAAGGCTATGTTGATTGAAGAGGAAGAACACAGAAGCAGTGGTGATGGAAGACATGATAGCATAATTGAATGCAATAGTCGAGCAAAAGTTGTAGAAGAGATCATGAAAGAGATTGTAAGAGACATGATCGACACAATGATGGATATTGTGGTCGACAACATCATGGAAGCAGTGGTGATAATAGAAATGATACCAGAAGTGAACATGATAATTGACACAATGGCAAAATTCCTGGAAGAGATGATAATAGAGATTGCATTAGAAATGATTGACACCATGATGAAGATCGACAAGGTAGGAGAGACGAAGAGACCATGCAAAACAAGATGAATACAGAAGGGATTGTAGCCATAGGGATGTTGATTGAAGGATTCACAAAGAGCATGATGATTGCAAGGATAGATACAACGGATATGATGGCATTGACGATGATGATAAATGCAAAGACCAGAGTAGGAGGGTTTGGCATGATAGCTCTTCAAAAAGGCACCAATCACCCGAACTTGAGCAAGCTTTATTGATGGTTTAGTAAGTAGCAACGTTTATCCCCATTCCTACCCCAACAGGCTTAACCATGGGTGCACTGCTCACCTGTTGAGATGAATCCAGCTCGATAACATTGTAAGGTACGTCATCTGCATCCAATTTCCCATGCCTATGTATTTGCTTAGTCCAACACATAAAGCCTACAGGGTAAGGCACGGCTTCCATTTCTTATAATCTTTGGAAAGACCACACTGCCAACTCTTCACCATACTTTTGTATGGCACTTTTGCATGACGTGCAGTGTACAATTAGCATTTTCACTATGTGATGCCTTATTGCAAGACGAAATGTTTAACTATTCACATTGGTTTTATGTAGCTTGACACAAACATTGTCCTCTAGCTTGGATAATTGGTATTTTATAATTTCAAAATCTAACCGGTATTTTATAATTTCAGCCGGTTAACATACACTAGACCCCGGTTTTTTTCTAACACTGGGTGGAAGAATGTGTGGTGATGGGCTCTAACGACCTATGCGGTAAGGAGTTGAACCAAGGGAGCCTAGGGAGGGCAATGTCCTTCTGTGTATCAGCACACGAGGCAGGGGCAAAAGGGGTGTGTCACGTGTGTGCAAGAATAGGCGTCTGAGGAGAGCGAGGGGAAGTCGCAAGCGGAATGAGTGCGTGGGAACGACATGTACGAGAAAGAGTAGAGATCGGATCCTGTAAGATTCGCTTTTATAAGTGTGGGTAGACCGAGCAGGTGAGTAAGTAGTAATATAGCCAAGCCAAAAATTTATCTACTTTAAAGAGGTTGTGGCACATTCAAAAAATGTAAGATTATTTTCTTGGAGTCTTGGCAAGCTATTGCTAAACTAGAACAACCTAGAAAAACCTCGAATTGTGACTCTCTTTTTAAAAGTGGGGGTTGATGGACCCAAGTGGTAGTGTTGAGGTTGGATTAGACACAATCCTTAGAAACATTAACGATTGGAAAGTTTTATATGTGTTTCAACAAGGTTTTTCCCGACCAAAACAAGTGAAAAATGACCGAGGTATGTGTAAAAGTTATGGCATCTCAAGTGACCTGTCCAATGTCATCCCATTATTTATTTTGGCTTTAGGTATTTACTTTGCTTATTTTTTCTCTGGGTATGGGTAGGGCAATTTGTTAAGGTGACTATATAAGTACACCTAGCTCTCATTGTATAATCATCAATTTATTGCCAAGGTTGGTTGGTTCAAAGTCTCTCTCTTTCTCCCTCTCGTGTATTCTCCCCATTGCTCTATGTTTCCGCATCATCGACTTCAACATGGTATCAAAGGTGTGTCTTTGACAAGCTTGGGAGGCAGTGGCGTATAGAATAGAAATTTGATAGGAGAAGCATGATTGGTGTTTTACCTCCCTTGCATTTTTGGAGCATTCTAAAATGCATTTCAAACAGGTGCTATGTAATGGCGCTTCCATTCTTCCAGCAGCGTTTTGAGAGGTGCACTTTTCTCTCCTTGCCACGGTAGGGTGCCATACAATCTAATATCTGCCTATTCCAAAAACACTTTCTTATATTAAACTGATCATTTAATATAGGAGAGATGAATGGGAAAAAGAGGTAGAATATAGACATGCCCTATCAACTCAAGTTGCCCAACCATTGGGTCATTCACAATGCTTTTCATGTGATCCTACTCAAGCCTTATAAAGGCGAGTCACCAAAAGAACCAATAATTGAGGACCCGCCAGAGATCGAAGATCAAGAAGAGGTATTGTAGCCTGAATCGATTCTTCAACACGAAGACAAGGTACTAAGACATGGTAAGATTATCCGACGGTATCTTATTAAATTTAAAAACTATCCTTTTGAAGATGCTAGATGGATGCAAGGAACACAGCTTAAGGATAGTATGAACCTTGTCAATGCTTACAATGCTACACTAGAGTAAGCAAACGTAAATACTTTCTAAATGAACAATGTTTTAGTCTTATAAGACTAATTCTCTTTTGTGCACAAATTTAAATAGTATGCATGTTTAGAATCATGTTTGTGAGGACTACGTCACCCAAACATCAAGTATAATTTATCACTCTACCTGGGAGTATGATATGGACTAAAGAGCTGACATGCTTGCGCTAGCTAAGTCTACCAAGCACCAAATGGACTAGTCATCCATTGTGGAATGATGTCATCGTAGGGTAAAAAGAGATTCTCTACCCGATAAGAAACATAGACTAATGACTAAGACTTTATCTCTTCTACTTCATAGTCGAGGATGACTATGGTTTCAAGAAAGAGGTAATGTCATAAAATATAATACCTACCTATTCCAAAAAGACTTTCTCATATTGAACTGACCATTTAATATGGGGAGATGAATGGGAACAAGAGGTAGAATATAGATTTGGGCAGAGAGAAAAAGAGAGAGAGAGAGAGAGAGAGAGAGAGAGAGAGAGAGGGGTCAACCAAGCATGAGAGGGGGACTGATTTGGGCATCCTTATTCTCATTCTCTCTCTCTCTCACACACACACACACTTTGATGGTGTGAAGCAAATTAGAACTTCATCTCCTTCTCTAAGCTTGAGAAGTTGAGAGCCTACACCAACAACTCTTGGCTATGGAATGAAAATCCAACAAGAGCCAAGCTTCAATGGCATGCTCATCTTCTCTACCATCTATATTACTATGCTAAGCTAAGCTACAAGAGTAATCTATGGTGAGGAAGGTACTTCTTTCCCGTATGTTACTTCTTCTTCCTCTTCCCTACCCTCATTCCCTGCTAGCTCTCTCCACCCCTTGAAGGTGTTTGAGGTCTTGGGACTGAGGCCGGGAACAACTTAATGCTTTCATTGAGTTTATTAAGGGCATAATTTTGATGCATGAAGCAGCTCCAAGTAAATCCGATCCTCAATTGCTATCAAATTCTCTAATTCTCTCTCTTGCAAAGTATTGTTCATGCCAAGCTAATTATGTATAATGAATATGTTGCTATCTATCATCAAGTCTTCTCTTTATGCTCGTGATTCCTCTTAGAAATGATCCCTATAGTTATTTTAATTTCTATACTTTCCATGTTACAAGTCCAATTTCGTTACATAGGTGTTTTAAAACACCATTCTCTTTATGCTCTTGATTCCTCTTAGAAATGATCCCTATAGTTATTTTAATTTCTATACTTTCCATGTTACAAGTCCAATTTCGTTACATAGGGTGTTTTAGAACACCATCGTTGTCAGTGCTTTGAGATGCACGGCTTGGGAGGCCAAGATGGGCAGTGAATTTGGCTGCATTTTTTGATGCTATCTCGAGAAATTGTGGCACAAAGAGGAGCATTTTGAGATGCCATCAGCATAGAAGGTAGACTCCACGATGAAAAATTGGTGGAGAACCATAATTCTTGGCATGTAAGGAGTCTTCAAAGAGGGTGCACATTTCTTAGCGTTCTATCACTCAAGTTCAATGAAGGTTAAGTAGGTAAAAAACCATCATTTCTTGCTGTAAAAGTCAAAGAAAAACTAGGCCAAAACTATATTTGGCAACAAAAGACGATAAACTCTCAAAGTTTAAAGAATTGTTGGCAACAAATAGAGCAAACTAAATCCAAATCACAACAAATCAAGGGGGTAGCTTCGAAATGCCCTGAGGAACATTTCTGATTTGTTTGGTTGCATTCTATGAAAAATGATGGATAATGATCCACACACCGCAGAGCTCAAACTTTGAAATATTTGAAGACCTTAAATCCCCATCACTAGTTAACACAAATTGCAACAATTTGTGTTAGCTAGACCTTTGAAACCTTGCCAGAATCAAGAAATTGAAAAAAGCTTTGAAATCAGGTTCATGAAACCAAAAGGAAATTCTAAGTTTTGGTGTCCAATTTTATTCTTTTTAAGCCATTGACTTCCTGTATATATGGTACAAATATAACCATTACAAAGAGACGGCATGAAGAAACCTACCTAAGAGGTTTGATCATCAAAAAAGACCAAAAAATTAAGAAAAATTTACCAAAAATAGACAAATGAACAAAAACCATTGTACAAATAATAGAATTGAGATTTGACCAATCAAAAAAAGTCCAAACTGGAAAAGGTTGTGGTTGTAGACATAAGAGTGTGACAAGCTACCAAGAGATCAAGTCCATATGTTGAGGAACATGGATCGCAATACATGATTGACACCATTTTGAAAAAAGACCTATACAACGGGTAGTCACCTTCAAAAATTTCAAAAAGTGTCTACATACAATGGGTAGTCACCTTCCAAAATCTCATACAGTGTCTATATACAGTGGGTAGTCATACACTGTCTACATACAGTGGGTAGTCGTCATACACTGTCTACATACAGTGGGTAGTCGTCATACACTGTCTACATACAGTGGGTAGTCACCTTCCAAAATCTCAATTCCATCTCTTGTTATTGATGGATTGCGATCCATCTTTTTCATCCAACTGAGATAAGATTTATACCACAGATATCCCTAATGTCTAGGATCCTATTGGTGTTTTCCAATCTGAATTTGGACATGTAAAAGTATGTCATTCAAGCTGAGATGTACAATCAGATAGTCTCATACAGGATATTGGCATTTTGGTCAAGAAAAAGAGATCGACATTGAACAAAACGTTTCGAAGGGATATCACTGTGAACAAATTTGCGTAATCAAATTTCTCCCTAAAAAATGATGGATCACAATCCATGAAATCTTTCATAGTGGGTGTATTTGATTTGATAAGCCTATAGACATATGTGATTACATCCCATATTTCAAGTTTGGGCAAAAAGAACCATCTAGAATCAAGCTAAAAGCAAAACAAGTTCCTATTTTTGGTCTTGAAACTATTTTGAGTGTTGTTTCAAGTCCAGTTCACCAAAATTGCTCTAATTTTGTATACACAACTCCCAAATTGACTCAGGTTTATCTAGGACTAATTAGAATTCCAAATTCCAAACTTTTAAAGCCATCTTTAATTAGGATTCTCAATTCCAAACTCTTGGGATGTCTAGAATAGGTGTCCTAAGACCTAAAGACAACTAAGACCTGATTTTTTAGAGACTTAACAAGGGGCAAAACGGGAGTGTTAGCAATACGCCAAGGTGAGCTAGTCAAAGACTATCTTGAGAGCATTAAGTGAGACCCTATTATGTCAAATCATCCACTGTCAGGGTTTCCAACTCAACTTAGAGATATGTTATACATGCATACATCAAGAAATCTTGCAATACCTTTATTAGTCGACAAGTGGGGAATGATGAACACAAAGTCAAAAATTGATTAGGAACCAAAGGAGAAACATCCTTTGATTAATAAACCCAATGTGAGATTCCTAAAGATAAATAGAACAATGAGAGTTTTGATAGATTACGCTTCTGAGGGCATGTTTAGGTTCATAACAGGGATCACTATAACTTTTATAAGTGTGTAGAACCATTTGCTAGAGAGTTAATAGACACAAAAACCTCTATGTATTCACATATACAGTCACCCAAGGAGTGCAACGTTTGATGATGGTAGGTAAGTATGGACGAGAGTAAAAGTATGTCGATCCAATTGATTTGAAAAAATATTCATGTTTGGGTACTCCTATTTCTACTTACTACATACAGCCAAGTGTGAAGGCACCCTGGAATATTTGAAACTAATGCACAAAGATTTGAGACACAAACTGTGGGAAGAACGGAATTCAACAAATTTTGAGGATACATATGTCTTAGAGATTGAATGTATAGGATCAACAGATCTCAAACATTGAGGATTGTTGTTCAAAAGAGTGTAGTTTCTAATCCATTAAGCCAAATTGATCGACATACTATCGTAATGGTGTTAAGAGGACCATGATTTGGAAATAGAGTTCCAAAAACAAGGCCAAAGTGTATATCAAAGAAGATTCTACCAAGTTTTCCTCCAAGACAATAAGAAGTAGGGAGAGATGTATTTGCAAGACACTTAAAAATGATAAAATATGTGGCTAAACCACGACAAATGAGACCATCTCAAGTAGCAGAATGTGTTAAAAAAAGTTTGATGGATCAAAGGATCCTCATGCCCATGCATCACAATTTAAGTAAGCCTTGAGAGCAGAACAAGTGCATGATTTTCACACACAATATGAAGGATTCAGCTTGACCTTAGAAGGAACAGCTTTTACTTGATTCTAATTGCTAAATCAAGAAGGTTTTTCCATGATAGAGAATCTCGTGATGGTAAAATAATCTTTCAAACAAGGAATAAATCATAATACTGTTTATGATTTCAAACAAAAGGATAACGGGAAGACGAATGAAGCCTCACTAAGATTTGAACGATACCTTGGGAGATGCCCGTCACGAGAGGTACCACAACAAGAAAAATTAGTAATACTGCTTGATTAATGTCAAAAAAACAAAACACTCATAAAAGATCTTTAGTTAAAGGGTAATGCATCTCTAGAAGGAGCGATGAAGGAAGATTTGTATCTTATGGAAAATTGCAAAACTTATGGCTGCTAGGTAAAGGCAATGTGCCTACACCCTGAGTCCCGGCCAGTGTCCAACCGTCCATAGTGTACACAGTCACATTCATCTTATTCTTTATAGATAGAAGAATAAGGGGCTCACTTATAAGTTCATGACGATACCTCCACCTAAATCCTCTCTCTCTCTCTCTCTCTCTCTCTCTCTCTCTCTCTCTCTCTCTCTCTCTCTCTCTCTCTCTCTCTCTAGATATAGTGCAACTATTTTTTACCTAGTAGATAGCAGTTCACTTTTTTTATCATAACTTCTTCATCTGAAGTTCGATTTGGGTGATCTATAGATTCAATCAAAGAGCACAAAGCCCTTTACGTATTGATGTAAAGACAAAAAAATCAGAGCTATGGAAGGCATTTTTGGAGCATCATTTTTGAAGTGAACAACTTCAAGAAAGTTGACTCTCATCTCATCTCTTATTTTACATACAATATCTTTCAACACTCACAAGCACTCAACCAACGACAGTGAAAACCATGATCATGGCATACTTGGTATTGTTGCAAGACACCGTAAACAAACAAGGTGAAGACTTACGGGCACTTGCAATGGAGAATGGCACACTAAGGGTTCTTGTGGTTGAGAATGAGAATCTCAAGAGGACACTTGATATGCAAACAAGGTGAAGACTTACGGGCACTTGCAATGGAGAATGGCACACTAAGGGTTCTTGTGGTTGAGAATGAGAATCTCAAGAGGACACTTGATATGCAAACAACACGTTTGAAGCAACTTGAAGAGGAAGTCAAGGAATGTAAACGCTCTCTTGTGAACTTGAATGCTTTGAAGGAGCATATGAGCAAAGTAGAGCATGTGTATGTATTGAAAGAAGAGAAATCTGGCACCATGAGCCGGGATGTATGCATCATGAAAAATGTATGTACAAAAAAATCTTGGATTGATGTATTTCGTAGAAATGTGGTTCCTAAAATCTCCCTCATGCAAGCTATGGCTCAAACAAAGAATGTTGACAATGTGGATGTGGAGGAGTTGAAGGAAGGGGAGCGACCTTCCAAGAACATTGTTATTCGTGGAATTTCCAAAGAGAAATTAGAGACACCTCCTTCTCTTTCCATTGTTATCAAAGATTTCTTCAAAACCCACTTTGGCATGTCTGGAGTTATGGTATATGAAGCACATAGAGTGGGTAAGCAAGGAGCTCCTCGCTCAAGAGAACGGCCAATTGTATGCACCATGCTGGATGAGACCAAATGAAACATTATCCTTGACAATAGTTGGATCTATTTGAGAGATACAAAATATTTTGTATGTGAACATTGCACTATTAAGCAACAAAATATGTGTCGCAAGACATATGAGGAGAGGAATAAGAAAAACAAGGAGATCTCTCACAAAGAAAATGTGCCCAAGGAGGAGGCAAGTCCTTTGAGCAAATAGGAATGCGCGACCTATGAAGCCAAGTTACAATTAAAAATATCCTTTTTGAATTTCAATGGATACCGATGGAATGCAGGGATTGGCATTGATGAACTAGCAAGTAAAGCTGATGTTGTACTTCTTGTTGAAACTTGGAAGCATGATACACAAAGGATTAATGGCTTGGAGGATTACAATGTACATTCATTGATGTGGTCAAAGAATCTCAAGCAACAAAGAGGGCAAGAAGGAGTAGCATGTATGGTTAAGAAAGGATTGGAAGATTTTGTATCAATTGTGAAAGATGACAAGTACAAACGTTATGTATGGCTGAAAATTATGACACAAAAAAGAGCAACCATATTTGTAGCCACTTGGTACATTCCTCATCATGATTCCCCCTTTTATGCTTGCATGGATAAAGATCATTCATTTTTTGATTTAAAAGAGTACATTGCTTATTTCAAAGGTGAACGTGATGTTATTGTCTTTGGGGATATGAATGCTCGCACAAAAACATTCCAACATGATACTCAATAATTTGATATTCCATATATTTCAAGGGATTTGGACGAAGTTCACTTGTATGATCATACTTCAATGGATGAGAAAGAGCCGGATCACTATGGAAAGCTACTTTTACACATGTGTAATAGCACGCGTATGCTCATTGCCAATGGTGTATATTTGTGGAGTGGAACCAATGGATTTATATATAGAAAACATAATGGGGATAGTGTGATTAACTATATGCTACTCTCTGAAGCCATCATGTATCGCATAAAGAATTTTATGTTTTGTCAATGGACCTTGGAATCAGACCATCGGACCTTATGTATTGACCTTGCACGTGGAGAAGTAACGAAGCTTGATAGTCTCAGCCAAAGGGAAGAGAAGTTATCATTATGTATGGATTTCAAACGAGTACCAATGTACATTAATATGGTTGAGCAAAAGTTATGGATAACAAAGCTTTAATATACCGCACTATTGGAAACTAAATGGGAACCTTTCAAGAAAGTTATTTGTTCTTGTGTTGAAAATGCTTTGCCATAAAGCACGTCCATGGTATCAACAAAGATAGATCACTCAAAAGGTGGTTTGATAAAGAATGTCAAGATGCTCGCAAGTCCTTGATAAAACTTGATGAACTTATGGACAAAGACAACTATCAAAGGAATTTGCATACATAAAAGGCATTGATTCAAAAGAAGAGAAGAAGATGGGAAGTAAAGTAACAATTTTTTCAAGTCCAAGAAAAGGCACATGCATGTGGAAGATTTTGGAGAAACTTAAGGAGCAAGCACTTGAGAATTTTGGTAACTTGAGTCTTGTGCATATGTACACACATTGTAGGAAACTATATGAGCAACCAAATGCTAAAAAAATACCATTTTATGGTTCAATCCCATGTATGCCCTCTTTTTTGATTATTGAGGATGTATGTGGTGGGCTTGAAAAGTTAGCCACTCACAAAGCGAGAGATCTTCAAGATATCAAGCCGGAGATGATTAAATGGACGAGAGATTTTATTTACACATGAGTGGATGTGTGATATGTCCAACCTTGCACTTCACCATGGTATGCCTTATGATTGGAGTACTAATTGGGTCAAACCTTTGCATAAAGGAGGGGATGTAAAGAATGTAAACAACTACCGACTATAATGATTGAGTCTCTTATGGTAAAGTTGTTTAGGTGCATAATGGAGATGAAATTGAGTGATTGGGTTGAAGAGAATTACAAGCATGCAAAAAAACAAGCGGGTTTTCATTGACTCCATAGTACCATTGATCATCTTGTCACTCATCGTGTTCTCATGAAGGAAATTCGATTGCAAGGCAAGCAATTTTATTGTTGTTTTTTGGACTTTAAGAAAGCCTTTGATATGATTCCACAAAACAATTTGTGGAGAAGGATGAAAGAACTCTAAGTGCCAAGTGAGTGTATGCTTGCAGTTTCTCAAATCTATGAGAAGTTGATGTGTTAATTGCGCATGAAAAGAGGAATTTCAAAAAAAAAATGCATGTACTATTGGGGTAAAAGAAGGATGTCCGTTGTCACCAACTCTCTTTGGTCTATGCATTGATCAATTGGAACAAATTATACTTGACTTTATGCAAGAAGAAGGCATTAAAGAGGTCACTATTTGCAATGCGGTAATCATGCTTTTGTTGTATGCAAATGATGTAGTGTTTCTAGCACACACTTTAGAAGATGCACAAAAGCTTATGGTTGTCCTTGAGAATTTTTGCTCGCATAGTGGGTTGATTGTGAATGAATCCAAAACAAAGGTTATGCTTGTGAAAACCAACCATAAGGAGAAGCCATGCATTTTATACAGCAATGAGACACTTGAAGTTGTTGAGAGCTTTAAGTAACTTGGCCTTGAGGTTCCGGCCAATGACAAGTGGCATGAATGTGCTATGTGTTGTCCGGAAGCAGAAGCAAGATCTTGAGCACAAGATGGATGCAACACATATAGAAGTGGTTTGGGAGATGGGATGCACTACACTTGCTACATGATGCCTCAATTGACTCACAAGTGAATGAAGCTTTTCTACAACGCCAATGTATTACGGCCAGTGGGTCACGCTTCATACATTCCACCACCCACACTGCCCCCAACTACAAAACCATGTCCTTCGCTGAAAGGGAAAATTGTACTCGCACTGGCACGCTTGAGCCTATCCCCTTGTCAATGATACACACTATCAGAGCCATTTGGCTTAGCTCCCACTCCTTTTAATGTGATACAGGGCAATGGGGCACCCAATCTTGAACTTTATATTCCTGTTGATACAAGCTTGTCTTCTTTGTTGGATAACCTCTGCAATATACATACTTTGAATTCTATCCTCTTCCAGTTTCAGTAATGCTTCCTTTTTGCAGTTGACTAACTCTTCAGGAAATAGTTTATGCTGAACTACAACCCTGAGGCTTGGTACTAGAAACTCCATAAGAACTACTGTTTCCAATCCATACACCAACTTGAGTGGTGTCATGCATGTAGTCACCTTCAATGCTGTAGTCACCTTCAATGTTGTCCTAAAAGCCCAAAGTGTGGAATCCAACTTCTCATCCCAATCTATCCTGTTCTGATTCACCTATTTCTTGATTATCGTGATCAAGATCTTATTAGTACTCTTTGCTTGTCCATTTGTCTGAGGATAGTACACAGCTAATTTCTTGTGCAGTATCATGTGTAGTTCAGTCAGTTTACTGATCACTTTGTTAATAAAATGTCCTCCCTAATCAGAAACCAACTCAATAGGACATCCAAACCTGGTCATAATATTTTTATACAAAAATTTACCCACACTCCTTGCTTTGTTAGCTCTCAAAGCCATAGCTTCCACCCCTTTGTGCAATAATCGTTTGCAGCCAAGATGTAATTGTTCTATCTAAACCTTGCACGTGGCTTGATGGGACCAACAAAATCTAGTCCCCACTTTTGAAATGGTTCCAAAGGTATTATAAGTTGCAAAGGCATATTGTCTACATTCAATGGTTTGCCCTACCTTTGGCACAATAAACACTTTTTACTGAACTCCTGAGCATCCTTTATAACAATTGGCCACCAAAGTCCAGCTTGAAATATTTTTCTTACAATAACATCTCCTGAAAAATGTCCTCCTGAATTACCTGCATGAGCCTCGGTCAGTACTGCTCTTTGTTCAAACTTAGGAACACATCTCCTTATCACCTGATCAAATCCTCTTTTGTACAAAACTCCTATAATACTTGTAAACACTTCTAAATGCTAATCTTTTTCTCTGATCCTTAGTCATTGCTCATGTAACATCCCTTCAATCAAGAACTGAAGCATATCACCATATCAGTCTCCTGACTGGTCAATCACATGAACCAGAAATAGCTCTGCATCGGGCAACTAATCAGGCACTCCTCCAAAATATTCCTCTCCTATTTTCAATCTACTCAAATAATCGGCTAATACATGAAGTCTTCCTAGAGTGTGTATCACCATATAATCAAATTCTTGCAAAAGCAGTATCCACATGGCCAACCTCCCTGAAAGGTGGGGTTTATTCACTGAGTAGATCGATGCCTGGTGATCCACATGAAAAAACACCCTATTTGCCAATACGTAATGTCTAAAATTTTGTAGCACATAAACCATTCCCAAGTAACTATGTAATTCTTCTTTGTAGCTGTCAGTACCCTGCTTGCATAGTAAATGGGTCTGAACCAACCTCTATGGTTTTTTGCATCAGTGCTACACCCATTGCTACATGAGATGCATTCACAAAGATGTGCAATGGTAAGTTCCAATCAGAGATAATCAAAATTGGTGCTACAGTTAGCATGTTTCTTTAAAGTCTTGAATGCCTTGCTCTACTCTTCTCCCCATTCAAATACATCATCCTTCTTTGTAAGCTTTGTTAATGGTGTGCATACATGAGCCAAATACCTCAAAAATATGTTATGCCACTTCACTTGGCCCAAAAAAAATCTCAATTGTTTAATTGTTTTTGGTTCTTGTGCCTTATTGATAGCCTCCACCTTTCTGAGATCTATAGACACCCCTTCTTCCAAAATCACATGCCCTAAAAGAACTCCTCTTTTAACTGTAAATGCAAATTTGGCTGGGTTTAATGACAATGTAAATTCCCTGCATTTCTAAAAACACAACCTCAAGTGTTCAAGATGCTCCTGCTTCTTTCCAAAAACACTAAAATTGTCCAAGAAAACCCTCATAAATGTTGTAAAGAATTCAGCAAACACATGTTGTACTGCCTTCTAAAATGTTAGTGGAGCATCTTTCAAGCCAAATGTCATCACATTGTTAGCATAAACTCCCCATTCAGTCACAAAAGTTACTTTTTCCTTGTCTTCAAGTGCCATTGAAATTTGGTTGTAACCACTAAAACCATCCAAAAAACTATAAATATCATGTCCAGCTATTGCATCCAGTAGTGTATCACAAAAAGGTAAAGGAAATGGATCAGTTATTGTAGCAGCATTTAGTTTTTTGTAATCCACACACACCCTGATGGCAACCAAGTAACTTCCTCCAAAGGATAGATGAGACCTATAGCCAACAATTTGTCAATCTCTTCTTTAACTTGTTTGGCATAATTAGGATTCATCATGTACCTTTGTTGTAAAATTAAAACTGTATTTGCTTTCAAATTAATTTTGTGTTGACAAAAGCTAGCATCTACTCCTTTCATATCTGTGTATTTTCATGCAAAAATATCTTTGAATTCTAACAACAACTCTTTCAGTTTCAGTTTAAATTCCTCGTCTATATCTATTGATATCTTCACTGTCTGTGGTTCCTCCTGAGTGTTCATGTTCAATTCCTACAGTTCATCTTGAGTCACCCTATCGGTTTTTTCCATCTGATGTTCAAAGGCTCTCTCTGCTTGCTTCATTGCCTCAATGGCTTCCACCTCTTTTCTATTTTGAATCTACAGATTCTTCAACAGCTCATTACCCATCTTGTTAGTTGATTGCTTACTCCCCTGAGCAATCACTGGTTTCTAAGTTATTGACTATATCCCATCATCTTTTGGCTATAACACATACTTGGTTGTTATCTTTTGCACATCAACTTCAAAAATATGTACAACTGATGAATTAGTTCTAAGAAATTCCTCCTCTACATCCTCTCCAGTTTCTTCTACCATATTCAGTCATTCTGCATGCAGTGCCCTGAAACCAGGTGGTATCACCTTTTTTGCATTCATTTGTAGTTCTAAGAAATTCCTCCTCTACATCCTCTCTAGTTT
The DNA here is from genome assembly GCF_014529385.1 of Adiantum capillus-veneris. NCBI lineage: Eukaryota > Viridiplantae > Streptophyta > Polypodiopsida > Polypodiales > Pteridaceae > Adiantum > Adiantum capillus-veneris. The sequence goes on from NC_140956.1 coordinate 12,473,032, forward strand.
CTTCTACCATATTCAGTCATTCTACATGCAGTGCCCTGAAACCAGGTGGTATCACCTTTTTTGCATCCCATTGCATTCTCACTTTCTTCTTTCCTCTTTTAATCATTATAGAGTCTGCTCCCCATAGATGCTTTACTCTTGCTGCTCTTAACCACCAAGGCCTTCCCCAACATCATTGAATAAGATTAGATTCTTCCAACCTGACAACTACAAAGTTGACTACAAACTACAGTCTTCCAACTGAGATCTGCAAATTCATCAAAATCCCCAAAAGTTGAACCCGTCTTTGGTCTGCCATTTTCACTTGAAAAGGTGTTGGATCCCATTTCAAGAGATCCAAACTGTTTGCAGGTTGACTCGGAGAGAATATGAACTCTTGACCCGCCATCCAAGAATACTCTTGGAACAAGCACCTTTTCAATAGATACCCCCACTATTGGTGCCTTGTAATCAACATCCATTGGTAGGACTTCCATGTTCTCCACAAAAAATTTCTTCAACTTCCCTACATATTGCCTCATTTGTACCTTCCACTTCATTAGTCAATCTTTTCAACAATTATTGGGAAAATGCAGGTACCAACCTCAACATTTGCTTTACAGTAATTGCTATTGGAGATGACAACAAAGCTTCATAAAATTCATCACCACTGCTCTACTCTTTTAGTCCAGTCTTGCTTTTCTCTAATGCACTTTTCCCTTGGTCAACCAAGGATCTTGTAGCAAACTTGGATTCTTCAGGTGGCATATTCTCTCCTTGGGACTCTCGTACTTCCTTGAGTGCTTTTGTTCTCACTCCTTTTTGCTCCTTCCAATTCATAGTGCCTTGATCTTCTTTTTCCTGCACAATTGTCTGTCTTGGCTTTGATTTTGATCTTGTTACAACCATGACTTCAGTGCATCCACTACTTTCAGGAATATTCTCAATTTGGATACATGTTGCACAGTCACAGTTGTAATGCTTACCCATTCCTTGAGTAGACTGACACTCCTGTACTTTCTGATCAGGTTTATGTTCCTCCTAATGAAACTTTATCCTATTCTAAATCCATTCTTCCTCGTTCCATTTTTCTTCAATCCATTCCTCCAACATCACTAAATTAGCCTGACCTGGAGGACTTTGTTGCTGCTTGGATGGGCGGTTGTTGATCCTATTCATGAGGCTTGTTATTATTGTTGTTATTTTTATTGTTTTACCTGATGATAGGAATGCCTCTATCATTTATGTGTCTACACCACAGTTCACAATCAGGACCTTGTCTACCCATGCATAGTGCTAGGTGCCAAAACTATCTACAAAGTGACCATGAGATGCACACATGCAATATCATGAAGATTTTGAAAGAAAAATCTACCTAAACTTCAAAGATTATCTCAACAAAAACATGGATCTAGCAATTGTTTTAGAGCTAGTAAAAAGTTACAGAGCTTAAATCGGTAATAGATGAAGTCAAAAATAGCAAGATCAAGCCACTAGCACCCTCATAGAGTTATCTACCCAAGGAGACTATGTATCAGCAAGATCAAGAATTGATGATGGAAATATTTACTTACAAAAAATACATAAAGTATTTGTTGTGGTAAAACATGCAAAAATATGGTCATATAGCAAAACTTGGGTCTAATTTATGTTCTTTTGATCTAAATGTGCATTGAACTTCACCAATAGGCTTAGAATAGCTTCTAGAAGTAGGTGTATAAGTCTCATCACTAAATGTGACCAATGATGGATCACAATCCATGTTTCTAAGCCTTTGCAAAATATAAACTAGCAACCTTGATCTAGAGTGTCAAGGCAAGCCAACCCTATGATCTTCGGAGCTAAAACCCCAATCAAAAGCCATATTTGGACTTAGAGCTTTCAACTTTGCAAAATATAGCATGAAATTCAAACCAATGATCCAAATTCAAAAGACTCATGCACCAATGACCTAATACTAGTGCTAACCCAAACCATATCATCAGAAGTGAATTTTTTCAAAATTGATGAATCACGATCCATGTACCACAAGCTAATTTTCATTTGCCAGTCCAAACACTTTTCCCTAGGGCTAGTCTAAGTCAACCGGTGAAGTTTGGATTGAAATTGCACTAGCTATGTCTAATTTTGTTTTATGGTCAAGTTATGGTCATCGATGCAAAAGAAGGATTTCACTCACTTGATTTGTGGACATTTTTGAACATGCGTTACAAGATTCATAGACAAAAGACGTCCATATCACCGTAAGGTTCATGTACATCATCAAGGGCATATGAACATCCAACTTATGTGGAGGACAGTGAAAATGTCTCAGGCTAACAAGAACACACCAAGACTAAAATCACTCAAGAAAGGGATGATAGATCCCAAAACATATCAATTGAAAAGGGGTTTTGAAGCTCCTCACCCAAAGATGGCCAACCTAAGGATGGTTGTGTCAAAGGATGACATGAGCTAGGAAGGGGAGAGTGTTTGGAGATGTCATAAAATCTAATATCTAACCAATCTAAATGATTTTCTAATATTAAATGATCATTTAATGTGAGAGAATAAACAGGAACAAGGGTTAGAATATAGAGATGTGCTTATGGATCTATCTCAACATGGGGCCAAGGTTAAAGGGGTATAAATGAGAGATGGTATGTTAAAGAGCAATGCTACCTAATGGAGCTTAAATACCTTACGGTTAGCTTCATTAAAGACCTCCAAAAGTTAGTGTTAAAAAGACCTTTAAGCTTAGACAAGGTAGGGCTGACCTTGAGGTGGGAATCCTACCCAAGTATAAGGTGCTTCTCATGCTTAAATGACTAAGGTTCTTGAAGTGTTCAATTCAAACATGATCTCTCAAGAGGCATAAACAATTTTCATGCTTAAATGACTAAGGTTCTTGAAGTGTTCAATTCAAACATGATATCTTAACAAGCGTAAAAGACACATGTCAAGATCTTCCCCATTTGGCCCTTATGATGTGCTTGAATCCTATTGGATAGGCTTTAGAGGGGTCCAATGAGAATTTAGATGCATAAAAATAAAAAATTAAGTTCTTTCTCTCAAAGAGGAAAAAGAGGACACATTTCCAAATGATATAATTAAATAATATGAGAGAGAGAGAGAGAGAGGGGGGGGGGGGGGGGAGGGGGAGGAGGGAGGGTTGAGTGGACCAAGCATGAGAGGGGGTATACTCTCCCACACCCACACACACACACTCTCACTGTGTGAAGTGCAAAGTGCAAGAGCTCCATCTCCTTCTCCAAGCCTGTTGAGAAGTTGAGAGACTCCTACACCAACACTCTTGGCTACGGAATGCAAATCCAACCAAGAGCCATGCTTCAATGCTTAAGATTTCCATCTTCTTCATCTTCATTACTATGTTATTATGCTATGCTAAGCAAGAAGAGTGATGATAAGTGAAGATGTAACATTTAATGGCCTAGTAACTTGTGTATGGCGGAAAATAGCATGAACATAGTGAGCATTTTGTTAGAATAGATTCTAATGAGAATAACAAGAGTGCTTGGGTGGAGAGAGCAACAAAAAGTATAACACCTAGTTAGATAGCATGAACATTAATTCAAAAGAGAGAGAAATTAAGCTATTGACAACAGTTGAGGACCGGATTTACATGGAGTCGGTCCCCCCTCCAAAAGGCTTTGTATTATGGTTTCTCCCATCAAGAGAGACATTTTACAATACAATTCTTTGTGTTCCTTCAATTCTAGCTAGTGCAATGAAGATGGAAACTTCAAGCACTAAGCAAAACACTTATTAAACACAACATCAATTCCCTCATGGTCTCAGACCCAAGACCTCACACACCTTCAAAGATGGTGAGAGCTAGCGGGGTATGAGAGTATATTGAGAGGAAGAAGGAGTAGTCTTACGAGAAAGATGTACATCTCCTCACATAATCACTCATATTAGCATCGCTTAGCTTAGTAATTAGCATGGTAGAGGAGATGAGCATGCATTGAAGCTTGGCTCTTGGTTGGATTTGCATCACAAAGCCAAGAGTTGTTGGTATAGGCTCCCTTCTCACAAGCTTGGAGTAGGTGATAAGCTTTCCATTAAAGCTTGAGAAGGAGAGAGAGAGTCTTCTTACTCCACACATGGACTAGTGTGAGTGAGTATGCAATAATTCCTTTGAAAAATCAGCCCCCTCTCTCTCTTGGTCGACCCCTCTTGCTATTTGCTCATGCTCACACCCTATTGGCCCATGCCAGGCTTAGCCAATGAAATTTAAGCAGCATAAATGATAGCCTTATGTGACATGTGTCACCCTTTCCCCTTTTGTGAGAGCTTTAGGTAATTAATTAATGCAACTAAACTCTCATTGGACCCCTTTGTCTCCTAGCCAATAGGAATCAGTCAAGCCATTAGGCTGTTGAATGCTCATTGGAACCCTTGGGAGACTGTCCAATAGTCTTTTAGAGAGCTTAATTCTTATTGGTTTTTTATTAAGTTTTTTTAAATTAATTAAACTAGATTTACTCTAGTCTAATTCTCATTGGTTCACCTCCATGTCCATCAAATAGGATTTGAGTACACCTTGTGGGCATCTGGGCTAGGGAGCTGATATGTGTCCCTCTTTCCCTTTGTGTAAAGGAGCTTGTGAGTGTGTGTGTGTGTGTGCGCGCGTGTGTGTGTGTGTGTGTGTGTGTGTGTGTGTGTGTGTTTCTCTCTCATCTCCTACTTCTAGGGCTCGCCTCCTTATATGTAGGGATGCATGAAGACTTTTTGAGCACACACAAAGCATCCAATTTTCCTAGGCTTTTGACCTTTGGACACAACCTTTGAATTTTGGAACCTTAGCATTTTGGAAGTCTTAATGAGCTGAACCTTAGGGTCTTTTAAGCCCATTGTTACACCTTGGTCTTTTGGAGATGGCCCTCCCTTTGGATCCCTATTGTGGCCGGTTTGCCAGCTTAACCAATATTCTAGATTTTTCTCCCCTGGCACTTCCCCATATTAAATGATGAGTTTAACATGAGAAATCATTTAGGAGAATTAGATATTAGTTATTATGACATTACCTGTCTCTTGAAATCATAGTCGTCCTCGACTATGGGGTAGAGAAGATAAAGCATATTTATTAGTCCTTTTTCTAGCGGGTAGAGGATCCCTATGTTACCCTACGACATCGTTCTAGAATGGATGACTAGTCCATTTGGCGCTTGAGAGCCTAAGCTACCGCAAGCATGTCTGCACATTAGTCCTATCAATCTTCCATAGTAGAGTAACAAGCTCTACTTGGTGTTTGGAAAACGCAAACTTTATCTAAGCATGCATACTACTTCACATTTGTGCACAATAAAGAAAAAGAGAGTCTTATAAGACAAAAACTTTGTTCATTTTAAACATTTGTACATTTGTTTAAAATGTAAGAAACAACTTCACGAACTTGCTAAATCCACGTTGGTCTTTGGATTCATTGGCAGGATGCCTGCTAGAACTGAGCTTATCAATTGGCTCCATAGTCCCTATGTCTTAAATCAGGAAGGTTCTATTCTTAATGCTAAATACTAAGCAAAAGGTTTTTTTATGTGTGATTTAGTGACAAAGCGGCCGTAGCGAAGGTCTTAACCAAGAGCTTGTTATTTCTCAATCAATCGCCAGTATGCATGCTTTCTTGAGATTCATCCTTTCAGTCCCCTAATGCTCTTCAAGATATGTGCCAACTATGGGTAGAGTTTGTTAACCTCTCGATGTGGCTAAGAAGCAATTTAAAAGACCTTGCAACAACCCTAGGTACCCCTCTCTGTGAACCATCTAATATAGCAATAAGCATTGCAGCCAATAAGGTGTGTATATGGTGGGATCTCAAAAAGGCTCAACCCAAGAATCTCGTAGTGAATGTGGGGGCTGGTCTAAAGGTCATTCTATTGAACATTGGCATCTTCTTTGGGGATTTTTTCAAGTGTGGACATTTTGCTAGGGCGTGTCCAGCCGCTACAACAGCAATCCCAAGCCATGTTGTGAGTGATAAAGTCAAATCTGCTACTTAGGAGACATATGGAAACTGGAGAGAAGAATCCACAGGAAGGTACAGTGAAGACACAAGAAAATAAGTAGCTGACCTCCGACCTAGCGACCAAAGGTAATGAAGAGAAACCCATCAAGTCCCAATCTAGCCACATTAAAGCCACCCCCAATTATCATTTCATGTCCACCGCACAGAGAAAACTGTCACCCCACAGGCAGAAGATTGTTTTGTCTCCCACATTCAATCAAGCCGCTCTATGTACCTGTACCTATACCTGTACCTGTATCTGTAGTCAAAGAGGAAAATGTCGTTAAACTCCCACTCTATGTGTGTGTATCTGTATGGACCACCCGAGTCCTGGATGGTCCTACTTGTGATTGGTGGCGCAACGGCTGCTCCCTATCGGACTCTGTTGTTTGCTGTCCCTCTTCCTCTCTCCAGCGCTGGGCACGTTGCTTCATTCTCCTTCTAGGTGTTATATCTTGAGGAGGTGGAGATTCAACAGTCCTCGATGACTCTCGTGCCCTACCACCATGCCCACTACCAGATGAGTTCCTGGAACGGCTAGGCGTTCGTGGCCGTTTTCTTATGCCTTTAAGCCATGACGGCTTCTCACATCCTTGGAGGGTGTTTTTGTTGGCAGGAGGATGCTCTTTCGTGGTTGTTTGGTGCACGCCATTTCGTTGGTAAGAGCTCACATGTTCTTAAGAAATCAGTGGTTTATGAGAGCATGCAATATTTATAAGGGCCCATTTAAAAAGGGCCCTGTTCACACTAATTTTTTTAAAAGAAGTATTATTTTTTAAATAAACATGTCTCTAAGAGTTGGACCCTGCGTTCACGTTTAGTGACTCGCGCAGTATCCACTTTGATCCTTGTCGCACTCTACATCGCCGCCATGCAGCATGCTTGGTGGGACCTTGCGACATTTGCCACTTGTTGCTATGCTCTTGACGACTCCATTTGCGCACTTCAATAGCAATCTTGGATTGTCGCGCACGCTCCATTGTGAGCTTACGAGCAAATGTTGTGCGAAAAAACCAGTTGAACATCTCCTCCAAATAATTGGATTGCACCATTCCACCACCATGTCGAGTATTTTTGAAGTACACTCCCCTTGCTCGATAATGGGACTTCTCCATGCCTTGAGTGCTAAAAATTTCAAGCGATCCATACTTGTGCATAAAAAATGCACCATGCGCAAACAAGATATGTTGTTCACATGAGTAAACTATCCACGTTATTAAATAAAAACAATCCTTTGTAATGAATACACCATGTAAAATGACTTACCATGTAATGTGTGATGTTATTTTCACCCCAAGAAAGGGTGAAGACCTTGGTAAAATCCGCCAAGGCTTCTTGAAATGATTGGCGTTGTTCTTCTGTTGTGCTATTAAGGCCCATAAGCTTGACCATTTTATCAAAATGTGCCCAAACTTGCTTGCGCTTGTTTGCAAGCTCGCCATTTGAATCATTGTCGGTAGTAGCTTTGCATAACTCCTTCCAAAGCTCCCAAAGGTTACCTGCCTGCTGGTTGGAGCTGTTTTGAGCATCATATTGACTTGGCTTTCCTTGGGAAACTTTCTTCAAAAAGTGTCTAGCTTTTTGTCCACTCATTGACACTTGTTGAGCAATTTCATGGGCCTCCCCTGTGTTCTTTGCAGCAATGATAGACACATTTCCACCGTGACAACCAATGGAATCCAAGAGTACCTCCACTCTTTCGATCGCTTGCTGGGACTTTTCCAACGGTTTCATCGTGAAAGCATAGTCAATGTGGAGCTTCAATAGCCTATCAAAAATGCGCATGAATGCGTGTAATGTACAAAAATGTACATTCGATAGAGGAAATCGAAAGATTGGATTCCAAGTGTGGTTCTTTTGATCACGGTCTAGGGCATTGAGCATGGGACATCTCAGAATAGACGCTTCCCATTCTCTACCTTCATCTCCGACATCACGACAATCTAGCCCTTGTTCTCCATGTCCTTGCCATGGAAGCATGGATCCGGCCTTTGCAGTGCTCTTATGTGATTTTTTTCCATTAGGTTTGTACCCTCTAGTGCAAAATGGACAAGGCATGAGAGAAGAAGCCCCTTGTTTACAGCCAAGCAAACACTTTATGGTCTTCAAATCCCCACCTAAGTGCCACTCCACATCATAACTACCAAAACCCTCAATCTCCAACTTCTGACCTGCAATTTGGGAGTGTATTACTTCTGTGATCCATGGAGTTCTCTCAAAAATCCATGAAAGTACTCCATTGGTCTCTTTGGGCACCTCAATAGCACCCAACCACCAAATGTCTTTCTCTGATTGCACACAAAAAGATGGGGTGGGAGATGGCTCGACTGAATCCCTTCGCTTGGTTTGCAGAAGGGCCTCGTTCATTAGAGTGACACTTAGCCTCTCTAACCTTCGGCCTTTCACTATTTGACACTCATCGAGTTTCAGCACAAAAGCGACTTTTGTGCCAAGCACTACAAAATAAATAGTGCTAAGATCTTAAACTTCAGAGTCTATGATAAGAATAATACCAAAGAAAAAAGTAAAGTGTGTCACCTTCTTCAGGTAACTCGTAAAATCTAAGCATGGCTTCTTGAAGCCTTTTAAGATCCACGAAAATATTGTTCCACATTGTGTAAGGAAAGCCCTTCTCCGAAGGTCCTATGGATTGTTTCTTACCTTTTTCCCTTGTCTTTGTTGCGCACGAAGCATAAAGGGAAGTTGGCATTGTGTCCTCAATGTGTAGATATGTCCCCATGCGGGAGAACACATCTTCGTTTGTGGCCTTCTTTGCGAGCTTGACCTTGTGAGGAACGGAAAATAGGTTTTCCACAATGCCATGTTCTTTGAGGGCATCCTTTAGGAGTTGGAAAATAGCCTGATAGGCTTTGGTGCTGATTCCAGCCTCATCACAAGCTTGTTGAACGTCATCATCACTAACCACATTTTTTAATTTACGCATAAGGTCCTTGGTGACTGCATCCTTAATGTGCTTACCTCCAGGTGATTGTAAGATAGAAATCACATCTTGGGTATTGAGACAACTAGTGAGAAGGTTGACTCGATCATCTTGGCTTGTTCCACCGCATGCCTCCTGGATGAAGTTTCTAGCAACAAATAAACATAAATGTTAGAAAATAGTGTGAAGTAAGAATGCATCATGCAAGTAAAGACCAAATCACCTTGTGGCTGTAGCTTGTCGTTTGCGTGCTCCTCCCAAATGTGCAAGAATTTCAATGGATGAATACGTGCGTTTGCGTTCCCTTGCACCAAGGGGTGTTTCTTTCAAGTATGTGATGGTGTTGGTAAGCTTCTGGATGTGGGACTCCTTTTCTTGCATTTGTTATTCAAGAGTTTTAACTACCCTCTCTGAAGAGGCAACACTCTCTTGTAATGCCGTCATCTTGAGGTGAAAAGCTTGACATTCGTGCATCCACATATGCAAAGAAGCACCTGCACCCATACACAACCACTTGCAATAGCCTAACAAACCTGCTTCTCCCCTCCCAAGAAATTGAAAAAATGTGGAAAGGCTATTAAACGGTGGATGGAAGCGACTTATAGGATCGTAAGGGTACAAATAGCCATCCACCCAAATGTCAACATTGGTCTCACAAGCGGTGCGACGTTCCTGTGATGACCTTTGATCACCTTCACTAGTCGTCTTCGGTGCAAATGCCGTGGGTAAGCGAATATGTATGCTTTTGGTGTGCGGAGTACGTGGTGGTGGAAGCAAACCATTTGTGATGTCCGTGAGCACCATGGAAGCTGTTGCGTGAGGAAGCAAATGATGAAAAGATAGAGGGGGAAGGGTAGAGAGGTTGAGGAAGATGGGAGGAGAGAAGGAGGGAGGGGGGGGAGGGAGAGATTGGGGAGGAGGAGGAAGGTAGGGACAGGGAGAGAGAGAGAGAGAGAGAGAGAGAGAGAGAGAGAGAGAGGGAGGAGGAGGAGAGAACAAAATGTTTATTACTTTTTGGGGGAAAAGAGTTTTGAAAATATGGACTTTCTAAGCTTGCGGGTCAAAAAATGATTTTTGGATATGTTTATATGTTGGGAGGGAGTTTCAAGTTAGAAACAAGTAAAAATGATTTATTTTTTTAAAAAGTCAAATTTTGTCTCTTTGTGACCCACGTTTTTGCTGATGTGGACACACCCCTATGCTTCCTTCACTTTAAAAAAAGCTAGAGAGAGAAAGTAACCATTTAGGTCCACATCCTACATTTGTCTTAAAAAAAGGCTAGAAAAGCCTACTCAAAATTACCTTCTTCAATGCCCTTGCCCCCTAAACCCCACACAACATTAGCTTTAATCCCTAAAAATTAGGATTCCTTACAAGGCCCATGCAAGGTTCATATTTCTCCTAATGCCCACCTGTTCAGGGAGTGTCCGACAATCTGTGGTCTTGCACGCAAGATTTGCAAATGGATCCAAAAGACTTGGAAAATAGGATTCTTCAAGAATGATTTCTTCGTGGGAGTGAAGATGTTCAAAAGCCATACACTGCTCATTGCTACACAAATCGTGAGGTATTTATTGCTACTTTAAACACATTTGAAAGACAAGGAATGGTCAGATCTTTGAGAACTCTCTAAAGGTAGCTAAGTTCTCAAAGATAGTCCAACAAAGCAGGGTAACAATTATCGCCATTGGAAAGCAAAGTAACTCAAAAGAGTGGAACACGACCCTTAGGGCCGCTTTAATAGACATGCAAAGGTGAATGTGTGGGATCATCTATGGTCAAGGGGTGGCTCCCCCATCAATCGATGCATCTAGAATCCGTTGAAGTGGTCATGGCTTGTCACGAGAATAGTAAGAATATGTAATTTTTTGGATCTCTTAACATAATCCACTCAACATTGTGAATTTTGCACCCAAAAAAAAAAAACAATCAAAGGTTATTGTCAACGTTTTGCTTTTGTTTTTAGGGCATCCTTGGGAGTGGTCCTTACCATTTGGCTTGTGAGTGGTTTAGTGTACCCTCATTTACTCAAATAAATATATTCACTACTTACGTTGAGTGAAAGGACCCTCTAAAGAGAAGAAAACACCAAAGAAAAATTAAGCAAAGGAAAACACACATGTAGTAATATGCAATAGACCATCTCTCTTTATATAAACAAAAAATAGACCATCTCTCTTTTTATTAAAAAACAAGTGAAAGGGTCACGACGGCTTTCAAAAACAATAAGAAAGTGATAAAATTGTTAGGTTGAATTAAACTGGTATCAGTGTTTGGGAAAGGATTGCCTTAGTTTAGTCTTGAGCCGATTGAAAATCGAAACTAGCTAACTGCAAACCATGGTAAACGGATGAAATGTGTGAGAAAGTCGTCCAAAATTTTTGCAAATCTCAAAACTTCTGCTAGTATTTTTGATTTTTTTCTTTGTGAGGAAAAACTCGATCAACAGCCGTTTAATAAAAGAGACTTTCTCGAACGTTAACACTGATTAGAATCAGGCTATAAAATGCAAGAAATGTAAATCCATGTGAAGTAGAAATGTAAAGCCATGTGAAGTTGTGAAATGAAAGGTGAAATAAAAACAACTAATTAATAAATATATGTGTGTATAGAATTGATTAGAATTAAGCAAAGTGAAGCTTCACTTTAGCATTCTAAAACAATAGAATGCAAAAAAACATGCGTATGTGTGTGTAAAATCTACTAAAATTTATACAAGGTGAAGCTTCACTTTAGCATTTTAAAATAATAAAATCAAGAAAAGTAAAGACATGTCAAGATGTGAAATGAAAGGTAAGTCTCCATCATGTCGAGATGTGAAATGAAAGGAGTCTTCCTAACCAAACACAACACTAAGGTTTCTTTAAGAAAGCCAAAAAGTCTTTTAACATTCTACTTGCATTGGTCTTTTCATTTTCTAAACTTGCCCTTCATTTATGTCCTGTTGACGTTTTGAAAGGTTTTTTAATTTTTGGAGATTGGGGAGACCTAATAGCTTGGTCGTATATTTTTTGTCGTAAGTCATTGGAATGTATTGGCACATGCTCTCCTTTTTCAAATCTTGAATCGACCAAGTTAGACAGTGGCTTTTATATTAAAAAAACACTTTTAGATAGATCATGTTGTTGATGTTAATACACATTTATTGCATTGCCCTTATCTAAGGTTTTTTGTATTCTTTTATGTGGTTAGTTTGCAAGGATATAAAATAGTTTTTATAAAGCAACTTCATAATCCAACTTTAGGTTTATGTTCTCAATGCCTCTTTTCGGCCTCTATTTGTGGTTGGCCGATGCTATCCGCAAGAATAGAGGTGGATATTAGTGTTGATTATTGTTTTAGTCTATTTCAATGAGTGAGTGTGTAGGAAATGTAGATCTTTTTTGTCTTTCTAAAAGAAGCCTTAGAGTAGAGTCGAGTTAGGCATACTTTCAATGTTTTCAGTGATGATTGAGACTTACCTTAAATGCTATTTTGATTTTAAACATTTAAATGGATCTTTGTCTTGAGTTTTCTTGCATTCTATTGTTTTAAAATGACAAAGTGAAGCTTCATCTCGTACAATTCTAGTAAATTATATATATATATACACACACACACATATATATTAATGAGTTCTTTTTATTTTACCTTTCATTTCATAGCCTCACATGGCTTGACTTTTCTTGCATTCTATAACTTAATTCCAATGAGTGTTCGGGAGAGTCTCTTTTATTAAGTGAGTTTCCTTTTGGCAAAGAAGCAAACCAAAAATACTAGCAAAAGTTTTAAAATTTGCTGGATATTTGAACTGTTTTCTCACATATTTCACCGGTTTTTCTTCCCTTTACCATGGTTTGCAATCGACTAGTCTCGATTTTCAACCCGCTCAAGGCTAAGCTGCAGCAATTCTTTTCCAAACACTGAAATTTTCAATTAAACTCAACCTAATGATTTTATCACTTTCTTATTGTTTTAGAAAGCCACCGTGAACCTTTCACTTGTTTACATGTATGCCCATGATTTTTATTGTCCTTTTTTTTTGCTTGTTAGAAAGTCCTTAGAGGCAAAGGGAGTAAGGTGTACATTTATGGATGTTGACACATGTCCAGGCTAGAAAGTCTTTTTTGGCTTGCTAAAGGCCTTAGTATCCATATGGGTGAAGGTCCTTCAAATTTATTTGCTTGACATGTGTCCCTTTAAAAATTGAGAGAAAGAAAGCATTTCCTTCCGAATGCTATTTCTCAATGAAAGAAGCATGTGTCCCTTTAAGAATTGAAAAGAAATAAAGCATTTCCTTTCAATTCAAATGCTATTTTCCAATGTTTCTTATATATTTTCCTTGCATGCTTAAAAACACTTTAAAGAACAAAGGATTAAAGAGTATTCATAGGAGTTTGATCCATAGGATACAAGGCCAGGAATGGGGTGACTCCATGAAGAGAGATAGACGTGGGCTAAATAATGAATTTAGAGAGTGTCAACTCTTGTACAAGCAAGTGGGTGTGGTGGGATGGTTACATGATTGCATTCCGCTTTCTCATTTGCTAACGAACCGGATCTCATGTGGCACTCTTGTCCATGATATCACCCTTATCAATCTTGTTTTTGGAAGCCCTTTTTTAAACAAAGGGAAACTTTTTCCACCGCCGCATGCATTGCTAGAGACGCATAGCTCCTCAAATCTGTGCTACAACTCGACCTTAATGCCATCTACGTTCTGCACTAAAGGGAAGTCAAAACTCTGCAACAATCAAAAAACGCACTCGACATTGGCTTAAAGGTTCTTAAACTAGGGGTTTTACCATAGTGTTTTTTAGAACAAAGGATTGAAGAGTATTCATAAGAGTTTGATTCATCATGTGAAGTAAAAGAAATTATATACTTTCACTTGTAAAGAGTCCTTTTATTTAAAGACTCCACAAAGATTTATTTTTTAAAATTATTTAATTGATTTATTATTCTCTAAGCTTATTAAATCTATCTTTTTTAAGGAAAGCATTACTCTTTTTTTTTAGTTTTTAGTGTGTTTTTTATTTTATTGCTTCTATTTTATTTCTTTTTTATTTTATTTTGTTTTCAAGGAATAATGTGTAATGTGCAACTTTTACCTTAGTATTTAAGTAGAGCCTTTTTTAATAAATAAACCATTTGAGATTATGGTTGGGTTCACGAGAGCCGATGAAAGACATTAAAAAAGAAATGGTTGTCCACAGGCACAAAAAGAAATTACATTTCTTTAGACCCACAAAAAAATTAGCAACCCTTCCCCCCTTCTTTTCACCACAAAATGTGTATCGGTGTGATTGAATTGAATCTAGCAGCTATGTATTGAACAACACTACTACTACACTACAGCTCATTAGACGTCAAAATCATATAGAATAAGTTTATAGAACTACCTCCGTCCCTTGTGAAAGAAGAGAGAGGTGGAAGAAAGAGTCCTAGGTTTTTATCGTCGACTCTTGTGAATCTAACTTGTGTATATATAATGAATAAATATATTTTTTTATTTTTATTTTTCAATTTATTTTGTTTTAAAATGATAATGTGCAATGTGCATATTTCACCTTATTATTAAATAGGGTCTTTTTTAATATATAAATCATTTGTGATTATATATTTTTAATGGATAATATAATTTTATTTTAAAACATAGTTAAAATTTCTTGTGACTCTGCATGCACTCATTTAAACCTACTTTCCAAAAAAATTACATTCCTCCTTTAACTTAGTAGGCCTTCTTGCCTCTTCACCTTGTTTATAATACTCTCGCTTTTGAAGAGTCTTTTATTTAAAGACTTCACCGAGATTCATTTTATTCAATTATTAAATTGAGTTATTATTCTCTATGCTTATCAAATATATCTTAAAATTAAAACTCACAATTGTGAGTGAATTATATTGATCATCCCAAAAAACACTACAACATAACCCAAAGTTATCGATGTCCGTGCCTTTCCACGTCCATATCGACGTTCTTACACATCGTCGATATGTGCGTCGATAACTGCATCGATATACCCGTGGATATTAGCGTAGAAAGGTAAAGTTTTCCACGCGTATATCGACGCTAAGAATTTGGGGGGGGGGGGAGCCGAACCCACGCAAAAGGGCCATTTTTGCCCTCAACACGCGCGTTCTCAGATCTTGGCCGAACCCTGCGCAGCAGGTAATATGGCAATCTCCCCCCCCCCCCCCCAACCTCTCTCTCTCTCTCTCTCTCTCTCTCTCTCTCTCTCTCTATAGATAGAGAGAGAGAGAGAGCGATGTGTGTGTGTGTGTGTGTAGGAAAGAGAGAGTGAGAGAGAGTGAGAGAGAGCGGTGTGTGTGTGTGTGTGTGTGTGTTTGTGTAGGAAAGAGAGAGAGAGAGAGAGAGAGAGGTGTATGTGTGTGTGTGTAGAAAAGAGAGAGAGAGAGAGAGAGAGAGAGAGAGAGAAAGAGAGAAGTGTGTGTGCGTGAAGGAAATTAAAGAGAAAGATAGAGAGAGAGAGAGAGAGAGAGAGAGAGAGAGAGAAAGAGAGAAGTGTGTGTGCGTGTAGGAAATTAAAGAGAGAGATAGAGAGAGAAAAATGTGCGTAGGAAATTAAAACGAGAGAGAGAGAGAGAGAGAGAGAGAGAGAGAGAGAGAATTATGGTTTGCGTAAAAAATTAAAATTAAAGAAAGAAATGAAATGAAATGTTATATTAACTCTTCAAAAGGCCAAAGTGACCTATGAGACCAGAAAGTTACAATGTGGTAGACTGATACAAAGTCAGAATAACAAGATGACAAATGACAAAATAAAATATTATGGAATCCTAAACTGCTGGGTGTGGACTAAGCAGCTAAAACAGCTAGCTGGGATAGGTAGATCATCGGAGATCCAGCATCTGTTCGCTGGCGGACCTCATCAATCTCCTCCATGGTCAGTAGTCTGACCAAGCGTTGTGCATGTCGAGCCAAAGTGACCTGGATCGTCTGATGCAGCCTCTGACTTCATTTGACCAGCTCAAAATACATTCGAAGCTCAATTCTCACCTTTACACATGAAAGTCCTCTAAGGAGCAACAACAGTGCCGTCGTTGCTCTTAGAGACAAGCTTCTTCCTCAAAAAAGGTTGGACGGGGGCATATAACAAGCCGTAGGTCAAACGGATAGAAGAAACGTCCAAAATACAAGCCGTTTTTTAAGTCCGGTTGGGTTTTTCTACGGAAAAACGCAAATGGACTTCATAAACGGCTTTTACGCCGTAGGTCAAATCCGGTTGCGTTTTTCTATGGAAAAACGCAAACGGACTTTGGAAATGGCTTCTATGCCTACCGAAACCATCCGTAGTCCATTAGGTAGTCTTAAGGCAATGTCAAGAGCGTGTATGGCAAGCCGTAGATCAAAGGGACAGAAAAAACGTCAAATACACAAGCCGTAGGTCAAATCCGATTGCGTTTTTCTACGGAAAAACGGAGACGGTCCTCGGAAACTGATTCTATGCCTACCGAAACCATCCATAGTCCATTAAGTAGTCTTTAGGCAATGTCAAGAGCGCGTATGGCAAGCCGTAGGTCAAACGGATAGAAGAAACGTCAAATACACAAGCCGTAGGTCAAATCCGATTGCGCTTTTCTACAGAAAAACGCAAACGGACTTTGGAAACTGATTCTACGCCTACCGAAACCATCCGTAGTCCATTAAGTAGTCTTAAGGCAATGTCAAGACCGTGTATGGCAAGCCGTAGGTTAAACGGACAAAAGAAACGTCAAATACACAAGCCATAGGTCAAATCCGGCTGCGTTTTTCTACGGAAAAACGCAAACGGACTTCGAAAATGGCTTCTATGTCTACTAAAACCATCCATAGAAGATTAGGTAGTCTTTATGCAATTTCAAGAGCGTGTATGGCAAGCCGTAGTTCAAAACGGATAGAAGAAACGCCACATACATAAGCCGTAGGTCAAATTCGGTTGCGTTTTTCTACGGAAAAATGCAAACGGACTTCGGAAATGGCTTCTATGCCTACCGAAACCATCCATAGTTCATTAAGTAGTCTTAAAGCAATGTCAAGAGCATGTATGGCAAGCCGTAGGTCAATGGGTTTGAATTAACGCCAAATACACAAGCCGTAGGTCAAATCCGGTTGCGTTTTCCTATGGAAAAACGCAAACGGATTTCGGAAATGACTTCTATGCCTACTGAAACCATCCATAGTCCATTAGGTAGTCTTAAAGCAATGTCAAGAGTGCGTATGGCAAGCCGTAGGTCAAACAGATAGAAGAAACGTCAAATACACAAGCCGTAGGTCAAATCCGATTGCGTTTTTTTACGGAAAAACGCAGACGGACTTCGAAAACTGATTCTACACCTACCGAAACCAATCTCCATTCTCCATACGTTGTCGTACTGGGGTGATCTGCTAATTAACCATTTGCTCGATCCAATGCATATATTCAAGAATGTGGGAGAGCTCCTCTGGAAGACAATCATGGGAATGAAAGACAATCGAGCTTCACGAGATGATTTGCAGTCAGTTGGAAAGATGCCAGAGCTTTGGCCTTTCACCAATGCAGCTGGCCAAACAAAACTTCCAAGAGCGCCATGGGTATTGCTAAAAAACGAAGAGCGACAAGTTAAAAGGGTGATTTCAGAGTTCAGGATGAACCCCCATCCTACCCAGGCACACCTCTCGACACACCTCTTGGCACACCTCGGACACCTTGGGGGGCACACGATCCTAGTGCCTCCAAGCTCTATACTGTACGGGCAGATGGTTCTGTTGACATGGATAGAGTCGGGAAAGAGATGAGACAGTGGATTTGCCAGCTCGCGGAGCTACAGTTTTCGACCATCATTCTGACGTCTTGGGGTGAGCAGGAAAATGACAAAGTCACTTACATAGTGAAGACCATCTTGAGAGAGTACCAGCCTGCTCCGGGTTCTGACGTTGATCCGAGGAGGTAGATCAAGGGTGTTGCACGGGACACCGTGAAACATCGACGAGATGCAGCTCGGAAGGCTTTCAGGACCGGCTCGCCGAAGCCTTCGGGCATCCCACACGAGACGTGGCTGCAGATCAGGGAGGATGAGCGGACAGCGCCCACGCGGTTCACACAGCAGCGTGAGGCCACGCAGATACGACAGATGACCAGGGGGATATCTCATCTTGGCAGCGGAGGCTTCGACACCTTTCCCTATGAGTTTGTGAGTTTCTAATCCAATCTTAACTATGGCGTTTTTTTAAACGCGATGAATCATGTATTCTTATTACTTTGATTTTTGTATAAACGCAGAATCTTGCGATACATGCGAACCTTTGGAGATTGTTTCTGATAATGGTCCAGGGTTTAGGAAGGGCTTGCTCACAGAAGTTTGTGAAGAGCTTCACATTCTACATCGTCATAGCACACCATACTACCCACAGTCAAATGGTTTGGTGGAGAAGGCTAATGGTGTCATTGCAAGAATCATTAGAAAGATGGTGCAAAACAAGACAAAATTATGGGATGACTTCTTGGATGGTGCCTTGTGGGCATATCGAACCACATATAGGGAAGCCACGGAGTTCACACCATTTCACTTGGTCTATGGTCAAGAGGCTTTGCAGCCTATCGAGCTCAACATTCCAACAATGCGACTTCATGGCAAAGGAGCACAAGATGATGAAGAGGTATGGATGGATCGACTTCTTACATTAGTGGAGCTTGAGTGCAAAAGAGAAGCAACATATGAGTGCTACAAGAGGAAAGCCACACAAGCGAAAGAAACGCACGACAAGAAACTGAAGGACAAAGGCATCAAGGAAGGAGAGCTTGTGCTAAGGTATGACAATCGACTTGACAATCGTTTTGATGCCAAGTTTGAAACTAGATGGCAAGGGCCATACATAGTCAAGAAGGCTTTCAATTCTAGTTACTATCAGCTTATGGACTTGAATGGTAAAGAGAACTCCAGGAAGGTAAACGGGTATCGCTTGAAGGCCTATTTGAGTCGCCTTCTACCAAAGGATCTACCGAAGATCTGTCCAAAGGCCGCTGTCTCATGTAAGTATTGTTACATGAAGCATGAGTGTAACTCCAGCCAAAATTCTGAGGGGCCAAACAATGAAGATCTCGTCAAGGACTCTGAAGCATTCTCTTTGGAAAAGATGCTCTATGATGGTACATGAATATACCATCATCCTGGGGGAGGGCTAATGATAGCCGTTTTTCGGCTCTCCATAATTGCCATAGTAAGTTACTCCACCCTACCAAATTCACCCAAACGCTATGGCTATCCCTACCATTTCACTGTACATAGGCGTGTGTGAGTTAGGGGGCTTTTCCCATATCTTCTTAAAAACCCTCAGCTAGCTAGTCACTGGGCTAGTTGAGCCAAAAAAATAAAAAAAATAAAAGTATATTATGGCCTCTTTGTGTGTAAATATTTCATTGTATATATGGCCTAAATATAGGGATTTTTTATAATTATTTTGGTATTTTATTTAAATATTTCTACTTAGGTGCGTGTTTTATTAAACCTATGTATACCTTCTTTCATCCTCTTACACCATAATTATATTTTTTGCCAATATGTATATACTCTAACCTCATATTTTTCCTTTATACAAATCACTCCCACATTTTCACCCTCACCCTCGTGAAAACAAAAAATTGATTTCTACTCATTGGTTATGTTTATTATATTATTTACTTGCATACCTTTTCCTCTTTCACCCAAAATAATTCAAGGAGGGACCATATCATATGATTCCAATATCTTTCCATATCCATAACTCCTCCATATTTTTATTATTATTTTTACTCATTATTCTAACACCATGTGCTCATTGAGCTAAAGTCCATGAATAGTCCATACACTAGTCCCACCATGTATATATTTCTTTATTCACCAATAATCCTCCTCCATGCATGGGTCAAGGGCAACTTGGATGCTTTGCATTATAATATGACAAAGGAGGGGCTCACTCTTGGATGCATTGTACAAATTCAACAAAGGAGGGGCCACTAAAAGACTTTTGTAGGCATAAAAACAGGCTTTTTGGTGAGAATTTTGGCACCTATCTCCACTCCGAATTTGGAGCGGTGGTCAAAAGAGAAAATGTAGCCCACGCTCTGAATAATCACCTCAAATTTTTTCAGTATTTTTGGAGCTACCAGCGGTGAGCTATGATTTTTTGAGTGGACCCCAATCTGCCCACTTTTCTCACAAGTAGCCCTTAGTCTTCTCTCACCCTTCCACATACCTACTCACTCTTACACATCCCTCCTTCTCCTTCCCTCACTCAAACCTGCAATTTCCATGGCTTCTCCCATCCTCTTCACCATTACCCTTTTCTCTCAACCCTATAGTTATTTTATGAACCTCTACATACATACACCCTCTCCATGTCTCTCTCTATTGCTTCTATGTTACAATTTCATTTACCTCTCCTAAAAATAACTAAAATTCAGCATCTTAACCATGATAACTTATGCAAATTGAGGATTTTTCATCAACAAATCCTCTTTTCATCGTGGTGGTCAACCGTGGCGGCGGCGTAAAGAAGCGAAGAAGAAGAAGAAGACCAGCGGTCATTTTTTCCACAATCTACACAAGGGTGAGTTCAAGCTTCTTCAAAGCTTCACCATCTCAATGATTCTCTTTTAATTCACCCCTCTTCCTTCATCAAATCAACTCATCCTACCCATTGTAAATGTATCACTAACAATTCTAGTGATTATTACCACTAACAACTAATTTCTCTTGTAAAAATGCACCCACACTATCAACATATGGAGTAGGCAACCGCACAAGTAAACCAAATTCACTCACTCCCATGGAAGTTTCTCTCCTTTCACCACATCAATAATTCTCTTACTTGAGCCCACATCCATGTGACTCAAGAGAAAAGAGAGACTCCATTCTCATTTGAAATTCATAAAAATTCATAATCCTTGATCTTTCCTAATAAAATTGATTAGGCTTAATCCTAATCAAGGCTTCTAAAACCTATAAATAGAACCCATTCCTCTTTGTAAAAGACATCACTATACCATTGCACACTAGATTGAGCGTACCACACGCCAGTTCTATCTTGGTTGTAAAGAGAGAGTAAGCTTTCTATACACCATCACCTTGGTGCATAGAAAAGCTTGAGCTAGTTTGAGTGAGTGCGAGTAGAAGATATTCTTCCTACCATTGTTGCATCTACCCCAACATCAATGAATTGGTAGTTTTGGGTGCAATTCATGTCCAAAGGCTCACGCTTCTCCTCCAATTTGTCTTGGCAAACTCATTCAGCTTCATAAGGTGACTTGTTTCATTGAAGGTTGTTGTTTTGTTGCTTGTGATTCATTCGCTATTGTTTGGCTACCATTGTAAGAGGGTGGATGGTGATAGGGCTCCCATAACCCTAAGACAATGTGCTAGTGATGCTATAACCAAATCTTGTCACTTGATTCCGCAAGCTCTAAGTTCCTTTTTGTGCAAGATATAAAGTTGAAGCTAAGTTGTACACCATCTCTCTCTCTCTCTCTCTCTCTCTCTCTCTCTCTCTCTCTCTCTCTCTCTCTCTCTCTCGTGTTTTAGTGTGTGAGAGTGTTCCATTGGTGTTAGGGTTAGTGTAAATTCCTTGCTTGTTTGTGGGTTGCTCTAACGATTCTCCTCTTTTGCGTCCTAGTTCGCTCTTAAACTAGGTGGTGCCCCTTGTGTAGTTGGGATTTGGCTGTGGGTTTGTTGTTTTGGTTTGTGTTGTGTTGTGCCCCAGCCCCATTGAGCAGCACAGGAGCCTTGAAGGGTGTCTAGAGGTTGCTCTTCTTGTTGCCCGCCTCGAACCGCCTCAATTTTGGTGCCCCCACTGAGGACAGGCTTGTGTATGTTTTGTGAAGGCTCAACCTTTAGCATAATCAAGTAGCTTGCATGAATCACGAGAATTTGTATGATCCCTTCATTCCCATTGCAAGGCAAAAGGTACACATAATTGTTAGTACTAAGTTGCAATTTCAGCGAGTAATTCGTAGAATTTTATGTCCTCTTAGGTTGGTAAAGATAAACGCATCAGTAAATCCTTTTATTTTGCCTCTCATTAGGTACGACCTTAGTTTGGACGTCTATATTTTTTTTTTGTTTTAAGAATTAGGTCATGCATAGACCATGGATAATGGCCCAAGAATACAGGTTTTTCCCTTTCATTTCACTCCACACATTAGAGTAAACATTGCAGTTAGTAGAAAAATCCATTTTCAACAACGTATGGTATTCATGTTTGGTGCCCAAAGAGTAGGAGAAATTCTCGCATCACCAAACCCTGTCATTCTACCTCTTATTGATTATCATAGGTCATTTGATTGGAATATTTTTATTTTGTTGTAGAATAGATTGCAATTTAGAAAATATTATTGTGTAAATCTTTTAAAGAAAGAAAAAACAAAAACGCGTCACTTTGAAATCAATTCAATGGAGAGCCAACGCCAAATGTCTGGATATCCTCTTTTCTTTGGAGAGCCTGGAGAGGATGCAGAATTATTTCTAGCGAATTTCAAGATGTCTTGCCGTATCAAGAGGATAGTAACTGATCAAGAATGTGTAGAAATGTTTGAGGTGGTCCTTAGGAAAGATGCTAGCACTTGGTTTGACTCTTTGCCTGAGGAAGTTAAAGGGAATTACACGGAAGTTTTGAATCGTTTCAAGAAATACTTCTTTGATCCCCAAAACACTCAGAAATTATGGCAAGACATTGTTTCTCATAAGCAAAAAGACTTAGATGACTACTACGTGTACAAGCAAGAGTTTCTACGTCTTTGGGCTCTATGGATACGAAATGTTGCTAACCCTGGTGATGGTGCAGAATTTCTAAAGAAGGAGAGGTTCATAGCGGGACTCTCTCCTGACCTTAAGGTAAAAGTTGAGGCGGGTGCACCTACTACCTTTGATGCAGCTGAAACTAGGGCTGCTGAGAAATATAGGAAACTCAAGTGCTTAAGGGGGGAGGTTCCAATAGAAGGTCTTAGACCCAAAGGTAAGTCACAAGCATCAACATGTAAGGAGCTTCCTGAGGTAACGGCGGAAGTGATTGAGAAGTTAAATGAATCTTTAAGCAGCTTGTCAATTCACCTTGCACAAGCTGTAGGTCCAAAGGGACAAGCAAAGAAGTCTGAAGAGCGAGACCCACGACCTAGGAGAGTCTTGGAATATTGGAATTGCGGTGAGTCTGGACATGGGATGTATAATTGTCCTTGGCCCCGTGGGGAGCCAGGGAGACCTAACTTGAATTACCCAGTGATGAATGCAGGTGAAGGAACTAGTCAACAACCACGGCTTATACAAAGGCCAAATGGAGCAAGACCACCTCCACAAGGAGTGGAAGGAGTTCCACCTTTGCCAAAACCAAACGTGCATGTGGTAGAGGTGACAAATTCAAGAGAGGTTGACATGGAAGCAAATGGCATTAAGCGTGGCCGAGGGAAAGGTAAGGAGAAAGAAGGAGTTACATCACAAAGTGACCATGGACGAGAAAAGAAGGCAAAGGAGACCAAGGAAGCTAAGAGGACTCGACGTCGTATCAACCTCCAAGACTTTCCTCTTGGACATGGAATGGCTCCATACAACCTGTTGGAAGACATGAGAGGTAAGGGTCCTGATATCTCATGGCCTCAATTTCTTGCATTATGTCCACAAGTTAGGAGGGATTTAACAAGGGCAGTTAGCACTAGGAGAAAGGTAAAAGAGAGTGTGTCTGTTGTAAAAATTGCACAAGCTGAAATGAATGAGGACATTACACCTGTGCTAGATTGTTACATAAAAGGGAGATTGGTTAGGAAAGGTCTAGTGGATGGGGGTACACAAATTTGCATCATGACAGAGGGACTCATGCAAAAACTAGGTATGCACATCCATGAGACACCTGAAATTAAGGTCAAGATGGCAAACAATAGCAAGGCTAGGTGCGTAGTCATTTGTAAAAATGTTTTTGTGGAGGCCTTTGGCATTAAGAAGGCAGTGGATTTCTATGTCATGTCTACCAAAGGAAATGGTTACCCATTTATCCTAGGGAGACCATGGCTAATGAAAATGCGAGCTTTGCAGGATTGGGAGAGTGGAAAGCTAATTTGCAGGAACGACAATCATAAGAAGGTTGTCTTTGACATGAAGGAGCAACGCCAAGAGGAGCTCCATGAAGAATCATCTCAAAGTGAGATTGAAGAAGGTTGGACCGATAACACTTCAGGAGAAGAAAGTACCGGCAGCCTTACTGAAGAGGAGTCTTCCATCGAAGTCATGGGGGTAAGGTTTAATCCAACCAACCAAGAGACCTCTTGTCAAGGTTTGGAGGAGGTAGGTTCCCAAGAGAACCAAAAAGTGGAAGATGAAAGAATGCTAGTAGGTATGCTATCTACAACACTTACAAAGGATGAAAGAGAGGAGTTCAAATGTGTGCTAAGGAAATTTCCTAGGCTTTTTACTAAAGACTACACCGATGTGTGTGGAGTAGATGTTGTTCAACACAACATTGAGTTGAAGCCAGAGGCCACACCTAAGGCTTAGAAGCTACGAAGGCTAGGAGTCATCAAGGAGCAGGCTTTACTCAAGGAGGTAAGAAAGCTTCTAGCAGCAAGTTTCATTTATCCAGTGGAGAATTCAGAGTGGGTCTCTCCCGTTGTTGTCACTCCTAAGAAAAACGGAAAGTGGAAGGTGTGTGTGGATTACCGTCCACCCAATGAGGCAACAAAAAGAGATCACTTTCCCCTCCCATTTCAGGATGAGATACTAAATGAGGTAGCTGGTCATGAGAAGTACACTGTGTGTGATGGCTACTCAGGCTACTTTCAAATAGGTATCGCATTGGAAGATCAATTGAAAACAACCTTTATCACTCCTTGGGGTTGTTATGCTTTTAGAGTCATGCCATTTGGTCTGACAAATGCTCCTGCAACTTTCCAACGATTCATGAACATGGTATTTCAAGCATTCTTTGGAAAGTCCATTAGGATTTTTATTGATGATTTTTGCATTTATAGCTCAAAATCATTGCATCTACAAAGGGTAGAAGAAGGTTTAAAGAAGCTCTACAACATGGGAGGTCAGCTCAACCCCGACAAGTGTCACATAGGTGAGGATGAAGTGATCTTGCTTGGTCACAAGGTTTCCTATAAAGAAAGGCATTGAGGTGGATTCTTCAAAGGCAAAGGCTCTTATTGAGATCCCATCACCCAAAAATCTCAAAGAGGTCATCTCATTCATTCAAAAGGTGAAGTATATGTCACGCTTCATTCACTTAGCCTCGGAGTTACTTCACCCTTTGCAAAAGTTGACACAACAAGTAGAATTTGCATGGTCTGATGAGCTTGAAGAGTATTTTTGTAACATTAAAGTCATTTTGTCAGAGCTACCAACACTCATGCCTCCTTGTTGGGAGTACACATTCTTTGTTAGCTCTAGTGTTGGAAGGGAAGCAATTGGTGCTATGTTGCTACAACAAGATCCCCACAGTACAAGGATGCGACCCATCTACTTTGCTAGTAGGGTCATGAATGCTTTGGAGAGAGACTACACAGAAGCAGAACTCGTGATGCTTTCTCTCATGTTTGCGGTGAGAAAGTTTAGATCCTACCTGCTACCAAAACCTTTTGTAATTCTCACTGCAGAAAATTTGTTCCCTTGGGTGTCATCTCAAATGAATCTTAGTACTAGGATCTCAAAGTGGATTATGGAGTTGCAAGAGTTCCAATACTCTTTCAAGGTAGAAGATAGTGTGCGTGCACAATTGGCAGGGATTCTCACTTATAGGGTACATGAGAAGGAAATTAAGGCGCCTCAAGTAAAGACCCTACCATTGCCACCACCAAAAAGTATTCCCAATGCTTTTACCTTGTTCTTTGATGGAGCTTTTCGACGAGCCACAGGGAAAGCAGGGGGAGGGCTAGTGTTGCTCAACCCAAGTGGAGAGGTGGTCATAAAAGAGAAGGTCAATCTACCAGGTTCAACTAGCAACAATGAAGCAGAATACGACACACTACTTCATGGTTTGAAGATGTGCATTGGTCAAGGGATAAAACGTCTCATGGTAAAGGGAGATGCACTTCTCATTGTTAAACAGATTTTAGGCATTTGGGCATGCAAGAATGAAAGCTTAAGGACAAAATTTCATGCCATTCGTAAGATGTTTAATCAGTTTGAAGAAGTGCAACTATATCATATTCCGAGGAAACAAAATGAAGATGCCGATTTACTTGCACAACAAGCAGTTACATGTGTTGAGAGAGAAGTGCAGGTCATCATGGTGGTAGCAGCTGTCAAGCAACCGAGATACCAGGGATTGGAGTCATTGGCTCCCATTATTGGATACATTTTGGAGGGTGAGTTTCCACAAGACTTCACGAAGGCTCAGAAGAGGAGACTCGTGAAGAAGGCAAGTTTCTATCTCTTCATAGAAGGCTCCCTCTATCAAAGAGGGAAGGATCAAGTGTGCAGAAGAGTACCAACTATCGTGGAAATTCCAGCCATTCTAAAAGGTTTGCATGAAGAGGCATGTGGTGGTCATTTTGCCCAAGAATCAACTGTGAAGAAGATTTTGCTTGCGGGGTATGTTTGGCCAAGCTTGCATGTGGATGTTCAACATTGGTGTAAAAGCTGTCACAATTGTCAGATAAATGGAAATAGAAGGTTGGTGCATGGCCAGAGGCAAATAGTGCTTGCAAATGGACCCTTTGAAAAGTGGGGCATTGATGCTATGGGTCCTCTGCCTAGGACAAAAAATGGTAAACTCTACATTCTAGTGGCTGTAGACTATATGACTAGGTGGGTGGAAGCTCAAAGTGTGGCAAGAGTGAATGAGAGGACAGTTAGCAAGTTTGTGTACAATCACATTTGTTGCAGATTTGGCACACCTTTGGAGATTGTTTCTGATAATGGTCCAGGGTTTAGGAAGGGCTTGCTCACAGAAGTTTGTGAAGAGCTTCACATTCTACATCGTCATAGCACACCATACTACCCACAGTCAAATGGTTTGGTGGAGAAGGCTAATGGTGTCATTGCAAGAATCATTAGAAAGATGGTGCAAAACAAGACAAAATTATGGGATGACTTCTTGGATGGTGCCTTGTGGGCATATCGAACCACATATAGGGAAGCCACGGAGTTCACACCATTTCACTTGGTCTATGGTCAAGAGGCTTTGCAGCCTATCGAGCTCAACATTCCAACAATGCGACTTCATGGCAAAGGAGCACAAGATGATGAAGAGGTATGGATGGATCGACTTCTTACATTAGTGGAGCTTGAGTGCAAAAGAGAAGCAACATATGAGTGCTACAAGAGGAAAGCCACACAAGCGAAAGAAACGCACGACAAGAAACTGAAGGACAAAGGCATCAAGGAAGGAGAGCTTGTGCTAAGGTATGACAATCGACTTGACAATCGTTTTGATGCCAAGTTTGAAACTAGATGGCAAGGGCCATACATAGTCAAGAAGGCTTTCAATTCTAGTTACTATCAGCTTATGGACTTGAATGGTAAAGAGAACTCCAGGAAGGTAAACGGGTATCGCTTGAAGGCCTATTTGAGTCGCCTTCTACCAAAGGATCTACCGAAGATCTGTCCAAAGGCCGCTGTCTCATGTAAGTATTGTTACATGAAGCATGAGTGTAACTCCAGCCAAAATTCTGAGGGGCCAAACAATGAAGATCTCGTCAAGGACTCTGAAGCACTCTCTTTGGAAAAGATGCTCTATGATGGTACATGAATATACCATCATCCTGGGGGAGGGCTAATGATAGCCGTTTTTCGGCTCTCCATAATTGCCATAGTAAGTTACTCCACCCTACCAAATTCACCCAAACGCTATGGCTATCCCTACCATTTCACTGTACATAGGCGTGTGTGAGTTAGGGGGCTTTTCCCATATCTTCTTAAAAACCCTCAGCTAGCTAGTCACTGGGCTAGTTGAGCCAAAAAAATAAAAAAAATAAAAGTATATTATGGCCTCTTTGTGTGTAAATATTTCATTGTATATATGGCCTAAATATAGGGATTTTTTATAATTATTTTGGTATTTTATTTAAATATTTCTACTTAGGTGTGTGTTTTATTAAACCTATGTATACCTTCTTTCATCCTCTTACACCATAATTATATTTTTTGCCAATATGTATATACTCTAACCTCATATTTTTCCTTTATACAAATCACTCCCACATTTTCACCCTCACCCTCGTGAAAACAAAAAATTGATTTCTACTCATTGGTTATGTTTATTATATTATTTACTTGCATATCTTTTCCTCTTTCACCCAAAATAATTCAAGGAGGGACCATATCATATGATTCCAATATCTTTCCATATCCATAACTCCTCCATATTTTTATTATTATTTTTACTCATTATTCTAACACCATGTGCTCATTGAGCTAAAGTCCATGAATAGTCCATACACTAGTCCCACCATGTATATATTTCTTTATTCACCAATAATCCTCCTCCATGCATGGGTCAAGGGCAACTTGGATGCTTTGTATTATAATATGACAAAGGAGGGGCTCACTCTTGGATGCATTGTACAAATTCAACAAAGGAGGGGCCACTAAAAGACTTTTGTAGGCATAAAAACAGGCTTTTGGTGAGAATTTTGGCACCTATCTCCACTCCGAATTTGGAGCGGTGGTCAAAAGAGAAAATGTAGCCCACGCTCTGAATAATCACCTCAAATTTTTTCAGTATTTTTGGAGCTACCAGCGGTGAGCTATGATTTTTTGAGTGGACCCCAGTCTGCCCACTTTTCTCACAAGTAGCCCTTAGTCTTCTCTCACCCTTCCACACACCTACTCACTCTTACACATCCCTCCCTCTCCTTCCCTCACTCAAACCTGCAATTTCCATGGCTTCTCCCACCCTCTTCACCATTACCCTTTTCTCTCAACCCTATAGTTATTTTATGAACCTCTACATACATACACCCTCTCCATGTCTCTCTCTATTGCTTCTATGTTACAATTTCATTTACCTCTCCTAAAAATATCTAAAATTCAGCATCTTAACCATGATAACTTATGCAAATTGAGGATTTTTCATTAACAAATCCTCTTTTCATCGTGGTGGTCAACCGTGGCGGCGACGTAAAGAAGCGAAGAAGAAGAAGAAGACCAGCGGTCATTTTTTCCACAATCTACACAAGGGTGAGTTCAAGCTTCTTCAAAGCTTCACCATCTCAATGATTCTCTTTTAATTCACCCCTCTTCCTTCATCAAATCAACTCATCCTACCCATTGTAAATGTATCACTAACAATTCTAGTGATTATTACCACTAACAACTAATTTCTCTTGTAAAAATGCACCCACACTATCAACATATGGAGTAGGCAACCGCACAAGTAAACCAAATTCACTCACTCCCATGGAAGTTTCTCTCCTTTCACCACATCAATAATTCTCTTACTTGAGCCCACATCCATGTGACTCAAGAGAAAAGAGAGACCCCATTCTCATTTGAAATTCATAAAAATTCATAATCCTTGATCTTTCTTAATAAAATTGATTAGGCTTAATCCTAATCAAGGCTTCTAAAACCTATAAATAGAACCCATTCCTCCTTGTAAAAGACATCACTATACCATTGCACACTAGATTGAGCGTACCACACGCCAGCTCTCTCTTGGTTGTAAAGAGAGAGTAAGCTTTCTATACACCATCACCTTGGTGCATAGAAAAGCTTGAGCTAGTTTGAGTGACTGCGAGTAGAAGATATTCTTCCTACCATTGTTGTATCTACCCCAACATCAATGAATTGGTAGTTTTGGGTGCAATTCATGTCCAAAGGCTCACGCTTCTCCTCCAAGTTGGCTTGGCAAACTCATTCAGCTTCATAAGGTGACTTGTTTCATTGAAGGTTGTTGTTTTGTTGCTTGTGATTAATTGGCTATTGTTTGGCTACCATTGTAAGAGGGTGGATGGTGAGAGGGCTCCCATAACCCTAAGACAATGTGCTAGTGATGCTATAACCAAATCTTGTCACTTGATTCCGCAAGCTCTAAGTTCCTTTTTGTGCAAGATATAAAGTTGAAGCTAAGTTGTACACCATCTCGCTCTCTCTCTCTCTCTCTCTCTCTCTCTCTCTCTCTCTCTCTCTCTCTCTCTCTCTCTCGTGTTTTAGTGTGTGAGAGTGTTCCATTGGTGTTAGGGTTAGTGTAAATTCCTTACTTGTTTGTGGGTTGCTCTAACGATTCTCCTCTTTTGCGTCCTAGTTCGCTCTTAAACTAGGTGGTGCCCCTTGTGTAGTTGGGATTTGGCTGTGGGTTTGTTGTTTTGGTTTGTGTTGTGTTGTGCCCCAGCCCCATTGAGCAGCACGGGAGCCTTGAAGGGTGTCTAGAGGTTGCTCTTCTTGTTGCCCGCCTCGGGCCGCCTCAATATAAACTATTCAAGATTATGGTTGGGTTCACGAGAGCCGATGAAAGACATTCAAAAAATTTGTGCCTTCGCCACGGAGACTGTCCATTGGCACAAAAGGAGATTATACTTCTCTGGATCCACACAAAAATTAGCAAGCCTTCTCCCCCTTGGAAGAGCAATTCTATTGTCTGCTTTTCAGCACGAAATGTGGACCGGTGTGATTGAATTGAATCCAACAGCTACGTACTCAGCAAAACTACCACTACACTACAACTCATTGGACGTCAAATCATATAGAATAAACTTTATAGAGCTACCTATGTCCCTTGTGAATGAAGAGAGAGGTTGAAAAAGAGTACGAAGTTTTTGCTGCCGACTTTGTGAATTTAGCTCGTGTATATATAATGAATAATATAATGTATATTTTTTTTATTTTTTTTGTTTCATATAAACTATTTGTGACTATATATGTATAATGGATATTATCATTTTATATTATTACACAATAAAAATTTCATGTGATTGTAAGCACTCATTTAAAATTACTTCCATAAATCTCATTCCTCCCTTAACTTAGGAGGCCTTTGTGCCTCTTCACCTTGTTTGGCCTACTAAAAAGTTCTTAGAGGCAAAGGGAGTAAGGATACATTTACGTGATGTTTATACATGTCAATGATTTTTAATGTCCACACACATTTGCACGTCCGAAAAGTACGGTTCCTTAAGTGACTAAGAAGACTTTTCCCTTGCAAGTTCTGGTAGCATGTGTGATCTCAACTTGTGTGGCACTAAGGCTAAAATCTTTGCATAAAAATTGTATATGACTTGCATGAACCTACATGCCATATGAAACAGACAACCGAGTTTGAAGAGGATGCAAGTGAGGAGGTCTTGCGCTAAGGATGAGAGACCAAAAGCATCAAGTCTCAGTTGGTTGCAGAGGAGGCCTTGGTGAATGGTAGATGTTAGAGCGTCAGAGAGAGAGAGAGAGAGAGAGAGAGAGAGAGAGAGAGAGAGAAGAGGAGAGTCGACATGAAGCAGTGGAGTTTCGCTTCTAGATGCGGAGTCTATATTTTCATAAAGTCATTCTATAGAATACCGCCATACAGGTAGTATCCCAAAAATGTCAAGGAGAAATCAGTGACTCTATTCAATCTAGAAAATATGTGCCAAAGGAGTAGAGTGGCGCCCTCTTGTGCAACATGACCGCACCAGATTAAATTTGTTGATTTAACTTGCAGTTAAGAATCTACACTGCCAAAAAATCAAAAGCCTAAGATTCAGCAAAAAATGAGGAGAATTTGCAAAGTCTTCCTCCCGCATCTACTTTGTGTAGAGAGGTTGGAAGATTTAAAAGACATGTCTCTATTCCCCACAAGCATAGCACTTGCCCTCTTTGAAGTACTTAGAACGTTGCTCTTTTGTCAATTTGGGCCCTATAGAATTCTTTTTCTGATTGTTGTCCTTCTTCTTTTCCTTAGAAGACTCCCATCCCATTGACTTGGACACTCGCATGTCCGTTGGATAGGTCAGCGAGTTGGGATGCATACAAAAGCCTTCCTTGATGCCAGAAGCCTTTGAATCAATTTTGACTTTTGCTTCAATTAATATCACCAATTTTTTTTAGAAGTCCGCAACAAAATCGTTATCCCTGCTCCTTAGAGGCTAATGCAATAAGCAACCAAAGTGGCGTCCTTCATCATCGTGAGAGGATACCAAGTTTCGATGGCATCCTCTTCATACTCCTCCATTAGCCATGCCAAAGTGAAGAGTCTTTTGAACTTTATCCACTTCTTTGGTGCTTCATTGTGTAACCATAAGTTCGACCACCATTTAGTACATACCTTTCAAAAAAAGACACCACCTTTTGTACCTTGGAGGCTTAGGAGAAATGTCCCCCATAAAAAAGCGATGTCAAACTCTATTATGGAAGGGGGAATGAATGATTCACCTACAGTGCTTGCAAGTGTGACAACTCAAGAACCCTTTTTAGACCTACAAATGACCTTATGTTATACACCTTTGTGCATAATGATCAAACCTATTTTGTAGCCATATTTGCTTTGTGCATTAGGTCTTATTAATTTCTAGTTTATTTCTAATCTAGTATGATTAAGATATGAATGGATTATTGGTCCATTCACCATAATCCACACAACTCAGTGGGTTTTGAATGTCTCGACAATTTGATAACTAAGACTATAAAAATGCATTTTTAGGAATAGCTTTAAATTATTGATGATGGGACCACCAAAAGTTCTTTCAAAGATGACCAAACCTCTTTTCCTATCTTGGTAAGATCTAAAATCTGAGGTAGGTTATCGATTAGAACTAGACCAATGAGAGCAAGTGTTGCTTTGTTTGTTTCGATCCAATTTGAGTATCAAGTAGGATTGGTGCAAATATGCTTGGGCTCTTCTTATATTATGACCCTCCACACATCTTCTTTCATTACAGAAAACTACATTTTTGTTTTCTAGAAGGAAAACCCTGTGCCTAAGAATTTAATAATGGTGAGGACCTATTTGGAGACTCCTAAAGTAGCCATGATGAGCTTACAAGAATGAAAATCTCAAAGTAGTGAAAGGTTTATTAGAAAGCTTTATGATAGATGTTTTAAAAGCTTTTAAGCTCTATGTATACAGCTTTTAAGTATGTCGCTTAAAGGATGGCAACCAGTGGGTGAGGTGGTGACCTTGAATTGGTAGTGTTGACTCTTTGAGGAGGTTAAAAATAGCCTAGCTCACATGTCCATGGCCATTGGTTGGCCACGAGCAACAAACAACAAAAAGATGAATGCATTAGGCTGACAAAACTCGAGGCACAAGCACGATGAAGGTTGAGAGTGGAAGCACCCAGAAGATCCATGAGTGAGATGAAGGATGAAAGTGAAAGCATGTTGAGCCACTCACAAGCAAGGAAAAGAGAGGGATGGTGAGCTTGTGTGGGTGTTTTGGAAGCTTTTTAGAGAGCTGAGAAGAAGAAACCTTTGAGAGCTTTGGTCCATTAAAGTCTCTTTGTAGAGAAATTTAAAGACTCTTAAAAAATCCAAGCTCTCGTAATCTAATATAAGATTGAAAAACTCTCAACCATTATCAAAATGGGCCATTCTATTGCCTAATGTGATCTCTAGTGATAAAAGCCTTTAAGATATTATGAATCAATCTCAACGATTTTACTGAATCAAGAACATACCGAATACTAAAATAAGGATAGGATCACATCCACAAATTTTAGAGAACATAAGGGACAAAATGTAGATGGAAAACAAAATAACAATGATAATGGATACACCTAAGAAATACTAGCACTAGGCTAGTCCATGATGCATGGATGCTCTAAATGCACAAGTACACCAAATAGAGTGGAGGTGGAGCTATTTGTGCATGCAAGATAAGATAAGATAAATCTAAAGGATTAATAGGATTAGGATGGTCTTATCTAAAGTTAACCATTCCTTTTGATAGTCATGGTGTGGTAGTAGGCATTAGTGACTAGGCACTAGTCCATAAGAGTGACAAGTTTGATAGTGGACCAATCATTTTGGACATGTTAAAGAGATTCTTTGGAGGCATGGAATGAAGCAATCAGGTTTTCACATTTTAGTAGTAGCTACTATAGTTTGGTGGTGAAAAGTGAACTACCTAGAGAAACCTATTGATACTTATCGTGAGGATTTTGCGACTAGTGATTCTTCTCATAATGATAGATGATTGTGGTTAATATAAAACTTTGTACAATAAAAGCTATAATCGAATATGGTTGGGACAACACCTTGATGCTTTGATAAACTAGTTGTGTGTGTAGACACACAAGTTTCCATTTAGAAGTTATCCCTTGTTACCAAGCTTTGAAGGTCTTTTGTCATGCCCTTGCTAGAATTGCACCCAAACTTGGCATATTCCACATTTGTGTAGCTCAATTGCCCTTGGTCTTTTGTTATCTCACACAAAGATCACTACAAGAGGTACTTCACATTAGCAACGCTCGCAGCATGACGCTCAAAAGTGAAAATCCACGGCGTGGCTATTTTTTTTGTTGCATAGTGACGCCGACAGGGGTAAAAAACAAATCGAGAGCGCCAAAAACTCAAATCTTAGATCTGAGTTTCGACGCTCTAGAAAAACGGGTAAACCCGCACTCTCCCTCTCTCCCTGTCTCTCTTCCCACACACACACACACACACACGAGGAGATGCTTTATTTTCTTAGGAACGCATCAAAAAAAGCAGTGTCCACATGTCCGACAAACGTAAACATGATGCATTAGTTAGTGATTCGACATAAACTCCAGTTTTGGTGCAAGGCACAGTAGTTATATGTCTTTATACGTGCATGTGACCTTTTCAGAGTATTGCCCATTTTATTTTATTTTTTCTTTCCAATTGGGTAGGATTATACCCTAATTTCTTTCTGAAATAATCATTTTTGGTACAACCAATTTCACGTGCAACACAGTTTCTAAATCGTGTTACCATTGACTTGGGGCCAAGAGCAGTGGCAACCAAGTTTAGGGCATCTACATTAATCAGGACCTCATTTCGCCGACTCACTACCAGTCCCGTCGGTACAAGAAATTTATTTCATCGAATCACTACCACTCCAATCGATGCAAGGCATTTCTGGTATTAACTTTTACAGTAGCCACGGGCTTCCACTTTTGTGTGCAAGGCATGCTAGCCAGGAGGAATGAACTCCACCATTTCATGGATTACGTTTTCCCTATCACACTCGCAAATCTGTCAAGGACAGAATCAGTGACGAATTGTTTAAAAGGATTGTCGGTTGTTATTAACACACAACCAAACTAAAAGGAAACCTAAATCTAGGACTTATTTCATGGGCAAAGTGTCAATGCTAAGTCGTCCTCGTACAATCACGACCCCTGCAAGCTAGGTGGATTGGAATGAGTTTTCTGTTACCTCTCTCATCGAGAGAGTCATACCGGAAAACTCGGGAATGCTTATACGATAAGCTGCAAGTCAAGCATACGACGCGTAAGAGCACATAGCTTAGGCACACACTCTAAAATCTTAAGGAAAGTTCCTCAACCTAGCATGCTCTTCTTTTTGTTCTTCACCTCTTTCTCTAAGGAACAAAACGAAAATCTTCTATGAAGTTTTTGTTACATGTTTCACTAGTGAGTTCTCCTGAGCCAAGATGCTCTAAACTCTCAGCTAGAAATTGGGCAAGGTGCCATCCACATTAGTCTTCATCGGTTCGACGATTGAACACTAATTTCCATGAGGGCTATGAACCACGCACGTTGGCTAAGAGCCATTGCTAAATCTAGGGTAAGATCCACTTGTTGGTATTCCTTGGATGATTGTTCTCAAGATCGAACAACTCTACCCAGTGGACTACACATTGATGTTAATTGACAAGCAAGTGTCTTGTCATTACGGATGTCATTATGGATGTTTAGGGTGTCATTTTTGCACTACATGTTTTTAGTGCGACGCTCAAGTGAGTTTTTGATAATCTTAAACTCACACCGGCTGATCACTACCACAGAGTATAGACGCAGCAATCAGTTGTGGCAGCATGGTTGTCCATAAAAGATCGGTAGTTCACTTGTGTGGGTCTCATGCTCTCTCTATAGCACTACGGAGTGTCTATGGACATATTGTTTTGGGGTAAGACCCGGCGGGTGATTGCTACATCACCCCATAGGCATTAAGGATCACAGTTTGATCTACATTGAGGATCACAGTTGATCTCTCCCAGTTATACTTTCAAGGAAAGAATTCCGCAATCTACCATGTAGCAGACGAAAACACTTTTCAAGTTGATTCCACTCAATCTGTACACGGTTAACTATGTTGGTTACAGTTATCTGCTAGTCGAGCGGGTTCTACAAAGAGTCTTATCAAGGGATTTGACTACGTAGATTCTAATCCAAAGGCTTGGATTGCAAAGGCAACACCCAGGGTTCCTAGTGCAATGTTGTTTGTTTTCTCAGGTAGGGGACGTGCTCCTCTCCATTTGAATACAGGTAAGTGTACATGACGTTCAAATCTTCAGGTACGCATCTACTGATTTGGTGTGATTCCATTTTTAGTACGCTTTGCTTGGTCTAAGTACATTTGAATGTTATAGAGACATGCCAATGGCATGTCAGCACAAACTATTTTGGGCCAAGTGTCCAATCTATCTTTCTATCTTATGCTCTTACGAACCTACTTGTAGGGTTCAATTTGTCACATGGGATACAACATGGTCTAGGAACTCAAGGAGTTCGGTTTAGCCAATGTGGAGCAAGATAATGAGGGTCCCTCTCACTCTTATCGCGGAGTGTTTTGCAGTTCCTCCACACACAAGTACATCTTGTACTTGATGGTTGTCACTTTTTCGGCCATCCTTATTTGAGACATATTCCACATGTGGTGAATATGAGTCTTTGGGACTGACACTAGCGCCTAATTCTTAATTATGTGTCGCGACGAAGTCCTTACGTGCTAGAAGCATCCGTTTATTAGACCATTTGGAGCACACCGTATCAGGAACAATTTCAGTGGCCAGAAATTGTCGGGTACTCAGTACAGATTTGTTGCGATGACAAATGCTGTGAAACCACCTTAACGAAGGGTCGTTTCTCCATAAATCCAAGTATGCTAAGTTACTGAGAATGTCTCATGGTTGGTACCTAGGTGTGACTGATCTTTCACATTCTGTTATGGTCCAACTCTTGTTGAAAGGCTTTCACTTACGTACCGTGGAAAGTCTCGTCATGGAATTGCAGTTTGGATAAATTTGTGTTAAATGCATGCACACTAGGTGTTATGGGCCCTAGTGTTTAACACTGATTTATTTGAAGCGGCATGCCAATTCATGGACTTTATTCTCTCTGCACCTTCTTGCACTGCCTGTGCAATCTCTCCTACAGATTTATTAGGAGTTTACACCCTGCCATACAAGGCACTGGCTCAAAATGGGTGTCTATGGTTGGATGGTCTAAACTCTAGAAGCTCACTCCAGTCCACTCGCTTTCAACCTAGTTGGTTGTCTTCACTCCATATAAAATATATGGCTGGTTACTCAATGATTGAGTCCTAGTTTATCGACAGTCAGGGAAGGCTGTTTGTAAGTGGTTGGGGAACAACACCTCACTCTTACTGCTGCTATTCATCTCGTGTTGGATGGGCAACTTAAAAATATTTCTTTTGCTAAAGGATCTGCTAAGAGCATACGTTAGCACAACGTGTTTCTGAATAGATGATTTTTTCCCTATTCTAGAATTTGCTTAAGAACGGTTTTCAACTTTGAACACTTGTTGTGGTGGGGTTGGAGATTCTTTCAACAGTTTCATACGTCAAGGATTTACCAGGTGTGCTGACAAAGTATGTTGGCAAGTAACCTTCATTAGGGATGAACATGTTTCTATGTGTTCCAATATGTTCAAAAGTCTGACATAAGGACACACCCTACTCTACTTCTTCGTAGCTATGAAGCTTTTTAAGATACTCACGCGAGTTGGAAATCTGGCTCTCAACTTCATGGACAGATGTGCCAAGGTTTTCTTGCACTATTCCAGTACCTTCAAAACATCTGAAAACTGGTTATGCCTTTGGACAACTCTTAGTTATGATTCCTCCTTTACAGTACTCAAGTGAGTTATAAATGGAGTTACCATTTAGAC
This sequence comes from Adiantum capillus-veneris, assembly GCF_014529385.1. NCBI lineage: Eukaryota > Viridiplantae > Streptophyta > Polypodiopsida > Polypodiales > Pteridaceae > Adiantum > Adiantum capillus-veneris. Next base: position 12,510,908 of record NC_140956.1, read on the forward strand.
CCAAGTGCTTGCAAACGGACAACAATGTTGAAAATCAAGATGTTGCTCTTGGTTTCATTGAACCTCCTCATTGCATCATGTATCAGTGGGCTCGCGTATAGAATGTCAACACAGAAAACATCAGTCTTCTTATGAAGATATCACCACTTTTGTTTTCGAGGACGAAAACTCTTCTTTAAGGGGGGAGTAATGTCAGGACAAGGGTCCTGTAACCTAAGAACTAGGATGGTCATGGACTACGGCCAAGGGTTGGACTAGACAGTGTGGACAGGGGATCCGTCTAGGGCAAGGGGCTAGGAGCCTGCCTATATAAAGGGAGGTTGGGAGGAGAATCTTCAGTCTAGTTTCCCCTAGTTCTTACACTCAATTTTGAGCCTTGGCCATTCTAGGTGGCCCTTCCCACAGGCAAGGCAACACAAGAAAGAGACTTCGTGTGCGGAGCAAGCAACAAGCCGTCTCGGCTTTCCATCAAGTCCCACGATTTACGGCTACGCTCAGTTATTGCAGAAAAATTCCAGAAACCTGCATATTTTTCCAATTGCGATGGTTTCAATTGGCATTCAAGAAACATACTCATTCGCCGATTAAGAAAGCTTTCAATAATTAAGCTTCTTCACAACAAGAAACAACGGTGACAATTCGACCATCTCCACTACAAGATCTCAGTCGTCTTGTGAACCACGGGTGGTTTTTCGGAGTTCGCTTTCTACGTCAATTGTACAAGTTGTTTCTTCTACGACGGACAGCTTGTCGGAGTCCATGCCGGTTGTAACGGCCAATTAACTGAACAATCACAAATCCAAGAATGTCTTGGGATTCGGGTTCAATTCTTTCCCACTTCAATCACGACTTGATTTGACGGAAATTTTATATCTTTTATTACGGGTCTACTTGGCGTAGTGCATACTACGGCTGCGAGCCTTTCTGCAATCCGAGGTATTGTTTTCTCTTTTGATCGCACAACACGTTTTTGCCATGAATGTGGAAGTTGATGATCAACGCATATTTGATTTTGAATACCTGGAATTGGCTCCACCTGTGGATGTCATGGGGCCGGATACTCTCACGGAGGGTACCATCATGGCAACAGGGATGGATGGTGCAAACCCAGGTGATCTATCTCTGTCTCCTCATTTATCAACCCCTCCTCCTCAGAGCGTGTTTGATATTCTAGAGGATGACAGTCAATTGTCGGATGCCAGGGATTTTGTCACTCGACAGGACTGGCAAACTTTTGATGCCCGATTTCGCAAGCTAGCTGTAAGGGTCCAAATATTGGCTACGCAAATAGAAAATCTCACACAACTAATTTACAGAATGCTACCAGAATCAGATCCCCACTTGCCAGCAACCCAAGGGGTTGTCAATCTACCAGTTATGACCAAAGAGGTCCAACATGTCCAAAATAATTCGGTTGTCAGAACAAATCTGGGCACGACCAACGTGGTCCGGAAGCGACTATCACCATCCAACTTTCAATGTGCAAAAAGTCAAAAATTATTCTTTATTTGCTTAGGAACGCATCAAAAAAAGCACTATCCACATGTCCGACAAACGTAAACGTGATGCATTAGTTAGTGATTCGACATAAACTCCAGTTTTGGTGCAAGGCACAGTAGTTATATGTCTTTATACGTGCATGTGACCTTTTCAGAGTATTGCCCTTTTTTTTTCCAATTGGGTAGGATTATGCCCTAATTTCTTATTTGAAATAATCATTTTTGGTACAACCAATTTCACGTGCAACATGGTTTCTAAATCGTGTTACCATTGACTTGGGGCCAAGAGCAGTGGCAACCAAGTTTAGGGCATCTACATTAATCAGGACCTCATTTCGCCGACTCACTACCAGTCCCATCGGTACAAGAAATTTATTTCATCGAATCACTACCACTCCAATCGATGCAAGGCATTTCTGGTATTAACTTTTACAGTAGCCACGGGCTTCCACTTTTGTGTGCAAGGCATGCTAGCCAGGAGGAATGAACTCCACCATTTCATGGATTACGTTTTCCCTATCACACTCGCAAATCTGTCAAGGACAGAATCAGTGACGAATTGTTTAAAAGGATTGTCGGTTGTTATTAACACACAACCAAACTAAAAGGAAACCTAAATCTAGGACTTATTTCATGGGCAAAGTGTCAATGCTAAGTCGTCCTCGTACAATCACGACCCCTGCAAGCTAGGTGGATTGGAATGAGTTTTCTGTTACCTGTCTCATCGAGAGAGTCATACCGGAAAACTGGGGAATGCTTATATGATAAGCTGCAAGTCAGGCATACGATGCGTAAGAGCACATAGCTTAGGACACAGTCTAAAATCTTAAAGAAAGTTCCTCAGCCCAGCATGGTCTTCTTTTCGTTCTTCATCTCTTTCTCTAAGGAAAAAAACGAAAATCTTCTACGAAGTTTTTGTTACATGTTTCACTAGTGAGTTCTCCTGAGCCAAGATGCTCTAAACTCTCAGCTAGAAATTGGGCAAGGTGCCATCCACATTAGTCTTCATCGGTTCGACGATTGAACACTAATTTCCATGAGGGCTATGAACCACGCACGCTGGCTAAGAGCCATTGCTAAATGTAGGGTAAGATCCACTTGTTGGTATTCCTTGGATGATTGTTCTCAAGATCGAACAGCTCTACCCAGTGGACTACACATTGATGTTAATTGACAAGCAAGTGTCTTGTCATTACGGATGTTTAGGGTGTCATTTTTGCACTACATGTTTTTAGTGCGACGCTCAAGTGAGTTTTTGATAATCTTAAACTCACACCCGTTGATCGCTACCACAGAGTATATGGCATACAATGCTTGCCCAAACTAGCATACGTGGCATACATAGAAAACAAGAGAAATCTTGTGATTAAGTGAACTTTAAACCCTCTCCAATCGAACAAAACTCGATGGTATGGTTCTTTGATAGCCAAATATAGCATCAATAATCACAACAGGATTTGTCAATGGAAGAGTAAAATTCCACTGTTGAGCAGCATCCCTTGTAAAAAGATGAAGTATTAGTACAATGAAAGAACAATTTCAAAGGAAGCTATCCAAAATCACTCAATAATGCCCAAAAAGATGATGATTTAGGCATCCTCAATTTGAAGCTAATACACATGTGCTCATTTTGAATGTCTTTGTTCAAGGCTCGTTCAAGATGTAGGTAACTAAAGGACTCGTGCTGCAAGGCAAGGATAAGGGAGGTGTGACTCACCTCTTGAGGAGCATAATTTTAAAAAAATTATTTTTTTGCTTTTTTTGAAATCTTCTATTTTATGTAGGCTTGTTGGTCGTCAGTCCGTCGGTGGCGAGCTTAGGGACAGAGAAAGAGGGGAACCCCAGGTAGGTGTGACCCGTGTGAGTGTGGGTGAGCATGGCGCCGACAAAATGGCCACGCTAACTAGTATGTGTGTTTGTGTTTGTGTGTTTGTGTGGGTGTTGAGAGCTGAAGGCGTCGATGAGGCTGGGCCAACAAGAAAACGGACATGCAGTATATGTGGTGTGTGTGTGTGTGTGTGTGTGTGTGTGTGTGTGAATGTTTTGTGGGATTGAGACCAAGCACGGGCTCGCAAGGTATGAGCTGCAGGCAGTTCGTTTATTTTATTGTTTCACAGGTAGTGCACGAAGCAAGTGAGGGTTTTGACTCTTGATAAGACCTCGTCCATAAGACAGAAATGGATGAAATGAGAGTGTATAGACTGAGTGGGTCAGGGTTTGAACATTGTAGCTTGCACAAGTGTCTACAGTTGGGGTTGAGAACAGCTGTTGGCCATCCTCAGGCCCGGGGGATTCACTATTAGTAATGGGGGGATGTCACCTGCGTGCATCAAAATTGGAGAAACCCCCCTATGTACGGTATCTTACATGCTAACCTACCCCCCTACATACGCACAAGATACGGACATTCTCGCAATGAACCATCCCACCTCATACAGATTTCGTACGGAATGTAATGACTCACTATTTTATGTATACTAGTAACATAACAATTTTAGAAGCACATGCTTTTGCAAAAATACATGTTGAACTGCAAATGAACAGAAGTGTACATTGTATTGTGTTTTCATTTGCAATAGATGTTAAGAGAAAAAACCATGAAAAGAAAAAAATATAATGAATACTAATTAAAATAAACCAATCGTTTCAATGTAATTTGTCAAAAAACAAATAACATTTGCCTTGTAAACTGATACAAATCTCAATCTCAAAACATATGATACTAGCCACCTACTTACTAAGCTTCCCACATAAGATTTAAGACACACATATGAAATGAATTGTTCTCTAAATAACAAATAATGCATACTCTTAAACAACCATGAAAAACTTCACTCCATCAAATCAAAACACATTACAAAACAACTCGTTTAAAGATTAATCTTTTTGAACAAAAACAATTATATGTGATATGAATGCACGTCTATGCTTAAGCAAAATGCACTGTAAAAAAGCACCATCTATATTTAATTTTGAGTTTGTACATAAAATATAAATCTTAAAAATTTCGCCAGAGCCTCCTTTGTAAGGGTACCTCTTTGTCAAAAAAAATCAGTACACCCTTTTCTTGGGCTCCCACATGGGATTTTCATCACATAATTTCTTTTTCCAAAAAAACTGTCCACCTCATCTTGGGCTCCCACGTGGGATTTAAAGATTATATTACACATTAAAATCAAACACATTTTCAATAGAGTCAAAGTAATCTAACTTGAAAGTGGTATTATGACCTGCATATCATAGTACATAGGAAACCTTCAATCACATAGTCTAATCACACGATTACCAAAAGGCCATGTCCACATCGATAGACGATCATGTACAAAACAAACACAAAATGAAAACATAAAAGTATACCTAGATGAATCCACGATAAGCCCAGATTCACCCTCGAAGGAAAGTGCAAGGTATAGACCCATGGTAGTCACCCACAAGACAATATAACCATCAGCTCCATCATGCATAGTATTGACTAAATACCACGACATTCCCACTAACGTCGTCAGTGCCCAATAGTGGGTGTAGAACTAGGTACTAACATATGCTCCCCAACACAACACACACCACACGCGCACACACATGAGCATAAATCAACACAAAGTTCAGCGTACTGAGTTTCTCTCATGACTCCGGAGATCAAGGGCAAACTCATCCATAATGAAGCCTGGCACTAAAAGAAGCATGAAATCAAAAAAATTAGCACAAATGAGGTAGTTGATAGGGCATATGCACCACAAAAGATAGAAAACATAAAAGTAGCCTACCAAATTAACTTAAGAACCCTCAAAACCAAACTACATTCCAAGTGCTAGTATGTCATGCTTCTCATACTGCACAATCAACAAAATGGGATGTCCATGTCATATGGCTGCCGTGTACATAAATACATAAATCAAATCAAAACATGGCATATGGCTCCCTCTCTCCCCATAACAAAACCAAGTGTGTTTGTTTGCCCTATCCCTTTATTGAAGTTAATCACAATCTCCTTGATGGCCATACCCGAGTCTGCTTATTTGTAAAGACAAGCCCCATTCATAAACAAGAATACTTGCAAACAACTACATAATTTGTAACTCCCTTCGTAGCTTTTTAAATAACACATATTGTGTATCTATATGGACACGCTTATTTTTCTCTCTTTCTGCACACCAAGCCTTGAGCTTTATCAACTGAACACCTTCGGGAAGAGGTTCATATAAATCATGGGTGCACTTTTCCATGTTACCAATGATACTATAAGCAGACTAGCGAGCTTTGTCTTTGCTTATAACAAAGGTTTCCTTGAAGACCGCACTTACAATTGCTTTTTTAAGCATTTTGTCCATGAGCGTCTCATTTTGCACGATATTTTTTAACTGCTTCTTCAGCAATTCCCTAATCACCTTGCAGAGAGTTAACCTTAGAGACTGAAGAAATGCCTTCTTCTTACCCTCTGCCATAATGACTATATTGATATCCTATTAAAAAGAAGAAGCATTCAAGTCAAACTACATATATATAGATATTTTCGATTCTATTTCAAACTATCACATGAAAGCTCCTGCATTAATCTAATGTGACACATTGGTATACCATATTTCACTTTGAAAGCTAAAAGAACTGAAAGTGAAAATCGATAGCTCAAGATGGCACACCCGGTCCAGTCATATGACCATGTTACAAATTGAGACTATATTTATAATTATATACAAAATAAAGACATTGTGTATGTGTGACATATAGACCCAAGGTATGCTAGACGTGTCTTGGCAAGAAACTATAGCTCAAGATAACACACCCAATCAAGCCATATGACTATGTGGGAAATTGAGACTATAGAATTTGTAACTACATGGAAAAAAAAACTAACAGTCTTAAAACTTTAACGTTTTTTATCGTAAAAAGAGGCACAACTACACGTTTGGTAAGAATGGATAGCTCAAGAGACCCGGTCAAGCCATATGCATAGGTAGAAAAACTGAAGGTAAAAATCGATAGCTTAAGATGGCACACCCGGTCAAGCCATATGACCATGTGACAAATTGAGACTATAGAATTTGTAACTACATGGAAAAAAAAACTAATAGTCTTAAAAACTTTAACGCATTTTATCGTAAAAAGAGGCACAACTACACATTTGGTAAGAATGGATAGCTCAAGAGACCTAGTCAAGCCATATGCATAGGTAGAGAATTGAAGGTAAAAATCGATAGCTCAAGATGGCACACCCGGTCAAGCCATATGACCATGTGACAAATTGAGACTATAGAATTTGTAACTACATGGAAAAAAAACTAACAGACTTAAAAACTTTAACGCTTTTTATCATAAAAAGAGGCACAACTACACATTTGGTAAGAATGGACAGCTCAAGAGAGCCGGTCAAGCCATATGCATAGGTAGAAGAACTGAAGGTAAAAATCGATAGCTCAAGATGGCACACCCGGTCAAGCCATTTGACCATGTGACAAATTGAGACTATAGAATTTGTAACCTGAGGAGAGCTAAACATGCTCATATGATTATCTTAACCATTATGTTGTACATCACCTATGTCCCCTTTCCTAAAACCAGCTATATAATAGTTCTTTGCCTCACCTTTGCAGCGCACCTTCCAAGCAAAACTAGCATGCGAATCGAACTCTAGAATTCTCGTAAACAAATCATACTGGCTAACCACTACATCAAAGTGCCTAGACTGTGAAGGCGCTTTGTTTGTTATTAAAAAAAAATGTTCGTCCTGCGCCATCCCTACCCGGCTCTCTGAGCTTGTCGCGCCTAGCCTCACTGCTCGCCCTATGCTCCATGGTGACGTATTCTCCTCCTCGACACCTAAGATCAATCTCCACCTTTTCTTCATTCTCTTTTGCTTAACACCACTAGGACATCTCCAAGGACCTGCGTACTCACCTGGGAGAGCATTTTCAAAGATTCTGGAGATTTTTCGATTATCTTGCAGCTAGTACCACCTAATTGATATGTATTCCTAATGGCTTCAAAAAATAAAAACCATTGATTTGTTTAGAGATTCCAATTTCAAATAAGGGGTGGCAAGCGCATACATCTTCATGCATCATGCTGCCATCCTCATCCGTTTCGAGTGCCAGCCCAACCTAATTCTAATGAGCTTAGTCTGGCATTTTTATGCAGCGCAAATAGCAGTCATGCACCTTGGCCCATCCCTAGATCGCTATGGCCATCACAAGCAAGACCACAAGTCATGCATCGCTTCTCTTGCAAGGTGCTGGCCACCCATTGTGAGCGTCAACACAAACTCCTCCTCACATCATCATCATCCTTGCCGAAGAATTCTGAAAAGAGGAAGCTTTGCCACTACAGAAGCTTGCATCACAGTGTATAGACAAACATCTCAAGCATAGAAACAATATACAGTTTACAGATCAACATTAATTGAAGAAAGAGTTTGTGGAAAAGCCTTGCTAATTTGAAACAAATTTGGAATCTAGCACTGACTGGCAGTGGTGAGCATAGATCTAAAGCCAATGTCTACCAAGTGAGGGGGGATACTAGGAAGCTAGAGAAGTTAGAACAGCATCGGTGAAAATTTCACTTAAAGAAACTTGACAACCTTCACTAAGGACAGATCTGAACATTGTTTTCAAACAAGACGATTGCACACGCTAGCTACACTGTCAAATATAAACAACTGACAACAAAATCCTTATACCAGACATAAAGGGAACTTTAACATTGGAGAAATGGCAAAGAAGGCATGACGAAAGAGCATTTCACAGAATAAAATAGAACAAAAGAACGATAGAATGAGATCTTAAAGGCATTCACCTTGAAGGCAGTCGCAATTTTCAACCTCTTTGCGGACAACGTCATTTCAGTCTCTCTCCAGCTGCACATCAGCGTCGCCGATGTATGACCCCGTGGGATCAATCCCGTGCTTTGTGCATACCACCTCCCATAACTTGGCGCCGATTTGGTTGCCACATTGGCCCCCTTGCAAACGCTCCTCCTCAGTCAAAGTGACAACTCTGCCGAATAACAAACGTGTAGAAGCAAGGGTCTTGATGTCTTGGGCATTTCTCGGTGTCGACATAACTGCCAATCAAAATGGTCTCGGTGTCTAGTCACTTGTAGCTTTGATCATGGCACTTCTTTCTAGGATAACACAAAACACTCGAAGCCAATCTTACAATGGCTCTCTCTTTGTTATAAAGAGAAACATGGATATTTGGTTGCTCTCCAATACAATTTTCTGGCTTCAGCGAATGTCAGTGCTTGGTTCTGTTTGCATTGTAGGGTTATCACTCTTCCTTTGCTGACACGTAAGAACATAATAGCACTCTTCCTCATGGGCAACAGTGTTCTTTCTTCCAAGGTTATCAACACCATTGTATTGATGTGCAGACAAGCGGCTGCTTACGTGAGGGGTCGTGAGACAAAGGCAAGAGAGAGAGAGGAGTCCTGGAGCAGAGAAACAAGCAAGCCCACCTCCAGGTAGGAAAGCTTAACCCATTGATACCATGTGGAAATCAGAGATGGTGACCTCTCTCTCACTCAGACAGGCGCAGACGCGCTCTCACGCATACACTCACAGAGGCGCAACCGTTTCGGTTTTGATCTATTTTATTTTTGGTGATGTTTAAAATTAATATAATAATGTCTCATGTGCCGGTTCACTTCTGGGCGGACACTTTCTTGTCCATCCAATACTAGCTTCCAGCTCACCAAGAAAATGGTAGCCAAATGCGTCTGACAGAGGTCTAAGTGATCCAGCTCGAGGTCCACCTCCATATTGGCGCTAATGAACGAGCTATGAATTGAAGATCCGGCAGCCATCCTCAAGACCTTTCGTTCTCTCTCCCTCTCCCTCTCTCTCTCTCTCTCTCTCTCTCTCTCTCTCTCTCTCTCTCTCTCTCTCTCTCTCTCTCTCTCTCTCTCTCTCTCTCTCTCTCTCTCTCTCTCTCTTTTGAACAGAAGTATGAGCTCCTTAGGAAAGCATAATCGCACACTTACAATAGCATTATGGTGGCAGATTCTTGAGGCCAGCACTCAACCAAGTTTTTCCAGCACGTCATTCAACGATGATATAGTCGTCGTGTAGTACTTGTTTGCATTGGGGAGACTCTTACTTCTGGCTGTGTAATCAAGACCGTTGATCTCATCAAAGAGCTTGTCCACAAGGGGCTTCAAAGACTCCTTCTCTGCTTTGCTTTTTGAGGCAAACCTAGTGTTGATGTTGAAGCAAAGGTAGGATGCCTTGAGGTGCAAGTCATTTTGCACATATGGCCATGCCTTCTTGTCAATCAGGGCTTTCACATTCACAATGTCCTTGGAAGATTCCTTGGCCCTTGCAGCTACATCTGATTGAAGAGAGGGCCTGCAAGTAGGACCTGTCCTTCAATGGAAGGTCCGTGTCTCGGGCTTGATCGGCATTATCGGTACTAGGCAAGCCACCGGAGGGAGGAGGGGGACCTTCCACCTTGATGATGGTAGTAGCAGCGACGACAGCCTCCTTGGCGAAGATGGCAGCAGGGATGGCGGTTGCGAGAAGAAAGAGGAGGGCACGGCGGGAGCACTGACAGGCGGATTGGGAAGAGCTGTTGGCGCGGATGGGTAGCATAGCGGGCTTGAAGGAGGGCGCCACAGAGGTGGAGACCTTGGCGGTGGAGTTCAAGGCAGGAGTGGTGGGCGACACAATGCTATCCATGGCTACTGTTGTGCTTGCCATCTCCCCCCCTCTTAGGTTGTTGCAATCGCTCTTCTTCTTCTTCTTCTCTCTCTCTCTCTCTCTCTCTCTCTCTCTCTCTCTCTCTCTCTCTCTCTCTCTCTCTCTCTCTCTCTCTCTCTCTATAGATTTGCCCAAGGAATGGGCATTCAACAATTTACTCCTGAGTCCTGGATCTAGCTCTAGCCTCTCAGGCTCCAGCTCAGTCTTTCTCTCTTCCTTTCCTTGGAAATTGGAAATGAGCAGCACCCCATCCATTCAGTCTTTAATGAATTGGAAAGTTCGGGCCCGGGCTTTTGGAAATTGGAACTCAGTTAGGCTCGTGTCACACGCGTCCACCTGTATGTGTGTGCAATTGACATGGCAAAAAGGTATTGGCTACTGTGTGCATCTGCTGCAATGAATGCTCACCCGGCCTAGACCGCTCGGTCATCTTCGCCCAGTAGCGGACATGAAGACCAAAAAGGGCGTGACCTGTGAACATAGGCGACAAATTCTTGTGCGTGCCTAGAGAAGCGGAAGTGGAACCAGCTGATTTGGTGATGTAGACGTTCGAAAGGAGAGAGCCTCTAATGTGTGTGACAGCCAGAGCCCAAGCAGGGATTTTTGGGCCCTGTCCGGCGCCTGCGTCTGACAGAGGCCTTAGTAGTGCCTAGGGAACAAGTAACAAAGTCACGAGGCCTACCAAGTTTAAGATAAACACGAAATGAGCCTGTACAATTGATCTCTATTCAATAGAGCTTGCAGTGTTCAGGAAAAATCATTTTTCCAAACATACAAAATTTCTTTCCTTAAATTTTTCAAGAGGAGATTTTAGAAAACTAGGTTTTTTCTTGGATTTTAACACTATTTTTCTCAATTTTGAGGCGGAATTTCTCCTTTTCCCAGGTTGCCCTTAACCCGACTTTTTGAAATTGAAAATGGCACGATACTAAGCTAACACACATCTTTCCCAAACATTGAATAGAAGAGCAAGTATATTTGCCAAGTACAACAGCCATAACTGATCTCTATTAGTATGGGTATTCAAGTATGTCGTATGTGTGGTCAATTTTGAAAGTGGTTTATTAATGGGTATCTAAGCAGATGCCACCAAATGGAAAAGGGGAAGGCTTCACGGAGATAGCGGGGAGCCAATCAAGTGGAGGAAGGGAGAAGAAGACACGTGGGCATGAGCCAGGTAGGGAGCAGGCAGATAGAAGTCTCAAACGATTCTGTCTCTCTCTCCTTCCTTTCAAAGCACGCATGGAATCTCTCTCTCTCTCTCTCTCTCTCTCTCTCTCTCTCTCTCTCTCTCTCTCTCTCTCTCTCTCCCCCCCTTCATTTGTTCCCCTTGCGACGATTGCAGATAAGGCCTGCAAGAGTTGGGAGTGAAGCGAGGCTGTTTGTGGCACGTGATATAGGCAAAAGGAGCTCTCGCTTGCATTTGATGCAGGCACGATCATGTCGCACCTCTGCCAAGGTTTCCTAGGCCCGTCCCTCCCTCCCCACTATTCACAGTAGTTGGTCACAGACGGTAGCAGACGAGGTAGGGACGATAGAAACATCCTCCCCCCCCCCCCCCCCCCCCCCCCCCCCCCCGCATGCTTCAGTACCCTCCTCTTTGACTGCTTGCATGTCAGCCTCCCCACCTTCCCTCCTCTCCCCCTCCATCTCCGATCGCTCATGTGTGGCACGGGCCTAAGATAAAGCTCCATCATTTTGTAATGTAAGCCCATATCACACCAAGGAAATGGACGGAGCTAACCTAGTGGAGCTTGAGCGGCACCTGGAAAAGATGTGCTGAGCTTTTTGAGCCTTTGTTACAAAAATCACGAACGAGTGTGTGTATCAAATAGGAGTTGATTACAATCATGGTTGTAAAGCTGATATCGTGGGTGCAGGAGAAGCTCTTGATCATGCCATTGGTGTTGCTATTGAGTTTGCATACAAAAAAGAAGAAGAGAAAAGTGACTTGGATGATGTGCAAGAAGACAATAATAAATAAAATGAGGGTGCATATGTGGAGACAAAGGCTATGGAGATGGTGGTATTGATGATGATGATGTTGAAGAGGCTAATGAGGGTCTGAATATCCAAGATATTGATGCATAGTGACTACATAGAAGAAGATTAGTCAAGTTTATGGTAGCATTGACCCCAACAAATCTAGAAGCTTGTTGAACAAGTCTTAAAGATGTTAGCTAAGGGAGAGGACATGGAGGTACCATATTTTTTCATTGGTATAGCTATCTTAGTTTTCTAAAGGAGTAAATTAACTCTTTGAAATACCAAGAACAACACCCTCATGTGAAAGATTCTTTAATTGGCTTGTTAGGGCATGTGTCTTATGGCATAAGCACTTAATACCACCCCCCCCCCCACCCCTCTCGCCGGGTAGGTCCCCCTCTCCCTTATGCATATGGTAGGAGCATGAAATAATGGGGGGCTACCCCTATTGTATACGCTTATGTATGACCTCTAAAAACCCCCTTCTTGTACACTCACGTGATACCATACGGAAATCCATAGTGAATCCCCCGGGTCCTCAGGCCATTACAAGAGATATGGAAGGAGTGGGCTTGTGAGTTTTGGTGACTTGCAAGCAAAGCAACTGACCAATGCCGAAAGTAATAGTATAGTGTGGAACTCAGCCAAGTTTTCAAAGTGGCCATGTGGGGTAGCAGTACTCGGACAAAAGATAGGAAGAGAGAGGCTAAGAGCGAGGTAGAGGCAAGCCGCAAGTGGCTATGATTAGCCTCTCAATGCTTTAAAGTTTGTGTGATTGTGTGTGTGTGTGTGTGTGTGTGTGTGTGTGTGTGTGTGTGTGTGTGTGTGTTGCGCCATAATCGGCATTTGCAGCGTGTGAGAACTGCAGCCGGGAGTATGCGCCACGGTGGGACACACGGATGGAACACAGATGGCGACAAAGGGAGTGGGGCCGAAATGGCGAGCAATTCATGCAGAGCATGGGGTGAGTAATGGGTTTGAACCCTGAATAGATAATCTGCAACCCAAAGTGAGGTGGGGCAGATGCGCACTGCGAACTAAGTGTGTGTGTGTGTGTGTTTGTGTTGCCAATGCTCATGAGCCCACACAATAGATTCGAGGAATCGGGTAAGAGATAGAGCGTATTGCGTGACTCAAGACAATTTTGGCTTTTTTTGAGAAAAAGGGTTGAGCCAAGAAAATGGTCGAAAGATGCCAGCGCCGATGCCGGGAACGAGCTGCGACAAAGGGCGAGTTTGTGTGCGTGTGTGGGGTCCTCAGCCAGTACGAGTACATGCAACATCAGCGAGCAATTTGCCTCTTAAGTAGGAAAAATAGGTGGGTTGCAAGTGGCAGGATTCAAAAAAAAAATTTAAAAAAATATTTTTATTTTAAAAATTCTCCTCTTAGGGGATGTGCCCACATGGACAAAGACATAGAGAGCTGTTGCACCATATGCTGGTAGGAAACACATGTATGTAGGAGCTTTGCATCACAAGATGTGAGTGAATTCATGAAGCCACGATCGAGAACACAAGAGAGAAGCCCGAGTATGAGTGAATGTTAGATGGAGTGCTCATGCATGTGGGTGTCAACAACATCGTCAGTCACCTATGTTTAGAAATCACGTTGATCTTAAATGTAGATTGAACAAACATAAAACATCAAAAGATGAAGTATGAACCATTATTTCCAAAATTTCATCGATCGTCCATTAACATCAAACACACAAGGCAACTCAATTGTGCATATTGGTTTTAATTCTCCCATTCTCATCCCAAAATATTTGAAGTTAAGCTCAATCATCATTCTCCCATTCCCAATTATCATCATTGCAATATTAAATTGCTCATATCCGATTTCTCTATTCATCCAAACCGTTTAGATTTGTCATTCATATGTGATTATGGCCTATCAAAGGTACACCATATCCGATCAATTTAGCATAAATGGTAATGGTATTACACCTAAATCATCCCCAATTATATGCAAATTGAGTCAATCAATACAAATCAAAATCGATTCATGATGCACACATCAATCTTTACATCTTTCAATCATCATAATTGATAATTGCTCCCAATTATTCATCCCTAATTTGGATATCCAATGCCATCGAGTAAGCACACACACCCAAATTTCAGGCCAAAATTCTATGCAAAAATTACATCAATTTCACATTGGAATGCTCAAATTGTAAACTCTGCATAATTGAATGCATGCATGCTGAATTTCCAAAAAAATTAACACTATTTTGACCCAATTAAGCAATGCACACACTCAAAAATTAAGCACAAATGATCAAATTTGGCTCAATTGGCAATGCATTTAGGCTTACACCTAATGATTGCACACACTTTTCATAAACATTCCACAATCAAAAACCATTTAGGTGTCCCAATTGACCATCAATCATTGAAAATCAAGTGGTCATGGATGGGCACACACACTCAATTTTTGCCCAATTTTTTGGCAATTAGGCTTATCCAATGATTGAATTAGCATACATACTCATCATTTACATGATTGCATACTCATGTATCATCAATTCCATCAATTTTTATGTATGCACACATTCGAGATTGGGTGCACACACTTGAAAATTTTGACAGTTTTTTTCCTCTTTGGTGCATGCACACACACAATGATTTTTATGCTCACACATGAATTCTTGATGTGAATTAAACATGATTTGGATACACACAAAGTCATTAGTCACAATTTGACTATCAATTTCATTCCAAGTGTAATTAGGTGCAAAGTGTAGGTCAATTTGTGTTACTCACCTAATTTTTAAAAATAATTAGCAACATTGAACCTCATTAATCAATCAAGAATTGACATAACAAGTGAGTGCACTTACATCGTAATTACACTCCAAGCTATTCCTTTGCTCCATGCGAAGTCGCATCATTGCACACACAAGTGTGTGCACCATCAAATCGGCTCCAAAATTGACCATTTGTAGGTCAAAATCAAACACTCAATTCATCAAATTAAGCATAAATTGATACAATTAACTTGATTAGAGTGATGATTCCACCTCTTACAAGGGGATTTCACATACTTTACACTTCAAATGTTAGTGGTTAGGTTAGCAAGGTTAGTCAAAATTAGTAAAAGTTAGCATGAAACTAGTAAATTTAGCATGGAAAGAAACGAAATTAGCAAGGGTTAGCATGAAATTAGTGAAATTGGGGGTGGAGTTGGGGGTTTGGGGTATTCATAACTCAACATTAGCATCAATTTATTGCACAATCATCATCAGATCACACTGAAAATTGAGTTACTCACACTCAAAAATCAACAAAATTAGTAGTGAAATTACTCTATTCTACACATCTTAAACTCACTAGCTTAGGTTATCGATCCCTAGCAACGGCACCAAATGGAGGGAGACGTTGTACCATGACCTAATCGCAACCGACACAAAATTATCAAATCCGTGGATCCGGCAACCCCGGCTAGGGCATGGAAGCACGAGCATCGGATGAATAGGATACAGAATTCAAGAGATCACCTCTCCAATGCAAATAGAGATTATCCATGGCAAAACTAACTCTAAACCTACTCTAATCACTAATCAATTAATCTCCTACACACATCAAGTCCACCGAAGTCCGACTTGCTAAAGACTAGAAACCCCAAACACACTAATGATAAGCACACACTAATTACCACATGTCAATTAAGGCACTTCATCAATAGCTTACACACACGAGGTAAATGGTGCTAGAGCTTCATAAAACCTATCTACACACACAAGCAAAGAATAGGGCACACACACAAATTACAAGATTAACACCCAACTTAATCAACCTAATTTGTGATGCTAAATATCGCAAATCAATTGCTCGTAGAAAGATAAGAGTGGTACACACACGAGGTAAATGGTGCTAGAGCTTCATAAAACCTATCTACACACACAAGCAAAGAATAGGGCACACACACAAATTACAAGATTAACACCCAACTTAATCAACCTAATTTGTGATGCTAAATATCGCAAATCAATTGCTCGTAGAAAGATAAGAGTGGTTACTAGCAAGAAGTACATACATCTCTCAAATCTAAAATAATGAAAGTGTAATACTACTTCATGACAAGATGAAATGTAGAGAAGAAGAAACTAATGAGAAAATAAGAATTAGATTAATCAAGAAGAGCTTACTCTAATTACAATGGTTAGCACTAGCCTCTCAAGCATAGACATTAAGCTCAAGGCTAGGCCAAAGAGTGAACACTCAAGAGAGAGTGAGCTCTCAAAAGTGGATCCTCAAGAGTGGATACTCAAAAATGAAACCTCCTTGCCTCAAGGCTTCCTTTTAAGGGCTTTCACCACAATCTCTTCTATTATGGGTTTAAGCTTGAGCCCTCTAAATTATCAAATACAATTTTTGAACTCCAAGTGAGCCCAAGACTTATACAAAGTGAGTGGAAATATTGTGACATTCATAGCATTTCTCCCTCTCGATGCATATTCGGTGTAGCCTGGGTTAGCTGCTGCTAACAGTGACTACTTTGGGTCTATACCTTGCACTCTCTTTCAAAGGTAAATCTGGGCTTATCTTGGATTCATTTAGGTTTACTCTATTCTGGAAACATTCAATATGGTTGATGGGAATGCCCTGCCACCCAAAAATTTGTACTCTCGGACGTCGCTATCAACGTCTTTATATAAGGTTCGGCAACATCGTTATAAGCATCGTTACAAAAGGACTGCAAGCGTTGCTATATGTGTCGCTATATACCGACGCATATAGCGACGGTCTTAACGACGTCACGGGAGTATAAAAACCCAATGTATTTCCATCGCTAAAATCGTCGCAAGTGCACATAACCTCTTGTAGTGGATGTACATCATATTTATCCAAACCATCCAAATCATTTCGAGAATGTTAATCCTACTCCTTGGAAATTTTTTATTATTTATCTATGAGGAAATGAGTTAATGTTTGTGTCATCATGTTAATTTGTTAGTGATGTTTTGGGATGGAGCTTCAAATTACCAAATTAGTTTGTAGTTTTGGTGGTAGGGCCAATTATGTAATGCTAACAAGGTTCACTGCCAAGAAGGAAGTGAAACATTGGAAATTACGATAGCCTCCATTTAGGTTGTAATTGTTGCAATACTAGGTTGTAAATCAAAAAATATATTTTTATTTTTTATCCACCTAAGCATGTTTAGTTGGTGATAAATATGATCTAAAATATGATTGATGTGTATGGATAGATGAGTAGATGCAAACTACGAAGATTCCTTCATTTCAAGTGGCCACTTCTTCTACAATGAAGTGCAAAGCCTATTTAGCCCTAAATTCATAAGAAACCTTCTTGAATAAAGTTGATATTTGTTATAGAAGTGCAATTTAGCTCTTCTTTTGAGCTCATTTTTCAAGTTAAACTTTTTATCCGAATTGGCATGTACCTCTTCTTCTTTTGAGCTCATTTTTCAAGTTAAACAAATACATGCATGGGGGAGGAGCTCACTCATGCACAAGGGCAAATTGGACCCAATCTATGGATATCATCTTCTTTGATGTCAGTTGTATCCTTATTTCATCTTTTCTTTAAATTGAACTTAGCTGCCTCTAATCTCTAGTTCACTCAACATGGTAGCTGGTTTGTTACTTTAGCGATTAATCAGCCCATTGGGTTCTCTTGCCTGATTAATCAGCCCATTGGGTTCTCTTGCCTTTGATGCTGACATAACAAGCACATAGAAGAATGCTATTTTTGACGGGGTGGTCTTATGAAAGCTTTGATGTGGATCGGAAGAATTGTTGTCCATCCAATCTTTTCTTCCCACATGACCAATGTGAAGGCCCCTACCTAAGGCCAAGTTCAGACGAGCCCAGAGGCAACATTTGATGGTTGTGAGTTGCCTTCGCTTCTCTGTTCACACAAGCCGGCGAAACACAATATCTTAGTTTTAGCGGGAAGAGATCTCAACATTTGGAGTTGCCCAAGTGGTAACATGTTTAGCTTTGGGCCAAGGAGGAGATGGTTCAAAGTGCATGGCCCACATTTTGCATTGAAAGTGCACCTCTTTCGAAAGGGGGGGGGGGGGGGGGGGGGGGTCGCCCAAGAGATAGAGTTTTCGAAAAGAAGCTGTGATTTTTTTTGCCCATTCAACATGTGCCACAAGCGGCGCACACCCCTTCTCCTCTCTCTTCTGCTGGCCCGTATGATATATGAAGCCGCTTTGGAATCCAATCATGATGTGCCACACCCTAGCTTGTGATGTTAGCAAGTAGAAGAATGCTATTTTTGAGGGTGTGTTGTTCATGGTGTTCGAAGAATTGTAGAGCTGTGTCCCACGAGCAACATGGTTCATTACCTTCGGAGTCCCTTAAAGTTGAGGTCACATGTGATGGTTGTAGCATTTCTAGCGCTTCGACAACCCACTACAATCACTGCAAAATGATAGAAATTTTCCAAAATTTGTAGCACATCCCACTTGTCCAAGTAGTCAACTCATCTTTTCATCGGTTGCAACTGAGAAACTCTCCAAAAATACCTCACAAGGGCACCTTGTAAAATTAGGATGTAGCTCCCTTGTGTCTTGCAAATCTTGCACAGCAATGGGATCAACTTCCCCGCACTTACAGAGCTTGCAAGGAAAAAGCCTCTTACTGCTGGGACGCAGCTCTTATCCATCGAATCTTTTCTTCTCACACCAGACGTTCCCTAAGATATAAAGCCAAAGCAAAGCAGGAGAAACACGCGGGAATATGACTTTTTGCGTGGTGGTCACTCGGTAGGTAATGCAGTAGTCTTCGTAGAAATTTCAACGACGTAGCCAACAGTGCAAGTCGAGTTGACGATATCACATGGTTGCAAGTTCAGTTCAGGTCTTCTCTCTCTCTCTCTCTCTCTCTCTCTCTCTCTCTCTCTCTCACACACACACACACCCCCATCCACCCCTTTAATGCGGATCTGTGGATCGATCGATCCAAAATGTAAACCACAGCAATCACGGTTAACGGTGATGTCGTGGATGGTGAGCATGACAACTCTGACCTTTATTTCGTTTGCAGTGATGGCAATACTGCCCACATGCACTTCTCTCTTTCTTTGCCCCTCATCATGTTCCTTCATTTCGCCTGTGCCCTACCCCTTCGGAGCGGCGGAAGGCTGCGGCTTGCCAGGCTTCCAACTCTCCAATTGTACAACCAGCCCTCAGTGGAATCTTCATTTGGGAGACACCGTCCACACTTATTACATCATCAGCATCTTCCCCACCCCCAATTCCAGCAATCATAGCTCTGTTCTCAGCTATGGCTATGGTGGGGCGGTCCTTCTCTCACTCCCCACCCCCGACACCCCCCTTTGCCATGATACAGATCCGCTCTCGCCCCTCATCAGTGCATTCTCCAGCTCGAACATGTATGCATTCGAAGGAGCTTCCCTTAGCTTCTATCAACAGCGTTACCTACTCTTCAACTGCAGCGCCAGTTCATTGCAAGCCCCATCATCGGGGTCCTTCACCCGATCATCTCTACACTGCACAAATTATTTGAGCCGATGTAACCTGTCCAAAACAGATCGTTGCCTGGAGTACTCACCTGATAAGGAGCTATATCTACCTACCCTCATGTCGGCTTACGGTTGCAGCTCTTTCAGAAGATTTGTGATTGCAGACGACGACGAACCAGTGGAAAAATGGATTGTTGGAACACAGTTTGCATGGGGCCCTGTTGATAATGCTGAGGCATGCAGTGCTTGTCAGAACACCGGTGGCACTTGTGGATACAACACTGAAGACAATGGCTTCCTATGTTATTGTGGGGATAATGCATATAGCACGAATTGCAAAGACCAAACACCCTCAGGTACGTGGCAGGTAATCTCGTTTCCTTTCAAACGCCTGTAGTTTTGTATAACCCGATATTGAACTAATATGGCTCTTCAACGTAACACAGCCTTGTGAATGGGGATTGGGGAAAACAGAAACCTGGACAGGGTTGGAAATGGTAAATCGTAGAGTTATGGGAAATGAAAGTGATGATGTAGGGGACGAGGGCCATTAGAATTAGAAGGTTTTGGGGATGCCTTATGCAAAATATGTCGACTTTTAGTTTTGCATATTTTGCAACATGCACATCAGCATAGTTACATTCCCATTTTTGGTACCAATCGTTACCAATCATCTGTAAATTATGTCAAATCGCACATCACTCAATCAAACTCAGCCCCAGAAACAGCTCAGTTAATTGGTCTGAACAAGCTCAACAGCACATACATAGAGCAGCAAAGCCAAATGCACAGAGATGTTGCATAGATAAAATTGATGGCAGCTTTCCGATGCACAAATCTAGGATCAACCAAGGAAGCCTGCACCAGTGCATCAATGCATAGACCAGAGGCCAAAAGCACGGCTCACAAAGCAAAGCATAAAATTGCATTATCTAAATTTTCCAAATTGCAAGCTATCTGCCCGTGATTATGATGCCTCTGCATTGCAGGGAGCAGGACAGGGATCATTGTGGGAGCAACTGTTGCAGTCACTTCTGTCTTGGCATTAGCCAGCATTGCCTCCTATTTTCTTTGCCAAAGCCGTTATCGGTGGAGGATGTTTGGAAAGCACAGGCAGCTCAGGTTGGAGGGGATCAATGAAGCTCCCATTGAGTTCCCTTATGGTGCCCTGGATGCTGCAACCAACTCTTTTAAAAGAGAAGTAGGACGTGGAGCTTTTGGGAAGGTTTATAGAGGGCTGCTCCCAGATGGCAATGAGGTTGCCGTCAAAGTCCTGGATGCCTCAGCATCGCATAGTGATGAACAGTTCACGAATGAGGTCACCACAATTGGGAATATTCATCACATAAATGTAGCAAGGTTGTTTGGCTTCTGTTTTAGAAAATCCAGGAAAATCTTGGTCTATGAGTATGTAAGCAATGGCTCTCTTGACAAGTATCTTTTTCCTGATGGGAAGTCATCGCACTTATCGCTTTTGAGCTGGAAGCAGAGATTTGACATAGCTTTGGGCATAGCACGAGGGTTGAGTTACATGCACGAAGGATGCCGCAAGTTCATCATCCATTGTGATATAAAGCCACAGAACATCTTGCTGGATGCGGCATACTGCCCCAAGATCTCGGACTTTGGCCTGGCCAGACTCCTGGCAAGAGAGGAGAGCAGAATCTTAACGCAAGCTCGCGGCACGCCGGGATATGTTGCTCCAGAGTTCTGGTCTTTGGGTAGTGGCCCTTTAACAGCAAAGTTTGATGTCTATAGCTATGGGATTGTACTGCTCGAAATTGTGCGGGGCCAGAGAAGTGCTTACATGTTGGATCCATTTACACTACAAGAGCACTCAGAGGAACTAATAGGTGACTTGGGTGCAGTGTTTGTTGATAAGAGGATAGCCCACGATGTCGATGTCGAGCAAGCTCGAGTTTGTACACTTGTGGCTCTGTGGTGCATTCAAGAGGATCCAACAGAGAGACCAACAATGGGAAGAGTAGTTGAGTTCCTCCAAGGGACAATTCCAGTCCCCAGCAATCCTCCCTCCCCCTTCAGGAAATTGAAGATGCATTTTGACGGACTGAGTGGCAAGGAAGATGACTCTACTACTGTCTCTCTTGTGAAGGGTTGTCAAACACACTCTTGCCAAGGGACTAATTCATTTTAAGCAAAATGGTATCATTGTAGCTGTTCACTTTGTACTGTTTTACATTACCTTGTCCATATTGATTACATGCAAGTAACTCACCACCCATTTGCACATGCTTTGCAAACTCATACAAACATGAAATATATGGGCTGGTAGCTCATTGAGGTGAGGACCCATAACTTGACCCATCCCCACACAAAGTGAACACCCATACACCAACAAAATGTAAAAGATTTATCATGTGGGAAGTAAGAAAGGCTTGTTGTGGGACAAGGGCATGTATGTAGGTGTGCAAAAACAATAGAAACATCTGCATTTCAACAACAGAGACATCTACAGTTCATCTTTTTCAAAAGGTTTCTACGGCATCGTCTAATGCAGGAAGGAAGACATATCCGTCTCAGCGACCTCCATGCGCCGTGTAATGTTACTCAGGATTTTGATATGCTCCACGAAGATAGACTTGCCTTGGGGCATCATTTTTGGATGACATACCAATACTTTTGCTCATAGGTGCATGGAAAGCAGATGGTATGCCTATGCATTACCAAGGAGATACAAAATAAACTTGATTTCACCCACCTACTCACAACTTTGAGGAAGCAAAGAATGTAGATGACATCTTCAATGTATATCTCCTTTCTGTGTCTTTTATAGACAGCTTTCACAATCCTCCAATTAAAACTTCTGGTTGTGGAAGGTCCTAGGATTGACCTCGATGATTTTATCAATAATCCAACAATACCTTGCCTCCTCCATGCAGTACCAAATCTGTCCATCTCTTTCCAATCAGTTGTGGCCTTCCTTCCTCTCATCTATTTGCCAAAGGCAAAATGACAGCTCTTGGACATCAATCATAACTTGCATGTTAGTGCAAGTCTTTACACGACTTTGGAAAATGATCGACAATCGTGGATCAAATGAATTCGAAAAATAAACCATTTCATGTGGTAGGCATCCTCTTGTGCATTCCCACTCTACATTTGTGAATGAATTGTTGGTAGTTTGTTGATGGCACATGAAGTTTGAGGGAGCCCATAAATAACCAAATGTTTCTCGCACAATCTAGTCTTTGGCCACGTTTTGTCGATGGCTATGTTCAAAGCCTCACAAAATCCTTCCATTTCCTTGAACAGTTGAGCAAGGAAGCACATCTATCTTGCAAGAATCTCCCTACACAATGCAATTTACAATTTGATAAAATACGATATGAACTGGGCTCACAAGAACCGAGCATTGGCAAACAATGCTTCTTTTATTGCCAAAACACAAACTACAGGCTTTGCTTCCACCTCATACCTCCTATAAGCTAACAAACATAGAACAAGATCCATTACTCGCTAGAACCGGAGGGGCAAGTAGTGGGATCAGAGATGTCTACCTCATAACATTCTCCCAACTTGTAGATAGCATCCTCTTTCACCTGCTTATCTCCACACCCACTCACACAGGTGGAAAGTATCAACATAAACTATTAAATGTGTTTAGGAAGGCTGACCCCTCACCTTTAAGTGCCACGGGTTCCCAAAGCATGGGATCAATGGCTCTTGTGCAAAATCAAAGGCGCGCGCAAATCTCGGCCGTCGACGGGTAAAAACTAAACTCGGGATCCCGAGTTTAGTTTTTGTGGTGGGGTCCACAAAAATTAAACTCGGGATCCCGAGTTTAGTTTTAATGTCGAGATCCCGAGTTTAATCCCGAGATCCCAAGCTGATGACGAGGGTTCAAAACCTAGCTGGAAAAGCGAGGCGTCACGAGATTAGACTGACCTCTCGAGATTAGTTTTTCGAAATCTAAACTCGGAATCCCGAGTTTAGATTTTAATCGATCAACGATCCAGATCAATCGCCATCCCGCCTTTCAATTGGGACCATTCATCCCATTCTTTGGGACCCCGTGGCACTTAAAGGGGAGAGAAGCCGACATACTTGAGTGAATCCTATCGTGTGACTTAGGCTACGACCTAGGAGCTTCTGTCATCTTTCGTTTAATTTGTTTTTTGGCCTGCCCAAAGGGCAAAGGCTATAGAGATGCAGTCTCTTTTTGCTGACTAAAATAGAAAAAATGTTGAGTTGTATTTTCAAGCATTTTTTGAGAGGCCAAAAATACTCATTGGTTGAAATAAAATAGTGGGCACTCATTTAAATGACTAGTGTGTAAATCTAATGATGGATGTCTCCAATTTTGAAATAAAAAGTGAATGCTGACTGACCAAAGAAAAGATTTTAGGCCCAAAGTACGAACGTTTCTTTTGAAAAAGAAAAATGAGCATGTATTTTTTTTAAATTGTGAAAATTCAAGAAAACTAATTTTCTCTCTAAGTGGTGGTAAAGAGAGAGAAAGTCCATTATTGTGTGTGGGTCGTGTGTTCTGATTGGATGTGGAAATTTCATAGGTAGGGTTAAGCAAGGTATTTCTTATCACTAGATCTTTTCCCGTCCAGTCGATCGCGTCTTGTATTTCCATGGCTTCATTCCCCTCCTTCTCTTACCCCTCCTCGCCTCTCCGGATGGGGTTGTTTCTAATAGTGCTGTTTGCATGGCTTTCGGCTCTCCATGGCTTTTCCCGTTCCGAGTGGCTCTCTCTTGTGCAACTACGCTTGCAAGCTCCCAGGTGTTGGGGTTGGCAGCTCGCCATCGCTATGGGGAAGGGTTTCTTTTAATGGGTTTTTGTTATTTTGTTTTTGGCTTGCTTTGCTGATGGCTTTTGGTGTTCAGCAAGTGCAGCTTGCAGTGCTAGTGGATTTGCTCAAGGGCCTCGACCTGCTGTAGAAGGAACGGCCTATGAGCGACACCATTGGCATGCAGCGGGGCCTAGGGGCGACTCATTTATGTTGTTTTCTAAGAGTTCTCAATTTGTTGCAAGCCACAACGTTGGCAGATCTAGATGTCCCTGCTTTTGAAGCAAGTGCACTAGCTTCCTTGGCAATAAGACTGCTAAGACTGAGGGTGTGATCAGAACGGCCATTCTCTGCAGCAGCAGGCTTGGCAGCCACATCTGTTGTCTGGGAGGGAGAAGCAATCGCAGCATTTACATTTTCATCAGGGCTTGCCTCATCTGTGGCGTTTTCATCATCTTCACTAGAGGTTTCCTCTTTCTTTGCAGCTTCATGCTTGCTTTGCAACTCACAAATAACAGCAATGGCCGCATCCTTCTTCTCTTGAACGCGTGCAAGTGATGCCTCCTCTCTTCCTGCGGCTGTCAAGTCACAACTCATTAGCGCTGTTAGGTGAGTTTCTAGACTTGCTAGAAGCCACAGCTTGTAAGGGGAACTTAAGTTCATGAGCTTATCTGTACTTCTCAGCAAAAATTCCTGCATGGTGGAGATGGGGTTTGTGGTCCTCACCTCTTCGGTATGGGCTAACAACAAGCGGAGTGAATGAGTTTCTTGCTTCTAGATGGGTAATAATCATCTTCATTTGTGACATCTATTTGGTTACTACAGGGTTAGTAACATGATACTTTATGGTATGTATTTGACACAGAACACCATAGTTAATGGAACCACCATGGCTGGGGTTTTTGTGCTCGAGAGGTGGAGGAATTTTTTCTAAATCATCCAGGTATCGTATTGGCATTGGTGCATTGATTGGATTTATTGCCTTATTTAACCTCCTATTCACAGTGGTTTTTGTCCTGCTTTGGCCGTGAGTTTATCAAATTTTTGGTGCCACAATTTCAAAAGTTTTTGCAAAATTTGAGTTTGTGCAATGTTAATGCAGCAATTGGAAAGCCTTAGGCAACAATTTTGGAGGAAGCACTTGCTGAGATGGACACACCTGATGATGGAGGTGAGGTGCTACTAATGGAGTCCTTAAAAAGGCGTTCAAGGATAAACCCTTTGCCACTATCTCCATCCACTTCCAAAAATAGTGTTTGTACGGAGCAACCTTCAACATATTTTCTGAGATGGTTTGCAGAATGTCTGAAAAACAAGTTCTTATGCAGATGATCATCTATAGATGGAGCATGTGACAAGCAGAACTGTTCATAATGAAAGCTTCAGAGATGATCGAGTTGTTAATATTGCAGTGCCGTTAGGGATATCACTTCCTTTTCAACCCCTCGCTACCTCTTTTGAAGATGCGAAATACTTTGTGCACATGCCTGTAGTATAATGCACAGATTTTGCTTCTTTTCTACTAGTTGTCTACGCTTTTTGTGTACTTGGCAGCTAACTGAAAATTTCATGGCTTCAAGGATGGTAGAACTTTCATTGTGGATAGCCCTTCTAGAGCTTGAATGTCCAAACTGAACACTTCTAATGGTGAGGTTGATTGTCTGCTTATTGATGATGCTCTTATAGGTAATCATTCGCTTTGTCCTTTCTGCACAAGGCTCCCCATCCCCATTGTCAAAAGAATAAATGGTACTCTCTTCCTCTTGTTAGGTAGGTGATGTTGAGTAACCACGGGCTCTTCATTAACTGGAAGATCGTTGGTTGGTTTTTTAGTAGACACTACATGAAGCTTACCAGTTGGCTCTTCTTTGAAAGTAGCTGGCTCATTAACAGATAGACCACCAGCTGTAGAAATATGTGTCTCTCCATGAAGCTCATTAACTGGTGGTTGACCATTAGCTGGGTTTTGGGTGAAACTAGGGGGCTTTCCATGGGACATACCCATATCAGATATCTCCCTAGCTAACTCTTGCATGGAACTAGGGTGATTTCCATCCGTATTAGATAGCTCCCTGGTTGACTTTTGTGGAGGGAGATGTAACTCTCCATGAACCTCATTATTGTGAAGTGTATCGTGAGTAGCATCATGTTTTTCAGTTGTTAGAAGTGCTACCTCTCCTTGTTCATTTTTCGGTGACAACATTGTTATTGAATATTGGGTGTGGCCAGAAAGGTGGAGCCACAGGTGAAGCAAACTGCCAACCATTAGTTTTCGCATATGCATGACCCATATATGGATTCCCAGGATATGGAGGATAGGAGTAACCAGGTACTGAAAGTCCTGGTATGGATAGATGCATGGGTCCATGCATTAGCGGATTATGTATCGGATATTTTTTGTGAATGCCCCTCCATGGTGCCATAATTTGGTGTCCTCTTGTTAGCCAAAGTACTGTTTCTGAATCTCGCAGATGATTGTTACCTCCCAAATGAGCAACCCCGACCTGCATCTCCTCACAAATTGAGTGGTTTCCACCATGAGGTGCTTGCCAATTATTTGGTCAGTCAAGAATAGCACCTCCCATCATGCCAGAAGACCTCATGCGTGCTGCAACGTCTGAAAATTCTCCTATAAGCTCATCCAGTGAGCCTTGTGTAGTCAGCTTTTCAAACCCACTTGTCACCCAATATTGGCCTCCCGTCACTAGGAAGACTTGCCCGCCGCAAATTATCATGCCTTGAACCCCTACCTTGTAACTCTAAGCTCTCTCTAAAGCCCATTTGATGCGCCACATTGCCACCGAGGGTCATTACATCCTGGGCAACTTTAGCTGCAGACAGTTTAACATTTTGCCACACTCTAGATCGTTGCCTCGCATGATCATGATCTAAAAAGTTCAACGCAGAGTCGACCGGGTGGGATTGAACCCTACACCTGGACTTCACGAGAGATCTAGTGCTCTACAACTCTACCTGCATGTGTGCGTTGATGATCCAATGCATGCCACTAATTGTAGCCAAACACTTGCTGTAAGACCACTCAAAAAATTGAGTGACTAGCCCTACCAGTCACGCTTACCTATAGCATGCCCAACATGTCTATATTTATCTATTACCCCATGTATGGAGTTTTTCCATGGTTTTCATTTCTTCCTACAAGGCTCTTAGAACTTGATAGATGATGAGTTATCATAGTCATCCCAAATATTGTTCGCTTTTTTTAAAAATTACTCCCAAGTCAAAACGCTCTTTATAGATCTAGATATCGAAAGCCCACATGTTCTCTCTCTCTCTCTCTCTCTCTCTCTCTCTCTCTCTCTCTCTCATGTATGCACATAATGTCACTCTTGGTGTCTTGCCTTAGTCCTTTTGCATATACATCTTTTTTTTAAAGCAGTGTCTCCAATTGGAGGAAGTTAAGAAAGATCATCAAAACAAAACATTACAAGCCTCCATGCCCAATATGGTCCATGGAGGCATTAAATAATTTCCACAATCACCAGTTCATAGCACAATACGAGTAGAGTTCGGCTTTATAGGGAGCCACCCATATAGTGAACTGACTACAACTAAGTATCTTTGGAAGCATACGTAAAAAGTACCTACAAGGCAGATGCCACCATGGTTTTCAACTTGCCTCCCCCAACTCCCATGTCCACCTTGCAAGCATAGCATGAACATACATGATGATTCATTGACCATCAAGTCCCCAAACCATAGAGGGAGAGGGTGCCATCATGCAACAGCTACTGCCACCAAATAGATGCGTGCCCCATCCCCATCCTCCACCAACATGATCCAAACAGAGAAGAACAAGTGTGCCAATAGAACTAATATACATAGATACAAGCCAATCAAGAGCAACAACGTGAGTGCTGCGAATACCTTGAGACTCGAAGCCGAATGATGCACCACCATACAAGCCATTAATGGGGGCCAAAAGCCCTTTCCACAAGTTCCTTTTCTTTGAGCGTTGTTTGAATCGGTTAGAGATAATCACATGTACTTGGGCTTGGCCATCATAAAAATGACACTTCTAGAATCTTGGGTTGTCATGTGAGCATACATAGACAAAGGAAAGCAAATGAAATTTAAAAGTGAAGAAAATGAAGAGGGAGGGGATCGAAGATGGAAAAATGAGGTGTTTATGAAAGAGGAAGGAATAGTGGCATGCAATGGGGGGTCGATGCTTGAAATGTAGTAGACGGTGCAACACCCAAGCAACATGCCATGTAGGAGCCAAGCAGGAGGCACATGTAAAAACTTTTGTGTCGATAATTTAATCATGTTGTGATTGAGAAGTGGAAATAAAAATTAAATTTAGGCAAGCTCCTTGATACTCTATTTTTCAGAACTATGAAGTTACCTTCCATTTACTCTTAATTGGTATAAATATGTGTTATTTTGTTTGCATATTTTCTTATACATTTCGATAAAGCAATCAATAGTGCTATACTTATAATTATATTAAGTTATATTTTTTCGGATAGATCTATAAGTAATTGTTTCCACTATGCATACACATCTCTTATCGACGAACATAAGATGTCAAATGTGAAGGAGTACGAGCGGAAGTGCGACGTGAGAGAGAGTGCGAGAAGAAGAGCACGACGATATGGTGAACTCGCTCTACTATAATGTGTAGAGCATAGTGAGTTCTTATTAGGTTTTTACAAAAGAATATGTGTACATACCTAGCGGCCCGCCCACTTACCTGGGCGACCACATTGGGCTTTATACCCCAACAACCTCCCACTTAAAGTCCAATGTGGTACTTTAAGTGTGAGAGAAGCTACTATACGAGCTAATATACAAGAGATGTAGAGAAGTGATGTACTACCCTACACCTAACTGCTTGATAAGCCGACATCTCGTCTGCTACATTGAAGTAAACGATTTCTGCCAAAGTCATCATAATGGTAGAAAGTGCCAATTCATCCATTTCGCTCCATTCATCTTCGTCCATATCTTCTGGGTTTATCCCCTTGAGCTTTATAGGTTTTATCTGCTTCTTTTGTACCAACACGTGCCAAATCTGCTTCTTCCACAATGGGAAATTGGTTCCATCCAGCTTCTTGATATTGTAAAGAGCAGTGTCCTGTGATCCAGCCATAGCTACGCTTCACAGTAGTTTACTTTCCTAGGAAAAATTCGACAGAGTTTCCCCTGTAAACTGAGCTCTGAACCAATATCAACCTATCAAATGAACCAAGAAAGCTTCAGATTTTTCAAAAATTTTGGCAGAGTCTCCTTTGTAAAATGGCTCTGGTGTACTCAAAAAAAACAGCTCAAAAACACTGTCTCTCTGACACTGTAAGCTGTGGGTAAACCTGTCCTGCACCTGTACTGTCTCTCACTGTCCTGTCACTGTCCTGTAAGCATAGACTGCGACAATGCCTCAACGGCAGTAAAGCAAAGATGCAATCCCAACTGTCTAACTCACAGTCAATACATCCTAGCTGCCTATCTAAGGGTGCTCGAGGGATCGCTCCAAGACCTGTATCACCGAAAGGATCTCAACATTCGAGAATCCCCCAGCTCAATAAAACCTCACTCGACCCTCAACAAAGGCTGCAGTAAATCTGACAGTACATAGACTTCCCACAAAGTCATACATCCACAAATTTCCCATTGTATGTTGTAACCGCTGCGGCGGTTGTTTGCTGCTTGACTCACAGCCAGCAAACCCTCAACAGACATACATCATCTCTGACAATACATCCCATGTGGAAGTACCTGCAATGTCAGGATGAAATCTGGAATATCAAGCAGCAAACACAAGCTACCTGATGAACTAGTGGATGCCTACAGTCTGTGTGTAGGTGCGCCCGTGTCGTATGTGACACGCCTCCAAGAACTGTGAGCCGTCCTTTGTTGTGTAGACAGCCACAAATCAGCACTCTGGAAGTGTAGATATCCTCAACACTTGCAGTCGTAGGCCGAAACCCCAAATTTGCAGAGTCGGATCTGCACCCGCCGAGACCACGTAGTCGAAAATGGCCTGCGCAGAACTTTGTCGAAGCCGAACGGTGGCCGAGATGACCTCAGAATGAAATTTTGAGAACACCAAGCCCTTCAGTCTTACCCACAGGATTTGGGGCAGTGTCTTCGCCTGTCGAATCTCACTCCAATCTGAGCAAGTGACTCTGGCTACCTGCAAAATGCTGCCCCGAGCCTCGATCTGAGCTTTGATACCAGTTGAAGAAGTACGAGCGGAAGTGCGACGTGAGAGAGAGTGCGAGAAGAAGAGCACGACGATATGGTGAACTCGCTCTACAGTAATGTGTAGAGCATAGTGAGTTCTTATTAGGTTTTTACAAAAGAATATGTGTACATACCTGGCGGCCCGCCCACTTGCCTGGGTGACCACATTGGGCTTTATACCCCAACAAAATGTATGTTAGCTAAGATAAAATTAAGATGTATAGATGCATTTTACTATGACCATGATAAAGTGCTTAATTTTATAGTCTCTTTATGATATGTTTAGATCATCGTTTCATTTAAATGATTAAAGTGCTGGCTTTAGTAATTTACTATTGAGCTTCCCTCTTCTAGGAAGGAGCTTGAGATTATCGTCTACATTTTTCAAAATCTATTACGTCCACTCACAATGAAGGTGAATGGAGGGAACTAGTTGCAGCAGGGTGTTGGACTCGGAGCGCCACAAGGGTGGCTATGCATAGCAACATCTCCCTCTTTCTCTCTTTCTCGCCCCTTCTTGGTTTAGGTGACTGCACAAATGCATAAGTGTCACTGCATGCCTTGTTACACTGTTGTTGGCATGTTCTTAACGGTGAAAGCATGTAACCCTGACATTTTTAATTCTCTTAATCGAGAATTTACTGTTAAAAATAATTATATGTTCATATATTGTTGCAGCCCTCGATTGGATGCTCTGTTATCTTGAGTTTTTGGTGTGGCTCTGCGCAAATTGTCTTCGTATTTAGTTACATACGGAATAGTAGTATGGTCTTATGATTTTGTTTTGAAAAATATATTCTTTGTGGCTCTTTAAGTGCAGCAAGGAGATCTTGCAATGATGGTCATAGCTAAGTCTTGACTTGGTTCCAAGCATCATATAAAATAGTATGCTTGCATATTTCTCAGTCTAGTGTGCAATATGCCATGCATGACCGGACGACAGGGCGCCCTTGGGAACATGAGAAAGCAGTGTATATGTATGTCAATGTGTAAGTAAGAGATTAGTGGCATATGTTTGGTGAGAGGAACTCTCGATGCCATGTCTCACATGGGCACATTCTTCTCACTTCACATATCACAATTTTGGCCCTGGGTATATAAGTTGCAAAGGCTTCTTGCGATTTGGATGCTTTGTTCTTGGCATGTTTGCAGGTAATTTTCCTTCCTGAGGACACTAGTTTATCATAGGATAGGGACCTTCAACACTGATTGCAATGCATTTCTACTCTACCAGCAACATGGTAAATCTAAGAAATGCAAGAGAGGTGTCTGCGCTTTCGTTCTTTCTGTGTAGTCGTCAGTGTCCTGCTGTCAGGCCAAGTCCACAAGCATGCATATATTTATGTTGTTGGCATTATGGCATTCGAACAGGATCTATAGAACGGTCTTCCTCTTGTATAATTTGAAGACTAGGTATGTTCTCTACAACTTTGAGAACATTTTTGCTTTTCTATTAAAAGCTGCGTATAATTTCCATTCAATATAGTTTAAGGTTTGCAAAGTATTGACAGCTACAATCGTTTTGCTTTAGAATTTCTCACATTGAGATTGAATGCAGTTGAAAAAGTGATTACAAAGAAGCTACGTGATGCTTTACCCGAAGTAACTAGTTTACAACCTGTTCAAATGTCTGCAATACCTTGTGGAGGGATCATATTTTAAGAGAGTCCTTGTAATTGAATGACTTTGGCTCAACTTGCTGTCCACTTAAAGTGTGGTTTTCATAATCACCAAGCGCCATTTGTATGAGGTATTAGTTCTAAATTTCTTTCAGCTCTTATGTTTGATGTCTTTGTCCATGTGCACTTAGATAGTGTAAGGCTGATTGGTGACAAGAAGTTGCTCAAAAGAATTCAATTTTTAACGTTTTTGTTTAGTAGATAAAGGTATTTATAACCAAAGGTGTTTCAAGTTTGATAGAGCAAAGTAACGTATTCGATTGCTATTTACTTTGTGCTTCAAGTTTGACAAAAGCATAGGTGCAAAAATTTGCAGGAGAGTTAGTGGGTGTTTGCAAAGCCTCTTAATAATTCAAGGTTTCCTTTTGGAAAGATCAAAGAGTAACTCAGAGTGGAGCGTTTGAAGTTATCAGCTTTGTCTTTCGATAGAGATACAAGAACATAGGCATGAGGGGCAACATTTGCCTGGAGATGGCACTCTTTCCTTAGCAATTTTTGGAAAGGCAATGTAATGGTGCCACTTAATTCTTAGAAGAAGCCAAACTTGCTACCAGTATTTGAGTAGGCTTCGATTTCTAAGTTAGAAAACCTTTGGCTCACGTTCCTTTATTGAGGTGACTCTTGTGCTCTTTAGTTGCTCCTTCATCTTCATGTATATTCTTGCAATCGTGTTTTCAACAAAAGCTCCATTTGAAGCAATATCAAGGCTTCATATATGTTATCACAAAATTGATTACATGTTGCTCTTAAGCACACAAAGCTTTTGGCAAAGGAAAGTAAACATTTCCTAAATGGTTACAAAGAGAGATAGGCTTGAACTCAAGGCCTTGAGTATTATATGTTTGGTTTTGGTTCCACCCTAAGGGTTTAGGAGTATGTGTGTGCGCTTGTGTTGGACAGCGCTTTATCGAACACGCCTAAGCAAATGATTCTTTATTTATGCCTTGCAATCGCTATGATGATGTACAACAAATTATGCACACTCTACACTTGTTTGGATTGGCAGCATGTCTCCGGGTTTATTTTCGTAAATCCAAGCTATTACCTTTGAATGAGTGATTGACATAAGATATTATGGTCAGGGGAGATTGTTCTTCTGCACACTATAATTCACCATTTGGCTTATTCATTTTCTTGGGATGTAATAATGGGATTGTGTAATGGTTGAACGGTAGCTTTATTTGCCCCTAATTATGCATTTTACTTAAAGTCATTCCATTTTATGGCAGGCCTTGTGATTTTATCACTTGTTTGTTTTGGAGGTTACCTCTCAGGACAAACGAAATTTGGCATTAACGGATGTGTGGAGGATAAAATTTGCAAACGATAAATTTTAAAGATAGAAGAAGATGCATTTTGTGCATCAGGATGCTTGTGCCCATTAAAAAAAAAATAAAAAAAATCATACATACGTATGGTGTAGAATTTGCACCGTTCTCCACATTTATAATAATACCATAGGAAATGTGCCTTTCTCGTGTCATTTTGTCCTCTCCAATGTTGAAGGGACACTTATGCTTCTCCTCCAATGTTAGAGAATAACTTTTTTATTTCAAAAATCATGAAATTGCACAAAGAAGAACTCATTACCGTTGATTTATGTCTGCTTGTGATACTCTAAATTGCCATGCCCTGGTGTACTCTTGAAGTGTCCCTTCGTTGGACATCTGAAAAGTTATTCAATCCTTGTCCCATTCATCTACAATCTTTTCAATAAAT
Organism: Adiantum capillus-veneris; assembly: GCF_014529385.1. Taxonomy (NCBI): domain Eukaryota; kingdom Viridiplantae; phylum Streptophyta; class Polypodiopsida; order Polypodiales; family Pteridaceae; genus Adiantum; species Adiantum capillus-veneris. The sequence goes on from NC_140956.1 coordinate 12,544,896, forward strand.
CTGATGTGGATCGATTGCTAAATGTTCCTTTCATTGTTCCACCACCAAGCCACTAGTATGTGCATTGATGATAAATTACATCAAAGCTCAAACTTGGATGTATCAAATGTGGGTGCCTTACCAAATGGAACCTTCTTCCAACCTGATATATCATACGTAGAGAATCCTAGACAACCTTTCTTAAGCATCTTTTGCTGCTACTTTTGCAATTCTCTCCTCTGTTTGGGTAAAGCTGCAGAGAATCCTAGACCACAGTTCCTAAGTGTGATATTCCTCTCTTGTTTCTTGCATGAGATCTTCCCAAGGAAGATGTAGATCCTTTGGGATGGAGTCCATATGTGTCAACAATTTTCAAAAAATTGTTTATAGACGAAATCAACAGTGATTCCGCTTCAGTAGCGATGGAGGGAAGGCGGAGCCGCACGCGAAATCAGGGGTAAACATGCAATGGACGAGGGCACGTCTGCAGGCCGTCTGCAGGCAGCCACAACAAAGGGAAAGTCGAGCAGGTAGGCGAGGGGCACGAACGTTGGCAGCTCTTGCTAGCAACTGAGTTTTTTTAAATGTTAAATCGTGCATGGCAAAACACGAACTATTCATGTGCTAGTTGGCTAGAGTAGTCTCTACTACAAGTCATACTCACTGGCGGTGGAGGTTCGAGGCCAACTCGTGAATAGCACTTTTACTTCAACAAATCAAGGCTAATGTAGGGAAATCAAGGATAATGTAGGGAATCTGTGTACATTTTGAGGCAGTTTAATATCAAACTTATCATTATATAGAGTTACCCCACTTTGAGAATATCCAGCTGTATTTTGAGAATTTTAGCAAAATTTAAGGGCATTTTGGAAATTTTGGCAAATATGGAGTCAACATATCCTTTGTTGCTACTTTTGCAATTCTCTCCTCTCTTTGGGTAAAGCTGATTGTGTCATTGCAGCTCTTGAAAGTGAACCATGTGGATTTCTTATGATTTTCACAAGTGAGATATCAATGGAATACCTTGTTTTCCCTCTTAAGAAGGTAAATTCATCCTGATTGAACTCAATTTCAAGCTCCTCTTTAGCACCTTAGTCTTGATACTCAAATCCAGAGTTGTCAACATTATAATTGGGGTAATCTCTCATATCCAAAACCCCAGGTGCTATTAGCTGTTTAGTGAACTCGTTCTCTTTAGTGGTCACCTAAAAGAGCCATGTTCATCTTCCTACTACTTGTATTCCCTTGGTGAGTGCTCTCCGCCTATTGTGTCTTGCTTAGGACCAAAAGAAAGGAAAGTTAAGCTAAGAATCTCATCACGAACGTCAGGGTCTTGCGTAATGCCGCGTAGCTTTAAGATGTAAGAATAGCCTTCAAGACGAAAGTATAAGTGACTGAATTGGGCGCTTTGCATCCACTCAAAACACCCTGCAGCTTTTTGGCCCTGCTCTTGTTGCACGTATCCCGCAATCAATGCATTCTATAAGTGACAATGTTCCGGATAGGAAGCTCCTGTTTTGTGCTTTCTGAAGTGCACCACATTTGGCATACATATCGACCAAGGTAATGCCAAGCACAACATCTTTTCAACGACCTTTGACTAACAATATAATTGTGAATTTTTGTGCCCATATCAGCATCTTGCATAGAGCCACAAGCCTTCAAGATGCATGCATAGGTGATTGCATCTAGAGGGAGGCCCTCGCTTCGCATCTGTTGAAAACTCTATGGCCCTGCCCTGTGGGGAAAATCCTACAATCACTGCATTCCAAGAGTCCACACTCCAAGCAGGAAGCTCCACAAGCATTGTTTGTGCTCTCTGAAGTGCACAACATTTAGCAAACATGTCAACCAAGGCATTGCCAAGCACGACATCTTTTTTCAACAGCCTCTGACTAACAATATCAGCATGAATTTTTATGTCTATATCTGTTATGGAATTGCTATTTTGATATTTTATGCAGGTGACAGGTGGAAAAGGCTAAGGGTTATGCAAAAAGGATATCATTTTTATGGACATTTCATTATTTAAATGCTCTTTATGAGCTAAGGCGATTTAAGTCCGGCCGGCCAATGTGTATTCATTTTTTAGCATTGAAGAATCTATACATAAATACGTGCAAGAGGTTCTCGTCGTGCCAACATAGCATTCCGCGCTAGGAGGTGCGCCTACCGGCTTCCTTTCTCTCTCTACCGCTCTCTGTCTCTCTCTGTTCAAGTACGGCGTTGCATACGTGCTATGGGTTGTGCCAGGTATGCCAATTTATGCTTTTCATGGATTGCAACATGAGTATTTTGCAGGACACACTGCGCCTCCGTTTGCAGCAACGGTATCAGAGCTTGGGCTACATTCTCCAATTTTATTTTATTTTTTGATAATCGCGATTATGGACATCAATACGAACAAAGATAAGCAATGTTGTCTAATTTTACGAATTTTTCTTTTACTATGTGATAGTTTCGATACAGATTTCTAATTACTATTTTTGACAAGTATTGTTTGCAGATTTTTATCTCGCAACTGAGGACAGTTGCTTTCCAACGGAGAGGTATGTTATGGAATTGCTATTTTGATATTTTATGCAGGTGACAGGTGGAAAAGGCTAAGGGTTATGCAAAAAGGATATCATTTTAATGGACATTTCATAATTTAAATGGTCTTTATGAACTAAGGCCATTTAAGTCAGGCCGGTCAATGTGTATTCATTTTTTAGCATTGAAGAATCTATAAATAAATACATGCAAGAGGGAAATGCTCACTTTTGCACGGGGGGAGATTGCACCTTGTGCTTGTGTCTTTCTCCTTCCCTCTCCTCTCTTCTCTCTTATCGTGCCGGCGTAGCACTCCGCGCTAGGAGGTGCGTCTGCCGGCTTCCTTTCTCTCTCTACCTCTCTCTATCTCTCTCTGTTCAAGTACGGTGTTGCATACGCGCTATGGGTTGTACCAGGTATGACGATTTGTGCTTTTCATGGATTGCAGCGTGTTATTTGCGAGTATTTTGCAGGACACACCAAGCCTCTGTTTGCAGCAATATCAGTATCTTGCATAGAGCCACATGCCTTCAAGATGCACACATATGTGATTGCATCTGGAGAGAAGCCCTCACTTTGCATCCGTTGAAAATAGCTGAGAGATTTTTGGCCCTGCTCTTGTTTCACGTGTCCCGCCATCAATCCACTCCTAGAGACAGTATTTGGAACAGGAAGCTTCTCAAGCACTTTTTGTGCTTTTTGAAGCACACCACATTTGGCATACATACCCAAGGCATTGCCAAGCGTGACAATTTTTTGCAACATCCCTTGACTAACAATATCAAAGTGAATTTTCAAGCCCAGATTAGCATCTTGCGTAGAGCCACATGCCTTCAAGATGCACACGTAGGTGATTGCATCTGGACCGAGGCCACCACTTTGCATTCACTAAAAACAACCTAGATCTTTCTGTCCCTACTCCTATTGTGTGTATCCTGCAATTAGTGCACGCCGTTCCAAACAGTAAGCTCCTCGAGCACTTTTTGTCATTTTTGAATTGCACCACATTTGGCATACATATCGACCAAGGATGTGCCAAGCACGGCATCTCTTTTCAAGAACATCTTGCGTAGAGCCACATGCCTTCCAGATGCACACGTAGGTGATAGCATCTGTCAAGAGGATGTGGCAACCACTAACCTTAGTTATTGGTTTCTTTCCCTTGATTTTTCTTTGATTTTTGGGACCCTCATTTTGAAGTCACAAATGGTCGTACATTGTGTGGCCAATGTGAAACAACAGACGGTCGAGAGTTTCACACACAGTCGGGAAGGGCAGGTCCCTAGGAGATGGTCGGGACAGTTGGCAGTGAAATCCAAGCGATAAAAGGGTGTCTTGGCTCAGTTCAAAGTCATTTAGGTCGCTTGTTACACTTTATAAGTTGGTGGGTTCTAGGAAATTAACTCAAAAGAGGCAAAGGGACACAAGGCAGCTCTAGGTGATTTTGCCTAACCCATTAGCAAACGGGGCACCCAAAAATGAGAGAGAGGGTGAATTTTATTCATTTGAATGCTACTCTGTGTGTGTGTGAGTACTGGGTGCAAATGATCACAGATTCAATGAAAAGCTTGCCTTCTCCCTTGTGCTATGTAGCCCGATGATTCCCCTCTCACGTACCTCTCGAGGGATTTTCATCGATGCATACAATTGTGTGGGTTCATGCACAATTTCCAAGGCAATAGCCATGCTCTTGCACAGGTACCGGATAAGCTAATTTCTAATCCCCTGTAGGTACATGTGAATTTTGAGAGATTTCATGTGAGAAATCTCGTTGATTCGTAGGGCAAGTAGCCCTACAGGTGCAAGAGCTTGCGGGCTTGCTACGGATGCTAGTGGCATGCAAAATAGAGCCCTCAAAACAGAGAATTACAACCTGTTGTGTATGTTTATAGGTTTAGGGTTTTGACCCTTATTGATCCCTAATACCCTCGGGAGCTTCAGAGAAGCGAGGTGATCGCTATACAGGTGTTCTAGTGCATTTTTGGGACTGAAAACAGAGACTTCAACGTGCTACAGATTCTCACCAGGTTTGGGAAAGTGCTTGTATGCACCGAGAAAGTCACCTTTTGCATGGCGATTTTGTCGATGAAGTCTCCTATTGCGGCTATGCTACAGAAATTGGGCTAGAGTAGGCCAATTTCAGCCCGAAAAAGGCGGGACAGCTCGTATGAACTTGCAAGTTTTCATAAGAATAAAGAAATACCAAAAGGGCCGCCAATCTTTGGGGGCTATAGGGTGTTGGTGTTTGCTTGGAAGCACTCCAACTCCCAAGAAGTGGTGACCATAGGCTGGTTGCACTCTTGATGATGAATTCTATCTCTCTAAGCCAAGGTGGTTTGAGCCCCACCCTGGTCAGTTGATGTGTCCACAATGGGCGCCCGCCAATGGAGCAGTCCAAGAGTGCCCGGGCACCCGAACCAAGTATGGTCCAACTCGAAGGTGGTGTCCTCTGTAGCACGTCCACCAAGGTGGCCATGCAAGCTGAGCCCTGTGTAACCCTCTAGCCCTGCTACAAATGCCCGTCACTATTCCACTCACCGTCTCGGTGAGTGTGGTCCAACGAGTGGTATGGCACACCAAGAACCACTGTGAAGTAGAATTGCACTACTAGAAAGTAAACCAACTGCAAAAAACATGAATCAAACTAGAACTAGTGAAAATTTGAAGCAACTACATGGAATTATTGAAAACTTGAAGCAATTGCAAGGTAGTATGTACAGCCAGCCTCGCAATGACGGGGAGGCTGAAGGATGCTGCGGTGGGTGATCGGAGGACTGTGAAGAAGAGGTGCCTAGGGGTGGGGATTGACGGCGGTGAATGGAGAATGGCAGCAAGGGTTATGGTGGTAGAAAATGGAGAGGTTGCTGTGGAAACTGTATAGGGTAGTCGAGTGGTGGAGGTGGATAGTAGGATGGTGTCGAGGTTGGTGCGGTTGAGCCGTGTGGAGGGTAAGTGGGAGGAAACAACTCTACCAAGCATGCATCCACCACTCCCTACCATAACTTTGTCAATTTTGGATGAATATTGGTAGCTACAAGTGCCCCACAATTTTTTAAAGAGGGAGGAAGAGTTTGCCACAAAAGAAAGGACACCCAAGGAAACTCTGTCAAGCATGCGTCCACTAATCCGTACCACAAGTTTGTCAATTTTGGATGAATGTTTGTGGCTACAAGTGCCCCACAATTTTTAAGAGAAAGGTTGAGTTTGCCACGAAAGAAAGGAAACCCAAGATTAAGAGAATGAAAAGTAAACCATACCACCTAAGATTGAGAAAACAAGGATAGGGATGACTAAGCAAGAGATGAGATAGGAGCAAAAATCTAGAGAGAGGAAGAAAGGACCATAAGTCCCCTCCACGATAGAGATGTTTGATAAAGAGAGATAGAGAAAGAGAACCATTGTGATAGATAGAGATGGAGAGATAGAGAAAGAATCCACCATGATATAGATGCTGAGAGAGAGAGAGAGAGAGAGAGAGAGAGATGCACATGTCTTTGGAGTTTGCACACAAAAAGAAGCTAGAGAGAGAGAGAATTAGAGAGAGAGAGAGAGAGAGAGAGTGTGTGTGTGTGTGTGTGTGTGTGTGTGTGTGTGTGTGTGTGTGTGTGTTTTTGTGGGTGCATCAAAACATGCACATTTGCAAGTGATGGTGAAGCCTACGAATTGACTCCCAAGTATTGATTGGAGATCAATGTAAAATTTGAAAGAAATAGGACTGCAACCCATATATATATATATATATATATATATATATAGAGAGAGAGAGAGAGAGAGAGAGAGAGAGAGAGACTTTGTGAAGAGTTATCTCAGTGAGAGAGAGGATGGAGCTACACAAAAGGGCCAAAAAGTTTCATAAATGGCTAGACATTCCTTCATATGATCTTCTTAAACCTTCCTTTTTGGTACAGTGTTGCAAAGAGTGCTCATGGCCAATTATTTAGTTGTTGCCAACAATACTTGGAAACCTCTAACTCTTATCTTAACCTTGGCATTTATTCATCAGACAATGGTTTAGTAAATAAGCTTGCCATCATTCTAACAAGTCATTTAGCACTAGATAATGGTTTTGCAGACGGGGTAGAGAATCCTTGCAACAGCTTCATCTCTTCCCACTAGGTTTGAGTGCAATTGTTATCATGTCTGCAAAGCTTTCCTACTTGAACAGCTCCTCTATTGTTGATGACTTTCAAGGGTTAGTTCCTAGCCCACCTATCATCACCTCATCCAAGATGGTATGCACCGCTTGCACACTATCATTTTCTTGCATAATGGATTCCTGGTTTAAAAAAATCTTCTCCTTCTCTCTTTTTTCTTGGGTTCTTCTTTTTGAAGGAAGGGTGAAAGAGAGAGAGAGAGAGAGAGAGAGAGAGAGAGAGAGAGGGCCAGTTGGGAAGGGGCGGGTGAGGGAAGTTGGAACATGGGGGCAGAGAGTTGGAAAGGGTCGGGTGAGGTGAGTTGGAACATGGGGGCGAGGAGCTGGAAAGCGGTTGGGGGCGAGTGGATGGGTTGGATGCAAGTGTGATGGCCTGTAGCAACGAGGGTGAGGCCATGGAAGAAGAGAGGGTGAGCCGTTGGGCAGCAGAACATGAAAGGGCGGGGAAGAGGAGAGGGGAAAGCTCAACAATCTAGAGGGCGAGGGGGTGCAAGCCGGAGCTAGAGAGCAAGGACTAGGCCAAGCAGGGTGCATTAGAGGCGGGAGAGAGGGAGGTGATGAGGCAAAAGGCTGGCAAGGCGATAGGGGGCGAGCAGCAGCGGCATCACGGTGAGGCGAGGGAGGTGGCAGCGAGCAGCGAGGAGGGAGACCGAGGGGGCAAGGGCATCTACGACTGCTGGAGTAACACGCTAGAGACAGGGGGGAGACCGAGGAAGGGCGAGGGCGGCCAGGACTAGTTGAGGAAATAGAGGGGGCTTGTTAGGTGGGCGAGTCGAGAGGGGGTGAGTGGGGCCAGATGAGAGTAAGGTGGAAAGAGGTGAGCAGGTAAGGGTGTTGGGAGGAGGGCAATCACACATGGCAAGGAGAGAGAGAGAGAGATAGAGAAAACCTAGTGAGCAAGGGAGAGGCGAGAGGGAGGCGGGTGACAAGGCGGGCGAGCAAGACAGTGGCTAGCATTGAGCAAGGGTGGCCAGCGGGGTGGACTACCACAAGGCACACAACAATGGATGACGCGGGGGCGGCCATATCCGAGCAAGGGGGAGATGGAGGCGATAAGGCAGCAAACGAGCTTAAGCGCGAGCTGCAATTGGCAAGGCAGCAAGAGAGAGGCGAGAGGGGGGCGGGTGACAAGGCGGGAGAGCAAGACAGTGGCTAGCATTGAGCAAGGGTGGCCAGCGGGGTGGACTACCACAAGGCGCACAACAAGGGATGATGCGGGGGCAGCCATGTCCGAGCAAGGGGGAGATGGAGGCGATAAGGCGGCAAACGAGCTTAAGCGCAAGCTGCAAGTGGCAAGGCAGCAAGCGGGCTATTTACTATGGTCAAGCGAGTCGAGAGAGTAGAGGGTGGGGTAGGGGTAGGGCCAGTGGCTTGAGAGATATTAGCGGGGGGGAGGGAATATGCAACAAAGAAAGGGCGGTTTGGCGGGTTGGCCGGCTAGGTGACTATCAGGAGTAGAGAGGCAAGCAGTGGGGTGAGTGAAAACCTGTAGCAAGGCAAGGGCGGCGGGGGTAGGCGAGTAGGTGGCCACGATCGGTGCAACGAGCAAGTGAGGTCCGCACGGAGAGTTAGCTAGCATGACATGGGGGTGAGTTACGAGGTAAGGGGAAGGTGGGTGAGAGCAAGGGAGAGTGAGCACCAAGGGGCAACAGGGGTTTGCAGGGCGAGGGCGAGGCGAGAGAGTGAACTGGTAGGGTAGGAACAAGTGAGTTAAGGGCTAGCGCAAGAGAATAGGGGTGGGCAAGAGAGGAGGGGCGGATAGGGAACACGGGAGAGTGTAAGGGTGAGAGAAATAAGGGCATACGAGGATGAGGACGAGGGCGAGGAGGTTAGGGAGGGCAAGTTGGAGAGGTTGAAAAATAGGGGTGAGGGCAAAAGAAGAGGAAACAATAAATGAAAGGCAGAGAGAATAGAGGAAGGCAAGGCGAGGGCAAGCTAGCGTTAGGGGTCAGTGCGAGAGATGGCTGAAAAGGGAATTGGGAGCTAGAGAGTAGAGCAACACTGCAGGGCAAAATAGCAAAAGAGGGTGGAAGGTGCAGAGAGGGCGTGATATGAAGAGAGAGAAAGAGAGAGAGAGAGAGAGAGTAGGGGTTGAACGAGAAAACCAACACATGAGAGAGAGAGAGAGAGAGAGAGAGAGTCCGCTCACAAGAGGTGCTTTGAGGATAAAGAGAGATGACGAAGAGAGGGAGATAGATATATCATCCACAATGGGGCAACTGAGAGAGAGAGAGAGAGAGAGAGAGAGAGAGAGAGAGAGAGAGAGAGAGAGAGAGTATAGCCATAACAACATGGTAATAAACACATAGAGAAAATAAAGGTAGAAAATGGAGTGCAACCATAACCACATGATAATGATAACGATCAGGAATCAAGCTACATTTAAAAGAGGTAAGGGGGAAGAGAAACAGGTTTTAGAGATTTCCTAAATCAAAGGTGGAATCTGGCTAACAATCATCAGAGCAGAAGATACTGATCATCAGAGAAAAAGATAACAACCCTCAAAGCAAGAGAAAAAAATCATCAAAGCAATAGAGAACAAACGACAGAGGGAAAAGATTGTCTGGCTAAGAGATATGGGAGGAGAGAAGCAAGAGAATGCATTGCCAAGAGAAAGTTAGTACTAGAGAGCTAAACTAAAACTGAATTATGACGCTAGGAAAGCTAGTGTCGCTTTGAGGCTCAAAAGGCTGGTGAAACTAAAAGCGGATGCAAACTAGAGAAAACAAGATGGTGCAATGGAAAGCTACTGCAACTTGTGATGCCTAAGTGTGACTGCTACTACATACTTGGGGTTGAGCTTGTATGTTCGGCCGTGCACAGGCTTGGCATTCTCTTGACCACATATGTGTTGCTACTAGAAATATCCAATGCCTCGGCCACTAAAGAAGTGTTGTCTAGTAGCTCATGAATGCTCTAATGGGAGTCACCATAGGTTGGTTGCACTTTGGCTGATGAATGCTGCCTCTCTGTCCAAGGTGGACCGAGCCCCACTTTGGCCGGCCAATGTGTCCACAATGGGCGTTCGCCGATGGGGCGGTCCAAGAGTGCCTAGGCGCCCATGCCAAGTAATGTCCAACTCAAAGGTGGTGTCCTCTAGAGCACGTCCACCAAGGTGGCCATGCAAGTTGAGCCCTATATAGCCATGTAGCCTTGCTACAAAAGCTAAAGTCTACCGCCCTACAAGCTGATTTTATGGTTCTGTCGTCGGGACCGAATCACGTTTTCCTTAAAGAGTGAGCCTTGGTTGGTTTGCGATAAAGACACATAGCATAGGAACATGAAATCACATTATGGCTGACAAGACGAATGACACCAGGGAAGAAGGTTCTTCTTCAAAGGACAAACAGGACGATCCTCCTCTAGTGTTTCAACGTGGCAAAAGTTCACGGCCACCCCTGTCTGTACGTTTTGTTGATTTGAATGCTCCACAAGGTCAAGGTTTATGCCAGGTAGCTAGAAGAAGATGCATTCGGGACACAATCGGTTGCTACCATGAATGTGTTTTCTCGATTGGTGCAGAACCCTAGGTATATGGAATTTTTGCAAGCACCACCAATGTCACAAGAGACAAGGCAACAGTCTCGTGCAATAGAGCTTGTTGAGGCTCAAGCTTGGGTCCCTTGTGCGTCCCAGCAGGGTAGGGAGCACTCACATGTTGCGGAGTCAGTTTGGGCGCCAAGACAAATTCCTTTTGTCCATGAATGGGTGGTTAGGATCCCTATTTTATAGGCTTTATGAGTTTTGCCAGCCACCTTTTAGAGTCCAAATGTTGCATTAAATGGACAGGGAACTAGTTTCCAGGGTATGCAACAGCTTTCTCCACTACCCACGATAGAGTCCTGGGTATTTTGGGGGTGGATCAGTGTTTCAAAGCAAGGCTGGTTATGCGCCTTGAAACCAGCAATATATGCCAGGAACAGTCTTTGGAGGTATGCAAGGCATGATGCCAAACCCCATGTATGGTAGCATTGGCATGCAGAAAGGGTTTCAGTGCCATTAGGGCCAGTTTGGGGTACCAAATGCCAATTTTGGCATGGTTGGTTTTTCAACCAGAACACACATATAGCCCCAGTGAGGCAGAATGTCAATGGCCAAGAGGCGCCGATGATCCCTCTCACAGTGCCCATGTTGCAGAAACCTCCCTGTGATAATTTGGGATCACGAGAAAAGTCAAAAGCATACAAAGAAGGTGGTGCAGTTGTGAAGTTTGAAGCTTCCAGTGGCTTTGAGGATTTGACAAAGGCTCTTACTTTCCTCCAGCTTTTTTCTCTTCTCTCTCTCTCTCTCTCTCTCTCTCAGCAGCGGCTAACACAGGCTACACCGAATATGCATCAAGCGGGAGATATGCTATGGTTATGCATAATATTTCCAACACACGTTGTATAAGTCTTGGGCTCACTTGGAGTTCCAAAGTTATATATGCTAGTTAGAGGGCTCAAACCTAGAAGGGATTGTGGTGAAAGCCTTTAAAAGGAAGCCTTTATGCAAGGAGGCTTCATTCTTGAGTATCGAGGATCCACTTTTGAGAGCTCTCTCTCTCTCTCTCTCTCTCTCTCTCTCTCTCTCTCTCTCTCTCTCTCTCTTGAGTGTTTACTCTATGGCCTAACCTTGAGCTTAATGTTTATGCTTAAGAGGCTAGTGCTAACCATTGTAATTAGAGTAATCTCTTCTTGAATAATCTAATTCCTATTTTCTCATTAGTCTTATCTTCTCTACATTTCATTATGTCATGGAGTAGTATTACACTCTCATTATTTTAGATTTGAGAGAGGTTTGTACTTTCTTGCTATTAACCACTCCTATTCTTCTACAAGTGTTTGATTTGTGATATTTAGCATCACTAATTAGGTTGATTAAGTTGGGTCTTAATCTTGTAATTAGTGTGTGTGCCCTATTGTTTGCTTGTGTGTAGATAGGTTAGCACCATTCACCTCGTGTGTGTAGCTATTGATGAAGTGTCGTGATTGACATGTGGTAATTAGTGTGTGCTTATCATTAGTGTGCTTGGGGTTTCTAGTCTATGATAAGTTGAACTTCGGTGGACTTGATGTGTGTAGGAGTTGATAGATTAGTGATTAGAGAATGATTAGAGTTAGTCTTGACATGGCTAATCTCTACTTGCATTGGAGAGGTGATCTCTTGAATCCTCTATTTCTATTCATCTGATGCTCGTGCTTCCATGTCTTAGCCAGGTTTTCGATCCATGGATTTGATAATTTTGTGTGGGGTGCGATTAGGTCGTGCTACAACGCCTCCCAACATTTGGCACCGTTGTCAGGGATCGATAACCTAAGCTAGTGAGTATAGGATGTGTAGAATAGAGTAATTTTCTCACTAATTTCATTGGTTTTTTAGTGTGTGTAACTCAATTTTGGTTTGATTTGATCATGTTGTGCAAGTAATTGATGCTAATGTTGAGTTATGAATACCCCCAATTTCATTAATTTCATACTAACCCTTGCTAATTTTGCTTCATTTCCATGCTAATTGTACTAATTTCATGCTAATTTCTACTAATTTTGACTAACTTTGCTAACCTAACCGCTAACAATTGAAGTGTAAGGTATGATTAATCCCCTTGCAAGAGGTGGAATCATCACTCTAATCAAGTTAATTGTGTTAACTGATGCCTAATTTGATGATTTGAGTGTTTGATTTTTGACCTACAAATAGTCAATTTTGGAGCCGATTTGATGGTGCACACACTTGTGTGTGCAATGATGTGTCTTCGTGTGAAGCAAAGAAATAGCTTGGAGTGTAATTACAATGTAAGTGCACTCATTTTCTCATGTCAATTCTTGATTGATTAATGTGGTTCAATGTGCTAAAATTAGGTGTGTAACTTAATTGACCTACACTTTGCACCTAATTTGATTCACTTGGAATGAAGTTGATGATCAAATCTTGACTAATGAACCTTGGGTGTGCAAGATAATGTTTAATTTTCATCAAGAATTCATGTATGTGCATAAAAATCATTGTGTGTGTGCATGTACCAAAGAGGAAAAAAAACTGTCAAAAATTTCAAGTGTGTGCGCACCTCATCTTGATTGTGTGCATACATAAAAATTGATGGAATTGATGATTTATGAGTATGCGACCATGTAATTGATGTGTATGCTAAGCTAATTCAATCATTGGATAAGCTTAATTGCCAAAATTTTGGGGAAAAATTGAGTGTGTGTGCCCATCCAAGACCACTTGATTTTCAATGATTGATGGTCAATCGGGACACCAAAATGATTTTGATTGTAAAACATTCATAAAAAGTGTATGCAATCGTTAGGTGTAAGCCTAAATGCATTGCCAATTGAGCCAAATTTGATCATTTGTGTTTAACTTTTGAGAGTGTGCATTGCTTGATTGGGTAAAAATAATGCTAAATTTTTAGAAATTAAGCATGCATGCATTCGCTTATGCTTGATTGAGTTTGCAATTTGTGCATTCCAATGTGGAATTGATGTAATTTTTGCATAAAATTTTGGCCTAAATTTGGGTGTGTGTGCCTACTCAATGGCATTGGATATCCAAATTAAGGATAAATAATTGGGAGCAATTACCAATTATGATGATTGAAAGGCCTAAAATATTGGTGTGTATGATCAAATGACTTGGTATGACTCAATTGTATACAATCGAGGATGATTTTATTACCATTGATGTGAATGCCAATTGGATATGGTAAAAATTTGAATGATTTGTGCAATTTCTAGTGTCATAATCAAAAGGATATAGCAATGCAAGCTTAATTGACAAGCCTAATTAGGTTTGACGCTTTTATGTGATGAAAATGAGCAAATTTTGTTGCAATGATTATGAAAGGGTAAATTTTGATGGAAAAAAACCGGTCTTCTATGCAGGAATTCCAAGCCATTTCAATGTGTGTGTTCCGTTCATCAAATCTTCAAGGATTGTGCATTGATTTTTTTTAAAGAATGACCTTATATGTATGTGCACAAACCATTGGTTTTGGGAAATTGACTACAATTGGTGTCCCATTGAGCGTAAATCAAATCAATTTTGAAGTGAAATTTTTTGGATTGAGTACGTAGACGGTGGCGATCATAAAGAGAAAATATAAACTTAAGGTAAAGCAAATGAGGGAGAATTCTTAATTATAATTGGTTGAAAGTATTATGCTTGAATGAGTTTTATATTCCATTGCTTTAGATTGTTTAAGCATACCTAGACACTTGCGACACTTCATTTTTTTTGTCCCTTCCATCCCTGCCTTGCCATGGGAACAAGGCCCCAAAGCCCATACTCAAACACACACACAAAAGGCCACTCCCTTGGCGTTTTCGAAACAACACACACACTAAAAACTGCTCTGACTGTCATGGCGCCATCATGGCCCCCTTGAAGACCTTGTACAGCTCCGCAAGCTCGGGTCTCCATTTTGCTGCCTTAAAAGCGTGTACACACACACTCGCTATGCCTTGTACACTTGCATTCCCCACCAAGCTTGTCTGGTAGCTCTAAACACACACACACACACGTTCTCTTTCCAACGACAGACTTTGACTCGCAGTGCATGTCGAAACTTTTGCCTTCATGGCGCAATACAACCACCGATTCACAGTTGTTGTGGTAGATTCCAGCTCTCACACACACTTCATTTGCGCCATCTGTTGAGCACTCAATGCTCCCCTGGTCCCACCTTGGCTGCTCAAGTTGGCATACACACACACCCACAAAAGGCGTCGTGCCCAAGCTTGAGCTAGGAAAAACAACACCCACCCAGACCCACATGGCATCCACTCACCTCCTATGCCATACCAGAACATATCCTTAGGCACCACGAGGTCGCATAATCAGTTGATATGCCGGGAAGATCTGCAGGCAGGCTGAGCTCTACTCACTGCAAGTGTAGGTGGCGGGCACTACGGATGTATCTGTTGATCAGCTTATGCAAGCCTGTGTCTTACACTTGGTCCCACCCCACGCTCGCTTTGGCTACACCGACCTCCATTTTGGGAGATGCAAACCTGCTAAAAACACACCACAACAATATACATGTGAACTCTCCTACTCGAATAGTTGTAGCGTGCTCATATTTAGGCCTGCTGTGTAGAAGAACTTCAAGGCCAACAAGAAGAAGTGATGAGCAACAATTTTTACCAGAACCTCTTGAAAGAAAACAACAGCTTAACACAGAGAGAGTGCTCGATCAGTATTGCCAGTTCCTCCACCTCCTACCAGACCCTTTGTAATGATGGACACTTTTGCTCGTAGTGAGGATGATTATACTCATCAGCTTGCTGTGATTATCCACCATAACAACAGCTTGAACCTCCTGGAGCAGAACGGGGCCTTACACATATTGTTAACGAGTTTGCTTAAACTGTT
Source organism: Adiantum capillus-veneris (assembly GCF_014529385.1). Lineage (NCBI taxonomy): Eukaryota > Viridiplantae > Streptophyta > Polypodiopsida > Polypodiales > Pteridaceae > Adiantum > Adiantum capillus-veneris. The sequence goes on from NC_140956.1 coordinate 12,559,912, forward strand.
ACAATTGCAGAACCATGCGGAGTCCCTGACCCAGGCATTGAACATCGGGCTCCATCTCACTGCGCTCTACTGCTCTGCTCACAAGTCATCAAACCTACACACATAGTAAAGATTCGGTCTCGTTTTTTAGCCTCACAGCCAGGACGAAGGGCCCCACAGTTCGCACACAAACACTCCTCAATGCCTAATATCTATCTTTCTCTCTGCTCGTGGCCACACTTCTGACTGAGTCACCTCAAAATTACCACATAAAAAAGGGGATGGTTAAATCTTTCATCACAGGATGTGTTCCCACCCATACTAACAAATAAAGAAGCGGTGATTGACCATGCAAAAACATGTGATTCCCACCCTTGAGCTCAAAATTTTGATGGCCTTGAGCTCATTGCAGACAAGAAGCGAGCAATGATCAGACTTTGCAAAATACTAGCTTAAAAATTGGCTTGAATCCGATTTTTGTTGCTATATGCTTTGAATGAAAACATTTACTGCATAAGATCAATGTGCATTCCATTATGAAGAATTGGATTTTTTTCATGAATGTCGTAATGGTTGCAGGCTTTTGTTGCTCATAATTTTTTTGGGTGCTTGAATTGAATGGTACAAAGAATTTTCACCTAATCATAAGCTCTCTTTTCTCGTATGTTATGTATACCATACTTGCTCTTTAAAGGGCAAAAGTGTAAGCATTGATACTGTGTGATGATTGTGAGCACTTCCATGCATAAATGAATCTCATTGCACCTAACTTTTGGCTTATGCATTAGGTTAATGCCGGCCATCTTGATTGGAAGCTTGGTTGCAAAAAGGAAATTTTTCTTTGTAATTGGCATGCGGACATGACAATTACGTTGATGGATGATGAGTTGCTGCATGGTTGGGATATTTTAGTGCTTAATATGTATGCAAAAATCCTTGAAAAGCACTAAAACATTGAGGTTTCTCGGATAGCCATAAGATATCATTTTGAGTTTGTGATTGATCATGAAATTTTTAGTGCTTTTCTGAATGACCAAATGTTTAAAAGCACTAATGATTATGCTTTATTTTGAAAGGATGTGGTAAGAGTGTGATTTCATTGATCCAAGAAGGGGTCATCATTGCGAAAAATTGCAAAACTTGGCTATTTAGAGCCATTCCAAATTCTTTGGATTAAAAGTTGTATACATGCTAGCTCATAGCTTGGTCAAAAGTTAATTTTTTTCATTTGAGCTAGTGTTTACCCAACTTTTTTGAAAGCTTTCAAGTATAAAATTTGGCTATTGAGAGCCATTCATTTTCATTTCACTAAGTTGCAGTCATCTCTAGCTCGTAGCGTGCTCTAAAATTGTAGAATTTCATGAGCTAGTTGCCAGCCAACTTTTTGAAAAGCTTAAAAATGTAAAATTCAGATTTCAAGAGCCAGTCCGTTTCATCAAAGTTTCATTATTTTCAGCTCTTGGCTTGTTTTTTAAGTCCATATTTCATTGAGGTAGAAACTAATCAACCTTGAAACATGCATGAAAGATGGTAAAAATTGTAAAATTTGCTTACGTAGAAGCTCATTTTATCTCTCATGGTTGTTATGTATGCATAAACTTGCTATCAAAGAGCATCATGTACATGACCAAAGTTACTTTTTTCCCTTGGGTTTTTTCCCTTTGGCAAATTCGGGTATGCAAGACCCTAGCTTTAGGTTTTTATTGATGTTTTTTGTGTGCTTTTGGATTTCAATAAAAGGCCTTTGGAGCTTGTGTTTACACTTAGCTTCAAAAAGCTTCTTTTGCCAATAAAAGGACCAAGAGACTTCTCGACACAAAGGGGATGCTTGCTCAAGGATGCACAAAGAGCATGAATAAGTGTAATCCTTCCATGATTTTGCTCTTTTATTCATCTTTCCATTCTCTATGCTTGCTTAAGTAATTTTTGCTTCTAAGCTATGGTTCTTTCATGTTCAAAAGCTAAGCATCCTAAAGTTTTAACGCCTGGCTTTGTGAATATTAACTCATCAAAAAAATAGGTTTTATCATAGGTAATTGGCCTTGACTTTAGGTTAATGTAGGTTCATTTCTCATTAGTCCTAGACTCTTAGTGATAGTCTTAATACTCCATTCATTTTTAATATGACCTAGGGCTATGATTAGGCTTTAGTCCTTTAGTCCAATTGCCATTAGCATCTCATCTTGGAAGAAATAAACAAGTGCTAAAAAAAATGAAACAATTAAGCAAAAAAGTGTCAAGAAAACGTAGCAAAAAAATGCTACTAGACACTTGAAAACAAAATTTATATTGTGTCTATGTGAGGCATAGAGCCTTATTGGCACTTGGCAGGCGAGGAGAATCACCTTCACTCGCTTGGTCAAGGCCCTAAACCGATACCTTGGGCTGATAGGGGTTAGCCGTCACCTTGGTAGGCTAGTAGGCTTTTGGAACACCTTCTTGAGGGTTCGAGGAGCCGAGAGTCGTACCTAGACTTGCCTTGGGGTGGTAGCCTTGTGTTGTGATTTAGTTTTTTTCTATGAATGACAAAAACAAAACTTCCATGAGCTTCAAAAAAGCTTTGACAATGTACTAATAGATTAGGAGCTTTTTTATAGCCCATAGACATGATAGACTTGAATGATTTACTAATATTGGTCACATAGTTTTAAGGCTAGAGGTTAAAGAACTTGCATTAGCTTAGGGTCTTAACTGATTGCTTGTGTTTCATGAATAAAATTGAAATTTCGAGTGGTTTAATCTTCATGATAGTTAGGTGTTTTTTTGATTTATGTTGTCTAGTTTTTTACTATGATTCAGCCATCTTTTAGAAGCAAAAAATTCACATTGCATGATTGTTCAATGTGCTTTATGTTTTATTCATTCTTGGTGGCCTTTTGATGTTCATTACTTGTTCTTATGAATTGCAGCCCAACATTTCTTCCATCGACTTACTTTCTGCCATGTCACCGTGTTTTGCTTCACCGGTACACGAGAATGTGCATCAAATTAGGAAGGGGGGAATGTTAGCAACAGCTAACACACGCTACACTGAATATGCATAAAGCGGGAGATATGCTATGGTTGTGCATAATATTTTCAACACACTTTGTATAGGTCTTGGGCTCACTTGGAGTTCCAAAGTTGTATATGCTAGTTAGAGGGCTCAAACTTAAACCCATAGTAGAAGGGATTGTGGTGAAAACTTTTAAAAGGAAGCTTTTATGCAAGGAGGTTTCATTCTTGAGGATCCACTTTTGAGAGCTCTCTCTCTCTCTCTCTCTCTCTCTCTCTCTCTCTCTCTCTCTCTCTCTCGTGTTCACTCTATGGCCTAGCCTTGAGCTTAACGTTTATGCTTAAGTGGCTAGTGCTAACCATTGTAATTAGAGTAAGCTCCTCTTGATTAATCCAATTCCTATTTTATCATTAGTCTTATCTTTGTTAGGAAATAAGACGTAGCTAAATAGATAATTGAGTAGATTACTTAATGGAGAGAGAGAAATTTACATACACGAGATTATAGAGTAGAGAGAGAGAGAGAGTACACACGATATACGTGGTTCACCCAATGTGGGCTACGTCCACGGGAAAGCAGCCACTCAATGGCTTTAGTACTTCAAAACAAGAAGTAGTTTACAAAGGGATTATACCCTTAATGGAGCTCCCGCCTTGCTTCACTCTCACCACCTCACACTCACCTTGTTGCATCAACTTCACACTATGAAATGTGTGTAGAAATGGCCTCCTTTTATAGGCCAAAAGGGCTGCCCTCTCTCATGAGAGGCAGCCATGTGTAGCCGCCCTTGTGTAGATAAGTCCAAATCGGACCCTTCAATCCGCCGACCATGTGTGGCCGCCCTTGAGAAGACAAGTCTGCTTTTGACTACTGTCCATAATATGCCCCTGATTTTTGGCCTTGAAAATTTTGGTTTTCGGCGAGTGATTTTCCTTCACGCACGATGGATTCTCCTCATAATGGGGGCCGTACAAATGTGCGCTTTTACCACAGAAGATTACAAGGTAAATCAGGCTCCATACTTAACAATCTTCTCTACATTTCATTATGTCATGGAGTAGTATTACACTCTCATTATTCTAGATTTGAGAGAGATATGTACTTCTTGCTATTAACCACTCATATTCTTCTACAAGCGTTCGATTTGTGATATTTAGCATCACTAATTAGGTTGATTAAGTTGGGTCTTAATCTTGTTATTAGTGTGTGCGTCCTATTGCTTGTTTGTGTGTAGATAGGTTTTATGAAACTCTAGCACCATTCACCTCGTGTGTGTAGCTATTGATGAAGTGCCATGATTGACATGTGGTAATTAGTGTGTGCCTTATCATTAGTGTGCTTGGGGTTTCTAGTGTATGGTAAGTCGGACTTCGATGGACTTGATGTGTGAAGGAGTTGATAGATTAGTGATTAAAGAATGACTAGAGTTAGTCTTGCCATGGCTAATCTCTACTTGCATTGGAGAGGTGATCTCTTGAATCCGTTATTTCTATTCATCCGTTATTGCATTGTAGCACGACCTAATCGCAACCAACACAAAATTATCAAATCCGTGGATCGGGAACCCGGCTAGGGCATGGAAGCACAAGCATCGGATGAATAGAAATATAGGATTCAAGAGATCACCTTTCCAATGCAAGTAGGGATTAGCCATGGCAAGACTAACTCTAATCATTCTCTAATCACTAATCTATCAACTCCTTCACACATCAAGTCCACCAAAGTCCGACTTATCATAGACTAGAGACCCCAAGCACACTAATGATAAGCACACACTAACTACCACATGTCAATCATGGTACTTCATCAATAGCTACACACACGAGGTGAATGGTGCTAGAGTTTCATAAAACCTATCTACACACAGACAAACAATAGGACGCACACACTATTTACAAGATTAAGATCCAACTTAATCAACCTAATTAGTGATGCTAAATATCACAAATGGAACGCTTGTAGAAGAATAAAAGTGGTTAATAGCAAGAAGTACATACCTCTCTCAAATCTAGAATAATGAGAGTGTAATACTACTCCATGACATAATGAAATGTAGAGAAGATAAGACTAATGAGAAAATAGGAATTAGATTAATCAAGAAGAGCTTACTCTAATTACAATGGTTAACAATAGGCTCTTAAGCATAAACATTAAGCTCAAGGCTAGGCCATAGAGTGAACACTGAAGAGAGAGAGAGAGCTCTCAAAAGTGGATCCTCAAGAGTGGATACTCAAGAATGAAGCCTCCTTCCATAAAGGATTCCTTTTAAAGGCTTTCACCACAATCCCTTCTACTATGGGTTTAAGTTTGAGCCCTCTAACTAGCATATACAACTTTGGAACTCCAAGTGATCCCAAAACTTATACAAAGTGTGTTGGAAATATTATGCACAACCATAGCATATCTCCCACTTGATGCATATTTAGTGTAGCCTATGTTAGCCGCTGCTAACATTCCCCCCTTCCTAATTTGGTGCACGCCCTCGTGTGTCGGTGAAGCAAAACACGGTGACATGGTAGAAAGAAAGTCCATGGAAGAAATGTTGGGCTGCAATCATAAGAACAAGTGATGAGCATCAAAAACATAAAGCACATTGAGAATTATGCATTATGAATTTTTTGCTTCTAAAAGATGGGTGAATCATAGTCAAAAACTAAAACATAAAGTAAAAAAGACACTCAACTATCATGAAGATTAAACCACTTAACATTTTAGTTCTATGCATGAAACACAAGCAATCAATTAAGACCCTCAGCTAATGCAAGGTCATAAACCTACTAGCCTAAAAACTATGTGACCAATCTTAATAAATCATTCAAGCCTATCATGTCTATGGGCTATAAAAAAGCTCCTAATCTATTAGTACATTGTCACATCTTTTTGAAGCTCATAGAAGTTTGTTTTTTGTCATTCATTGAAAACAGTAAAGCACAATACAAGGCTACCACCCCAAGGCAAGTTTAGGTACGACTCTCGGCTCCTTGAACACTCAAGCAAGTGTTCCAAAAGCTTACTAGCCTACCAAGGCGACGGCTAACCCCTATTAGCCCAGGGCATCAATTTAGGGCCTTGACCAAGCGAGCCAAAGTGATTCCCTTCGCCTGCCAAGTGCCAATAATGCGCTAGGTCTTACATAGACACAACATAACATGGAAATTTTCTTTTCATGTGTCTAGTAGCATTTTTGCTACTTTTTCTTGACACTTTTTTGCTTCATTGATTCATTTTTTAGCACTTTTTGTTTCTTCCAACGTGAGATGCTTATGGCAATTGGACTAAAGGACTAAAGCCTAATCATAGCCCTAGATCATGTTAAAAATGAATGGAGTATGAAGACTATCACTAAGAGTCTAGGACTAATGAGAAATGAACCTACATTAACCAAAGGTCAAGGAAAATTACTTATGATTATCACACATAAAACCTAATTTTTTGATGAGTTAATATTCACAAAGCAAAGTGTTGAAACTTTAGGATGCCTAGCTTTTGAACATGAGAGAACCATAGCATAGAAGCAAGAATTACTTAAGCCAAGCATAGAGAATGGAAAGATGAATAAAAGAGCAAAATCATGGAAGGATTACACCTATTCATGCTCTTTGTGCATCCTTGAGCAAGCATCCCCTTTGTGTAGAGAAGTCTCTTGATCCTTTTATTTGCAAAAGAAGCTTTTTGAAGCTAAGTGTAAACACAAGCTCCAAAGGCCTTTTATTGAAATCCAAAAGCACACAAATGCCGCCAAATGTTGGGAGGCATTGTAGCACGACCTAATCGCAACCCACACAAAATTATCAAATCCGTGGAACGGTAACCCGGAAGCACGAGCATCGGATGAATAGAAATAGGGGATTCAAGAGATCACCTCTCCCATGCAAGTAGAGACTAGCCATGGCAAGATTAACTCTAATTATTCTCTAATCACTAATCTATCAACTCCTACACACATCAAGTCCACCGAAGTCCGACTTACCATAGACTAGAAACCCCAAGGACACTAATGATAAGGCACACACTAATTACCACATGTCAATCACGGCACTTCATCAGTAGCTACACACACGAGGTAAATGGTGCTAGAGTTTCATAAAACCTATCTACACACAAGCAAACAATAGGCCACACACACTAATTACAAGATTAAGACCCACCTTAATCAACCTAATTAGTGCTGCTAAATATCACAAATTGAACGCTTGTAGAAGAATAGAAGTGGTTAATAGCAAGAAGTACAAACCTCTCTCAAATCTAGAATAATGAGAGTGTAATACTACTCCATGACATAATGAAATGTAGAGAAGATAAGACTAATGAGAAAATAGGAATTAGATTAATCAAGAAGAGCTTACTCTAATTACAATGGTTAACACTAGGCTCTTAAGCATAAACATTAAGCTCAAGGCTAGGCCATAGAGTGAACATTGAAGAGAGAGAGAGAGCTCTCAAAAGTGGATCCTCAAGAGTGGATACTCAAGAATGAAGCCTCCTTCCATAAAGGCTTCCTTGTAAAGGCTTTCACCACAATCCCTTCTACTATGGGTTTAAGTTTGAGCCCTCTAACTAGCATATACAACTTTGGAACTCCAAGTGAGCCCAAGACTTATACAAAGCGTGTTGGAAATATTATGCTCAACCATAGCATATCTCCCACTTGATGCATATTCGGTGTAGCCTGTGTTAGCCACTGCTAATACTCTCTCTCTCACACACACACACATGCTGTTGTTAAAACGAGGATTAACTCCCTCTGGTATATTGGAGGGGCTTGTCTTCATTGCCTCAGTATAATTAACTGGGGTTTAGTCTCAATATCTTGTATTGACCTAGGAAATCTCTTGTAAAAAAGAGGGGTGTGTATTAAAGAAGTGAAATTCTTAAATAGGAAAATTGTTGGTGGATTCTTAATATATTACCTAGTGAGTTAAGGAAGGGTTTGGGCGAACTGGATTGACTCTACATACGGTGTCCTCTAAGCTTGATGATGTGGTGGCCCCCTGAAGGCATCTTCCATACAACGCATCTCTCTCTCTCTCTCTCTCTCTCTCTCTCTCTCTCTCTCTCTCTCTCTCTCTCTCTACGAGGCGGCGCTGATGCTTTTCCCCCTCTTGAAGACGGACCCATCTTGCTGCTATGAATGGGCTGTTGCGACTGGCTCCATAGCCTATAAAAGGTGAGCTTCCATGCTCATTTAGCATTGGTACTCGTGTACGTATGTGGTATGTGTGTAATAGTGAAAAATTTTTATACCTTAAGATTGTGAGGATTTAGCCCGAAAGGGGGTGTGTGTTGTTGTCTCTATACCAAAAGGCAAAGACAAACAATCTATTGGAGCTAGCTGCTCCGACTCAATCTCAGGTGACTTTGAAATCAAAATGGACTACTGTCCGAGCTGCTTAGTTGTGGTGTGATTCACCTTTTGATATTATAGTAGAACTCATGCATGTTCTTCACTATACTAAGTCGATGTATGATAGTTAAGAAAATTGTTGGCTTCTTCATCTGACCCTTAGGTATCTATAGCTCTGGTTTTTTTTGTCTCTTTCAAGCTCAATGGAAATTTCCAAATTTTGTCTACTAAACGGTCATAGGGATGTATATTCACAGTAAAATACATTGAAAGATCTTTCTCAATGCAGGTTAATGGTTGCCTTGTGTTTCCTTTAAAAAAAGTAATGTCTGATGGTTCTATGACCCTAATTTATGGTAGGTATTGGCTTACCTTTGCGGTATAAGTCAAACGGCCCAGAATTGTTTATTGGGGCAGCTATTGCGGTTACATTTCTCTGATGTAGTGCTTCTAGGGTTTTGGTATTAAGCTTACCTATCTTACTCAGGTACGGTCTATACTTGTTGATCGTTAATTCACTGGCAAGATACTCATGTGGCCGAATACGGTTGTATGGTTGAAATGGTAAGTGGCTGAATATGGTTTTGAGTATGGTTGTGAAGGATATGAAATGTGGCCAAATATGTTGTGCCTGGTACGCTATGGCTGCCCAGCGGCCAAATATGGGTGCTACATTTGGATATGGCTGCTTATATGGCCGAGTGGTTGTGAATATGTTAAGAGGGGTTGTGGCCAAATATGGTTGTGGATATGGTTGCCAAGTATGGTTGCGCATGGTACACTATGGCTGCTTATATGGCCAAATATGGTGTTTATTGCATCTTATGTAATGGGTATTGATAACATCCCCTGGGCATATGGAACAACTAGGGGACTCTGGAATGTCTCATTGTTATGGGTTTATGGTTAAAGGGATTTGAGCATTCATACTTATTATCTTTTATATGGTTTTTTGGACTCCAACTAGGTAGAGAGTAGTACACACTCACGAACATCTCTTTGTGTGTAATGTCTTATGTTTCTCTTACAAACTGGTAGATGACCCTATTTAAGGTAGGTATTGGCTTACCTTTGTGGTTTAAGTCATGCGACTTGGGAATGCTTTGTTGGGCAGCTACTGCAGTTATATTTTTGATGTAGTGCCTCTAGGGTTTTGGTATTTAAGCTTACCTATCTTACTTAAGTACGATATATAATTGTTGATCGTAGTGTGACAGATCATTGGCAAAACTACTCTTGTGGCAGAATACGGTTAAGATGGTTGTGGCTGAATATGGTTATGATTATGGTTGTGAAAGGTATGAAACGTAGCGAATATGCTATGCATGGTACCTTATGGCTGCCCATGTGACCGAATATGGTTGCTACTTCTGGATATGACTGCTCATATGGCCGAGTGGCTGTGAAAATGGTAAGAAGGGCTGTGGCCAAATATGGTTGCGGATATGGTTACCAAGTATGGTGTGCATGGTAACATATGGCTGATTATACAGCCAAATATGGTTGTTTATTGCATCTTATGTGTTGGACATTGGTAACATACACCCTTGGCTTATGAAACAACTAAGGGACTCTGAAATGTCTCACAGTTTTGTACTTTTATGGTTAAAAGGAGTTGAGCATTCATACCTACTATCTTTTATATGTTTTTTTTTACTCCATCTAGATAGGAGTAGTATACGCTTACTAACATCTCTTCGTGTTTACAGGTGACTCCAAAGGATAGATTGAATGCATGTATGAGCAGTATTACCAACCCAGAAAAAATAACGGCAATTAATGCCAAACTTTCTATAGTTAAGAAATATGTATATGTAGCCCACTTTGGGGCTTAAAAACCTCATAAAACTCGTCTCCGGCCATATCTTATGAGAACTTGTAGAGCAAAAAAGTCCCCATTTGGTTTCCCAACCCCTTGTAAATGAAGCCATCTCTGAATATATGTTATAATTTTTTACTATTTATCTTTGAAAGCAATCTAATTGGGTGACATCTATAACACGTGGGATACCCATACATCACTTGGATAATGTGTCAATGCTAACTAAATGTTGTGTTGTTTCCATTGGTGCATGTGAGGGTTACCTTCTCAACTATGGTTTCAGTTCCTTAGCTTGAAGATGGAAATTTTATATATCTTCAGGCTCTTGATTCTCTTTTACTTGTGTATAAAGTCCGTTCTATACTATGAATGGGAATTATGCCACCTTTTCATTCACATCGTTTCTAGTGTCTTTTGTAATTTGAAAGGATTCTTTAGTGTTTATGTTATATTGTTACTGGAACACACACAAACCTAACACCAAGAGTAGTATTGATACTGTTCAAAGGCCTAGTTACTATATTTAATCCCTTAGTTTATGTCCTAGAAAGAATTACCTCGGACCGATCTCTGTGGGATCGGGCTCTCTTCACAAGGACCTTATAGGTTCTCCTGGTTAGTTGAAGACTGAAGAGGCTACCAATTCTTACCATTAGTCATATATGTCTCTAATTAACACAATTTCTTTTGACCATGCAGAGCTTATCACTATCTCAAGGGTTACAGTTTTCTACTGAGCCTCTTTCTAAAGCCTCGCTTCAAGTACTTAGATGCATTCATGACCCTATGGCATCTAAATTAATAGCATGAGTTTCTATTGATCTAGCCAAATCTTTGGTTCAAACCATGTCATTTGATAAGTGTGTCCATACCCTCGCCCAACTTGTTAACAACTCTAAAGAAGGGGTAGCAGGTTTGTCCAAATTCATAGAGAATATTCCTACTCTAACACATGCTCACAAAGGAGAGTTAGACAAATTCTCTTTTGAAGGTGTTGAACTGACCAATTACTTACGCAAACTATGTGGTCTCACCCCAGGGTTTGTTTCAGCTCCTTCCATTCCGGTACAAACAGTATCCAACAATCAATTTTGCAAGGACCCTTGGTTTCTCGAGTTTTTCCCTCCTTACCATCCAAACAAGTTGAAATCGAATCACTTGGTGTGGACCATCACCTTTGGGCCCTTCCCAACAAAGGCTTTTTAGCTCCTATCTCTATCGAAACCTGGGTTTTTCTAGCCAATCTTCCGACATCTTCAATTGAAGAAGCACAACTCAAGGTATTGAGAGGTGTCCAGTCTCTTGATAAAGGTGACCTTATTAAAGCCCCTTTCATTATGAGGTTTCTTGATACAAAGAAATGTGGCTCAAACATTGGTCTGTATGTGCGTACCAAGGGCTTGATGGAGTCTCCAAAAATAACTCTGAGTACTACGTTGAGTCTATTTGGAACATTTACAAGCCTTATGTCAAATGCGCTTGTCGATTTCTTAACCCTAAGGCCTAGTGTAAATCAAGCATTATCTGGTTTGATCATGCTATATGGTATGCCCTCAACAACTTGGATCTCATGTTTCCTGACACTCCTTCATCTCACTACCTCTCCCTTTTCTACTCTTGGCTTGGAGGCCAAGCCAAGGAACTGGTGTTATCTCAGATGGCTTTTATTCAGTTTTGCTCCCTTATGCTCTCTCTTCTCAAAGGACTGGTTGCAGAAAAACCTGGGCTTCTTTTGACTACCTATAGTAACTATCTTGGTGTTAAAACTCTCCTTGGTTTGCTATAACCCAGTACGGATGCTAAGGATTCCCCTACTCTAAAAAGGACCAACTCTCTTATATCCTTTACTTCTTTGTACACATCTTTTTGGACTCCAGCCTCCTCTTCTGCTAAGTCTTATGGAGGGAGAGGGAAAGCGAGAAGCATCATTAGAGGGAGAGGCAGAGGGTATCCTGTTAAACACTTGTTGGATTTGTAAATGCAGGTATTGTGTAATGGGGTTGGCAAAATGCATCTTATATCTCATGAGGAAAGTGGGCACATAATTTTTCTTCATTACGTCTTTGCCAACAAAATTTTAGAATTCTTTTCTATTTGGCGTTCTTGGAGTACATGTATGTATCACGGATCTCTCTATTCTCGAGAATAGCTCTGTAAGATGCCTCCTTTCCAAAGGCCTTAATCACATACCTCCTCAACCACTTAATCCTCATATTGCTTTAAAAGCACTTTCTGAATGTCTGGCCGACTTGGTCAGAAAACTCCAATTAGAGTTATAATTCAACAAGAATTGAAAAAAACGTTGGTGGATGTCTTTGCCAGACTGGTTTCACAACTCCCACATGAGTGGATACATACTGAGTCTACATGGCTCACTGCTGATCTTTCCTTAGCCTTTTGCAAGCTTAAGTCGAAATGGCTCATTGTGGGTTTAGATACAACATCTAACACGGCATTTGTCGTCTACAAGAAGCTTGCAGCCTTTGAAGCGGCTGAAAATCAACTCAAAAGTGGCGAGTTCTGTTACATTGAAGAAAACTTGGATATTATTATCCAGAGAACATGTAAAAGTATGACTAAGTTAGGATTTTAGGAGGAAACTACTAAACTTCCCATCCTGTTTCCAACTTTTAAAAGTCATAAAAGTAAATTTTGATGGATCTCAAATGCTTCCAATTGCCTTTTTTCTGATATTATGAAACATGTCACCGAAGGACTCAATTTGATATGTGACGAGCTCAAAAACATATGTGCTATCAAAAGAAAAGATGTAAAATGCTTCTCAAGAGTGGACATCCAACCTTTTTGGATAATTGCTAACTCGTCTGATGTACTCTTAAACCTTCCATCTACCATTTATTCAGTATATACAGGTGATATTACCCAATGCTACAAAAATATCCCTCTAGTAGGTGAATATGGTTTCATAAATATATTGAATGATCTCGTAGACCTGGATTTCTCTAATAAAGCCAAAGAAGAGTTCTCTGACATTTCCTTTGTTAAGTCAGCTAGGTGGGTTAAGAAAGTGAGCAAGGCTTCTCCTCTTCACATGAATAATATTCAGTTTTAAATAATCATTCAGTGGGTTCTGAACCACTGCTATGTTGTACTTAATGGTAATAACTGCTTCGTCAAACGAGTGGCATTCCTAAGGGATTCTCGTGCTTCCCTGCTATGACTAACCTTTATTTACTATATTTTGAATATAAATGGATTATTAGGCAAACTTCCCTTACAGAGGGGCTCTCTATGCTTATAAAGTGTAATCACAATTTTAGATTTATGGAATTAAGTATCAATAAGCCCAACTTTGCCCAACATGTGTTGGATATCTATCCTGCTTGTCTAGTAATTGAACCCACTTTTTTATAACAAGAAACTGTCAACGGTATTTCCTTCACTAAACGTACCAAGTATCTGTCCATTGAACTAAATATTGACACTTACTCTGTTGGTAACTTTTTTTTACTAGATTTTTTAAGAAACGGGATCACCTTAAGCTTACTATTGTTGAGTTTGTATTGAAAAAGAGCAACAGACCGTTCAAAATTTCTCTACATACCTGTTTAAGTATTCTTCATTATATTATTTACTCTTCCTCTGATGTGTTTTCAGCCCTAGAAGAAATGGGGGTCCTTATTAGGAAGTTTCAAACTAAAGGCTTCAATAGAAGAGTTTTGATTTCCACCATAACAGTTGCTCTAAGTAAAAAAGAATGGCCAGGTGTCAAGTTTGATGTTACATTACTTATTCTTTTACTAAGGAAGTAGGCCCATATCTAATGAGCCTACTAAACTCATTAGTTATGGTGCTTGGGTTAGGGTGGGCACACACACACACACACATGCTACTGTTAAAACGAGGATTAACTCCCTCTGGTATATTGGAGGGGCCTATCGCCATTGCCTCGATATGATTAACTAGGGTTTAGTCTCAATATCTTGTATTGACCTAGGAAAGCTCTTCTAAAAAAGAGGAGTGTGTATTTAAGAAGTAACATTCTTAAATAGGAAAATGTTGGTGGATTCTTAATTTATTACCTCTAACACCTAATGAGTTAAGGAAGGGTTATGGGTGAACTGGCTTGACTCTGCATACAGTGTCCTCTAAGCTTGATGACGCGGTGGCCCCCCTGACGGCATCTGCCATACAGCGCATATCTTATTCTCTGTGTGTGTGTGTGTGTGTGTGTGTGTGTGTGTGTGTGTGTGTGACGGCCCCCTCTTGAAGACAGACCCGCCTTGCTCCTATGAATGGAATGTAGCTACTGGCTCCGAAGCCTATAAAAGGTGAGCTTCCATGCTCACTTAGCATTGGTACTGGTGTACATATGTGGTATGTGTGTGTACGAGTGAAAGGTGTTTGTATTATGAGATTGTGAGGATTTAGCCCGAAAGGGTGTGTGTGTTGTTGTCTCTATAGCAAAAGGCAAAGACAAACAAGCTATTGTGGAGCTAGCTGCTCTGACTCAATCTTCGGTGACTTTGAAATCAATATGGACTACTGTCCGAGCTGCTTGGTTGTGGTGTGATTCACCTTTTGATATTGTAGTAGAACTCATGCATGTTCTTCACTATACTAAGTCGATGTATGATAGTTAAGAAAATTGTTGGCTACTTTATCTGACCCTTAGGTATCTGCAGCTCTGTTTTTTTTTTTTCTCTTTTAAGCTCAATGGAAATTTCCAAATTTTGTCTACTGAGCTATTGTAGGGATGTATATTCACAGTAAAATACATTGAAAGATCTTTCTCAATGCAGGTCGATGGTTGCCTTGTGTTTCCTTAAAAGAAAGTAATGTCTGATGGTTCTATGACCCTAATTTATGGTAGGTATTGACTTACCTTTGCAGTATAATTCAAACGGCCTGGAAATGTTTGTTGGGGCAGCTACTGCGGTTATAGGTGACGATCAACAAGTATAGACCGTACCTGAGTAAGATAGGTAAGCGTAATACCAAAACCCTAGAAGCACCACATTAGAGATGTTAGTAAGCATGTACTACTCCTACCTAGATGTAGTCAAAAAAAACATATAAAAGACAGTAAGTATGAATGCTCAATTCCCTTTAACCATAAAATTACAAAACTGTGAGACATTTCAGAGTCCCCTAGTCGTTCCACAAGCCAAGGGAGTATGTTACCAATGTCCAACACATAAGATGCAATAAACAACCATATTCAGCCATATAAGCAGACATATGGTATCATGCACACCATACTTGGTAACCATATCCACAACCATATTCGGCCACAACCCTTCTTACTGTATTCACAGCCACTCGGCCATATGAGCAGTCATATCCAGAAAGTAGCAACCATATTCGGCCACGTGGGCAGCCATAAGGTACCACGCATATCATATTCACCACATTTCATACCTTTCACAACCATAATCATAACCATATTTGGCCACAACCATCTTAACCGTATACGGCCACAAGAGTAGTTTTGCCAATGATTTGTCACCCTACGATCAACAAGTATATACCGTACATGAGTAAGATAGGTAAGCTTAATACCAAAACCCTAGAGGCACTACATCAAAAATATAACTGCAGTAGCTGCCCAACAAAGCATTCCCAGGTGGCATGACTTAAACCGCAAAGGTAAGTCAATACCTACCTAAAATAGGGTCATCTACCAGTTTGTAAGAGAAGCATCAGACATTACACACAAAGAGTGTTAGTGACTGTGTACTACTCTCTACCTAGATGGAGTCCAAAAAACCATGTAAAAGATAGTAAGTATGAATGCTCAAATCCCTTTAACCATAAACCCATAACAGTGAGACATTCCAGAGTCCCCTAGTTGTTCCATATGCCCAAGGGGTGTTATCAATACCCATTACATAAGATGCAATAAACACCATATTTGGCCATATAAGTAGCCATAAGGTACCATGCGCAACCATACTTGGCAACCATATCCACAACCATCTTCTACCACAGCCCTTCTTAACATATTCACAACCACTCAACCATATGAGCAGCCATATCTAGATGTAGCACCCATATTCGACCACTGGGCAGCCATAACATACCAGGCACAACATATTTGGCCACATTCCATACCCTTCATAACCATACTCATAACCATATTCGGCCACTTACCATTTTAACCATACAACCGTATTTGGCCACATGCTAAAAAACCTCATAAAACTCGTCTTTGGCCATATCTTATGAGAACTTGTAGAGCAAAAAAGGCCCCATTTGGTTTCCCTGCAAACCCCTTGTAAATGAATCCATCTCTGAATATATGTTATAGGTTTTTACTATTTATCTTTGAAAGAAATCTAGTTGGGTGACATCTATAACACGTGGGATACCCATACACCACCTGGATACTGTGCCAATGCTAACTAAATGTTGTGTTGTTTCCATGGGTGCAGGTGAGGGTTACCTTCTCAACTATGGTTTTCAAAGTTCCTTGGCTTGAAGATGGTGGATTTATATATCTTCAGGCTCTTGATTCTCTTTTACTTGTGTATAAAGTCTGTTCTGTACTATGAATGGGAATTATGCCACCTTTTCATTGACATAGTTTCTAGTGTCTTTTGTAATTTGAAAGAATTCTTTGGTGTTTATGTTATATTGTTACTGGAACACATACACTCAATGTATTCATGCACTAGAGACTTCCTGTTTGCAGCGCTTCCTCATTTGCTTTCTACAGCGCTCTCTCTCTCTCTCTCTGTCTCTCTCTCTCTCTCTCTCTCTCTCTCTCTCTCTCTCTCTCTCTCTCTCTCTTCCCTTCCTACCTCCATATGCAATAGGCTCCAAATAGGTGATCTTGTCTGCCTTCGCACTTCTAAACGCCCTGTAACTTTTCCTTCAATAGGGGGGGTGGAGAGGGGAAAGGGAAGAGAGAGAGAGAGAGAGAGAGAGAGAGAGAGAGAGAGAGAGAGAGAGAGAGATGAAAAAAAAGACTATGTATTAAAGAGAAGAAAAATAAACATACCTTGCAAAATTTGAAGGGTGTTATGTTGTACATGGGCTGAAACTCTATCGGCATTTACTCTCCCTTTCTGCCGAAACCTTTCTATCGAAAGGCAGTGCCAACAAAACTTATGCTATAAAGTTGTAGTGTTCTCTGATTCTTCCTCATCTTGTTAAGGTAGTGGTCATGCAAGGCTTGGTTACTAATAACTAGGTCTCATTCTTGGTCACACGCAAAAAAGAGCATTTAATGAATAGCTATGCCTACCCTTTGGCATAGTTGTGAAGTTCAAGGCATAGTTGGGAGGTTGAATGAATAACTAAGCCTTGTGTGACCATGCAATAGACTTAGTTATGCATTTAATTCTCTATATAGGTATAGTTGGCAGTTATCTATATGTGATAACTAAGCCTCGCGTGACCATAGCTTAATTAGGCACATATAGCACATCATTCAAGCTTGCATTTCCAATAGAGTTTTCTTTCTGGAAAATTTACCAAAACGCCACTAAAATTGGGGAAATACCCAAAATACCACTCAAATTTCAAAATACCCTAGGGCTTATATTTTGTCAAAGATTCCCAAACTGCATCTAAATTTTTCCAGGATATCCATCCAAAATTGATACAAGGGTATTTTTGGGAATTTCCCCAAAAATACCATCCAAAATTGATGCAAGGGTTTTTTGGTAATTTTCTTTTTTTGTTATAATGGAGCCACATGTACCAAGTGATGCAAAATCCTTTGCAAGAGAGGATCGAAGTTCGTGCAAAAGAGATAGGTGGTGGTAGAGTGCCAAGTTTTTTGAGAGGAGTTGCAATCCGCATTGCTTCTCCTTTGCCTTGATTATCTGTACTAGACATAATAAAACAAGGAAGATAGATACAAAAAATCCCGGCGGGTCCACCTTTTAAAAATACCTATAGCACGTGCATTCGAGAGCTATTTTTAAAACCCCTCTACACACACACCATCATGATTTAAAAGATCCCTCTTCCTTCATATACCTGTAACTTTTTTTCAATTTTCCATTTTTAGACCCCTCTTGTACATGTAATTATGTAACCGTTTGGTATATTAAAAACCCCTCTGGGTGAACTCACGTGCTACACTTACATATTTTTAGGTGGACCCCCCGAGCAGATAATGCATGCCTAGATAGAGATGGAGGATAAAGGTACTCATAAAAATACGAGTATGTGTGTGTGTGTGTGTGTGTGTGTGTGTGTGTGTGTGTTGGGAGGGGGGGCTGAAATCCTAGTGTAGCAACGAAACACACAAGCAATCTTGGCCTATAGACTATATACAATATAAGGGTCATTTTGAATAGCTACATGCTACCTCGTGGTACCCCAAGGGCAAACATGCTATCTTATTTTTACAAAAAATGCCAAAAGCTTTTGAGTCCCTTTTGAGCCATATTGTAATTATATACATGTAAACACAATTTTGATTCTGCATTGGGACCCATTGAGCTTTTGGCTTATAAAAAGATGAGTTATTTTTTAACCTAGTAACTTTAGGGTTTAATTTTTTTTCTGAAAGTCCTAGGTATAGTAGTTATTTACTTATATTTTAGGGGTCACTATCAGTCAGTTGATCTCTATAAACCATGATTTGAATCAAGATTTCTTTCATGCACACCTCACCACAAATCTGTTGTATCTCCACCTCTTCTATTCGCTTTAAGTGCTTCCTTTGCGTGATTTGTGTTGTGTTTGTTGAGAATAGCTATCTACAAGCTTCAATCACTTGTTTGGGTATCTTTTCAAGCTAAATTTTGATTGAAAGATGCATGTCGCTCACTTTTGATGACTTGGCAAGCGAAGGTTCTCAAATTTTCACACCCTCAACATTGAGTTTAGGTGGGCTTAGTGTTAAAATCAAAACAACCAGTCAAGTTAGTAGGAAGAGTGGTCAAACTACAAATATCTTTTGATGCAGTTTTAAGATAGGTGGAGGCTTGGAGGGGCCTTCAATTATCTCAAATGGAGACTTGCATACAGAAGTATGCACCATGTTTTTGCATGCAAACTCTTCCAAAGGTAGATATTTCTTTCATAGATTTCCTTGGTCCTTCGCACCAACATAAATTTGAGAAGGTCAAATTTGTGATTTCACTTTGCCCATCCATTTGAGGGTGATATGTTGAAGAGAAATCAAAACATGTGCCCATGTTTTTAAATAGCCCCTCCAAAAGAGACTTGTCATCCATGGATCTCTATCAATGACTATTGAACTTGGCATACCATGGTACTTAAAGATTTAGAAAACAAACAAAGTAGACATATGATGGAATTTAATAGTATTTTAATTAGGAATAAAATGAGTATGTTTACTAGATCGATCAATTGCCCATATTTCCATGTATAGACTTTGGCAAGCCAAAGTAAAGTCTATAGAAATACCCTCCCATGGAGCTTCTACAATTGGCAAAGCCTTTGTAACAATCCAAAGGCCTTCTGCCTATCATACTTCACCTTTTGACACACTATGCATTGCTCTACATAGTCTTGAATGTCATGTTGCATAGTGGATCAATAGAAATAAGCTTTTATTGCTTAGGGTGTGACTTAAATGCCATTGTGCTCTATATAAGGCTGTGTGTGTGATTTGTACATAACCTTCTCACACAAATTATTTGTTATGCATATTTGTGAACCATGCAATAAATTTCCCACCTTTAAGAAAAAAAGTTCATGCATTTTGCCGGTCTACAGGTCACACATAATAGTTACATAGTCTCTATCTTTGGATAATTGCTAATCATGCTAGTAAGGCCATGATGATTGTATGCAAGAGAGACAACATTGAACCTAAGCCATCATGACAGTGCATCTGAAACCACATTTTGCTTTCCCAGAATGTGAACTATACAATTTGCTTTTCAAAAATCTCGGTTTGTGTAAGAAAGTACTTGATACTTTGATGGTCCATTTGTATGATGAAAGGTGCCCCTAACAAGTAGTGCTTCCACACATCTAATGCATAAATAACTACAAGCGGTTGCTTTTTCATAGATCCCAAGCACTTGCTCGTGTGGGCATAAATGGCAACATTCATAAGCAAGGGATGTCCTTTTTGGGAAAGGATTGCCCAATGCTATCACCACATTCATCACAATCAGCTTCAAAAGGCTTGATAAAATCTAATGAATCTCTCAAATAGTCCACTGATATTTAACATTTTTCTTAGTTAAATCATGGAGTGGCCTAGCTATTAAGGAGATTTTCTCTATAAGCTGTATATAATAGGAATGCATGTCTATAGAGATTTTTAGCTCATGTACGTTCTTTGGTTGTGACCACTCATATTACTCTAAGTTTGTCATCAGGAGCCATAGGGATTCTTTCTTTTAAGATAATATGGCCCATGTATCGTATCACATTGAAAAAGGATCCAGTTTTCTTTCCATTTACATAGAACTTGTTAGCATGCAATTCACCTTTAAGTGCTCTTTGTGCTCTTTCAAAGTCTTGGAGTCAATGATTATCATCAAAGAATAACCATTGTATGTGTTGGAATTAGGGTTGCAGAGAAACACACACAGCTTGGAGAAGACGAAGGAAGCTCAAGGCACACAATAGAGAGTGTATTCCTTAGTGTGCAATGGAAAGATAGATACCCCTAGAGTGATGGGCGTATATACAATGCACGGGGGAAAAAACCTCCTAAAGAGGGAAAAAATGCCCCGGCGGTCCTAGTGTGTTCACACACATCACTACCACATGTATATGGTAACAAATCCCCCCTGGAGTGATGCGGTGAACGAGAGCTGGCACATGAGTAAAGGGAAGTGCCATGCCCTGAGGACAGGATCAGTCCACAAAGGGGAGTAAGCCCAAAGCTTTGCGGAAAGCTTCAAGCTTCTCACGAGACAATGCCTTTGTGAAAAGATCTGCAAGGTTGTCCTGTGTTGGCACATAAGCCAAGCTGATCTCTCCTGCTGAGAGCCTCTCCCTGACATAGTGGTAATGCACCTCAATGTGCTTTGTGCGAGCATGAAAAACTGGGTTCCTCGCAACTGCCAATGCGCTCTGACTGTCAGTGTAGATAGTGTTGGCAGTGTCCTGTCCAACACCCAAGTCAGCCATAAGGCGTCTGAGCCATACACACTCAACCGTAGCTGTGAAGACTGCCCTGTACTCAGCCTCACAACTCGAAGTGGCCACAGTAGGTTGCTTCTTGCTCAACCATGATATACATGAACTGCCAAGCATGAAGCAAAAACCACTTGTGGACACTCGCGTGTCAAAACAACCAGCCCAATCTGAGTCCGAAAAAGCATGTAAGTCTGGCGGCAATGATCCCCCCTTGGGATAAAACAAGCCAAGATGTAAAGTGCCACTAAGGTAGCGGAAAATCCTCTTGACAGCCTGCCAATGCTTAGACCCTGGGCTATGCATAAATCTGCTGACCTGCGAGACTGCAAACTGAATATCTGGCCTCGTGTTGCATACATAAATGAGGCAGCCAACAGCAGTTTGGTAAAGAGTGACATCAGCAGGATCGCCAGCATCATGTAGACTCAACTTCAAACCTGTTTCCATGGGAGTGGCAATAGGTTTGCAATCCTCAAGTCCAAACTTACATAGCAATGTCTCTATGTAACTTTTCTGACACAAGGCAATACCACCATCACACTGCTTAAACTGTATACCCAAGTAATGATGCAACAGCCCCAAATCTTTCATCTTGAAAGTAGCATTCAAATCAGCCTTAAATTCAGCAATATGTCTCTCATTTGGTCCAGTGATCAGCAAATCATCAACATAAAGAACCACAATGAGAAATACATCATCCTCACGCTTTACATACAATGTGCTTTCTGTTGGACTGTTACGAAAGCCTCGTTTAACCAAATGAGTGTCAGCTTTCTCATACCAAGCACGAGGAGATTGCTTCAACCCATACAAAGCCTTCTTACATTTACACACTTTGTCCTCTTGTCCTTTTATGACAAAACCGCGAGGCTGCGTTACATAAACTTCCTCAAATATGTCACCATTCAAGAAAGCAGTAACAATGTCTGATTGATGTACATCCCAACCAAAATGAGCTGCCAATGCACATAGCAAACGCACAGTAGTCATACGACAAGTGGGAGCAAAAGTCTCTTCATAATCTATGCCTTTTTGTTGTGCATAACCCTTTGCAACAAGTCGAGCCTTATGGCGATCGATCTCACCATCCGGCTTGTGTTTCAACTTGTAAACCCACTTCGTACCAATGGCCTTTTTGCCAGGAGGCAAATCACATAAAGTCCATGTGTCATTCTCTATAAGTGCATCATATTCTGATTTCATGGCAGCAATCCAATTTTCTGAATTCTGTGCTTCATCAAAAGACAGAGGCTCCTCAACATCATGTAAACTAGACACAGCCAAAGCATAACAATCTGATGCATAAGATGCATGGCGAGAGCCTGAACGAGTACGACTAGATAAAGGTGCATCCAATTTACTGTCACGCAAAGTGTGCACCAGCCATTTTGGCATACCTCTAGCCTGCTCATTTTCAGCCCTTTCCTCATCAAGTACATCATGTACATCTGCATCAGTAATAGGCTGTTCTAAAACATTTTCAGAAACCCCCATAGGCTGTACATTTGCCTCATTGGAACTTACAATCGTATTTCCACCACTGAAAAGAGGCAACAAAGTGTCATAAATGTCCTGTGAGCTTACATTACTGTCTCTAGTACATGACAGCAAGGGTTGAACAGAATCTTCCACAAACACTACATCCCGTGAAACCAAAATACGTTTTGTTTGCGGATGATACAACCTGTAACCTTTGCTTTCAGCACTATAACCAACAAAAATACATTTGACAGCCTTATCATCCAATTTTCTGCGCTGCACTTGTGGCACCAAAGCATATGCCAAACAGCCAAAAACACGCATGTGCTCAATAGAAGGTTTTCTATCATGCCATGCTTCATATGGAGTAATAGACTGCAAAGCTTTCGTAGGACACCTGTTAAGTACATAAGTGGCACACATGATGGCCTCAAGCCAAAAAGAATGCGGCAAAGCTTGACTTTTGACCATACATCGTGCCATTTCCGTTAGTGACCTGTTTTTCCTCTCAGCAACACCATTTTGCTGAGGTGTATAAGGCACTGTACATTGGTGTTTTATCCCACGACTAGCCAGAAATGCATTAAATTCATGAGACATATACTCCCCCCCTCGATCGGAACGGAGGGTGCCCATAGTACATTTTGAGACATTTTCAGCCATAGCCAAAAATTGTTTGAAGCACATAAAAACTTCGGACTTCGCTTTAAGCGGAAATACCCACGCATGCCTAGAGTAATCATCAATGAAAGTCACGAAGTACAGGTAATTGCCCAAGGACGGAGTTTGCATGGGCCCACAAACGTCACTATGCACAAGCTGCAACCTGCATGTGGCCCTAACTGAACCATCCTTTGGAAACTTAGAACGCTGCATTTTACCCAGAATACAGCCTTCACAAACATGTTTGATAGGTGCTTCAAGAGGAGGCAAAGAAGCAACCATATCAGATTTCTGCAAACGCAGCAAACTAGCAAAATTCAGATGACCAAAACGTGCATGCCAAAGTTTTGCATCTGAAATAGCCCTTGAATCTGCAACAGCATTTGCAAAATTTTGTCCACACTTGTCATACAAAGTGAGCTTATACAGCCCACGGCACAAAAGCCCAGATGCAACAATTTCATCACCAAAACTGAGATCATGAACTGTACATCTGTCATCCACAAATTTGACTACAAGTCCAAGTGTAGCAAGTGCGGATACAGACAATAGATTCTTCTTGATCCCAGGTACATAAAGTGCATCAACAAGTGTGAAGGAACTGCCATTAGCAGCAGTGAGCACAATCTTTCCAACTCCCTGAACTGGATAAGAGGCGTTGTTGGCACAAGTGACTGAATTCCCATGAGGGACAGACTCGAGAGAGGTAAACAATTCATGATGTGAGGTAATGTGCTTTGTAGCACCACTGTCGAAATACCACACATGTGAATCTGCAGCAACTGACAAGCATGCATCATGGACAGCAGGATTGTAAGTGCACTCTGCGCTAAAAGCCCATTCTGCATCAACATCAGCATCACAATCTCCTTTCACAGAAGACTCAACAATGGCTGCATTTGTAGTGGAACCAGCATTTGCAGTGGAACCACCCTCTTTCTTCTTAGCCTCTTTGGCCTTCAACTTAGGACACGACTTGATCAAGTGATCATTGGCTTTACAATAATGGCAACGCATCTTCTTTTTGCCCTTATCACCAGAATTGCCAGACGAAGTGCTGCCAGCAGAAGCATTAGGAACATAATTTTTGCCACTCGCAGCAGAACCATAAGAAGTGGCTGCATTACTGTTACCACCCTTTCTTTGAGAAGCAATAAAAGCCTGTTCAACTGCACGCTGCCTAGTCCTGTTTTTTCTAGAAAGTGACTCTTGCAACAGCAATGTGCATAATGCATCAAACTTGACAACTTCAGGATTTCCTTGGGTCATCAGTCTCCAAGTACTAGCAAAAGTCTGGTAGGAATCTGGTAAGGCATCAAGAACAGTCTGCACAAGGGAACTGTCAGAAATGACTTCACCTGCAGAAATGAGTTGCTCATTGATATCCTTGACACTAGCAAGGAAAGTGTCCATATCATCTTCCTCATGCATAATCTTCGACTCTAGCTCTTTACGCAGCAAAGCAATTTTAGCCTCATTGCGGCTTGCATAAAGACCTGCTAGAATATCCCAAGCCTGTTTTGCAGATTTTGCTGAACGGATGTGAGGAATAATGGTGCGCTTCACAGACAACGCAATCAATGCATGAGCCTGCGCATCCTTAACATCCCAACGAGCTTGTTCTGCTGTAGGCAAAACAACTCTAACAGCTGCAATCCTTGCAGCAAGACCTGCAACATCCTCAACATCGCCTACATCTTCAGAACCAGGACGTACATCAATGCCCTGCACAATGTTCCAGACACCTTTTGACACAAGAACATGTTGCATCATATAAGCCCACATAGGGTAGTTGTCCCCATCCAACCTGTCCTCAGCAGCAAACATCTTGAACACATCTGTGTTGTTGTTGTCAGCCATGGTAAATGCTGCACCTGATGTGAAAACTGCCCGAAAATAGGAAAAATGGAGCGGGAACAACTTGTGCTATATAGCACAAACCGTAGAAGACTATAAGGCACCTGTTATGCAGAAAACGGCACTGACAGAAAATCTGCACAAAATGACGAAATAACCTGTGCAATACTGCCCGTAGTGGAAACGGAGGCCGAAATGAGCCCAAATCAAAATTCTGAGCAGACCAAGCTCTTTGAGCTCTCCCAAAATATTTGCCGACCTGCGAACGCTCGCCAAAGCTCACTGAAATCGGAGAAAGTGAGCAGGCGTGTGCTGGAGCAGCTGGCGACTAAGCCCGGGAGGACGTGACCTGCTCTGATACCAATTGTTGGAATTAGGGTTGCAGAGAAACACACACAGCTTGGAGAAGACGAAGGAAGCTCAAGGCACACAATAGAGAGTGTATTCCTTAGTGTGCAATGGAAAGATAGATACCCCTAGAGTGATGGGCGTATATACAATGCACGGGGGAAAAAACCTCCTAAAGAGGGAAAAAATGCCCCGGCGGTCCTAGTGTGTTCACACACATCACTACCACATGTATATGGTAACAGTATGCTCTATGCTTTTGAAATATTCTTTCCATCAACCAATTAAAGGTTGCAAGAGCATTGATAAGGCCAAAAGGCATTACCAAAAGTAATCATACAACCCAAAATGTGATCTCGCTATCACTAGACTCGATCCTTATTTGATGGTAGCCATTTTTAAGATCAATTATATTGAAGTAGGATGAACCTTATGTTGTGTGAGGAGAACATGATAAGGAGGTCTATTAGAAGGAGTACTTCAAGGTCATGGTCATCATCCCCTCTTGAGGGAGGTAGGATAGAGTCAATGAAGCAATCACTATATGATTTGAGGAAAGATGTGTGATTTAAGTAAAGATGTGTGATTCATTTCATCATCAAAGCATGAGTTGATATTAGATTCCAAAGTAGTAGGAGAGGAGTCTTTGACAAAAAATTGTATACGAGAAAAGAGAAGACTTTATTGATTCTTGTATCGATACATGTAATACCACTAAAATGATATTTATTTCCCCCTTAGCACTAAGACTCGTAGCTCTGCCTCTATAATAGAAACTTATGAGTCTAATCAGGAAACTTAAATGGATCTTCTATGCAAGCACTACAGAGAATGAGTTCATGACTTGAGAGATGCAAAGCTAAGCAGCTGATAGCGCTAGGAGTTTTGGATGTGAGAGATTACCCCAATCATGATGTTGATTGAAATTAAGGTAAAGGAGTTGAGGAGGAGCTTGAAATTAAGCCTTAGATTAAACTTACTAGGGATAAGCACAAAGTGAAGTACGTAATTAACAACACAAACCCTAAAAAGTCAACATCCACAAACACAAACCCCGACATCAACGAGTTGAAGGTGAAGATAGAAAGTGTCCTTGAATCTGAGTTGGGCAAAGAAGGCCTAGAGTTGCCGAGGAGAGCTAGGGTCAGAGCTAGGGTCAAGCGGACGTCTAGAGGCAGTACAGGATCTGGCGAGAGGTCCATACCATCAATTAGGTCATTGACTTGATATTATAGCAAGCAACTATAATTAAATGATATCTGGTAGGCGGACATCAATCTCTCTCTCTCTCTCTCTCTCTCTCTCTCTCTCTCTCTCTCTCTCTCTCTCTCTCTCTCTCTCTCTCTCTCCCTCTCTCTCTCTCTCTCTCTCTCTCTCTCTCTCTCTCTCTCTCTCTCTCTCTCTCTCTCTCTCTCTCTCTCTCTCAGAGAGAGAGGGGGAGGGGGAAAGAGTCAGCTATGGCGTCGGCAGTCGCAATCCCTAATCCTTGTAGCGCACCATCTGCGAAGGTAGATGAGCTACGGGGCATTCTAGCCAGCAAAGGATTGGTGGTGAAGGACTCCATTCTTGCTCCCCTTGCCATGTCCAAATCCTTGCTAACCCTTTTGCAAGATGCAGAAAGCCAAGTGAAAATGGCATGCAAGTGCAGTGCAAAATGAAGAGTTAGGTTATGAAACTTCAATCACACATGAGAAGCCCAATGAAGTGGAAGCTTCAAAGGTCGAGGAAAAAGCAATGGACAAGATAACCAAATTTTTTGGCTTCTCAAGCATAGACGTCACAACAATTATCAGTCTCATCAGAAGGTGGAAAGGTTTTGGCATTGAGTGGAGGTCTCTTACATAGTAGCTCTGAGGGGGAGAAACAACGGTGAACCGAGCACTTTGGGACAGTTTCAAATGACAAGACAACAACTAGAGAAGTAGATAGGATGCATGAAAGAGGTTTGGGGGTCGTTCTGCATTAGTACGGCTCCAAGTGTGGACGACATCACAAGAAAAAGTTAGCACAACTGGAGCTGGCACCAGTGATAGCACTAGGCCACCAGAAAAGAAACAAAAGACAATTGCATTTTTGAACCAATTAAAGCTGAAACAAACAATTTTAGCCACTAGCTTCAAACCATGAGAAAATGAAGTGATACAAAAAATAGATAGAAAGAGACAAATTGAAACACACACACACTTTTTTTAAAATAATATTAAACACACACACACACACACGGAGATTGTTGTCTTCTAGGTCAATGAAAAAGGCTTTATATGGAGAGAGAAAAGCAAGACATGATGCAGAGAGGGGATAACTAGGAAACTGAGGATGGTATGTGGAACGAGGGTTGGGAATTTTAAACATGTAAACACATATTTGATTAAGGATTGGGGCCCATTGAGCTTTGAGCTCGTAAGAAGATGAGTTCTTTTTGGGCCTAATAACTCAACTTGAGAGGTGCTACATGACTTTTTCTCTCATAATGAGAGATGTCTTTATGTCACCCCCCGCCCGGAAAACAAAACAAAACCTGATGCCATTCTTGCTGTGCTTCTACATTGCTACTATCATTACTGCCTGCCACATTCTACCTTTACCTTCAAGGGCCAGTGCTTCATGCACCCCTTTCTTGATATTCCTTAGACATAGTCTACCCTCCATAGATGAAGAAGCACATCACCCAAGAGAGAGAGAGAAGTAAGAAGGCCCCTATGGAGCATGTGCTTACCCTCCCTCCATAGGAGAAGTAAGTAAGATCAAGACCATCCTTCCACTATATATCCTCGGGTAAAGCTGGTGGGTTTTAACTACAATTAGTAGGTTTATTTTGGTCCTAGTTTTAAGAGATTGGGGACTTGCACATGCACATCTCCACCCAACCATTCTATATATAGACCCTGGGCCTACTAAATACAGTCCCCCTTAACTGCATGTGAATCCTAGCTCTTGGCCCAGCCTTTTGCTTGGCATTACTTTGCCCTTGGAGAAGCGTTTTTGTCCTCAAAAACACAAGTGGTGATATCTTCGTAAGAACACTAATGTTTTCCACAATGGCATCCCTCACAGATCCAATTGTCCATGTGATTGATACATGGTTTAGTAGGAGGTTCAATGAAACCTAAACATCTGATTTTCCACATTGTTGTCACTTTGCAACCATTTGTGCAACTGCCTTATATCCAAAATAGTGTGCAGACTCATCAATTTATAACTCACTTTTGAGTATTCTAAATGAGTTACCAAAACTACGAGGTGTCTAAATGAACGACTAGGTTTCAGACCTCCTGAAGGTACTGAAACATGCAAGAATACCTCTTCTCAACTTTCCATGAAAGTGGCACGCTGACATAACTCATCAGCACAGACTAAGTCCTTGACTTGCTATCAGTTCTCATCAGTAGCAAACCCCACCATAATTGGTGATCGAGGTTGAGAACCTGGCCCAAACATGAAGGCACTAAACCTAGTCGTAACATGCTTTGCATCTTAGTAAGCAACTCCAAACTAGAGAGACAACCTTTCCAATTGGATTGCTTCTTTGCTAATGTATGCTCTTGGCATATCCTTTAGCACGATATTAACACTTGTAAACTGCTTATCCGTTTGGATGACCGGAAGTATTGATATTGAGTTGTTTTCTCCCAACAGTTTACAAACAATTCTCTAGAAATGAGTGATAAACGTGGGTCGAATATTGCTGAGTAATCTATATAACCAATACAAACTATAAACAACCAACTTGGTTAACTTGACATATTGAATTTTGAATTGAATAAACTCTACAAAGTTTAGTCAAGGTACCTACAAGCACACAAACTGAGCCATGATTTGTTATGGTGATTGGTAGACCCACAATTAATCGCATAGAGATACTCTACATATAGAGTGAAATGCTTCATAAGCTATCAATTTCATGAATTTTCATGCCGCTCCAACTCTGCCTTTGCTAAACACTAGGGCTCATAACACCTAGTGTGCATGCATTTAGCAAAAATTGATCCTACTCATAGCATACATGGAATATGTGGGTGAATAGCTCTATGAAAGAAACTAAATACTTCCCAGTGCAATCACTAAAAAGTATTGCTAAACATTTGAACCATAATAGAATGTGAAAATATATCACATCTAGGGACAAGCAATGAAACATTTTCTTTATCAATACATAGCCTTGCGGTATGCGTCAACAACAATACGTTGTTGTTTAATAGTACTTGTAACCTTAACAAGTATTACTAGGTATTTGACAATTTTTGTTGACTGATATTGTTCATGATATGAAGTGCTCAAAATGGTCTAATAAACGGATTTGGCTAGTACTTAGGGACTCTCTTGCAACACATAATTGGAATAACAAGTGCCAGTGTCAGTCCCATAACACCCATCAAGTACGAGATATACTAGTGTGTGGAGGTAATTGTAAACACTTAGCGACATTGGTGAGAGGGATCGTCATAAACCTTGTTCCACATTGGCTAAACTGAACTCCATGAGTTCCTAGACCATGTTGCACATCTTGTGACTATCATGTGCCAAACAAAACCTGATCGTGTAGGTCTATAACTGCAAGATGCAGAATTGTATCTGGTACACTACTATCCTAGAATTGTTTGCTCCTACATGACCTTGTCATATGTTTGAAGAGCAAAATGAATGAAAGCATTCTAGTATATGCATCCCACTTGGAAAACTCAATCAAAGCATATTCATATATGAAACTAAACCAAGTCATATGCTTACCTAGAGGTGGAAAATAGCTTACACTTACTTGGAGGTCCAATGCACTTTTCAAAGCTAAAAGGTAGATTACCCAAAGTGTAGCCTCAAAAAGTATTCTATGACCTATTAAACTTTAAATGCAAGATTAGTGAAAATAAACCATTATTTCATGGTAACTCTGGGTGTTGCCTTGGAAATCTAAAGCCCTTGGTTAGACTCTCCAATTTCAAACCCCTTGGTTAGATTTTGCAAGAAAATTGCTTGAACTATCAGTTAGTTGTGACCAACATAGGCTATTGTGTCACTAATAGTGCTGTAATCAACTTGGGAAGTTGAACTTATCCACTACCCCTTGGCCGATTGAGGACTTGTTTCCTTGAAAGTACAACTACGAAGAGGTCAATTTGCGACGCTCAACATATGGAGTGATTTTGCATTAGTTGGGTCATACCCCAAAAATTACCACTCTTAGAGACATAATCAGATCCTCTCAAGTCGGAATCTTATGCTTTAAATAATCATATGTCCCCATGAAAATAAGAGAAATATTCCCATTACCCAAAAGAAGGTAGTCATACTAGATTTTCTATGGTGTTTATTTCTTCATAGCCATTATTGTCTTCTCGTCACAATTCTCAAACACATGTTTTACAGTTTTTCAAGTTTTTGGGTTACGATTTCTGCCTTTTCGTGGATTTTGGGAGAATTTTGGAAAAAATTGAGAGTCAACAAAAGAATTATGAAACCAAATCTCTTTCCCTTGTTTTTAGAAAATAGAATTTTATGTTTTGATAAAAGAGCATAGACTTGTATCCAAATGTACATTGACATTTTATCATAAACAAGGCAAAAAATATAAATAAATAAATATATATAATTGAACCCAAACGTACTTTAAAATGATTTTAAACTTCTTGTAAGATTGAAAAACTTACAAAACCTTCATTTTCACTTTAGGCAGCGCCACATCGACAATTTAGTTGATTTGTGCATGTTTTACTTGATAGGGCAATTTTTTGCAAAATAGGCGACACTCTTGTAGTCCATTGTAGGCTTATATGGTGCAACTTGGTTTGTTGCAGAGTTTATGGAATAATGTGAAGGGTCTTGATGTACAACGCTTGTGTGGTTGTAGGATCTTTAGAGAATGGTTTAAGTCCTAGCATTTTAGCACATTGGGATAGTAGAGATGTATTGTCTTATGCACCCCTTATGCATTGATTTTTCTGTGTTAATTTTTCCATTATCCTCACTAAAAACATTCAAAATAGGCATGGGACGTTTTACCTTCTTTGTATGCAAGTCACAATGAGGAAAAATTGCTTACCTATGTGAGAGGAGGATGATATGGATGTTTTCCTTGTGAGGCTTTAAGGTCTCTATTTTAGGATCCTCAATCTAGGAAAAACAAAGCTAAATAGGTTGCACTTGATCAATTCTTTTTGGTTTCTCATAACAGGAATTCTTATGATGCCCCCTTTAATACTCGCCCTACGAGATTGTATCTTCCTCAAACAACAATAAGTCCAATGATAAAAAGAAAAAAAAGCTAAATTACGATTGCTTATATGGAAAATGATAATCTCATCATGAACACCCTAACTAAACACTGAAGAGAATCAAAAGAAAGAGGAAAGATGCAACCATTGCAGTGCACATCACAAAATGGGCATTTCGTGCAAATTATTAGTATAGCCCTTCTATTCATGATGCATGTATGGCAAGGCTACAAATTTACAAGTATGGTACTTTGGTAGTGGTTCTACAACGCACATTATGTCTCATCTTGATATGTTCACTTGTCTTGAGGTTGTCCTTGATGAAACACTTTCACGTGTGCCAACAATGCCTCTCATCCAATTAAGGGACTTGATAAATTTGTGTTTACTACTGCAAGTGGATGCTCTTTCATAGTTGCCGATGCACTTTATGTATGTGGGATCAAGAAAAATTTATTGTCTATCTTTGCCCTTGTGAGACTTAGTATTGTTGAACAATTTGTAGACTGCAAATGGCATGGTTATGATCTCCGTTCAAATGACACGATTATAGCATTTGCCACTTTTTTTGTGGGTTGTATAAACTCAACACATTGTTGTCATGTACACAAGAAACAAACAATTGCTCACAACTCACAAGACATGTGAGATATGGTGTTGCCTCGTTTGATCGGTGGTGGACAATCACACATAGAGCTATATGAGATAGGAAATCAATCTATGCAGGTTGCTAAAGATGTCACCAATGAGCCTACTAGTGAGTAGGCTAGACATATGCCAAAATGGCTAGTGTAGATTTTATGTGACATTCATTGGATGCACTTGTTTCTAGTTGTAGTTGTTACGTTCTCAACATACCTTTTATGCATCAAATTATTTTTACTTTTGTTGCTTTAGGTATGTGTGATGAGGAGTCACCTATTTTGTGTAATGAGGCACACAAGTATAAGAATTGGTTGGCTGCTATGCAAAGTAGTACGATGGTATTATGAAGAATGACACTTGGTCTTCATGTGTTTTGCCTCTTGCCAAAGACTATATGGTACTAAGTGAGTTTACAAGGTGAAACATAAGCTAGACTGCAATGTTGATCACTTTGAGGTGGACATGTGGCAAAAGGTAGAGAGAGAGAGAGAGAGAGAGAGAGAGAGAGAGAGAGAGAGAGAGAGAGAGAGAGAGAGAGAGAGCGCTTAAAGCGCATGAAATAAAATTACCAAAATACTCGTGCATCTTGGAATTTACCAAATACCCATGAAATCTAAAATTTCTCAAATTACCCCAGGTATCGGATTTAACAAATTGCTCAAGTTCACATGGTGACAACATCAAATTTAAACACTCTTTTGAAAATGCCTCAAACCAAACTTCCTACCAATTAGTTTCTCCACGTACCCTAAATCTTAGCCGTCAACAAAGTACCCACATTGTATGTGTTATTTAAACTTAAATCTCTAAATGTAACCAAGTCATATCCTTCCTGGGTCTCCCTTTATTTGTATTTCAAATCTTTATTTATACTAAGAAATTTTATTTCTTGAGTGATAGCAAGGTTACAACATTGATTATACTAATAATAAATATGCTTTTTCAGCCATTAGTTTAACTCTCTCGACCTAAGGCGCGTCGTGAAAAAGTTTTAAGAGTTTTTTCACTCCCCGACGCTGCGACTCCAATCGGCTTCAGGACCTGCAGGCGGCTGTGTTACGTTGCGTTGCGAATAATTTCTGCCCAACCATAACTGCGTCCTATTCCTCCTCTGCGTTTCAAGGGGAAAGCTCTGTCAATTGTCGTGCAAGCAGGATCTCGAGTCGTTGTTTTTACAGCGTTGGGGCGGCCAATTTCACTAGCTTGGTCAAAGCAGAGATCTTCAAGTTTTCGACATGGGAGTACCAGCCTTTTACCGATGGTTAGCAGACAAGTACCCCCTCATCGTCGCTGACGTGATTGAAGATGAAGCTATATGCATAGACGGTGTGACCATCCCCATTGATACGAGCAAACCTAACCCTAATGGCCTCGAATTTGACAACCTTTACCTTGACATGAATGGCATCATCCATCCCTGCTTTCACCCAGAAGATAGGGTACTTTGTTTCTTGAGTTCTAGTTTCTGTTGCTTTATGATGCCATGTTTGCGTGGCTCGAGAAAGTAGGCTTTGAACTGTTTGGATTCTGCGACCTAATCATTGGGATCCCCGCTCCATTTGCAGCCGTCGCCTTCTACTTTCAGTGAAGTCTTTCAGAACATGTTTGATTACATTGATCGAATTTTTGCTATGGTCAGACCCAGGAAGCTGCTTTACATGGCTATTGGTACGCTCAAATTCTCCTCTAAAACAAATTATTGCTAAGCAGAAAGGCACATTTTGAAGTGCTAACAAGGCCTTGCGAGAAGTGAAACAAGACAAAAGCTATGTTAGATGTACTGAAGCCTTAGTCACTTAACTTTGTCTGGTTGTAGCTCTCTTTGTTAATTTTAAACATAAACATTCTTAAGTTGCACCTGTTTTTTCTGGTCATATTGCATCTTAGGAGATAGTTGGGGTAGTGTTTCAAAACCCTCTTTTCCTTTTGATGATTGGCAACATGTCATGCATGCAGGATTCCTTTCATTTGGGCTTTTACATGGCCATCTCCCTTGCACAAGAGAGGAATATTTTTGTTTCAAGTAAAGTACAAGCCATACTATTAGATTGTGTTTACATTAGGCGTGATTGCAGGACTTGCCAGAAAATCATGGAAGTTTTATTGATTGTTTCGTTGCATTCATCTAGACAAAAATAAGCAAAGTGCTGGATGACTATTGACTTGCTCCTGCACATTGTTGGCCAGTGGATGAAGATCGTGTGGAATATAATACCTTGTCTCGGGTGCTGCACCTCAAATAATAGTTAGTGTGTGCTCTGAGTTCATGTATCAATCTATATCTTTGACCTAGGAAAATTGAATATCCTTGATCTTTTATAGACTTCTTTCATTTGCTCCCAAACCTTTTACCGAACTATGTCTATGAGCACTCTAATCAATTTCACTCATTCTCTATTATCTTTAACAAACATAAGTGGCCAACTCAAGATGGAAAATAATTTTAGAAGGTTAGGATTTGAAGCAGAGATAGTAAGAAAGTTGTGCAATTTCTAAGTGTTTGTGTGGATCATGCAAAAAAGGGATAGTCTTTGAGATCATCCTTTGCCGAAATTGTGAAGGAGTTCAAGGAATACAAGGATATTCAGGGAGGTGTTAAGATTGAGAAATGTACGTAGATACAGAAACACATGTACCAGGAGGATGATTTTTGCCACGCACACTTGATAATAGACATGACGACTAACTACTCTCAAGCTCTTATTTCTCTAAGTTCATCACTCTAGTGAATGGAGAGACAGAGACACCGACATACCAATGGGGTCTGTTACGGTCCTTGAGGGCCTCTCTGTCTTGCTCTTGGAGCAGAGTTTACTTTTCTTCCTTCAAAAGCATGAAGCAAAAAGGTGATATCTGATGTTTGTGCAATACTCCTTTGAAGACTTCAACTGATAAGCACTTTGAAGGAGAGTTTGGAGAACTGAGACACACAGATTTGCTATCTGGCCTCCAGCTTGAACTCTTATCTTTTGTCTTCTATATTTACAAGTAACACTGACAGAGTGCGAACCACTTGAGGCTGTTTTGGGTCTAAGCCCTTGTTATTTGGTAGATTCACTGGCTGAATTTGCAACAACTCGTTTACTGGATGTACATTAGATTATGGTCCGACTTATAAACGACTATGGCACATTTGCTGTCATATGTCCAATTCCTCAAATGCACTCCAATCTCCTTCTCCTTCACTGCTTCAGGTCACTGCTCCAATAAGTTGCTTCTGAGTGTAACAGGAGGGTGAAAAGAACAGACTAGATGTAATAGACTTTGACACTCCAAGCCGAGAATCTACCACAACACCATGAAAAAATTGAAAGAACTAAACAAAATTGAGAGAGATGACAGGACACGGCATAGTTCCGCGCCCAGAGAGACTCACCCCAAAGAGTAGTGCCCCTTTCGGTATTTCTTTATTATTGATGCTTCACAAGGTACAATGTCCTAGGGTCCTCTTCTTAGCAACGCTCTCAAGATAATCTGTGTGAGACTGAGGCCCTGGCAATGAATTTATAAGCCATGGGCCTTCTAAAAGCAAAGTACATGAAAAGCTTCAAGTCTAAAAGCATTTGGGTCCTAAAGCTAGCGCTAGAAGCTGTGAGTGTGATTTGCGGAAATCCGTACGGTCTGCCACATCAGCAACGTAAATTGCGGGCGTCCATACACTTGCCACATGATCAGCCTTTCCACACAAGTTTTTTAATCCTTTGTGTCCCTTAGTCCCCATCGTACAGGGTCCCATAAGTTCGTTGGAAATGAATTTAAAAATTGGGCCACTCTGTAAGACTTGAAAGTTGGTAAAACTTCTTTTGCATCTTTCACTATATATTTGATCCCTCTCTGTCCAGAGTTCGTTCTGTAGGTCATGCCACGTCATCACTTTGTGACATACCCCCCTCTTGAAAGAATTGTGATCGCTTGTCACAAAGTGATGACGTGGCAGTGATCGGACATACGTGGTGACGTGGTTGACAATACGGATCTCCGCAAAGTGCGTTGACTGGCTGACGTGGCAGCTGTACGGAATCCCGTAATTTACGTTGGCTTGCTGATGTGGCAGTGCATACAGATTTTAGTTTACGCTGACATGCTGACGTGGGATTTGTACGGAATTTTGCTTTTAGCGCTGGTTGCTTTTGTAGGCAGATTTTGAGCCAGTTAATTTTGGGATAGTTTGCTTTTGAGTTTGAAAGCTTTTGGGGCTATGCTTTTAGCATCCCTTGTAACCTTTATAATGAACCCAAGGGTGCTCACTTTGCAAAGCATCTGGATGCAGAGTCTGAGAGCGAGCACCCGCGGGAGTTATACTTTGCTCAAAGATTAATATAAAAAGAAATACCGAAAGAGGCGCCAGTCTTTGGGGCCAATACCTCTGGGCCACGGGCCGTGTCGACTCTCTCTATTAAAGTTCAATGATTATGAAGTTTTTGTTCATGTGTTGATATTGATTTCTCGCTTGGAGTGTCCAAGCCGGTTACAGTGGGATCAGAGCACAGAAAGATTCTTCTTCTACGAAGGTATATCTGGGCTTATCCTGGATTCATCTAGGTATATCTTCTTCTACGGAGGATTCGATCCTTTTTGTAGCACACACAGACTTCTGTGAAAGAATCTCCATGTCTCGACCACGGACTTATTAGCCACTCCCACCCTTCATCCATCGCGCATCGGGCGCGCTCCCGTCTTCATCGCTTTGTCTTACAGGGCATAAAGCCATAAAGAATCCGAGATTACACATGGGTTCTCGTGAAGAATCTGATAGAGATGACACCTCTAAGTGGGAAGGCAAAGAAAAGTCGAAAATCCGGCCCGAGAACTGAAGAAAGAATGAAGATTTGGGCAATTTTTTTTCGACGGACAAGTTTGCCAGAACGAAGTACAAACATCAATTGCAGATTGGCATGTGTGTGAACAAATTGATTAAGTACTCCAGGGACTCGAGATTGGTGAAACACTAAAAGAATTACTCGATTGATAAGATTTACTCGAGATGGCATGTACCCATTGCTTCTCCTCTCGGGTAGGGAGGAAAGCCGAAAGGACAGACGAGTGCAAAAAAGCGGAACGTGTACTGTCAGAAGACGGGCACCACGTGTCAATAGAAAAGAACAGACTGAACAGATTTTTAGCACTTCAATAAAAAGAGAAGTGAGAGAGAGAGACGACACGCGACTGGAGTGACGGAATTCCATCCCAGAGAGTATTGGCCCCAAACCTTGGCGCCCCTTTCGGTATTTCTTTATATTGCATCAACTCAGTACAAGCCGGTACTCCAGACTCTGCACTTCTCTAGGAAGCATGCCAGAGAATGAGCCCATGACCTCATATTTAAAGGCCCTAGGCCCCAAAAGCAGTTGACATTGAAAGCCTTCAAAACTCAAAAGCTTATGGTCCAAAAGCAATGCCAAAAAGCTACCAGCGCGTTTTGCGGAATTCCATACAACTGCCACGTCAACAGTCAGCGCAAAACGCGGAGCGTCCGTACAACTGCCACATCATCAAGTTTTGCGTGTGTGTGTGGGTCGTGCTTTATTTTAATCCTTAATGTCACTTGGGGCCCCATCGGACGGGGTCCCCATAAGTTGAAAGGAGTTCTTCCTTTTTTACTTGTTCTTTTTAGGGTTTAGGCCCCTCGGCCGGCATCTGTAAGTTGGCTCCATTCTTTAGGGCTTTGACACGTTAGTAGTTTGTGACATCTCCCCTTCTTGAAAGAGAGTAATCGTCCGCGATTGCATCATATCTAGATGCAAAACAACTCAAGTTACCGAGGGTCATTCCAAGGGACAATCAGTTTGCTCTTTTTGTTAAGGAGTTAGCTTCTCCTTTCGGCTCTTTTGATCAAGGAGTTGTCTTCTCCTTTCGTCCATATCGGAACTCTTGATATTTAGGCGTAGTAAAATTAGCCATCACACCCAGACCGCACCGATCTTCCACAGTTGTCTTGATGTACTAAAACTACATACCCAGGCAATCTCATCCAATTAGGAATATTCAGTGGTTGGCACATCACAATGCAACACAAATGCTAACATATGCATGTTACAAAACATAGAAACATAAAGCCGTCGATGAACACTCCTCCCGCATAACCTAACAAGGTCCGGGTTGGGAGGTATTCAACGATTCCCTCGTCACTCCTCTCGCATAACCTAAAAAGGTCCAGGCCGGGAGATATAGAGGCCTGTTACAACCAAACGCCCCCCATACCGCAACCTGCGTCGTTTGGAGGTGCTGAGAGTAACCACTGCTCAGGCTTCTTAATACTCCTTCTGCATGACCATCCAGGTCCCGAGGGCCAGGAGTAACACAACAATATTTTTCAAGCATACAACCAAACGTTCCCCAGACAGCCCGTTTGCGTCGTTCGGAGGTTCAAACAATAGCAAAACAACATTTCTCACTACTACACCCGGGAGTAAAATCACCAATTATTGAAACTAGTATTAAAAGCAGAGTCAAACATTCCACCCGGGAGTAAAATCACCATTCCACCCGGGAGTAAAATCACCAACCATTGAAACTAGTATTAAAAGCAGAGTCAAAACATTTCAAATCGGCACCAAGACAAGTTCAAAATAGAGACCATCCATTTCAAACAAATTACTTTCTAGCTAAAAAAAAAAAAACAAGTAGAGAGTTCATTCGAGGTTTTGTTCGGACAACCGAACTTTGAGGACAAGTGGCTTGTCCTGCTGCATCATGGTGATAATTCGGTTCTGAACCTGGAGAGTCGCATCATTCTTGTCGTGCCAAGGCATGCATAAGAGAACGACGGAATTGCCCAACTTCATGATGTGGAAATCAGCTTTTCCATGATAATCTTGAATAGTCACTGGAAGAGCACCAATGAGCGGTACCACTTTCTGAGTTTGCCCCGTGGCTAGCTCAGCTTTAATTTCTCCACCCTCTACATCATAATCAAAGTGCATCTGCATTAAGAATTCTGGATGGATGAAGTTCTCTGTAGCTCCGGGGTCAAAGAAAATAAGGGCTTTGAAGCCATTGCAGAAACTGCAAATATTCTGTTGAATCTATGAATTCCAAGTCTTGGGTTCTTTATGGCTTATGCCCTGTAAGACAGAGCGATGAAGACGGGAGCGCGCCCGATGCGCGATGAAGTAAGGGTGGGAGTGCCTAAAAACCGGGGTCGGAGGCAAAAGACACCTCAAATAAAATTCCAATAGCTCTATCTGCTCTTTTGTAGGATCGAGTGGCTAATAAGTCCGGGGTTGGAGGCCGAAGATACCTCAAATAAAATTCCAATAGCTTTGTTTGCTCTTTTGTAAGATCGGTATGCTTTTTTGAAAGCATACCTCCCGATGCTCTGATACCAGTGTCAGAAGACGGGCACCACGTGCCAATAGAAAAGAACATACTAAACAGATTTTTAGCACTTCAATAAAAACAGAACTGAGAGAGAGAGAGAGAGAGAGAGAGAGAGAGAGAGAGAGAGAGAGAGAGAGAGAGAGAGAGAGAGAGAGAGAGAGAGAGAGAGAGAGAGAGAGAGAGAGAGAGAGAGAGAGAGAGAGAGACGACACGCGGCACGGAGTGGCGGAATTCCACCCCAGAGAGTATTGGCCCCAAACCTTGGCGCCCCTTTCGGTATTTCTTTATATTGCATCAACTCAGTACAAGCCGGTACTCTAGACTCTGCACCTTCTTCAGGAAGCATGCCAGAGAATAAGCCCATGGCCTTATATTTAAAGGCCCTAGGCCCCAAAAGCAGTTTACATGAAAAGCCTTCAAAACTCAAAAGCTTCTGGTCCAAAAGCAATGCCAAAAAGCTGCCAGCACGTTTTGCGGAATTGTATACAACTGCCACGTCAGTAGTCAGCGCAAAACGCACAACGTGCGTACAATTGCCACGTCATCAAGTTTTGCGTGTGTGTGTGTGGGTCCTGCTTTATTTTAATCCCTTATGTCACTTGGGGCCCCATCGGACGGGGTCCTTATAAGTTGGTAGGACTTCTTCCTTTTTTACTTGTTCTTTTTAGGGTTTAGGTCCCTCGGTCGGCATTTGTAAGTTGGTTCCATTCTTTAGGGCTTTGACACATTAGCAGTTTGTGACACGTACTCGTAGAAAGAGATGGACAAGAACTCTTAAACAGACGCTGAACCAAGGGGACCACCAGAAGATAAACTTGAGCGTTAGAGAGCAGCAGCCGTGTGCAGAAGAAAAGGAAAATGAAAGCAGAACTGGTATCACATTGCGTGGGGCCCGAACCGAATCAGATGAAGGAAAGTACAAAACTTTGCCGCACTTCGTGCAAAGTGAAAGATCAAGAAGCCCTCATTTTCTTTGATGGAGGAGCCAAGGCCAACTTCTTTTCACTTGAATTGGCGGCTCCACTTGGAATTATGCCCGAAAGATTGAGGCCACAGGCAGAGGCAGTTCTAGCGGCACCCGGACGGGTGGTGCCATTACACCCATCATTGGCAAACTTCGTTTGCAATGTTAGGGGTGTTTACGGCATGAGGTTTGTTATATCATGCCTTTGGAAGGGTGTGATGTCCTTCGAGGAATTCCTTGGTACCACAAGAACAACACCGTGGTTGACTATCGGGCAAATGAGAAGGGCAAAGAGATTGTTCTTGATGAAATTCAGTTTCTTTACTCTATTTTTTTGAGAGAACTGAATGATGATTGAAGGTCGAATATGTTTGACCTCGAAACAGAACGACAAGATTTTCTGCAATAAAGGCCGACTGTTTCTTTGAAGGCGTACAAAGCG
Organism: Adiantum capillus-veneris; assembly: GCF_014529385.1. Classification (NCBI taxonomy): domain Eukaryota; kingdom Viridiplantae; phylum Streptophyta; class Polypodiopsida; order Polypodiales; family Pteridaceae; genus Adiantum; species Adiantum capillus-veneris. Next base: position 12,601,022 of record NC_140956.1, read on the forward strand.
TGTTGCCTCCTTTACGTCGTGAAGATCACATGATTGATTCTTGTAGTACACCACCGAACCGGCCACCTTACAAAGTTAGCTGAGGCCAAAATAAAGAACCAATGAACCAAAACAGATTTCCACCTTACGAGGATCGATGATATACTTGCCAGACTTCAGAATTCTTCTTGCCGAATTGATATGAAGAGTGATTATTATTAGATCTGTATTGCTCCTCGAGACGTCTACAAGAGAGCTTTCAGGACGACTTTTTGGATTTTCAAAGAGTACCGATCATTTGTGAGTTTTGCAGATACTGAGGAAGCATACATTGCTTATAAATGTGAAAAAGAACGAGTTTTTCTTGCCTAAGCTACATTTCTTGGGACACATCGTCTAAGCAGAAAGGGTACAGATGGATTTGACCAAAAGTGACACTATCTGCGATTGGCCTGACTTGAAGAATGTTCATGAAGCTAGAAGCTTCTTGGGCTTGTGTTCCTACTACTGGTGGCTCAATTGAAAGTTTGCAGAGGTAGCTTCCCCTTTGTACATTTTGACACAGAAAGGAGTCCCTTTCTCGTGGGGATCCACAGAGGCAATTGCCTTTCAGACACTTAAAGAAAAACAGACTACTAGACGAGTTTTGGCTTTGTCGGACTTGCAAAAGCCTTTCAAAGTTTTTTCTTTTTGTGATGCTTGTGGTCGTAGTCTGGGAGCGGTCTTAATGCAAGAAGGTCATGTGATTGCCTATGAAGGCCGATGTTTTCAAGGCGAGAATTGGCAGGAGAAAGAGCTTCTGACAATAATCCATGCTCTTACCCAGTGGCGACATTACCTACTTGGAGCCGATTTCACGGTCTTTACTGATCATCAGAGCTTGCGCTACTGCTTGTCACCCGAAGTAGCTTTCGAAAAAGCAGATGCGATGGGCTAACATCTTGTCACAATTTCACTTCCAGATTGTCCATGTTCAGGGACATAAAAACTTGTTGGCAAATGCATTGTTTCGGAAGCCCCTAGTCTTGGCTATTTCCGCCATTCATCATAGATATGGTTGATTAGTATACCACCGATCCAGATTTTTTTTCCAATGTATTCACGCGGATACAAAATTGGGAGATAGTAGCAGGATATTCCATACGGGATGGCTAATTGATGAAGAAAACCTTTTTTTGAAGGTGTAATCGAGGGCGATTACAATTCTTCCAAGAGGGGGGTATGTCACAAACTGATGATGTGGCAGTGCCCGAACACGTGTTCGGACACACGTGTTCGGGTTCGGGCGTGGCTGACAATACGGATCTCCGCAAAGTGCGTTGACTGGCTGACGTGGCAGCTGTACGGAATCGCGTAATTTACGTTGGCTTGTTGATGTGGTAGTGTGTACGGATTTCTTGATTTTACGCTGACATGTTGACGTGGGAGTTGTACGGAATTCTGCTTTTAGCGTTGGCTGCTTTTACTGGCAGATTTTGAGCCAGTTAATTTTGGGAGAGTTTGCTTTTGAGTTTGAAAGCTTTTGGGGCTTTGCTTTTAGCATCCCTTGTAACCTTTATAATGAACTTAAGGGGGCTCACTCTGCAGAGCATCCGGACGTATAGAGTCTGAGAGCGAGCACCTGCGGGAGTTGCACTTTGCTCAAAGATTAATATAAAAAGAAATACCGAAAGGGGCGTCAGTTTTTGGGGCCAATACCTCTTGGCACGGAACTCTGTCGGGCCGTGTTGACTCTCTCTATTAAGGTTCAATGATTATGAAGTTTCTGTTCGTGTGTTGCTATTGATTTCTCGCTTGCAGTGTCCAAGCCGGTTACATCGCCCTCGATTATGGTTGCTAAATGGACTATTTTCTTATTTTTTGAGTAATTTCTTTTTATTGAAATTAGGATATTTAAATGTGTGCACTTGAACCGAAAGGTGCGGAATTGTAGATCTACTGGAATGATCAAAGGCCATCAAGAATGGTTAACTTTGATGTGTTATATGATGGGTGACATTAAGCATCGCGAAGGGGTTGTATCGTTAGTTCGGTAAGGGAGACGGGAAATGGGTATTCCTAATGCTTCACGCGATGGGTGATTGGAGCATCGGAAAGGGAATATTTCTTTGGTATGGCAGGAAATCCGAACTGGAAAAAGGAATACGCGTAAAGTCGCAAGCACAAGAATAAAGATGGGTTTGGAGAAGCTTTTTCTAAAAAGCGGATTTTTTTTTAGTATTTTTCGGGAAGAGCAAATGCTTTCCCGCGAGGAATCTGTGTTTGCATTGCATCTGTGCTTGAGAACTGCATCTGGGGCCGCCTGGAATGTGAAGAAGAATGTTGTGGTTGATGCGTTATCAAGAAAGCCACAAATTTCAGCTGTGTCAATTCCTTATCATCATGAGCTAGATGACATGAAGGAACAATATACTGTTGATGAAGATTTTGCAAGGATCTTTGAACAGTTACAAGAGGAGCAACATCATGAGCACTACCTCCTCAGAGATGGTTTTATGATGATGCATGACAGACTTTGTGTCACAAGGCCACTGCGACATAAGGTCATGGAAGAGAGTCATGTTCCACTGTATGCAGGGCATCGTGGCATTGATGCGATAGTTAAAGCGGTAGAGAAATTCTTCTATTGGCCTACCTTGAGGAGAGATGTGGATGCCTTTGTGCGAGCATGCATAATTTGCCAAAAGGTCCAGTTTGACACGCAAAAAGCACCAGGGTTGTTACAACCACTGCCGATTCCGGATAAGCCATGGGAAAGCATTGCTATGGACTTTATCTTTGATCTTCCAAGAACGCCAACAGGGAATGATGGTATATGGACCATTATCTGCAGGTTCAGCAGAGCAAGCCCATTTTATCCCTATCAGGAAGATAAAATTTGATCAGATGGCACGCTTGTTCATATACAATGTGTTTAAGTATCATGGTATGCCACAATCGATTATCAGTGATCGTGATCCTCGCATGACTAGTTTGTTCTGGAGAGGATTGTTTGAGAACATGGGCACTACGCTCAAGTTCTCGTTTTCGTTTCATCCACAAATTGATGGACAGTCAGAAGAGGCTAATTCTACTGTCTTAGATCTGCTGAAATGCTATGTGTCAGATAATAAGGGCAAGTGGGAACAGTATTTGCCTATGCTTGAATATGCATACAATAATACGGTGCATTCGTCTACTGGCAAAGCACCTTTTGAGATTGTTGAAGGCGGCAAAAAGGTTCCTCCCATTTTGCATACAAAGGACAAGATCTTTGAGGCAGATCTATATGTTGAGAACATGGATGAAATGTACAAGAAAATTTGATTTGCCTTGGAGAAGACTCAGGCAAAACAGAAAAAGGCTGCTGATCGTCACCGTCGTGAATTGCTGTTATCACTTGGTGATTGGGTATTGTTAAGGTTCGAAAAGGCAAGGTTAAAGAAGATGAAGGGCAAGGAATGGTTGTTTCGTAAGCTCAACATGCGTTAGTATGGACCTTTTCAAGTGCTTGACAAGATCAGCGATGTGGCTTACAGGCTGAAATTGCCTGATGCGTGGAAGGTTCATAATGCGTTTCACGTGAGTCTTCTAAGACCCTTCGTGGGTGATGTGCCATAAGATATGCCATATGAGGATCAGCCAGAAGTTGAGGAACTTGATGAGATCCTGGTACCTGAGCAAGTTTTGGCACATAGGAACAGAAAAGTTAAAGGACAGGTTGCAAGACGTTATTTGGTGAAGTTCAAGAACTATCCGCCTATGGATGCAAAGTGGATGGAAGAGCATGAACTGTCAGAGTCACCAAATGTATTGCAGCTTTACCTTGAAGCCTTTGGATTACAACCTACCTATGCCCCAACCCAACGTGTGCAAAGGAGGGGTAATGATAGAGCTAGTACATCAAATGTACATATGAATTCAGTGTAATAGATGGAAATGACAAAAGTATGAAGGTCTCATTAAGTCATTTGTATCTGTGTTACGACCTTTCTTGCGGATACATGCGATGATAAAAGAGTGTTAATAGCACAAGATCATCAGTGGTGTGTATTTATGGTATGCAATCGAAGACGTTTGCGATTTCAAGAGGGGGGTATGTCAAGGGGACGTGGCAGCTGTGTTTAACTGCTACGAGGGCGTGGCAACTGCTAACTTTAGTAGTTGGTTTCTTTCCAATGATTTTTGTTTTATTTTTGAGACCCTCTTTTTGAAGTAGCAAACAGTCAGACATTGTATGGCCAATGTGAACGGTAGTTTCACCCGCAGACGGGCAGTGGTCGGCATTGGAATTCGTATAGTAAGAGGATGTCTAGGCTCAGAGCAAGATCATATAGGTCCCCCCGTCGGCAGTTAGCAAGTTGGTGGATACTAGGAAGTGAACTCAATAAAGGCATAAAGTCAAGTGGGACTACCTGTCACAAAGTGATGACGTGGCGGACAGCAGAAACCCTAATTTCTGCCAGAAACCCTAAAATTCCTGCAAACCCTAATTTCTGCCAGAAACTCTAATTTCCGGAAATCGCGGAGGCTGAAATTCTTTTTTTCTCTTTTTTTTGGGAAAATGATGAGCGACGCAAATTTCGCTTTTTCTCTACTTAAATGAGAAAGAGAGAGAGAATGCTTTTGCTTTCATGTTTTGACTCTCTGTGAGAGAGAGAGAGCAATTGCTTTTGATTTGAAGCTTTTGGGGCTCTGCTTTTGGGCATCCCTTGTAACCTTTAAATTAGTGGTGAGGGCCTCACTTCTCAGGGCATCTGGACGCAGAGTCTGAGAGTGAAACCCTAACCGTTCTCTTGTACTTTGATGATTGATTAATACAAAAAGAAATACCGAAAGGGGCGCCAGTCTTTAGGGCCAATATCTCGAGGCACGGAACTCCGCCGGGCCAGTGAAAATCTATTGTGATGTGTGAATTGTTTTGAAGTGGTTATTTAGTGCTGTCGCGGTTGATTCTCGACTTGGAGTGTCCAAGTCTGTTACAGTGGTATCAGAGCACGACCGATTTCTCTTCTACGGGAAATCCGATCCCCGATTTTTTTTTTCCGCGGCACCTATGTCTTCACGCAATGATCAGTCGACTTCCTCTGCATCTGGAGATGCGGGTAGGGATCACAACGAAGATTCCGGCAGAGAGTATGGCCCGCCTTGGCCTCCTCAGGCGGAGCGGCGAGAGATGGAGCGTCGCCAGTTGATCGGCGATGCAACAAAGATGATGCTCAATTTTGCCAAGGACCCGAAGATGGCAAAATATATGAACCAGACCTCTTTGGAAGAGGTACAAATGGAGTGGCAGAGAACCACAACACCACTCTCGAAACCCGCTCTCAAGACACCTTCTGCCTCCAAGAAAATATACGGAGCAGGAACTGGAGAACGTGGTTGATGCACGGATTGCTCAGCTTTTCGACGTGCAAAAGAAAGACAAAAAGCACGGCAAAAAGCAGAAGAAAGGCACTGACTTCTCGGGATATTTGGGTCGTCGGTCGACATTTGACAAGGCAAAGAAATTGAAGAAGCGCGTCAAGTTTGAAGACCTACCCAGTTCTTCTTCTTCTTCTTCTGACAGTTCTTCTAGCTCCTCGGATTCGAGCGAAGAAGACAGAAAAGGTAAAAAGCGAAGCAAGAAGCAACGGGGGCAAAGTGAAGGATCAGGAAGCTCTTTTGAAGGAGCCAAGGCCAACTTCTTTTCACTTGGAATTAGCGGCTCGATTTGGAACTACGCCCAACAGACTTACGCCACAGGCAGAGGTAGTTCGACTGGCACCCGGATGGGATGTTGCCATTACACCGAGCATTGGCAAACTTCGTTTGCAATGACAAGGGTGTTCAGGGCACGCGAGTGACGTTCTACTCGGGATCCGTTGGTACCACAAGAACTACGCCGTGGTTGACTACCGGGCCGAGAAAGCGACTTTGATAATGAAGGGCTTAGAGATTGTACTTGATGAACTTCAGTTTTCTTACTCACTCTTTTGGGAGAACTGAACGATGGATAAAGGTTGAATATGTTTTGACCTGAAGAAAAGAACGCCAAGATTTTTTTTCTCCACGCTCATGCCGATTGCTTTTGAGAGGGCCTGAAGATCATACTATTGATCTGATATCTGGAAGCACGCCACCGAATCAGCCACCTTATCGTGTGAGCCGAGTACAGAATGAAAAGATTATGAACTCAGTGAAAGACCTCTTGGAAAAGGGTCTTGTCCAGCCTAGTACTTCACCGTATTGCTCTCCAGTGTTGTTGGTTTTGAAGAAAGACGGATCTTGGAGAATGTGCATCGATTATAGCACTCTCAACGAAATCACCATCAAGAACAGATTTCCGATTCCCAGGATCGATGATATACTCGACAGGTTACAGGGATCCTCGTGCTTTAGTAGGATTGACTTGAAGAGTGGATATCATCAGATCAGGATAGCGCCAGGAGATGTCTACAAGACAGCTTTTCGGACGACTTTTGGGTTATTTGAGTTTTTGGTGATGCCTTTTGGCTTAACCAATGCTCCTGGGACATTTAACCGGATGATGGATAGGATTTTTCGAGAGTACAGGCTATTTGTTGGCACTTTCTTTGACGACATCATTGTTTTCTCCAAGAATGAGGCAGAACACAGAGATCATCTGCTTCAAGTCTTTCAGGCATTACGAGATCACACATTAGTGATTAATGCTAAGAAAAGTGAATTTTTCCTACCAGAGATACACTTTTTGGGACACATTGTGTCAGCAGCACAGCAGGAGTGCAAATGGACCCGGCCAAGATAGAGACTATCTGTGATTGGCCCGATTTGAGGAATGTCCATGAAGCTAGAAGCTTCTTGGGACTGTGTTCGTACTACAGGCGGTTCATACGAAAGTTTGCAGAGGTTGCTTTCTCTTTGCATACCTTGACACAGAAAGGAGTACCTTTTTCGTGGGGACTCACAGAGGTGACTGCCTTTCGGACATTGAAAGAGAAATTCACCACAGGACCAGATTTGACTTTGCCGGACTTGCAGAAGTCATTTGAAGTATTTTGTGATGCTTGTGGTCGTAGTCTGGGTGCGGTCTTGATGCAAGAAGGCCATGTCATAGCTTACGAGAGCCGTTTGTTCTCTAGGCCGGAGATGACAGCACAGATCTATGGGAAAGAGCTTTTGGCGGTTATCCTCGCTCTTACTCAGTGGCAGCATTACCTACTCGGAGCGGATTTTACTGTCTTTACAGACCATCAGAGTTTGCGCTACTTCTTGTCACAGAACCAGCTTTCGAAAAAGCAGATGCGGTGGGTGAACATCTTGTCACAGTTCCACTTCCAGATTGTCCATGTGCAGGGACAAAAGAATGTGGTGGCAGATGCTTTGTCTCGAAAGCCGTTGGTTCTGGCTATTTCCGCGATACATCATAGGAGCTTCGAGGATATGGTCGATCAGTGTGCCACAGATACAGATTTTGCAGATATTTTCACACGGATACGGGATGGGGAAACAGTAGGCCGATACTCCTATCGGGAAGGCTACTTGATGAAAAAGACTATGTTGTGCGTTACACAGCCGTTGACGGAAAAGGTTATGACTGATTGCCACTGTCCACCTTTTACGGGTCACCGCGGCATTGCTACCACTATGAAAGGGGTAGAGAGAGATTTCTTTTGGCGGAGACTGAAGAAGGATGTGGAAGAGTTTGTGCGCAATTGCTTGGTATGCCAGAAGGTCAAGTTTGACAGGCATAAGGCACAGGGATTGTTACAGCCTTTACCCATACCCACCCACCCCTGGGAAAGTATTGCAATGGATTTCATTTTTGATCTCCCAAGAACACAGAATGATCACGATGATTTTCCGATTACATGGCACGTCTGAGACGATTGTCTCCGACAGAGACCCCAGATTTACGAGTTTGTTTTGGAAGGCAATTTGGGAGAACATTGGCACGCGGTTGCAGTTCTCGTCATCGTTCCACCCGCAGACTGATGGGCAATCCGAGATTGCCAATTCAGTGGTTCTAGATTTATTGAAGTCTTATATCTCAGATCAGAAGACTCAATGGGAAAGATATTTACCTTTGGTGGAATTTGCCTACAATAACACGATACACTCGTCGACGGGGAAGGCGCCATTTGAGATTGTTGAAAGTGCTGCAAAGGTTCCACCCTTCCTGAGCACGAAAGATAAGATCTTTGAAGCGGATGAATATACGCGAGATCTGGGTACGGCTTTTGCCAAGGTTCGCGAGACTTTGCAGAAGTCTCAAGAACGACAGAAAAAGGCAGCGGATCGCCATCGTCGCGACATGAAATTGAAGGAGGATGATTGGGTGCTCTTACGTTTTAAGAAGGCACGCCTACGAAAGAACAAGGGAAAGGAGAGGCTTTTTCCAAAGCTTAGTATGTGATACTACGGACCTTTCCAGATTACTGAAAAGATAAATGATGTCTCCTTGCGATTGAAACTGCCAGATACTTGGAGGATTCACAACGCATTGCATGTGAGTCTCTTGAACCCTGTTAAGGGTGATGTGCCTGATGATGGGGAGCCTGATGAGCAACCCGCAGTGGAAGAAAACGAGGAGATCCTTGTTCCTGAACAGATTTTGGCACATAAGGATACGAAGTATAAGGGTAAAGTCCGAAGGCGGTTCTTGGTTAAGTTCAAGAATTATCCTGCACTTGATGCGAAGTGGATGGAGGAGGAGGACCTAGCAGATACTCCTCGGATTGTGAAACTTTACCTCGACGTTTTGGTTTAGCATAGTCTACTCCAAACGGAACCCAGAAACTCAGCTTGACTGAAGATCTGGTGCAGTGGGATGCACAAGAGGGGAGTTACTCCGCTCCTTTGTCAACAGATGCCTCGATTTTGATACTAAAGTCACTGATGTCTCTTTGATCTTCAGGGATACTGAGAGCTGACAGTATTCTGCTGGATGACTTTATGAAATGGAATTCCTGATTATGATATTGATTTGTTCTTGACTTCTTGTGAGTGCAGGAACTGATAGACGAAATGACTGCAGCATTTTGGTCTACTTGATCTTGAATAGACATGGTTGCAATAGGGGTTAGTCAATCGGACATCGTTGAGGTCCCGATTGGACCTAGATGTGATTACTAGCTACATTTCCGATAAATCACGGTCTAAGATCCGAATGAATGTTGAATGTCCTGTGATGTCCTGTGATGTCGTGTGATGTGACTGTCGATTTTGTACATGTGTTAGATGTGTGTTCCTAGTACTAGGTACTAACAGTCAGTGTCTGCTAAGACGGTTTATGGCTTTTGTCGGTTTTGCAGGCGTAATTGCGGTCGATTACAATGCTCTCAAGAGGGGGGTATGTCCCAAAGTGATGACGTGGCGGACAGCAGAAACCCTAAAATTCCTGCAAACCCTAATTTCTGCCAAAAACCCTAATTTCCGGAAATCGTGGAGGCTGAAATTCAATTTTTTTTTTTTGGAAAATGATGAGCGACGCAAATTTCGCTTTTTCTCTACTTAAATGAGAAAGAGAGAGAGAATGCTTTTGCTTTCATGTTTTGACTCTCTGTGAGAGAGAGAGGGCAATTGCTTTTGATTTGAAGCTTTTGGGGCTCTGCTTTTGGGCATCCCTTGTAACCTTTAAATTAGTGGTGAGGGCCTCACTTCTCAGGGCATCTGGACGCAGAGTCTGAGAGTGAAACCCTAACCGCTCTCTTGTACTTTGATGATTGATTAATACAAAAAGAAATACCGAAAGGGGCGCCAGTCTTTGGGGCCAATATCTCTAGGCACGGAACTCTGTCGGGTCAGTGCAAATCTATTGTGATCTGTGAATTGTTTTGAAGTGGTTATTTGGTGCTGTCGCGGTTGATTCTTGACTTGGAGTGTCCAAGTCTGTTACACTACCAATAGAAAGTATCCTACAGTTGGGCCACATTGCACTTTTGGATGCGGTCCCAATGAGGATAGATGGCCAGATGACCAGTGGGAGCCCAATGGAATCATTCCCTAAAATTTAGGGAATTGCTATTTTGGGCCGTGAAATGTGTTCGCGTCATTACCTCCCGTATGACTAGGGGAACATTTTACAACTCTACCGCGAAGTCAACTGGGAACGAGTCGGGAGATTTTTAAGCGGCAAACCCGAAACAAGAAAATGCTTGTAAATGCGCCAAGTGGGAGATTTTCATGGACTTGCCTCCTACAGAAAAATGGGCGTTGAATTTTAAGCTGAGAGGAGCCTCATTTTGGTTTCTGCCACAGGTTAAGAGCTATGGAGTGCTTCCTTTCCCTCTATGTATAGTGTGGTGCTAGGAGTGATGCCCTGCACGCTACACACTGCTCTCTCTCCCCTTATGTGCAGTTATGTGATGCCCCACAAGAGGGCTTTTCATTTGACTGATGTACAGTTGGGGTTCATGCGCGATTGCCGAGGTAAGAGCCTCTTGCACAGGTACTCGGTTAGCTAGTGGCTAATCCCCCGTAGGTACAGGTGAATTCGGAGAGGTTTCACGTGAGAAATCTCGTCTGATTCAAAGGGCAGGTAGCCCTACAGATGCGGGAGCTCGAGGTCTTGCTACAGATGCGACCGGCGCGCGAAACGGAGCCCAAAACAGGGAATTACAGCCTGCTGTGCATTTTTGCAGGTTTAGGGTTTTGGCCCTAAACGGTCCCTAATACCCCCAGGAGGTTCGGGGACGCGAGGGGACCGTTGTAGAGGTGATCTGGCGCATTTTCGGGGCAGAAAACATAGAATTCAGCGTGCTGCAGATTCTCGCCAGGTTTTGCAAAGTGTCCGTATGTGTCAGGAAAGTCATCGATTGCGTGGGGATACTGTAACAGACTTAGACACTCCAAGTCAAGAATCAATCACAACAGCACCACATAACCACTTCAAAACAGTTCACAGTTCACAATAGATTTGCACTGGCCCGGCGGAGTTCCGTGCCTAGAGGTATTGGCCCCAAAGACTGGCGCCCCATTCGGTATTTCTTTATGTATTAATCAGTTCAAAGTACAAGAGAGCGGTTAGGGTTTCACTCTCAGACTCTGCGTCCAGATGCTCTGCAGAGTGTGTGCCCAAACCGCTTAGTGTTCTCTCTCTATCTCACACGAGAGCTTTAGTAAAATAAAAGCAATGGAATCTTCTCTCTCTCTCTCTCTCTCTCTCTCTCTCTCTCTCTCTCTCTCTCTCTCTCTCTCTCTCTCTCTCCTTGTATTTGCATAGAGAAAAGCAGTTCTCCGGCTGTGGTAAAACGCGCGGCAAAAGGCGGGCTCATCCGTAAGGTGCCACGTAATCATGCTCAACGCTTTATTCGAAAATCAGTCCTGCTGCTAGGGTTAGGTTTTATGGCAGATTTTAGGGTTAGGGTTTGTAGAATTAGGGTTTTCAGCAGCTCGGCTCCCGGGCAGACACGTCATCACTTTGTGACATACCCCTCTTGAAAGATCGCCGTCGATTACGCCTACAAATAAACCGTCTTAGCAGACACTGACTGTTAGTACCTACGCACTAGGAACACACATCTAGCACATGTACCAATCGACAGTCACATCAGAGGACATCACTAGACATCAGAGGACATCACGTTCATTCGGATCTTAGACCATGATTTATCGGCAATGTAGCTAGCAATTGCATCTAGATCCAATTGGGACCTCATCGATGTCCGATTGACTAACCCCTATTGCACCCATGTCTATTCGAGATGAATCAGACCAAAATGTTGCAGCCATTTTGTCTATCGGTTCCTGCATTTAAAAGAAGTCAAGAACAAATCAGTATCATAATCAGAAATTCCATTTCATAAAGTTATACAGCAGAATACTGTCAGCTTTCAGTATCCCTGAAGCTCAAAGAGACATCAGTGACTCTGGTATCTAAATCAAGGCATTTGTTGACAAAGGAGGGGAGTGACTCCCCTCTTGTGCATCCCACTGTACCAGATCTCTGGCCAAGCTGAATTCTGGGTTCCATTTGGAGTAGACTATGCTAAACCAAAAGCATCGAGGTAAAGTTTCACAATCTGAGGAGTATTTGCCAAGTCCTCCTCCATCCACTTTGCATCCAATGCACGATAGTTCTTGAAGTTAACCAAGAACCGCCTTCGGACTTTACCTTTATTCTTCGTATCCTTATGTGCTTAAATCTGTTTAGGAACAAGGATCTCCTCGTTTTCTTCCACTTCGGGTTGCTCATCAGGCTCCCCATCATCAGGCACATCACCTTTAAAAGGCTTCAAGAGACTCACATGGAATGCATTGTGAATCCTCCAAGTATCAGGCAGTTTCAGTCGAAGGAGACATCATTTATCTTTTCAGTGATCTGGAAAAGTCCGTAGTATCGCATATTAAGCTTTGGAAAAAGCTTCTCCTTTCCCTTTTTCTTTCTCAGGCGTGCCTTTTCAAAACGTAAGAGCACCTAATCATCCTCCTTCAATTTCAAGTCATGACGATGGCGATCCGCTGTCTTTTTGTGTCGTCTTGAGACTTCTGCAAAGTCTTGCGAACCTTGGCAAAAGCGTATCTAAGTATCGCGTATATTCAACTGCTTCAAAAATCTTATCTTTCGTGCTTAGGAAGGGTGGAACCTTTGCAGCACCTTCAACAATCTCAAATGGCGCCTTCCCCGTCGAAGAGTGTATCGTGTTTTTGTAGGCAAATTCCACCAAAGGTAGGTACTTTTCCCATTGAGTCTTCTGATCCGAGATATAAGACTTCAATAAATCTAGAACCACTAAATTGGCAATCTCAAATTGCCCGTCAGTTTGCGGGTGGAACGATGACGAGAACTGCAACCACGTGCCAATGTTCTTCCAAATTGCCTTCCAAAACAAACTCGTAAATCTGGGGTCCCTGTCGGAGACAATCGTCTCAGGCATGCCATGTAATCTGAAGATCTGGGCCACAAACAGTCTCGCTAAGTGATTCGGCTTGACTATTTTCTTCACTGGAAGGAAATGAGTCTGTTTGCTAAATCTGTCATAACAGTCCAGATACCATCGTGACCACTCTGTGTTCTCGGGAGATCAAAAATGAAATCCATTGCAATACTTTCCCAGGGGCGGGTGGGTATGGGTAAAGGCTGTAACAATCCCTGTGCTTTATGCCTGTCAAACTTGACCTTCTGGCATACTAAGCAACTGCGCACAAACTCTTCCACATCCTTCTTGAGTCTCGGCCAAAAGAAGTATCTCTCTACCCCTTTCATGGTGGTAGCAATGCCGCAGTGACCCGTAAAAGGTGGACAATGGCATTCAGTCATAACCTTTTCCCTCAACGGCTGTGTAACGCACAACATAGTTTTTCTCATCAAGTAGCCATCCCAAATGGAATATCCCGCTACTGTCTCGCCATCCCATATCCGTGTGAAAACGTCTGCAAAATTTGTATCTGTGGCATACTGGTCGACCATATCCTCGAAGCTCCTATGATGTATCGCGGAAATAGCCAAAACCAACGGCTTCCGAGACAAAGCATCTGCCACCACATTCTTCTGTCCCTGCACATGGACAATCTGGAAGTGAAACTGTGACAAGATGTTCGCCCACCGCATCTGCTTTTCCGAAAGTTGCTTCTGTGACAAGAAGTAGCGCAAACTCTGATGGTCTGTAAAGACAGTAAAAATCCGCTCCGAGTAGGTAATGCCGCCACTGAGTAAGCATGGATAACTGCCAAAAGCTCTTTCTCATAAATCTGTGCTGTCATCTCCGGCCTTGAGAACAATCGGCTCTCGTAAGCAATGACATCGCCTTCTTGCATTAAGACCGCACCCAGACTATGACCACAAGCATCACAATATACTTCAAATGACTTCTGCAAGTCCGACAAAGTCAAAACTGGTCCTGTAGTCAATTTCTCTTTCAAAAGGCAGTCACCTTTGTGGATCCCCACGAGAAAGGGACTCCTTTCTGTGTCAAGATATGCAAAGGGGAAGCAACCTCTGCAAACTTTCGAATGAATTGCCTGTAGTACAAACACAATCCCAAGAAGCTTCTAACTTCATGGACATTCTTCAAATTGGGCCAATCACGGATAGTCTCTATCCACTTTTCTTTGCATTAATCACTAACTTGTGATCTCGTAATGCTTGAAAGACTTGAAGCAGATGATCTCCGTGTTCTGCCTCATTCTTGGAGAAAACAATGATGTCGTCAAAGAAAGAGCCAACAAATAGCCTGTACTCTCTAAAAATCCTGTCCATCATCCGATTAAATGTCGCAGGAGCATTGGTTAAGCCAAAAGGCATCACCAAAAACTCAAATAACCCAAAAGTCGTCCGTAAAGCTGTCTTGTAGAGGTCTCCCGGCGCGATTCTGATCTGATGATATCCACTCTTCAGATCAATCCTGCTAAAGCACGAGGATCCCTGTAACCTGTTGAGTATGTCATCGATCCTAGGAATCAGAAATCTGTTCTTGTTGGTGATTTTGTTGAGAGCTCTATAATCGATGCACATTCTCCAAGATCCATCTTTCTTCAAAACCAACAACACTGGAGAGCAATACGGTGAAGTACTAGGTTGGACAAGATGTTGCTAAATTGGCTTTATCTGACACAAAAATAATTCTAAATGAATTATTGGAATTATAAGTGAGAGGGTATTCTCGCTTGGAACACCAAGAAACTAATTCTAAATGAATTATTGGAATTTTAAGTGAGAGGGTTTTTCTTACTGGAGACATCCGAGTAAAGAGTATTCCTAGTGCGTCATTCAAAGTAATGACGGGAGCACTGTGAACGGGAATATCTGTAAGGCCACCAAGAACGGGTACTTCTGATGTGTCACATCGGATGGGTGACAGGGAGCATCGGGAAGAAGTATCCGACCATCCGGGAACGGACATCTCTGATGCGTCATAGGATGGGTGACATAGAGCGTCGTGAAGGAGATTGTACCGTAAGTTCGGTAGGAAAGGACTAGGTGATGGGTATTCTTGATGCGTCACAAGGTGGGTGACGGGTGCATCGGAAAGGGGATATCCATAGTCGAGAGGAAATCCGAATTGGAAAAGAGGAATACGCGTAAAGACGCAAGCACAAGAATAAAGATGGGTTCTGAGAAGCTTTTCTTAAAAAGCGCAGTATTTTAACGAGTATTTCGGGAAGAGCAGACGCTTTCCCGCAAGGAATCTATGTTTGCATTGCATTCTTGCATGTGGTTGCATCCAGTGACGCCTGGGAAGTGTTGTGAAAGCATTGTTTTTAACTTATAAGGTTTTATTGAGTTTTTGGGCAGGTTCAGACCAATTTTAAAAATATGCCGGCCGTCCACTTAATAAGTGGGCAGCCACTTAGAAAATAAAGCAACAAAACCAGCTAGTGAATTCTCTCTCCCTATTTCGGGTCGAACAGAAAATTTTTTTTTTTTTTTTTTTTTGAAAAAATAACAAAAAAACGGCCGCGATCTCTCCGCGAGCAGCTATTCGTGCCGTGGTGAAGGAGCTATAAAAGCACCACATGCCCTCACTGAAGGGGGTTACCAACGCCAGCAAGAGAAGACTCTGCTGCCAGAAGACGCGAGAGATTGCCCGAGACTACGAAGCACGGAAGTCGCTTTTCCCGCGCAAGAGCGACATGTATCTATTGTGGATTTGCCATATGAATTGTTTTCGCGTGTTTGCGTGTGTGTTTGCAGGTACTTCATCGCGAAGGAGAAGCGAGAAGGCTTCGGCCTATGCTTGGGAATTCCAGAAACGGAATTCGGAAATTGTCTGCGGAGTCTCAACTCCGAGTACATACGGAAAAAGGATTGAGAGCTTGTCTCTCGGATTTCCCTTACGGGAAGGAACGACCATCGAGTCAGAGATTTAGAACGGAGGGGTTTTCTCCGGTTCTTGTGCTTGTAAAAAGATTCTCCCTAATAAAGAATTCTCTTTAAGGGGGGGGACCAGCCCATCTTCTGGTCCCCAATACTGTGTCGATCTTCTCACACTCTCTCTCACACTATCTATTTCTCTCTATATCCTTTGGCTTCAGTATTAAGTGATAAATTCTATTTATCCGAGTATATTTTATATTGTTAAGCGCTCCCGTTTGTGACAGTGGTATCAGAGCATGGTCTCCTCTCTTTCTCTATAAAGGAGGACGACTCTGGGAAGATACGGGAAGAAGCCATAACAAGCCAAGAGAGAGGTAAGCAGGCGGAAACCTAAGTCTCGAGGAAAAGCTCACAGAGTTGGAAATTTTTTTCTCTATGCAAGAAGGCAACACAAGACTTGGGATTCTCTGAGAAGGCGACAAGAGCATGATGCTCAAGAACCTAGAGAATCTCAGGAGCGGAATGGTCAAGATACTTCAGAATCTAGAAAATATCCATGAATGTCAATCCAGAATTATAGCCATGAAATCCCGTCATTTCGGGAAGGATATGAAGAAGGTCTCTAGACCTAGGAACACTCCAGTGACTAGTCAAGTTTGATACTTTTGACGGAAGGGAAGATGTCCTGAAAGCTACTTCTTTCATTCGACAGTTTGAAGTTGCCTTTGCAAACGGCAATTTCTGAGAAGCGTCGAAGGTGAGGCATGTGACCAAACACCTCAAGGGGATTGCAAGTACTTGGTGGTATACCAAAGCTCTGCAAGGAACTTACAACAAGACTTGGATTCAATTCAAGGCTGAATTTTCGGACAAATTTTTTTTTCTCTACACTTTGTGGAAGGCATCTAAGAAGATTGGGATCGGTTTGCCCAATAGGAACACGAGCGAGTCAAAGCAAGCAGTGGTTCACTCTTGCCAAGGTAGCTCCATTCTTGATCCTCTCTAAGGAAGGAAAGATGAACATATTCAACAAAGGACTTTTGGGCTTATCCTGGATTCATCTAGGTATATTCAACAAAGGACTTTTGGCTGAATTGTGTAAACACATCTGCAAGATACTTTGCAGCAGATAGTGGAGTCAGCAATAAAAGCTGAAAGTGTACACCTTAGTGTACATAGAATACAATCCCCGCAGTGGGACGAGAACCATTGAACGCAGAGACAACGAATTTTTGTTACCTCTCCTCAAAGGATACATTGCTATTCGGAGAAAGTTTGGAGTAAGGGAATTCAATTGAATTCTTGAATAGAAGACCCTCAAACTCTAAGTGAGAGGGCAGGTCTTTGATCAAAGTTACATCTTTGAGGAAATCATAAAGTGCATGGTGCTTGTTTGCTCTTTTGCACGAGGTATGGTTATGTCTGACCAGGACTACTCACTCTCGAGTGTTTATGAGAGTAGGATCAATTTGAAACATTGTTTTCTAAGATGAATTGGTTTGCTCAACTAGCCGGAAGGTCAACTACTGATTTGGTATCCGGTAACTCTCGAATAGATTACCTGCTACCGTGGTTAGGAAAATTATGAAGGAACCATTCTGAGCTTTTTCAGCAGAGAAAAGCTTTCATTAAGGTTGAATACTCTTGAAGCTCACACCCTCTACCCGGTAAGGGAAGATATGGTAGTGCTTTTCGCACAAGTGAATGAACACTCTCTTTACGAGGGGAGGAAGAAGCGACGACTACGACCTGTGCTCGAGGAATCCAAGGGTTGAAATCCTAGATTATTTGATGAGCGGGTTTTGCTCTAAGATCGAGCCAAGGGATCGTCAAGTTGAGCGTCTTCGCTCTAAGGATCTTACGAAGGGAAGGTAATTTCCCAGGCTCATTGAAACTTATGTACACCTTTGGGTACATGGATAACACACGAAGATGCAGACCTATGCTAAGGTGGGTCATCTACCAATCGAATTTCTCTCTGCTGGACGGAATGAAATGAACCAACTTCTTTTTCATGAACTGGACGGGAGTTTGTTATACTCTCTTGAGCGCCTTTTTGCGCACAAGGATATTCTAACACTAGAATCTCTATTTGAGATGTGTTCGGTAGAAGGAATTTGAGTTTCTCTACGGGGAAGAGGTTTTCTGATGGTCGTTGATCATTAAGTACGCCATGTGCTTTTACCATTACAGTAGCAACTTTTGGTTGCGGTATATGTTTCTCCATGAGCAGGTAAAGTAGCATTTACACGCTGTTGGAATAAATTCGAACTATTCTGTTCGTAAGAATATAATCCGCCAACCGTTTCAAAATGGTAAGAATTACATATGGGAGAACATCCTTGAGAATCAAAGAGGGATCGCTCTATTGTGAATCGGGTTTGAACGTACGTTTAGAAAATGCTATGGCTATAATCCTATCTGCCTGAGATTTTGCAAGGCGGCATTGATGCTCGCAAGGTGAATCATTTTTTTATGATTCTGTAAGGAAGAGACGCTAATGGGCGTCGGGAAGACACTGCTGGTGATAATAACTCGCAGGAGGAAAAGATTGGAAGGAAGTGCCGCCGTGCACAAAGAATCTTCGGATTGAAACCCTGTCCGCCGACGTTGAGCGACGGCCCGGAACAAGAACCTTCTTTAATGTGATCGCAAACTTTGTTTGTGAAAGAAAGACATCGGGCTTAATGCTCTATGACTTGGACATTCTCTATGTGGGAGGACACAAGAGGTTTAATATCCTCTGGACTAACATCGCAGGATTATGGGCAAAGACAGATACCTAGATTGATTTCTAGGAAGATTATTCTTCTCGAATTTGAGAAGACGGAATCAAGTTAACAGAGTCTCGGATAAGGAAACTTTGGATCAGAACAATTGGCCTACCCAAAGCAAAGGCTCCGCTATAAGAACTTACTTTGGTAAAATGGCACACTTTGTCTGCCACAGGAAGATTCACATGAGCTTAATGCTCTCGACATGCCCTATGCGGGAGGACAGAAGAGGTTTAATATCCTCAGGACTAATAGCGCAAGGTTATGCGCAAGGACATAGACCTAAATTTATTTTTAGGAAGATGATTCTTCTCGGGATTGAGAAGGTGGAATTGAGTTAACAGATTCTCGAAAAGACGCGAATGACAAGTTCTTACATGGCTCGTAAGTTTAATGAATGGTGAAGGATATCCTCGAGGTACTAGAGGAAGGACATGAACCGGTAACGTAAGTATTGAATTATTGAATTTCTGTTCAGTTTAATTTTTAAGTTCTCTTTTGAGAAAGGACCAGCTCAACTCACCATTGAGCAAGATTTGAAATTTTCCGGTTTCTCCCCGACAGTTCAGTTGGACCTCTACAGTTGAGGACAACTGTTTATAAGTGAGAGGGATGTTGCTAAATTGGCTTTATCTGACACAAAAATAATTCTAAATGAATTATTGGATTTATAAGAGTGAGGGTTTTCTCGTTTGGAACACCAAGAAACTAATTCTAAATGAATTATTGGAATTCTCATTGGAGACATCCGAGTACAGAGTATTCCTAGTGCGTCATTCAAAGTAATGACGGGAGCACTGTGAACGGGAATATCTGTAAGGCCACCAAGAACGGGTACTTCTGATGCGTCACATCGGATGGGTGACAGGGAGCATCGGGAAGAAGTATCCGACCATCCGGGAACGGACATCTCTGATGCGTCATAGGATGGGTGACATAGAGCATCGTGAAGGAGATTGTACCGTAAGTTCGGTAGGAAAGGACTAGTTGATGGGTATTCCTGATGCGTCACAAGGTGGGTGACGGGTGCATCGGAAAGGGGATATCCATAGTCGAGAGGAAATCCGAATTGGAAAAGAGGAATACGCGTAAAGACGCAAGCACAAGAATAAAGATGGGTTCTGAGAAGCTTTTCTTGAAAAGCGCAATATTTTAATGAGTTTTTCGGGAAGAGCAGACACTTTCCCACGAGGAATCTATGTTTGCATTGCATTCGTGCATGTGGTTGCATCCAGTGACGCCTGGGAAGTGTTGTGAAAGCATTGTTTTTAACTTATAAGGTTTTATTGAGTTTTTGGGCAGGTTCAGACCAATTTTAAAAATATGCCGGCCGTCCACTTAATAAGTGGGCAGCCACTTAGAAAATAAAGCAACAAAACCAGCCAGTGAATTCTCTCTCCCTATTTCGGGTCGAACAGAAAAAAAAAAAACGATTTTTTTTTGAAAAAAAAACAAAAAAACGGCCGCGATCTCTCCGCGAGCAGCTATTCGTGCCGTGGTGAAGGAGCTATAAAAGCACCACATGCCCTCACTGAAGGGGGTTACCAACGCCAGCAAGAGAAGACTCTGCCGCCAGAAGACGCGAGAGATCGCGTGAGACTACGAAGCACGGAAGTCGCTTTTCCCGCGCAAGAGCGACAGGTATCTATTGTGGATTCGCCATATGAATTGCTGTCGCGTGTTTGCGTGTGTGTTTGCAGGTACTTCATCGCGAAGGAGAAGCGAGAAGGCTTCGTCCTACGCTTGGGAATTCCGGAAACGGAATTTGGAAATTGTCTGCGGAGTCTCAACTCCGAGTACATATGGAAAAAGGATTGAGAGCTTGTCTCTCGGATTTCCCTTACGGGAAGGAACGACCATTGAGTCAGAGATTTAGAACGGAGGGGTTTTCTTCGGATCTTGTGCTTGTAAAAAGATTCTCCCTAATAAAGAATCCTCTTTAAGGGGGGGGACCAGCCCATCTTCTGGTCCCTAGTACTGTGTCGATCTTCTCACTCTCTCTCTCACACTATCTATTTCTCTCTATATCCTTTGGCTTCAGTATTAAGTGATAAATTCTATTTATCCGAGTATATTTCATATTGTTATGCGCTCCCGTTTGTGACACAAGACCCTTTTCCAAGGGTCTTTCACTTGGTTCATAATCTCTTCATTCTGTGCTCGGCTCACACGATAAGGTGGCCGGTTCGGTGGTGTGCTTCCAGGTATCAGATCAATGGTATGATCTTCAAGACGAGCAGGTGGTAACTCGCATGGTAGGCACTCTGAGAAGCGATCGGCATGAGAGTGGAGAAAATCTTGGCGTTCTTTATCAAGTTTAGACATACTTGTGCTATCCTTATCGCGCAATTGTTTCATAAAGATCGAGTAACCAAACAGATTGGATTTCATTAAGTTAGAAATGGCCGAAGCCGATACAATAGGGACAGACTCGCCCTTCAGTTTAATATCAAGTATAATCGTTCTGCCCTTCTCTGTAGTCAATGTCCCTTTCCTCGCCCGATAATCGACCACGGCGTTGTTCTTGTGGTACCGGGGAATCTCTAAGAGAACATCACAACCCTCCAAAGGCATTATGAAAAAGTCCTCATGCCCCAAATACCCCTGACAATGCAACCGAAGTTTGCCAATGACAGGTGTAATGGCTACGTCCCTGCCGGGTGCCGCTAGAACTGCCTCCGCAAGTGGTCCCATCCGATCGGGAGTGATCTTGAGCCGCGCCGCCAATTCCGGTGAAATGAAGTTGGCCTTGGCTCCTCCATCAAAGAAGATCAGGGCCTCTTGGTCTTTCACTTTGCCCCAAGGTCGACAAAGTTCTGTACTCTCGTCCATGGTGTTGGGATCGGTACCCACACAATCTTGAACCAGTCTTGTTTTCATCTTGCCTTTTCTGCCACGTTCCTCAGCTACTCTTGAACTCTCAGGCGTGTCGTCGTCCTTATCATTCTGTTCTTTCTGTGCCTTTTTAGGGCACTTCGCGGAGATATGTCCACGGTCCCCGCATCCAAAGCAATTCCTCTCCCTGATGAAGCGAGCTTGCTCTTGAGGAGTAAGCTTGGGTTGTGTATCCTTCTTCTCTGGGTTGCTTTTTCTCTTTCTACTTTCATTCCAGAAGTCTGTTCGGCTCGTTGTGTCATGACCTCATCGGTGGGGTAGGTCAGATTGCCAGAGTGAATGGCAAAGCCCCTCTTTTCATGACTCATCAACTCCTGAATAGAAGCTGACTTCTGTTCCAAGCAGTGATCTCGGATCTCTGTAGGTAGACCCAAGGTGAACCGCTCAATCTGTTCTCTGAACGAGATCTTCTTGAATGAAGAGGCGGGTAGAAAAGAGCTCCAGAATCTCTCACAGTAAGCATCCACTGGACTCTCTTGGTCATCCGAAGATGGTTCCAAGTAGCTCGTATATCGCTTTCATACTCTTGCGTCAACCAAGAAGAAATAAAAAGCTTTTTTAATTTCAGCCATTTAACTGGCGCAATCTTGTTTAAAAGAAGCGTGGATCACCAAGTTCGAGCATTTCCCTTAAAATAAGAGGTAGCTCTCCGAATCTTGGAGTGCTCTGAGTAGCGTCCTCCCGCGAAAGCGATGTCAAACTGTTGAATAAAAGACAAAGCCTTCGAAGCATCTTTGTATCCAAAAAATTGTCAAATTTGATCGATTGTCCACCTTCCTTAAACTCTCGGACTTTCTTGCTTTTATCTTCCAGAAAGTCATAGTGGTTGTCTTTATAAAAATTCTTCTTGTTCGCATAAAATTTTCCGTCATCGGAGTTTGAATTGTTTGTAGACGAGTCCTCTATAGAACTGTCACTCACCGGGCGAGATTTATACTTCTTTGCCTTTTTCTTGCCCTTTCCGAAGCGTTGTTTCTTGCTTCGCTTTTTGCCTTTTCTGTCTTCTTCGCTCGAATCTGAAGAGCTAGAAGAACTGTTAGAAGAAGAAGAAGAACTTGGTACTTCTTCAAATCGAACACGCTTCTTCTATTTCTTTGCTTTATCAAATGTCGACTGACGACCCAAATAACTCGGGAAGTCAGTGCCTTTCTTCTGCTTTTTGCCGTACTTTTTAGCTTTCTTCTGTGCGTCAAAAAGCTGAGCAATTCGTGCATCAACCACCTCTTCTAATTCCTTCTTTTAATATTGCTTATGATCAGAAGGTTTCTTGAGAGCGGATTTCGGGGGTGGTGTTGTGGTTTTTTGCAATTGCACATGCACTTCCTGAAAAGAAATCTCGCTCATATATTTTGCCAATTTCGGGTCCTTCGTAAAACTGAGCATCATCTTTGTTGCATCACCGATCAATTGACGACGCTTCATCTCTCTTTGCTCTGCCTGAGGAGGCCGAGGCGGGCCATACTCTCTGCCGGAATCTTCGTTGTGATCCCTTCTCGCATCTCCGGATGCAGAGGGAGTCGACTGATCCTTGTGTGAAGACATAGGTGCCGTGGAAAAAAAAATTCGGGATCGGATTTCTCGTAGAAGAGAAATTGGTCGTGCTCTGATATCACTGTAACAGACTTGGACACTCCAAGTGAAGAATCAATCACAACAGCACCAAATCACCACTTCAAAACAGTTCATAGTTCACAATAGATTTGCATTGGCCCGCGGAGTTCCGTGCCTAGAGATATTGGCCCTAAAGACTGGCGCCCCTTTCGGCATTTCTTTATGTATTAATCAATTCAAAGTACAAGAGAGTGATTAGGGTTTCACTCTCAGACTTTGCGTCCAAAAGCTCTGCAGAGTGTGTGCCCAAATTGCTTATTTAAAGTTTACAAGGGATGCCAAAAGCAGAGCCCCAAAACCTTCCAATCAAAAGCAAAGTGTTCTCTCTCTATCTCACACAAGAGAGCTTTAATAAAATAAAAGAAATGGAATCCTCTCTCTCTCTCTCTCTCTCTCTCTCTCTCTCTTTTTGTATTTGCGTAGAGAAAAGCAGTTCTCTCGCTGTCGTAAAACGCGTCGCAGCTCATCCGTACGGTGCCACGTCAACATGCTCAACGCTTTATCCATATATCAGTCTTGTTGCTAGGGTTAGGGTTTATGGCAGATTTTAGCGTTAGGGTTTGCAGAATTAGGGTTTTTAGTAGCTCGGCTCCCGGGTAGACACGTCATCACTTTGTGACAGATACTGACTGTGAAGTGTCCTAGTACAGTTGTGTTGCCGAAATCGGGCCAGAACAAGTGTTTCTCAACCTGGATTATGCGGGATAGCTCGTAGGAGATCACAGGTTTTATTCCCTCTGTTAAAGAATAAAGAAATACCGAAAGGGGCGCCAATTTTGGGGCCTACAGGTTGTCGGTGTCAGCTCGGGGCATTCTAGCTTCCGAGCCGTGTGTGTATTCAAGTGTTAATTCTTGTTGCAGGTTCTCTTTGCAAAGTGCTCTGTGTGTGTGTCTAAAGTAAAGAATTTCGGGTGAAAGCCAATGCCTACCGCCCTACGGGCCGGTTTCAAACTGTCTGAGCTGTCAGAAGAGGATGAGATGAATTAGAAACACCCTCAAAGCTCACACTTCTTTGTCTTTTGTGCATTCTCAAAAGTAGATTTCCGGCCAAGTAGTTAGGATAGTCTATTGCTCGATTCCGTCTCCTCGACTTCTTCTTGGTCTTCAAGAGTCGACTGCACAAACTGCTGACGTGTCAAAGCCCTGAAGAAGGGAGCCAACTTACAGATGTCGGCCGAGGGGCCTAAACCCTAAGAAGAACTAGTAACAGAAGAAGAAGTCCTACCAACTTATGGGGACCCCGTCCGATGGGGCCCCAAGTGACATAAAGGATTACAATAAAGCAGGACCCACACACACACAGAAAAGGCTGGTGTTGACATGATGACGTGGCAGGCTGTACGGATTGCCGCGTTTTGCACTGACTACTGTACGGAAATTCTGTGATTTACGTTGGCAGCTTTTTGGCATTGCTTTTGCACCATATGCTGTTGAGTTTGAAGGCGTTTCACTGTAAATTGCTTGTGGGGCCTTTGGGCCTTATAATACGAGGCTAGGGCTCATTCTTTAGCATGCTTCCTGGAGAAGGTGCAGAGTCTGGAGTACCGGTTTGTACAGTGTTGATGCAATATAAAGAAATACCGAAAGGGGCGCCAAGGTTTGGGGCCAATACTCTCTGGAGTAGAATTCCGCCACTTCGTGTCACGTGTTGTCTCTCTCTCACTTCAGTTGTTATTGAAGTGCTAAAAGTCTGTTCAGTGTGTTCTTTGCTATTGGCACGTGGTGCCCGTCTTGTGACAGTGGTATCAGAGCATCAGGCGTGTGCTTTTCTGAAAGCATACCGGTCCTACCAAGGAGCAGACAGAGCAAGATTTTACTTTCAAAAGTTCATTGGAAATTTTAGCTTCGTGCTCCGACCCCAGACTTATTAGCCACTCCCACCTTTACTTCATCGCGCATCGGGCGCGCTCCAAACTTCACCGCTCACTTACAAGAGAAGGATCGAAGATTTGTTTCGAGCTGCTGTTTTTCTCAGAGGCAGTGCCATGCAGATGTTGATAGCTACCAAGCAGCATACTCCAAGTACTTGGCAAGCTTTCAAGAAAATTTTTGCCCGAAGTTATATGGTTTCTAACATCTTCCTTCGGACTGAACTTCTAGCAGAGGGGGATATCTTGAAATGCTTCCCATGGAAACCCTAGTAGATTATAACTTGAAATTTCTTTACACTCTCAGCAGGTGCCTCTTGTTGATAACCTTGGAGATCCGGTGTGGCGGCTATGACTTGGGACTACCGGCGCGGCCAGAGGAACATTGTTTGTCTAAGAGCTGATGGACCATGTTGTGCTCGGCTACGACCTTATGGAAGGAAATTAACCCTAATTTTTAATGCAGGTTTCAGGATGGAAAGTCAATCGACTTTTCGAGCTCGGCTGATGTCGAGATTGCTTTTTAAGTTTGAATTTTGTTTGAGTTCTCTTTGAGAACTTGTTTGGTGATCCTGTTTGAAATTTGTTTGAAATGGATGTTATCTGTTTTGAACCTGTCTTGGTGCCGATTTGAAATGTTTGACTCTGGTTTTAATATTGGTTTCGATGATTGGTGATTTTACTCCCGGGTGGAGAAGTGAGAAATACTGTTTTGGTATTGTTTGAACCTCAGAACGATGCAGGCCGAGGCCTGGGAAGCGTTTCGTTGTATGTTTGAAAACTTCGGAATGACGCAGGCCGATGTTTCGGAAGCGTCTGTTGTATGCTAGAAAACCTCCGAACGACGCAGGCCGATGCTTGGGGAGCGTTTGGTTGTATGCTTGAACCTCCAAGCGACGTTGACTGCGGTCTGGGGACCGTTTGGTTGTACAATCCTCTGAGCTCATGGCCCGGACCTTTTTAGGTTATTTGTGGGGGGAGTGACGAGGTAGTTGCTAAGTAGCTTCATACCGCAGACCGTTTGTCTCGGGGGAGTGCTTAATGGCGCCTGTTTGTTGTGTCTTGTAACATGTATATGTAAGCATTTGTGCTGCATTGTGATGTGCCAACTACTGAATGTTCCTAATTGGATGAGATTGCCTAGGTATGTAATTTTAGGGCATCAAGACACCCGTGGAAGATCAGTACAGTCTGGGTGTGATGGCTAATTTTACTACGCCGGAATATCAAGAGTTCCGATCTAGATAAAAGGAGAAGCTAACTCCTTGATCAAAAGAGCCGAAAAGAGAAGCTAACTCCTTGATCAAAAGAGCCGAAAGGAGAAGCTAACTCCTTAACAAAAAGAGCAAACTGATTGTCCCTCGGAAATTTTTGAGCTAACTTGAGTTGTTTTGCAGATATGCTGTAATCGCGGACGGTTACTCTCTTTCAAGAAGGGGAGATGTCACAAATTGCTGACGTGTCTAAGCCCTGAAGAAGGGAGCCAACTTGGAGATGTTGGCCGAGGGGCCTAAACCCTAAGAAGAACAAGTAACAAAAGAAGAAGTCCTACCAACTTGTGGGAACCTCGTCCGATGGGGCCCCAAGTGACATAAAGGATTAAAATAAAGCAGGACCCACACACACACAGAAAAGGCTGGTGCTGACATGATGACATGGCAGGTTGTATGGATTTTCGTGTTTTGCGTTGACTGCTGTACGGAAATTCCGTGATTTATGCTGGTAGCTTTTTGGCATTGCTTTTGCACCAGATGCTTTTGAGTTTGAAGGCTTTTGACTGTAAACTGCTTTTGGGGTCTAGGGCCTTTAAATATGAGGCTAGGGCTCTGCTTCTTGGAGAAGGTGCAGAGTTTGGAGTACCGGCTTGTACAGTGTTGATGCAATATAAAGAAATATCGAAAGGGGCGCCAAGGTTTGGGGCCAATACTCTCTGGGGTGAATTCCGCCACTCCGTGTCGCGTGTTGTCTCTCTCTCTCTCTCTCTCTCTCTCTCTCTCACTTCAGTTGTTATTGAAGTGCTAAAAGTTTGTTCAGTCAATTCTTTTCTATTGGCACGTGGTGTCCGTCTTGTGACATCAATTGACCCGTCTTTCTACTACTTCATCGAATTCGTCCTCTGAATACACACTTTGAGCAGTGGTGGCCGTCATAGGCGTCTTTTTCAAAGCTGACTTCAGAGGTGAACGGATGGCTGTGCGCCATTGGGAATGCATCTCGTCAATCAGGTGCTTGGTCAAAAATTTCACATATTGAGGATCTTTTGAATCTTATTCTTCTTGTTTGGACAAGTAGCGAAGTTGAGGTCACATATTGTCAAGTTTGGATCTTTGTTCTTGGTAGGTTTTTAGTAGTATTCATTTTTCGATTTCGTATTTAGCTTACGTTAGGACTTAAGAATTTGTTCCTTTTGAAGTTGTTGTGTGAAGTTTGATTTCTAGGATTATGTTTTTAAAATGTGTTATCCTTTTTTGTTTAAAGTTGAGCACTTGTTTTAAGTTTTAAGCAAGTAAGCCGCGTCAACTTATTTTGCGTATGCCTTTTCTAAAAACATTTGTAAGTTAATAATGTTTTGTTTTATCTAGTTTTGTTTCGTAGCGAATAAGTGATTTTTTCTTTCTTTTCTTTTCTTGTGTGCCTTGCTTTTATAGTTTTATGAGTGCTTTATTCCCTCTTGTAATTCGTGAGTTCAGACTATTTTGAACTTATGAAGGTATATCTTTTGATTACTGGAGCATCTGTTGAGCACATGCATCAACTTGTTGTTGGCGCTGCATCTCCATTCGTTCATACTCCGTGGGCGGAAGTGGCCCTTACTCTCCTTCCGAATCAACAGAAGGTGGTTGTTGTCCGTTTAAGTTTTCCGTGTTTTCACGTGAACCTGAGTGGTCAGGTGCAACAGTTTCCTGATGCCAAGATTCGTCAATTGAACACATGTATGTCGTGATAAAAGGGATCAGATCCTCTGTAGAAGGAAAAATCGACTGAGCTGTGATACCAATGTAATCGACTGAGCTCTGATACCAAGGTCAAGGGCAAGAGTTTCCTGATGCCAGGATTTGTCAATTGAATCCATGTGTGTCATGATAGAAGGGATCAAATCCTTTGTAGAAGGAAAAATTGACTGAGCTATGATATGAATGTAATCGACTTGGACACCCCAAGCCGAGAATCTTATGCAACACACGTGAGAGAAATTGAAAGTAAATGAACAAACTTGAACAAAACACACTTCAAGACGAAGTTCCCCGCCCTGAGAGATTGGCCCGAAAGACTGCCCCCCCTCTCGGTATTTCTTTATTATTAATGCTTGGCAAAGTACAATGTCCGAGGGTCCTCAACTCTATTGAGCTCTCACAGCTTTCTATGGCCAGAGTGAGGCCCTGGCAATTAATTTTTGGAAGAAGTGGAGAAAAGTCCAGGAAAAGCAGATTTTTGAAAAAGTCTAAAAGGCATGGGAGGCCAACTAGCAGTTGAGAGAAGGAGAGCTCGTTCTCTTCTGACAATGAGAAAAAGAACAAGAAGACCAAGGAGTTCAAGGATGGGGGTCTAGCAGTTAGGTCTGACACATATTTTGGCTATCAAGACACCCATCGAGCCCTTGAGTTTTACAGCAGTTTGATGTCGCCTTCTCTAGAGGTTGGTTCTCGGAACGCTCCAATGTGCAAAGGGTGGCATCTTACTTGAAAGGAAATACACAGACATGGTGCATTTACAAGAATGTATCTTGGAAAATCTCTGCTGAGATTGAAGAAGTGGGTAAAATTCAAGAGGATTTTCACTTCTGCTTGGATATCAAAAGAATATGAAGAAGATGTCATAACGGTTTGGCATCATCTGAGAATGACTAAGAAAGACATGTTGGATGACTACTACCAGAGGTTTTGGGACACCTTTTTGTCAGTGTCCTCGTTTGGGAGGGTCACTTTGAGGGACCATATTGAGCGGTTTTGCCAAAAGATGACACTATTGTTGCAATTGAAGTCGGATTCTATTCAGACTTATGAGACATGCCAAGCAATGTTTTGGAATGCGTGCCGGCTCATTGACTTATCTTACGGACAAGCCAATGTCCACCTCAACAGAGCAAGAGTCTTCCAGTGAAGAGAATGAACCAGGGGAACCGAATGAAAGTTCATTAGAAGATTCCAGAGAAGTAAGGGAATCAAATGATAGTGCATTCGAGGATTCCAACGAACCAAGGGAACCAAATACAAGTTTATGAGAGGATTCCAGGGAAGAAAGGGAATTCGATGATAGTGCATCTGAGGTTTTTGACGAAGCAAGGGAATCAATTGATGGCTCCTCAGAGGATTCCAACAATTCAGATTGAGGTGCGAGTGGACAGGGGAGGCAAACAGGGCTACCAACAGGTCACAGGGCACAAGAAAAGAACAGAAGGTAAGCTAGGTCCACCGGATAATCTGGTCAAGGGTACTTTTTGGCCCTGGATGCAAAGTGGATGGAGGACAAGAACATTGCAAATTCTCTTCAGAGGGAGCTGTACCTTGAAGCTCTTTGGAATTTTAGCAGTGCCTATGCCAAAGGTTACTAATCAGCAGGTTGAATCTGGTGCAATGTGCATTGCTCAAGAGGGGAGCCACCCCACTCCTTAGTCATAGATTTCCTAGATTGAATAAAGTCACTAATTTCTCTTTGAGATTTTAGGTATATAGATTGGCTGACAATATTTTGTGGAATGAATTTTTGAAAATATGTACATTGAGTTGGAAATTTCCTTAATTGAATTGGAGACATGTGCTCCTTCATGTGTGCATTGTTAGAGACATGTAAAGAAAGTTGAAATGTCTGTAGTGTTTTTTCACATGAATGATTTGAACTTAGTGCATCTAGACATATGTTAGAGATCAACGAGATCTAGGTGTGATGGCTAAGTGAATGAGAACTAAATGAGATTCTAGACATCTGTTAGAGATCGACGAGATCTAGGTGTGATGGCTAAGTGACCGAGAATCGAATGAGATTCTAGTGCATCAAGATGTCTATTTGGATGAGATGATTGGATACTTGTGTGAGTGCATCAAGAGTTCCAGAAGGATGAGATGAATGCACGCATCAACAGTTCTCGATGTAATGAGATGGCTGGATTGAATGATCGAAACTTGGTGTTCAATGTGAACTAAGTGTGTGATTTTCTGAATTGCACGCTATGTCAATGTACTGTCTTGTGGGGTTGGTCATGGGCATGGTTTGAACAGAAAGGATAAGAATATGATAGTAACAAGATTTAGTAGATCAAAACAACTGTGTGAAAAGATAAGCGTGGTTTGGATGTGATTGCTAAATAGTTACAATGATTAGAATTTGTATTCGCGACCCTCGACAGAAATGTGATTGATCAGTGACTGATCTCTTTGTAGAAGTGTTGGATTGGTGGAGTCCGATGCATGAGTACATAGAGTGAGTGTCTACTGAAAAAAGTTTCCATCCTTTGGCTGTTTTGCAGGTGTAATCGAGGGCGACTACAATTCTTTTAAGAGGGGGAATGTCACAAAGTGATGATGTGGCATGCCCACGTGACGTGCGCACTTCACTTGCGCTACTTGGAATGTCACAAAGTGATGATGTGGCATGCCCATGTCACGTGCGCACTTCACTTGCGCACATGACATGGACATGCTTCTGCTACTGTCTAGCATGAGTCTTAGCTGAGGACCTAGCTTGGCACTTTGTGAGCCTCTAGCAAGACATGCATGTCCAAGCCGGTCAATAGATTGCATACCCTCTCTTGCAAATAACAATATAATACATGCATTTTGACTGCGTGAACCACCTCTTATTTCGACACTTAATTAATCACTGACTTTTAGCATTTTATGAAATCGTGGGGCTGTCCTTGTGGCTTCTCGACCCAGTGATTTCAACCTATAAAGGCAGCCTATGGGCAGCGCTAGAGGGCAGAAGAGGCAGCGCCAGCAGAGCGTTGTAGACCTAGCGTTTTCAAGCCAAAGCAGCAGCGTTTTCAGCCCTCCTCCTCACCACCGTTTTCAGCCCTGTTGACCAGCGTTTTTAGCCTATGAAAAGCAGCGTTTTCAGCCCCTTGATCATTGCAGATCTCAGTCCGTAGCCTGGTGGTGGTTGCAGACCCAAGCCATCGACAGTGCTAGCAGATCCGGCATTCAGCCATAGACCCGTCGTCGTCATTATCGTCGATATAGTATCCCAACACCTAGTACCCCTTCTACCTTGGATCGGCATAAGGATCCACAAAACCTCGTTGTTGACTTCACCGCCTTTGAAATGGACCCATCAAGAATCTTGTCGTCGTCGTCGTCGACGACATAGATCCACAGAACCTCGTAGTCGACATCATTGTTGTCGACATAGACTCGATCAGTACCTCGTCGTCTTCTTCACCGTCGTCGACATAAGACCATCAATACCTCGTTGCCATCGTCACCGTCGTTGACATAGACCATCAGTACCTCGTCGTCGTTGTTGTCATCGCCGTCGACATAGACCCATCAGTATCTCGCCGTTGTCATCGTCGTCGTCGACATAGACCCATCACTATCTCGCCGTTGTCATCATCATCATCGTCGACATAGACCCCATCGGTACCTCGTCGTCGTCCTCATCGTCGTGGACATACACTCCATCAGAGCCTCGTCATCGACATTGTCGTCTTCGACCTAGAATCTCTCAATACCTCAGTATCCAACATCAGTAGCATCAGCACTTGTACCCAGTAATCAGTAGCATCAGTACCCATTAGCATCATCATCTCAGCATTTAGACATTGTATCAGCATTGTGCAAGAATACAGAAAGTACTTGCTTTGGCAATAGAGCAATGGGCCTTGTGGGTTTGGGACCCGAGATACTCTCTCTCTCTCTCTCTCTCTCTCTCTCTCTCTCGTGTGTGTCTTTTTCATTCAATTCAGTTCAGTTCTTTCAAGTGAAGTAAAGTGTCCTTGTGTTTGTGCGAGTACTAGATCCGAGCTGAATCCATAAACACTTTCGTTGCACCCGACAGCCCAACCGGATTTGAAATGGCAGAGTGGACAAGAGAAATTGAACCCTGAAGAAGTTGGGGCCAAAGGCCTAGGGGCCTAAAAAGGGGTTAGAGATTTAAAAAGTCTATAACCCACAAACTTAAAGAACTTATGGAGCACCGGCCGAGGGGCCTAAAACCCTAAAAATCAAAAGCTTGATCTCTGGCTGAGGTTCCACAAATCGCGCTATGGTAGGCTGTACGGATTTTGGCGTTTTGCGTTGCTGGCTGTTTTTGGGCAATTTATGTAAAGCTTTTGAGGGCAGTTTTTTTGGTTGCTGTTGCTCTTGGATTAAGTGCTTTTGGGGCTTCGCTTTTGGGCATCCCTTGTACTGTTTATAAGTGCCCTTAAGGTCACTCTTCAAGAGAGCATCTGGACGCGAAGTCTCGGAGAGAATTGGACCCTTGGGAGTTTTACCTCGCGAAGTAAAATAATAAAGAAGTACCGAAAGGGGCGCTAGTCTTTGGGCTAGTGCGTCTTGGCTTGAAATTCCGCCGTGCCGTGCTGACTGTGTGTGTGTGTTTAAGTTCAGTGATTTTACAGTTTCTGTTTGTGTGTTGCTATTGATTTCTCGCTTGGAATGTCCATGCTTGTAACAAAATCTCATTTCAATATATAACCTATCTCAAGAATAACTATCTGCTCTTTTGTCTTATGTCTGTGTTGCGTGCGTTTGAAGTTTAGGAAATATGTTTTTGCATAATCTTGTGCTCAATATGAATGCGTATAAGTAAAAGCTTCCCTCGCTTACTTTTCCTTTTCTTTTGTCAAAGTCCCTTTCAAGTTTTTTTATTATATTTACTTTTAAAGCAAAAATGGTATTTAAATTTTTCTTAGTTGTTTATTTTTGTGTGACCGATTTGTGTGTTTGCGATCCCCTTTCCATAAGGTCAGATTTTTCTAACCTTTGAAGGTATATTCAGCTGCACTGCATGTTTTTGGCTGGTTTCACAGCTGGCACAAGTGTTATTATTTTTTTCTTGCTGTTTTTTCTAGTTTGCTCTGATGTATTTTCTGTTGCAGATGGTGTGGCTCCCAGGGCAAAAATGAACCAACAGCGATCTCGACGTTTCCGGGCTGCCAAAGATGCTGCAGATGCGGCATGTATCATAACCTCTTTGCTTTATAAGTTTGTTGCTATGATACTCTACCGTACACTCAAAAGATTCATCATAGCACATTAGGCATATGAACAAGCTGGCTATTAATTCATTGGTGGTTCATGATCAGGCTGCTGAAGAAGAGAGATTACGTAAAGAATTTGAAGCAGAAGGGCATATTATTGCTCCCAAAGAGAAGTCTGAAGCATGTGATTCTAATGTTATTACACCAGGAACACCTTTTATGGGAACTTTGGCTATTGCTCTACAGTACTACGTCCATCTACGTTTGAATAATGATGCTGGGTGGAGAAATATCAAAGTAATCTATCTTGCAAGTAGCTTTTTTGGTATTCACTAGATTGCTCTTTAAGTAACGAATAACAGGGTTGGTTTGTTTCTCCGTAAAATTTTGCGGTTAATTAATAGGTGATTTTGTCCGACTCAAATGCTCCGGGAGAAGGAGAACACAAAATAATGTCCTATATTCGACTTCAACGAAACCTTCCTGGGTTTGACCCAAATACACGTCATTGCTTGTATGGGCTGGTATGAGCTTTGCACATATCTTGTTAGGTAGTGGTTCACTTGGTTTCTGCATGTGAGATGTATAAGGATCTCATTTTTTCCTTTCTTGTTTAGGATGCAGACTTAATCATGCTTGCACTCGCTACCCATGAAGTGCATTTTTCCATTCTACGTGAGGTAAAAAGATGATCTGGTGTATACCCTCTAGAGTAGAATTTATGAGGCTTGAGGTCTCTTCCAAGTGACTTGTGGTAGTAAGCCTGTATATGGTTTGGCAGGTCGTGTTTATGCCTGGACAACAGGATAAGTGCTTTCTTTGTGGACAAATGGGTCATTTGGCAGCTGCTTGTGAAGGTAAAGCCAAGAGGAAATCTGGAGAATTTGACGAGAAGGGAGAAGATACGGGGGTTGGTAAGAAGCCATTCCAGGTACAGATCGTTCTGAAAACTAGTGAAATGATAATAGCACTTCCCACAGCGAGTTCCAATCATGTTTTGTATATGCAGTTCCTCCAAGTTTGGACGCTGAGAGAATACTTGGAGTATGATATGAGAATACCTAATCCTCCATTTGAAATTGATTTCGAACGGTTGATTGATGATTTTGTGTTCATGTGCTTCTTTGTTGGGAATGATTTCCTTCCTCACATGCCAACCTTGGAGATCCGTGAGGTGAGCATGCGCATGCACACATTACTGAAAATTTCAGGGGTTTTATCTTTAAGTTTTATGTTGCAATCTGCCTTTAGGCTTTATAATGTATGAAGTTTGGTGTGCGCGTGCTTGTGCTTGTCAACACGTACGTGTGAATGTATGTAATGTAATGTGCGTGTCTGTAAAATTGTACCTATGTATTATGCAATATACAAGCGAATGCATGCATATATACATGTGTGTGTGTATTACGGAATAGAAGAGGGGATATGGCGACTCCTGTGTCGTGATAGTATGGTGTGGATCTTCTATCATATATATATATATATATATATATATATATATATATATATATATATATAGAGAGAGAGAGAGAGAGAGAGAGAGAGAGAGAGAGAGAGAGAGAGAGAGAGAGAGAGAGAGTTCAATTGTTATTGAAGTGCAAAAAGTCTGTTTAGTCTGTTCTTTTCTGTTGGCACATGGTGCCCGTCTTGTGACAGTATCTAGGACACGAGGACTTTTATATGATGCCTTTGGAGGGGTGTGACGTCCTTTTGGGAATCCCTTGGTTCCACAAGAACAATGCAGTGGCGACTACAGGGCGAGAAAAGCAACTTTGAAGGATGAAAAGGGTTGGTCATTCTCAAGTCATACCAAGCTGTATTTACATCACGTTCATATTCTTGGGTGAGCCATGAGGAAGTAAAGATTCTCTTGAACTGAAGCCACTTTGTTGGTGCCTCCCCCTCCCTCCGTAGAAGCAGGGTAGACCACGAAGTCGGTGCGTTCCCCTTGAGGTAGGATGCCCCTCACCAGACTTTGAAATGTTTTGAATGCCGGCCTCCAACGTACGCAATGTCAAACTATTGAATAAAATCGAGGGCCTTGTGGGTATCGTTGAAACCAAAAAAGGTATCAAACTTGATTGATTGCTTGCTTGCCCTCCTTGTAAAAGGGCTTCCTCTTTGTAAACATCGGCTCATTAGAATGTGAACTGTTTGAGGAAGACGAATCCTTGTGTGAACCGTCAAAATAATTCCAAGATCTTCTATGGGACGAACTCTTCTTTGTCTTCTTCTTGCCTTTCTGTGTGTCTGAATCTTTCTCCTTTTCTTGCTCTTTCTTCCCTCGTCACTGGACTCGGAGGTTGAAGAACTGTCAGAGCTGTCATAAGAAGATGAGGACGAAATGGAAACATCCTCGAATCTCACTTGTCTCTTTGCCTTCTTGGCATTTTCAAGAGTAGCTGCTCGACTTTGCTTTCTTGGTGACTTCTTGGTCTTCATGAGTTTATTGACTCACTTCCTCGAAATTATCTTTGAGTACACCTTCTGAGCAGGAGTCCCGAGTGTAGTTGGCTTCTTCAGGTTGACTTGAGAGGTGATCTGATGGCGGAGCGCCATCTAGAATGGATTTCGTCAAGTGGGTGCTTGGCCAAAAATTTCGCAAGCTGAGGATCCTTGGAGTACTGAAGCATTTGTTGGGCGGAAGCGTCGACCTGCTATTGCCGCCTCATCTCCATCCTTTCGTATTGAGTAGGTGGAGACGGCCCGAACTGTTGCGAATCTTTCGAAGATGGACGATGTCTGTGGGAATCTTCATTAATTCCTCTTGTCGGGATTCGTTGATTGAATCCATGTGTGCCCTGAAAAAAGGGATCGAATTCTTCCTGGAAGAAGAATCAACTGAGCTTTGATACCACTATAACAGACTTGGAACACCAAGGC
This sequence comes from Adiantum capillus-veneris, assembly GCF_014529385.1. Taxonomy (NCBI): domain Eukaryota; kingdom Viridiplantae; phylum Streptophyta; class Polypodiopsida; order Polypodiales; family Pteridaceae; genus Adiantum; species Adiantum capillus-veneris. The sequence goes on from NC_140956.1 coordinate 12,636,866, forward strand.
GAGAATGTACCACAACACAAGAGAGCAAAGTGAAAGAATTGAAAAAAACTGAGAGAGAGACGACACGGCACGACGTAGTTCCGTGCCCAGAGAGATTGGTCCCAAAGACTGTTGCCCCTTTCAGTATTCTTTATTATTTATGCTTCTCAAAGTACCATGTTCGAGGGTCCTCGTCTCAACAGTGCTTCCAAGCATATTTGCTTGAAACCTAGGCCTTGGCACTTTATTTATAGGCCCTTGGCCTTCCAAAAGCAGTATACATGACAAGCTTCAAGTCTAAAAGCATCTAGGTCCCAAAAGCTAGCGCTAGGGCTCCCAACGCGTTTTGTTGAAATTCGTACAGGTGCCACGTTAGTAGCGCAAATCGCAGAGGTCCGTATGGTCTACCACGTCAGCAACGCAAATCGCGAGTTTCGGATAGCTTCCACGACATCTACACTTCCACGGTTCATTAAGCCTTTTGTCCCTTGGGACCCATCGAACAGGACCCCATAAGTTGGTACAACTTATAAAATTTGGTGTCCTTTCATTTTTGGCCTCTCGAATTGGTTTTGCAAGTTGATACAACTCCTATTGCATCTTTCAATAGGGCTCTGATCCCTCTCTGTTCGGAGTCTAGGTCATGCCTTGTCATCACTTTGTGACACAATCTCAATGAGAGATGTTTCGACTTCGTGTGTTTTCGCAAGTAGAGTTTGGCTTTGCGTTGCCTTTGTATCCTCAAGCTTACTGTAGTGTTGTTTGAGTTTAGCATTCTTTGAAATAAGCTCTTGGATCTAAGCCTCTAGATGGGATCCTTCCTAGGCGCAACAGCCACCGCAAGAAAACTCTTGCGTGCCTTGGAAATTGGTGTGTTGAAGGAAGACATTGGAGCTTTGTTCCAAAACTCGATTCTGTAGGAATCCAGTCTCTGCTATGTGGGCAAAAACCCGCTCAAAGCCAGGGCAAGGCTGCCTTAACTTTGTGTTTGTTATCTACTGTGTTTTGAGGCCCTTTGGGGTAGAGCTACAGCTCTGGGAACAAGTTCGAGGACGGAAGGTCAAGCTTAGTGCTTTGCTCGTTAAAACTCCTTGAAGCTTCAATTTTTGTAGCTTGAAGTGTGGAGACATAAGCGGTCTCCAGCTCGTCAAAAACATGCTTTGTGGGTTGTAGCTCTCGCATTTTGGCCATCAGGGGGTGTCGGTTGCTCGTCTGGGCGTTGAGTTGTTAATGTGCAATGGTTTCTTCGGCTTGGGCAAGGTAGGGTTCCTCGGCTTGGGTGGGGCAGGGTTGAAAGACTCTAATGCCCCCCCCCCCCCACAGGGCTACCTCTCACCCCAAGGGGAGATTGTGGAGGCAAGGGAAGGCCTAGGGCTCAGGCTCGTGCATTTATATATATGTAGAGAGAGAGAGAGAGAGAGAGAGAGAGAGAGAGAGAGAGAGAGAGGGAGAGAGAGATGTATTGGTGCTATGGAATGGAGTGATGTTTATGCTTGCTATTCATTGCCTATGATCATTCATGTATCCTCAGATGTGGTGCTTCCTATGTCTATGCGCATTTGGGGTGTCAAAGATGCAGCATCGGTAATGCAATGTAAACAAGCTGAGGTCCGCAGTTGGTGCAATGAGACACCATATTTTAGAGAGGGCTTGCGGGTTGCTTTCCTCCCGCCCGAAGCTCACCCCTTGGATGGCCCAGCTGCCTCCAAGAAGATGCGCAATTAGTCAGATGCTTTACCAATTCTTTCATGCAGACTATGGATTTACATGTAGTTTCTTGGAATGCTAATGGTTTACAGACTTCTCGGATAAGAGGTTCACGTAAGCTTTTACTTCGCAGAGATTTACACGCTCATGTAGTAGGCACTGTGGATATATTACTAGTACATGAGCATAAGATTGCCACTCCCTTTGGTAATCTCATGCCCTGGGGCGCTCACACTTTTTGGGAGCCTGCTCTGGGTGTCACAAAACGGGAGCGTACACGAGCACTTAGAAAACCTGAAAATTATAATTCTTTGAAAACATGAGAGAAGGGAGAAGATCGACACAGTATTGGGGACCAGAAGATGGGCTGGTCCCCCCCCCCCCGTTAAGAGTATTGTTTTATTCAGGGAGAATTCTTAATACAAGCACGAGAACCCGAGGAAACCCCTCCGTTCTGTAGTCTTAGACCTGAAGGTCGTGCTTTCTCGTAAAGGGCTTGGGCACAAGGCCGTTCCTTCCCGTGAGGGACTTAGGCGCGAAGCCGTACTTTCCCGTAAGGGACTTAGGCGTGAAGCCGTACTTCCCGTAAAGGGCCTTCCCGTGAGACGGGAGATTCCTGCAAAACAAACCACACAAAGCAGCAATTCTCAATGCGTATCAACACCTTACACCTGGTGCTCCTTGCTCGGAGAATCAACCTCCGTACTCAATCGTCACGCGAGCACTTGCAAATTCCGTCGCCAGTCTCTGCTCCAAAATCCCAACGCTTGCACTTCCTGCTGCTTCCGGCTCCTCCCAAACTGAAACGTTGGCTACCCTTTTATAGGGTCTAACACTCGGCAGGAACAGGGGTCCAAAAGCAGAGCTTGGCGCTCCTAGAGAGAGGAGAGAGAAAATCGCGTTTTCTAGAGAGAGGAGAGAGAGAGATCGCAATTCAGCCCCTTGCCTTAGTTTTAGCGCTGGCTTTTTTTATTAGGAGCCTTGCTTGCTTTATTTTATTAATAAAGGGGCCGGTCACTTAAAAGTGACCGATCACTTTATAAAATAAAGTGTGAACCTGTTCAAACTTTAAAACTCACTCAGTTAGTGAAAACAATGCTACACGGACACATTCCAGGCGTCCCCGGGTGCAGGACACGACACAGATGCAATGTAGACACAGACTCCTCGCGGGAAAACGTTTGTCCTCCTGCGACTGTTCCTGCTTTTCGTAAAAAGCGTCATTGAACCCATCTTTATTCTTGTGCTTGCGTTGTTACGCGTACTTTCTTACTCAGTTCGGATTTCCTCCTTAGCCTACGGGATGCCCCCTTACTGATGCACCTGTCACCCATCATGTGACGCATTAGAGGGACTCGTAACCCGGCCCTTTCCACCGAACTTACGGAAACTCCTTCGCGATGTTTACCGTTACCCATCAAATGACACATCAGAGTTGTCCGTTCCTGATGGTAGCTCCTGTAGCTACAATCTTTTAAGAGTTCTTAGTGCACATAATAAAATATCCTAAAAAAGAGATTTAATCATTAAAAATAAGAAAATAGTCCAATTAGCAACATCCCTCTGGCTTCTAAACAGTTGACCTCAACTGTAGTGCTTGGACATATACCTCCAGTATCTCGGGATAAGCTGCTAATTCCTCCTGCGTCATCCACTGAGCATCTAGATTCGAATAGTTCTTAAACTTAACCAAATACTTCCGTGTTATCTTTCCGGATTTGAGAGACCGCTCCTGATGACTTACTGTCTGCTTCGGTTGGAGTATTTCTTTTGTTTCCTCAACCTTAGGAGGTTCCTCAGCGCTAGGCTGGCTCGGAGGCGGTCCCACATACTGCCGGAGTAAACTGACATGGAAAGCATTATGGATCTTCCAATTAGGCGGTAGCTCTAAACGGAAGGTGACATCATTCACTCGCTCAGTGATCTTAAACGGCCCATAATAACGGGTAGAAAGTTTTACCACCTTCCCCTTATGAGACGCTTGTTTCTTAAGTCTTGCCTTCTCAAACTTGAGTAAGACTAACTGTCCGACTGTTAAGTCTAGATTCCTCCTGTGCTTGACTGCAGCTTTCTTATGCTTTTCCTGAGAGCGTAGAATAGCTCTCCTAACTTGCCCGTAGGCTGTGTCCAAATCCCGGACAAATTCATCTGCTGCAAAGATCTTATCCTTAGTTAAAAGGATCGGTGGAAGCAAAGGCTTACCATAGAGAATCTCAAAAGGTGCTTTCCCCGTCGATGAGTGTATGGTATTGTTATACGCATACCCGACAAGAGGCAAATATTTCTCCCAGTTAGATTGCCGGTCTGACACCTAAGCTTTTAACATATCCAATACTGTGGAGTTGGCTATCTCACTTTGCCCGTCCGTTTGAGGATGGTAGGCAGATGAAAAATTCAGCTTTGTACCAAGATTATCCATCAAGGCACGCCAAAAATTTCCTGTCATGCGAGGATCTCGATCACTCACAATTGACTCGGGCATTCCATGATACTTAAAGATCTGTGCCAGGAAGACCCTAGCCATATGATCTGCTTTGATTGTTTTCTTGACTGGTATAAAGTGTGCTTGCTTGCTAAGCCTGTCCACAATGGTCCAGATCGTGTCATTTCCAGTCTGAGTTCTAGGGAGGTCCATGATGAAGTCCATGGCAATACTTTCCCAAGGTTCATTAGGCACAGGCAAAGGTTGTAGCAACCCAGGCGTCTTATGCCAATCATACTTCACTTTTTGGCAAACCAAACATTCCCTGACATACTTATCAATGTCTGCTTTAAGGCTAGGCCAAAAGAAATATCTTTCCATTGCTAAGGTCGTAGGGAGAATACCCCGATGACCCGCATAAGGCGAAGCGTGTGCTTCATCCATGATCTTCTTTCTTAATGGTTCCGCCACACATATAGCCTGATGGTGGTAGAGATAACCGTCCCGAATGGAATAGGGAAACTCATTCTCTCCACGATGTAGCTTTCCCCAAATGGTGGAGAAGTCTGGATCATTCGGATACAAATCCGGTAGTGCTTCTAATTCTTGGTGATACACCGAAGTGATAGCATTCACCCTTGGCCGCCTAGACAATGCGTCTGTGACCACATTCTTACTCCCAGCCGTGTGTAGTGTGTAGGATCTGGAAGTGAAACATAGACAAAAAGTTTGCCCACCTCAGCTGCTTCTCAGATAGTTTCCTTTGCGTAAGAAAATACCGCAAACTCTGGTGATCAGTCTTGATCACAAAATCCGCTCCTAGAAGATAGTGCTTCTAGTTGGATAAGGCGTGAATCACAGCCATGAGTTCCTTTTCGTAGATTGATGCATGTAACTCTGCATCCTTAAGCCGTCTGCTTTCATAAGCCACTGCATGGCCTTCTTGGTTTAACACTGCTCCGATGCAATCGCCTGAAGCATCGCAGTGAACCTCAAATGGTTTCCTCAAGTCAGGCACTATCAAAATAGGTCCATGGCTTAGCAAGTACTTGAGCCGATCAAAAGCTCCATGTTGTCTCGATCCCCATCTGAAAGGAATCTTCTTCTTTGTCAAATCATGAAGTGGTCCTGCTACATGAGCAAATCCTCGGACAAACCTTCGATAATATGAACATAATCCCAGAAAGCTACGTACATCATGTACCGTAGTGGGAATAGGCCAATCTTCTACCACTCGGATCTTGGCAGAATCCATACTCACTTTATTGTGGGAGACTATATGGCCGAGATAGTGTATCTCATAGAGAAAGAACTCGCTCTTCTTTGCATTCACATGCAACTCATGCTTTCGCAATTCTTGAAACACTAAGTCCAAGTGCTTCCGATGTTCCTCTTTTGACTTAGAGAAGATGAGTATGTCGTCAAAGAATACTCCCGTAAAAGCTGGATACGGGCTGAAAATGCGGTCCATCATGCGATTGAACGTCGCAGGAGCATTGGTCAAGCCGAAAGGCATTACGAAGAATTCATATAGTCCAAAGGTTGTGCGGAAAGCAGTCTTATGGACATCCTCAGGGGCGATCCGTATCTGATGATACCCACTCTTTAAGTCTATGCGACTAAAGACACTTGCACCCTGCAACTTATCAAGTATATCATCAATCCGAGGGATCGGAAAGCGATACTTGATTGTGATCTTGTTAAAGGACCGATAGTCTATGCACATTCGAAACGTGCCATCTTTCTTCTGCACCAGTAGAACTGGAGAGCAGTAGGGTGAAGCACTTGGCCGTACTAACCCTTTCTCTAGAAGCTCCTTGACTTGCTTCAAAATTTCCTCTTGCTGAGCAAGACTCACCCGATAAGGGGGTTGATTGGGAGGCGAGCTACCCGGTATGAGATCTATGCGGTGATCTTCTGGGCGTACCGGAGGGAGTTCATCAGGAAGTGTTTCCGTGAAACAATCCTTGTACTTTTCAATAAATTGAAGACGCTTAATTTCCAGACTAGAGAGAGAGTCCCTACTAGTTTTATCCTTTGCAAAAATCAAGTAAGCAGAAACACACTTCTTCATTTCTTTCTTAATGGAGATATGGCTTACAATTGGGAACTGCCAATCTCCTGCATCAGCTTGAATCTTTATTTTCTTACCCCCATGATCAAAAGTGAGGGTCTTTTCTACATAATCGGGAATAGGTGTCATGTGAAAGTGCCATGGCATACCCAAGATGATATCACATCCCTCGATGGGTGCCATCAAAAATGATTCGCGGTCCTTGTACTCGCCAATCCGAAGATTGAGCTGTCCTTGCACGGGAGTTGCATTGGTTGTCAACCCCTCGAATGCCGATCCGGATGTAACCGGTGTGCCAAGCTGAGCCGGTGTAAGGCATACCCAAGATGATATCACATCCCTCGATGGGTGCCATCAAAAATGATTCGCGGTCCTTGTACTCGCCAATCCGAAGATTGAGTTGTTCTTGCACGGGAGTTGCATTGGTTGTCAACCCCTCGAATGCCGATCCGGATGTAACCGGTGTGCCAAGCTAAGCCGGTGTAAGGCACAAACGTTCTGCAGTATCCAGGGAGATGAAGTTATCCGTGGATCCTGGATCATAAAGAATTAGTACTCGCTGGTTGTTCAAAGACCCCCAGCCCTTCAGAAGTTGACGCTTCCCTTTCTCTGTTTCTGTGTTTCCTTGACAATTTGGAATTGAGTTCGAGCTTGGTGGTGCGGGTTCCTTCCTTGCTTTCTCTTGCCTCGTGGAGGCTTGTTCTTGCCGTTGCTGCTTTAGCGGGCAGTCCGGTTTCATGTCCTTTCTCACCACAGTAGAAGCATCTTCCTTCCTCTCTGAAAGTTTGAAGTTGAGTAGGAGAAAGATACTTAGTTCGCTTACCAGTGCCCTCTGGCTTCTTAGAATGATCATCGTCTGTAGATGGAGGACGTTTTCTTCCTTGGCTCCCATGGTCATCGTAGACCCCTCTTTGTCTTGCACGGTAAGTGCTATGCTCCATCTTTCTGGGCGTCCCTAGTTGAGTGCAAATCCTCAGCAATGATTGCCGACTCCATCATCCTCTGAAGAGTATCATGCGGATACACCTTCATACTCTTTCGAAGCTGCGGTTGGAGACCCGCTTCGAACTTTCTTTTCTTTTCCTCGTCGGCAATCTTCATGAAGGGAGTGACCTTCAGAAGAACCGACCAATACTTGTCCACATAAGTCGTTACTCTTTCATGTTCCTTCTGGGCAAGCCAGTCCCATTCCTTCCGTATGTCCTGTTCGAAGGCAGGTGGAAGAAATTGTTCATAAAATTCAGATTTGAAGCTCTCCCAAATTCTGGCCTGAGAACCTTCCAGAATCTTGGCTAACCACCAATTACTTGCCGTTTCCTTGAGGTGCATCCCCACATGGCGTAATTTGGATTTTTTTGTGAAGTGCCCATTGGTAAAGGCAACTTTAAATTGTCTGATGAAGGACAGTGCTTTGGAGATGTCTCTCCGTCCGTGTTCGAGAAGTAGAAGTATAATCAGGAGAGTAAGATGGAGATGAGATAGAGATGTCCTTGCTCTCGTCTAGCAGAGAGAGCGCTTTTTCCTGGCCTTTCCTTGAAGTAGGCCGTTCATTCCGATCCGAAGATCCTTTGTGCACCTCGGCACGTGCTTCTTCTCTTGCCTCTTGTGGTCTCATGCCAACTGTGTGGTCTGGATGCTTGGCTGCATCAGTTCCATTCGTTTTCTTCATTCCGCCCAAAAGCTTTTGGACGTCGGGCAACAGTAAAATTTGTTGCAACTCTTCAAGCTGAGCTTGCACTTGTTGAAGTTCCTCTTCAACGCTTCTCCCTTGGCTCGACATGGTTCTTCCCGTTCTTCCCGGAATCGTCCTTCTTTGCAGAGAAAGAGAGGAGTCCGAGCTCTGATACCACTGTCACAAAACGGGAGCGTACACGAGCACTTAGAAAATCTGAAAATTATAATTCTTTGAAAACATGAGAGAAGGGAGAAGATCGACACAGTATTGGGGACCAGAAGATGCGTTGGTCCCCCCCCCCCCCCCCCCGTTAAGAGTATTCTTTTATTCAGGGAGAATTCTTATACAAGCACAAGAACCCGAGGAAACCCCTCCGTCCTGTAGTCTTAGACCCGAAGGTCGTGCTTTCCCGTAAAGGGCTTGGACACAAGGCCGTTCCTTCCCGTGAGGGACTTAGGCGCGAAGCCGTACTTTCCCGTAAGGGACTTAAGCGTGAAGCCGTACTTCCTGTGAAGGGCCTTCCTGTGAGACGGGAGATTCCTGCAAAACAAACCACACAAAGCAGCAATTCTCAATGCGTATCAACACCTTATACCTGTCGCTCCTTGCTCGGAGAATCAACCTCCGTCACGCGAGCACTTGCAAATTCCGTCGCCAGTCTCTCCTCCAGAATCCCAGCGCTTGCACTTCCTGCTGGTTCCGGCTCCTCCCAAACTGAAACGCTGGCTACCCTTTTATAGGGTCTGACACCCGGCAGGAATAGGGGTCCAAAAGCAGAGCTTGGCGCTTCTAGAGAGAGGAGAGAGAAAATCGCGTTTTCTAGAGAGAGGAGAGAGAGAGAGATTGCAATTCAGCCCCCCTGCCTTAGTTTTAGCGCTGGCTTTTTTTATTAGGCGCCTTGCTTGTTTTATTTTATTAATAAAGGGGTCGGTTACTTAAAATTGACCGGTCACTTTTTAAAATAAAGTGTGAACCTGTTCAAACTTTAAAACTCACTCAGTTAGTGAAAACAATGCTACACGGACACATTCCAGGCGTCCCCGGGTGCAGGACGCGACACAGATGCAATGCAGACGCAGACTCCTCGCGGAAAAACGTCTGTCCTCCCGTGACTGTTCATGCTTTTCGTAAAAAGCGTCATTGAACCCATCTTCATTCTTGTGCTTGCGTTCTTACGCGTACTTTCTTACTCAGTTCGGATTTCCTCCTTAGCCTACGGGATGCCCCCTTATTGATGCACCCGTCACCCATCATGTGACGCATCAGAGGCACTCGTAACCCATCCCTTTCCACCGAACTTACGGAAACTCCTTCGCGATGTTTACTGTCACCCATCAAATGACACATCAGAGTTGTCCGTTCTTGATGGCAGTTCGTGTAGCTACAATCTTTTAACAGTTCTTAGTGCACATAATAAAATATCCTAAAAAAGAGATTTAATCATTAAAAATAAGAAAATAGTCCAATTAGCAACACAGGGCATTCATGGACAGAGTTACGGTGTATGCATTTCAGTGGGGCCTCGTTACTTGGCATCAGTTCAGCAGCATGGCACCCTTGTCGCTGGCAGAGCAGTCTATGTTTCTATCCGGATTTGGGACTCTTATCATTGGTTTTATGTCAGTCTATGCACCCACTACTCCTCGGGAGAGAGCTACTTTTTGGTCCTCCTTGGTTGCTGCTCTACCTGCTGTAGACTCTTGGGTTGTTGGAGGCGACTTCAACAACGTCGAGAGCGACTGTGACTGGCGATCGATCACTCCTCCAGTTCTATCATCCATTTCTCCCGATGAGCAGCCAGCTTGGGATCGATTTCTACTAGCTATCAAGGTGTTGACTCCTGGCACATACCTTCTTTTGGTCACCACCTTGCTATACTTCATTACTCGTGGGGGTTTTAGAGACAGCAGGGAAGATTATTAGAGCGACTTGATCATTTTTACATTGGCGCTTGGGCAGCATCTCTAGGTGGATTTACTACTATTTGGCGAGGGACCAGCCTCTCAGATCATTTACCCATCTCATTGTTTATCTCTTTCACTAGATCCTTTGCACAGAGACAAGGCTGCCGCATCCCTGACAGTGTTCTCACCACTGAAGTTTTGCAGCAGCAGATTCGTGACTTGTGGTCCACGAGTGCTTCTTATTGTGGTCCCCCTGGAGAGTTCCTTGCCCATTGCATTACTCAGTCTAGTATTTACTGCCGTGATCAAACTGTTACTATTCATCGTCAGTTGAGAGTACGCGAGTCTGACCTCCACATTCCTGTTGGTTCCACACAGCGCTTGCTTGAGGAGTGGCCTCAGGATGCTTATCTCGCTGCTAGACAGACAGAGCTCACAGAGGAAATTCATCGCGTACAGGAGGCTAGGTCTGAGTTCACTATCTCATTGGATAGCTAAAGCTGATCGAATGAATAAGGACTTCTTCGCTGCGCATAAAGAGCGCCCTCCTGGCACCACCCTTCGGACTTTGTGCGATACTCAGGGAACACTTCATATGGATCCTGATGTTATTCTTGATATGTCTGCAGATTATTTTGAGGCATTGTTCACTGCTGATGTATGCACTACTGAGGTTTTACTTGCTCGTGAGCAGATCTGGCATCACACCCGATGTCGTTGTACAGACACTATGGCAAAGATCTTGTTGGCTCCATTCACACTTGCAGAGCTTTATGCTGCTATCGAGAGTCTAGATCCATCTTCCTGTCCAGGCGAGGATGGCCTCACTAGAGCTTTCTTTTTGACTTATTGGGATGTATTGCATATACCACTGCTTCGTGGTTGTCAGGGTATCTTTGCATCAGGATATATGCATCCGGATCTTTGTTCAGGTCTCATATCTCTTATTCCGAAAGGGGGTGACACCACTCAGCTCCGCCAGTGGAGACCTATTACCCTACTCCCTTCGGTCTATAAGATATTAGCGTTATTGATCAGCCATCGCTTGCGACCGTTCTTACCAGATATTATTCACACTTCTCAGACAGGCTTTGTCATGGATCGATGCATACTGGATAATATCTTCACTTTTTATGAGGCAGTAGAGTGGGCCAGATCATCTTCTGAACCTCTCGCTTTTTTCATCCTTGACTTCGAGAAAGCATACGATCGTGTTGAGTGGGAGTTTCTCGAAGGATCATTAGCCAGGATGGATTTCCCTTCGAGATGGATCTCAGGTATTTCCGCCCTCTTCAGGTCTGCCATCAGTGCTATTACTATTGGTGGTCGTGTCAGTCGCAGTTTTGAGCTCTCTCGATCTGTCCATTAGGGATGCCCTTTAGCAGCATATTTGTATCTGTTTGTGGGAGAGACTATGTCCGACTTTCTTCGTGCTCAGAGTCATGCATTTCGTGGCTTGACAATGCCCGTACCTTCAGCTCCGGACCTTATCGATCAGGAGTTTGCTGATGACACTATGCTGATGTTGCGCTATTTGCTAGCAGCTCTTGATGCCATGCGGGAGGCCCTGGAGGTTTTTTGCATTGCCAGTGGTGCACGCATTAACTGGCATAAATGCTATGGGTTACTGGTGGGCAGTGATGACATACCTACTTGGGGGGTAACTGATGGTTCCACATGGCTGCAGCCGGGTCAGACATGCAGATATCTGGGCTTTCAGGTTGGATTTGACGTTTCCTCACAGCAGCAGTTTGCACCCGTACTACAGTCTATTCGCAGGAAGCTATGTCATTGGTCTTCACGTCATCTGTCGTTGGCTGGCCGTGCATTGGTCGCCAACCAGGTCATTCTGGCTTCAGTATGGTATACGGCCTTCTGTTGGATGCTACATTCTGGTGTGTGAGCTCAGCTCCGCAGACTCGTGCGGAACTTTTTATGGAGTGGCACAGATGGGACTACTGATACTCGTGCTCGAGTTCGTTGGTCCACGATTATTCGTCCTAGGTCAGCGGGCGGCCTTGGCATTATTGATCCAGAATTACAGAGCCGCGCCCTTCTTACCAAGCTTATTGTTCGGGGTCTTTTTCCCGGCCAAGAACCTTGGAAGATGCTTCTTCAGGCCTCTCTTTCCACAGCGACTCCACGCCTCGGCACTAGAGATGGCCATACTTGGCAAACAGGATATCGTTTTCTCTTTACGGATGCCCCCTTGTGCACCACCACTCTCTCACCCTTCATCCGATTGCTCCTTCAGATTTGGGTATCCATGCGACGAGCTATCATACGCTCACCTCCCTCATGTCGTGAAGAGATTGAGCGCTAGCCTCTCATTTGGAATGATGCAGTTCTTGTTCCTTCGGTTAATCCACCCTCTCAGCTTGGAGAGAGGACTCACATTCTTTGGGCTGCTTGGGAAACTGGCCCTGCTGCCTCTATGCGGTTGTTTCATGAGACACGTATGCTGGATGTCGATTTTGTCAGAACATTATGACATTGGTCGCGGGGTAACCGACAGACTGCTTGAGATTGACTCCGCCATTCCTTCACACTGGGACGCAGTCATGCGAGGCACGGTCCACATTGTGGCTGGGAAGGCCTCTTTGCTCAGAGCACTCTCTTATTAGTTCGTTTTGACACCATGCTGTTCACAGTTGAGACTGACTACTCTCCGGGGATGCATGCTAGATTGACATATGCTACCACCTCTCCGCACCTTGTCTCCCGCGGCGCTCGATGGGAGGCCATACGAGTAGTCGGCTCCCGTGGGAAGCGTCGTTGTGTTGACCCCTGTTTCGCTTCCGCTGATGCTGCACTTTGGAGGCTGTGGGTGTGGGAGGGTCGTGCCCTATCTCAGCTTTATTGGGACCCAGGAGAGTGGCATTGGCCTCACTCTAACCCCAGCGGTGCACATGTATCATTCTTTGAGTACAGTGTCAGAAGTGGAAGATTCGCATTGATGAGACAGCACCCAGAGCAACCCACTCGTATGCGTTTCTGGTTACATTCAGGTCTCTCCCATGCCTATCTACAGCAGTTTTGGTCAGCCATCTGGGATGTACATGTGGCTCGTCGTATTTCTTTTTTCATGTGGATGATTGCACATGCAGGACTTCCAGTTGGGACTTGGCTAGCTTCTATGGGTCATGATCCGTTATGTACTCGCTGTCCTTTGCGACTACCTGAGTCACCTGCACACTGTCTTTGGTCATGCTCGTCTTCTCATGTAGTGTGGCTAGCAGTTTGCTCTTTACTTAGCAGAGCTGGTGTTCAGCATGGGTTTCTCACTTGGGGATCTGTCTCCTAGTTGATGCCGATGCCCGGACCGCATCTTTTCTACGAGGGCTCAGACACAGATCCAGCTCTTATGCTTACCTCGACTGGTTATCGGCGAGGGACTTTGGCTATGTTACCACAGATTGCTTGGCAAGGGGATCCTCAGAAACGTGATGAAATCTTCTCAGTCATCACTAGCATTGCACTATGGAATGTTTGGAGAGCTCGTTGTCTTCACATTCTCAGTGCGGCTCCACAGCTCCTTCCGGATACCCTCACTGCCATTTGGCTGGACATCATTCACACCCTCATTTGGCAGTGGAATTCTTCCTCAGGTACATCTAGAGCAGCCGAGGCTCGTCGATTTGACTTCCTTCGGCGTTGGGCTCGATCTCCACTCTTCTTCACACTTACAGGTGGACAGATTACATGGCATTATGCACCTCCTCAGTGGTTTCTCCTCCACTCATCATACAGACCACCATGAGATTGTTCTAGTCGAGTTGTCACTATAGTGGCTCTCACCCTTACATTCAGCTTGTACACCCCACGTGATAGGCTATTTTGGCATCCGTTGGGGATTATATTGTACTGAGTAATATGCAGCCCTGATTTTTCCAAAAAAAAAAAAAAAAAAGAGAGAGAGAAAGAAAGAAAGAAAGAAAGCTTTATTAACGTCTTCGAAAGGCCGAACTCGACCTATGAGATAGTATCATATACATGTGTTGATGCTCTAGGCATCGGAAAATAAAAAAAGGGTACAAACTGAAATGAGCCTATACTATGCAAGAGGGTGTGGTAGGGTGGTGCATGTGGTGTACAATGTATAGTGTGGGTCCTCGTGTCGAGGTGTGCTCACGCATCATCAGGCTCAACTAGGGGCTGCAAGGTGATACCACCATGAGATGATAGGGAGGGTATCTAAAAACAAGCAACATATGTAGGGTAGAGAATGTGGTACATCGGTGGTGGCCTGCTCAGGTATCTCTGGAATGCTGGATCTCCTGGTGCTGGTACATGACTCTGCTCTAGATACTGATGGTGTAAGGTTAGTATCCTCGAGATCTCCCTCTGGTGACACCCATGTGTCTTGTATCCTGGGAGCCTCGGTCTCCGACGTGCCCTCTGAGACTCTGCCTGCAGAAGGGTGGATATTGCAGGGACTACTGTACACATACTCTTATATGCAGATGATATTGTCCTGATGTCAGAGACGGCAGAGGGACTACAACTACATTTGCAGGCCCTGGATGATTTCTGCTCGCAGAGAGGACTCACGGTGAACCTTGGCAAGACCAAGGTTCTCATATTTCATACATCGGCTCAGATTCGCCGACAGAGTAGATTTACAGTAGCTGGAGGGGATATAGAAGTGACAGGCTCATATGTATATCTGGGGGTTACATTCAGCGCAGCATCAGGGACCTTCTCCATGACACAGGCAGCCAGAGATAGACTTACCAGAGGATACGCATCACTAGCTCTGATGGAGAGACAGTGCCACCAGGCCCACTTCGAGAAGCCCCGGACGAAGGGGTGGCTCTTTGACACACTGGTCACACCTGCACTCATGTATGCCTCGGCCATTTGGGGACCGGGACTGGCAGACTCAGTATGGACACAGATAGAGAGGCCACAGATTATTATGATCTCCAGGATGATTCGCAGCAAGCCATCAGTTCCACACGACATTATTAGAGCTGAGCTAGCTGCACCACCGATGTTGGTAGAGGCACTCTTTCAGACTGTTTGCCTTCTTCGCAGATTCAAAGATATGGATCCAGATAGGATCTCTCATAGAGCCTTCATTGCATCTAGAGAGATGGCACAGGCAGGGGACACTAGCTCATGGTATGCCCAGACAAGAGATTGGCTAGCTCAGCACGGTTTTGATATTGATAGACTACCACCACTCCAGTATGACACCCAGGCCCCGACCTATACCCTCTCACGCTCTGAGCGGAATAGGGTCATCAGACAGGAGATATGGCTAGAGAGAGAGAGAGAGAGAGAGAGAGAGAGAGAGAGAGAGAGAGAGAGAGAGAGAGAGAGAGAGAGAGAGAGAGAGAGAGAGAGAGAGAGAGAGAGAGAGAGAGAGAGAGAGAGAGATGAAATGAAATAAAATGTTATATTAACGTCTTCAAAAGGCCATAATGACCTATGAGACCCGAAAGTTACAAAGTGGTGGATCTGATACAAAGTCAGAGTAACAAAATAACCTAACAACAGTACAAAACAAAGATATATACTATGGGGTCCTAAGTTGATCGATGTGAACCAAGAAAAAGACCAAGCAAAAAATGGGTGGCTTGTTGGGATAGCTGAATCACAAGAGATCTAGCATCGGTCGTTGGCGAATCTCATCAATTTCCTCCATGGTTAGTAGTCTGACCGGGCGTCGTGCATGTCTGGCCAGCGTGCTCCGAATTTTTTGTCGTAGCCTCCGTCGATGCTGTGTAGTTCTTCGTAGTCGCGGGCGCCTGGATTGCCCCAGTTCAATCGCTCGGTCAATCAGTGTACCTCTGGTATGAGACGAGGGGGAGCTCTGCTGTGGGAGTGGCTCTCGCGGCTGTCCCGTGTCTGCTCTGAAGAAGTCTGTGATCCGTCTTTGAGACTGGCTAGCCTCGCCATTCATCAGGCTATCTCTGTGTCTGCGCAGCTCGAGCAAGAACAAACCCAGACATCTCTGATCTTCGTATCCCATGACTCTTGAGAGTGGTCCAAAACCTTCTCTGAACAAGCAATGGAAGCGGCCTCGTATCTTGTAGTAGACGAGGCAGCGACATGTATAGTGTAGCTCTGTCTCAGGTTCCATGTTACACAAGGGGCATGTCCTGTCCTCTGCTGGCACTCCGCTGTATCTCCTTGTCTCAATCCGCAACTGGTGAGAAGATGTGCGTAACTGGCCAATAGCACATCGTATCCCATGAGACAAGTGGGTATCCATGTATCTGGGTCTTGCCACAAAACCATCTTCCGTAAGTTGGAGAAGGTGGTCTTTGTAAAAAGCCATCTTCGTGCCCAATTCCTGTGCTGGTTGTATCCATGTCCTTCTAGTGTCTAGCTGGGTCAGGTCTTGGCGTATGAGCTTGGTGATCTCTGACTGTGTAAGGGTGAGAGATGGTGCATCCAATGAGTAATGGAATGGTGGCAGCCGGTCTATGCTGAACCCATGCGACGGAAACCATGATGTGATCTCCCCATGCCAGCATGTTGTATCTCCTTGTATGGCTAACTGTCGAGAGGCTTCAAGTGCTATGCGAGCATATTTGTCTCGAGGAAGTGCCCATGTGCGGTTTATGAAGGAGACTGATCTGGTGAGCGCCTCCACCACAAGTGGGGGGGCCGCTAGCTATGCTCGGATAATGGCCCGTGGTACTGATGCCTTGGCTCTAATGAGCCGCGAGATCATAGAGACGAGAGGTTTCTCCATGTTCCCCCATCCGTCTGAGCGACCCGTCCTCCCGTGGTGATCCAATGAAGGTCCCCATATCTCGGTTCCATAGAGCAATGCTGAAGCCACCAAGGTGTCAAAGAGCCAGAGCTTCGTCCGGGGCTCCTGAAACTGAACCTGCGAACACATCCTCTCCAATCTACCCAATGCTGCGTGGGCTCTAGTAAGTCTGGTTTCTGCTGCTCTTCTGAGTGAGAATGTAGGTCCGCTAAAAACCACTCCAAGGTAAGTGTAAGCGTCTGTGTACTCCACAGTATCCTGGCCGTATGTGAGTGTGGGTGCTGACCTCCTGATCCACTATGGGGTGGTATTAAACACCATAACCTTGGTTTTACCCAGGTTGACAGACAAACCACTTTCGTGGGCAAACGTATGCAGAGTATCCAATTGACGTTGCATTCCCTCTGGGGATTCGGAGATCAACACTATGTCATCAGCATATAACAAAAGTGGAATCCATGTCCCTGCCAACTGAGCACCTTTATCCCCATCGCTGTCAATGTAGTCAGAAATCTCATCCACATACATACTGAAAAGAGTGGGAGAAAGCGGGTAGCCCTGCTTCACCCCAATAGTGGAGTGAACTGGTGTAGAAAGTCCATCAGGGGTGCGTACATGCCCTACTACTGATCTGTACAATGCCATGATCCCCCAAATGAGTTCTGTCGGTACTCCCATTTCTTGTAATCTGCGCATCAGTCTAGCTCTGGGTACCGTGTCGAAAGCTTTGCGGAAGTCCACAAAGCTACAATAGATCCGTGTCCCATGAGATCTGCCTTCCTCGATGATGGCCCTGAGTGTTAGGATATGGTCAAGAGTAGAGAAGCCTCTCCTGAATCCTGCCTGCCCACTTGCACGTATTCCTTCCCTCTCTGCCCATCTACTCAGCTGTTGCTCAAGAATGGATGCATACAACCGTGCCAGTGTGTGCCCAATCATAATAGTGCGATAATTCCTAGGCTCCATGGGGTCTCCTGATTTAAAGATAGGTACGATTGTAGATAGGCTCCAAGTGTCCGGTAGGCCCTCACACATGGCACGGTTAAACATAACTGCTAGAAGCTCTGCTAGTAGGTCTTTGGCATGCATGATATGCTCAGCTACTAGGCCCTCATGATCATATGCTCTCCCAGTCTTCATCCTGTCAATGGATTTCTTCACCATCTCAGCAGTGAAAAAGACACATGTATGTGGGCATGGGTCGGGGGGGTTGGGGAGGGGCGGCTGTCCAGGTACTGTGTACAAAGATGATGCG
The DNA here is from genome assembly GCF_014529385.1 of Adiantum capillus-veneris. NCBI lineage: Eukaryota > Viridiplantae > Streptophyta > Polypodiopsida > Polypodiales > Pteridaceae > Adiantum > Adiantum capillus-veneris. Next base: position 12,654,609 of record NC_140956.1, read on the forward strand.
TACTGACCCCAGGTCTCTGTGGAGGAAATAGCAGGGGGGGTGGACTGCTCATGAAAGAGCCGCCACGGCTCACGCGAGTCTTGACTCAAGAATAGCTGATATAGATCCTGCTCGAGTCTAGCCAAAAAAGCCCTCTTCTTCCGCCGCACCAGGCGTCGGAAGTCCATCTGTGACTGTCTGTGAGTGACGTCCCCCAACAACACCTCCCTCTGATGTCTGGCTCTAGTCTGGCGGCACTCCTCATCGTACCAGCTGTTCTGAGGCATGCTCGCAAATCGGCGGCTCTGCTCAGGCTGGGTGTGTGGGTACGCTTGAGCTGCTGCCTCATGTAATGTATGTGTCAGTATAGTAATTAGCTCCTCCAGAGGTCGCCCCGGGTCCTCAGTGCATAGGCGTCTGTAGATTCCGTCCATGTATACAGAGTCCGTCTCCCTTGTGAATGTGTAGTGAGTAGGGATTGCTACTCGTGGCCTGTGTGCTGCACTGAAATGGAAGGAGATGGTCATTGACACCAGAGCATGATCCACCGCCACTCCGACCGGTCTAGGCCCCAGTGTGAGATCCTCGATAGTAGAGATGAGATTCGGTTGTGCCATGACATAGTCCACCGTGCTGGCTCCATGTCTGTGTGGGAAGCATGTAAAGCCTCTCGCAGCAGGAAATCTGTGTAGGCCGTTCAAGATGGCCAATTCATGTGCAGTGCCCATGTCTATCAGGTGTCGCCCATACTCAGTATATTCCATATCATGTGATAGTCTGGAAAGGCCCGTCTCTACCACATCTATCTCTCTTAGCATCTCCTCTGAAGTATCATAAAACACTGCCTTGTGATGGGCAGTCCTAGCATTGAAGTCCCCGAGGATGATAATGTCACCGTCCCTAGAGAACTCCCATATGTCATCATCCAAAATAGAGAAAGGGGACTGTCCTTTGGGTGGTGCATACACTGATGTACTCGGGGGAAAGTAACAAATAGCTAGATAGAGGTATCTGCTTGTCTCTGCTTTCAGTCTCACCCACATGTACCTAGCCTGCTCGTCCCTGCGGGCTATATGTATCAGTGGCTGCAGATCCTCTCTAAATAACACTGCCACTCCTCCCGAGACCCGCCCTCTGTGCTTTGAGCGTGTCTCCTGTCTGTAGGCTGTCTCCCACCTATATCCACTGATGTGAGGCATGGATTGCCCAGGGGCCTGGTGTGTCTCAGAGTAGAAGATGATGTCTCTTCCAGTAAAGCTATCCTCAAAAGCACCCACATCAAGACGCATAGATCCATTGCAGTTCCAGGCAGCTACTTTGAGTGTGGTCCCATAAGTCTCGCATTGTCATGTGGAGCGTTGCTCAAGTATTACCACTTTTCCGTCTCGGTAAAAAGCGATCTTGCCTTTTCCCCTTGCCGCTCTAATCTCCGGCATTACTTTCTGCATATGAGCGATCTACAAGAGGGTGAGATCGTCCCCAAGAAAGATTCCAGTCTCTTTAAGAGTTGGTCTTTCTTCAAGAATGACTTCTTTGCTTCCATGGAGGGAAAACGGAGGATGAGTGCTCTTTCTTTTGAGGTTTCTCCACTGCCTTCATTTTTCTTTATGTTGCCCACTCTCCATGCCCTTGTGTGTGTCGGCTCATGAATCCCCATCAAGGCTGTGAGTTCTTTTACTTCTTCGTCCACATTGCCTTTGTCTGTAAGACCGCATATTCTCACATGTAAAGCACGCACCCTTCTCCTCTGCTCCTCCTCTAGTGTCTGGTTAATGATGTTGTTAGGTGTGGACGTGGGCGTTATCTCCTTGTCTTTTCCTTTCTTGGCCACCTTGATCCATTTCTCGGCTTCGTCTGCCTTCTGTTGGGTTTTGGTAAGAACATCCACCCAAGAAGTCGTCATTTCTTTGTGCTGTTCTTCTCCCTCTTTGATGGCCCGTACTTGTTCCTTGATCGTGTTGATTTCTTCAATTTCTGAGGGTTGCAATTCGCCCTCTTCCAGTGTGTTTCTCGATCGGGCTTCGGCGAGTTCTTTCTTGAGTGACGTGATCTCTTCCTCTTGGGTCGTCACTCGGTCTTCCAGCGTGCTTATCTTACTCTCTTGGATCAGCACACGTCCTTCGAGAATGTTTATTGTGCCCCAGAGATTGCGGTTGATCTTGGTGATGTTCTCCGTCATTTCCTCTTTGCATTTTCGAATAGCATCCTCTAGGGGGTCGGCTTTTTCGTTCGTCTTCCTCATGTTTGATCGCCGTCCGCAAGGGGGTTAGATGCGCGTGTGCACCCACTCTAGCAGCGGGCGCGGCACTGGATGTACGTGTGCACCCACACTGGCGGCGATCGCGATGAGCGGCGGAGCGCGAGGTGGTGTGGCCCGATGCCCTCAATATGTTCAGCTCTCTGTGTGTGTGCGCGCGCCTCGAAAACAAAAGTGAAGGAGAGGGAGGGGGGGGGGGGTTAGAAATGAAATGAAATGTTATACTAAAGTCCTCAAAAGGCCATAATGACCTATGGGGCCCAAAAGTTAAAAAGTGGAGAGAGAGAGAGAGAGAGAGAGAGAGAGAGAGAGAGAGAGAGAGAGAGAGAGAGAGAGAGAGAGAGAGAGAGAGAGAGAGAGAGAGAGAGAGAGAGAGAGAGAGAGAGAGTAAAACGCAGGGGGTGGGGGGTGGGGAGAGAGAGAGAGAGAGAGAGAGAGAGAGAGAGAGAGAGAGAGAGAGAGAGAGAGAGAGAGAGAGTAAAACGCAGGGGGTGGGGGGTGGGGAGAGAGAGAGAGAGAGAGAGAGAGAGAGAGAGAGAGAGAGAGAGAGAGAGAGAGGCAGTACAATAGAGTTAATAAGGGGGTTAAAAAGTTCGTACATTAAAAAATTAAAAGCTTAAAAAGTTAAAAGGTTAAGGGGTTGAAAGGTTAAAAGCTTTAAAGGTTAAAGAGAGAGAGAGAGAGAGAGAGAGAGAGAGAGAGAGAGAGAGAGAGAGAGAGAGAGAGAGAGAGAGAGAGAGAGAGAGAGAGAGAGAGAGATTTTATTATCATCCTCGGAGGTCAAATATGACGTATGGGACCAAAGTTACATGTGATGTAGTATGTGTATGGCTGATGAGTGACTCTCGATGCTCCAAAATTGTGGTGACGAGAGTCGCAATGGAGAGCCCACACTTTGGCTGGGAGAGGAAAGTGTGTAGGTCTAAGTTATGGCTGAAAATGTGAGAGAAGCAAGTTCGGATGTGATCAAAAGCTGAGCACTCTAGTAGTGTGTGGTACTCAGACTCTCGAACTTGTAGTGAGCATAATGTGCACAATCGATTTGACTCTTCTCCATTGCCCCAACGCCCTATCTCGCATCGAAGGAAATGGGAGCTAAGCCGAATTGCTGCGATAGTGCGTATCGCGGACAAGGGAATCGGCTCAAGCATGTAAGTGTGAGTACGGTTTCCTTTCTCAGCGAAGAACATGGTTTTGTAGTTGGGGGCAATATAGGTGGTGTAGTGTATGAAGCGTGACCCACCGGACTTCTCCCAAGCCGTAATACATTGGCGTTGTAGAAAAGCTTCATTCACTTGAGAGTCAATTGAAGCATCATGTAGCAAGTGTAATGCATCCCATCTCCCAAACCACTTCTTTATGTCTTGCATCCATCCCGTGCTCAAGATCCACAAGTGGTTTTTGTTTCATGCTTGGCAGTTCATGTATATCACGGTTGAGCAAGAAGCAACCTACTGTGGCCACTTCGAAGTGTGAGGCTGAGTACAGGGCAGTCTTCACAGCTACGGTTGAGGGTTTATGGCTCAGACGCCTTATGGATTATTTGGGTGTTGGACAGGACACTGCCAACACTATCTACACTGACAGTCAGAGCGCATTGGCAGTTGCGAGGAACCCAGTTTTTCATGCTCGCACAAAGCACATTGAGGTGCTTTTGAACTTTTTTGCTTGCTTCCCATGCAATTGCAGGAAGTCGATGTGAGGGGTTTTGACGCATCTTTATCATGTACTCCACAACCCTTTCCATGCCCATAACCTCAATTGGAAGAGATCCTGACTCAAGAAGTAGGAGCATATATGGTGTTTGTGTCTTAACTTGGAGAAAGTTTATAAGAAAACGCTTTTGGACATTTTCAAACTCTTTCCAAGTAGACTTTGAGATGCTCCCGTCCCACACTTCAACTCCATAAAGAAGAACCGGTGTCACCAATGCATCAAAAAGATACTTCTTGAGAACCCAACACTTGATGTTTCCCGCATTACACATGTTCTCAAATGCATAATATGCTCTCTTTCCCGCTTCCAAACGACGCATAGCACATTCATGCCACTTGTGATTGGATGGAACCTCAAGGCCAAGGTACTTAAAGCTCTCAACAACTTCAAGTGTCTCGTTGTTGTACACAATGCATGGCTTCTCCTTATGGTTGGTTTTCACAAGCATAACCTTTGTTTTGGATTCATTTACAATCAGCCCACTATGCAAGCAAAAGTTCTCAAGGACAACCATAAGCTTTTGTGCATCTTCTAAAGTGTGTGCTAGAAGCACTACATCATCCGCATACAACAAAAGCATGATTACCGCATTGCAAATAGTGACCTCTTCAATGCCTTCTTCTTGCATAAAGTCAAGTACCATTTGTTCCAATTGATCGATGCATAGACCAAAGAGAGCCGGTGACAATGGAGATCCTTGTTTAACCCCAATAGTGCTTACAAAAATTTCTGAAATTTCTCTTCCCATGCGCAATTGACAAATCACCTTCTCATAGATTCGAGAAACCGCAAGCATAAACTCACTTGGCACTTGGAGTTCTTCCATCCTTCTCCACAAATTGTTACGTGGAATCATATGAAAGGCTTTCTTAAAGTCCACAAAACAACAATACAATCACTTGCCTTTCAACCGACTTTCCTCCATGAGAACACGAAGAGTGACAAGATGATCAATGGTGCTATGGCATCGACGAAAACCCGCTTATCCCTTTGCACGCTTGTCATTCTCTTCAGCCCAATCACTCAATTTCATCTCCATTATGCACCCAAACAACTTTGCCATAAGAGACGCAATCATTATAGTCCGGTAGTTGCTTACATTCTTTACATCCCTTCCTTTATGCAAAGGCTTAACCCAATTAGTACTCCAATCATAAGGCATACCATGTTGAAGTGCAAGGTTGAACATATCACACATCCACTCATGGGTAAAATCTCCGGTCCATTTGATCATCTCCGGCTTGATACCTTGAAGATCTCCCGCTTTGCGAGTGGCCAACTTTTCAAGCCCACCGCATACATCCTCAATAGTAAAAAAAGACGGCATACATGGGAGTGAACCATAAAATGACATTTTTTCAGTATTTGTTTGCTCATATAATTGCCTACAATGTGTGTACATATCCACTAAACTCAAGTTACCAAAATTCTCAACCCGCTTGCCTCTCAAGTTTCTCCAAAATCTTCCACATGCATGTGCCTTTTTTTGGACTTGAAATTCTTGTTGCTTTACTTCCCATCTTCTTCTCTTCTTTTGAATCAATGCCTTGTATGTATGCAAATGACTTTGATAGTTGTCTTTGTCCATAGTTGCATCAAGCTTTATCAAGGACTTTCGAGCATCTTGACATTCTTTATCAAACCACCTTTTGCGTGATCTATCTTTGTTGATACCATGGAGATGCTTTATGGCAAAGCATTCTTCCGCACAAGAACAAATAGCTTTCTTGAAAGCTTCCCATTTAGTTTCCAATGGTGCATCACATTGAAGCTTTGTCATCCATAATTTTTGCTCAACCATTTCAATGTACATTGGTGTCCATTTGAAATCCATACATAGTGATAACTTCTCTTTCCTTTGGCTGAGATTATCATGCTTAGTTGCTTCTCCACATGAAAGGTCAATACATAAGGTGCGATGGTCGGATTCCGGGGTCCATTGACCAAACATAAAACTCTTTATGCGATACATGATGGCTTCAGAGAGTAGCATATAGTCAATCACACTATTTCCATTATGTCTCCTACATGTAAATCCATTGGTTCCACTCCACAAAGATACACCATTGGCAATGAGCATACTCGTGCTATTACACATGTGTAAAAGTAACTTTCCATAGTGATCCGACTCTTTCTCATCCATTGAAGTACGATCATACAAGTGAACTTCCTCCAACTCCCTTGAAATGTATGGCATATCAAATTGTTGAGTATCATGTTGCAATGTTTTTGTGCGAGCATTCATATCCCCAAATACAAGAACATCATTTTCACCTTTGAAATAAGCAATGTCCTCTTCCAAATCAGAAAATGGTTGATCTCTATCCATGCAAGCATAAAAGGGAGAATCATGATAAGGAATGTAGCAACCGGCTACAAAAATGGGTGCTCTTTTTGGTGTCATAATTTTCAGCCATACATAACGTTTGTACTTGTCATCTTTCACAATTGATACAAAATCTTCCAATCCTTTCTTAACCATACATGCTGACCCTCCTTGTCCTCTTCGTTGCTTGAGATTCTTTGACCACATCAATGAATGTACATTGTAATCCTCCAAGCCGTTAATCCTTTGTGTATCATGCTCCCAAGTTTCAACAAGAAGTACAACATCGGCTTTGCTTGTTAGTTCATCAATGCCAACCCCCGTATTCCATGGGTATCCATTACAATTCCAAAAGCATATTTTCAATTGTAACTCGGTCTCATAGGTCACGCATCTCTATTTGCTTGAGAGACTTGCCTTCTCCTTGGGCACATTTTCTTCATGAGAGATCTCCTTGTTTTTATTATTCTTTTCCTCATATGCCTTGCGACGCATATTTTGTTGCTTAATAGTGCGATCTTCACATAAAAAAAAATTTGTATCCCTCAAATAGATCCAACTATTATCAAGGATAATCTTTCGCTTGGTCTCATCCGGCATGGTGCATACAATTGGCCGTTCTCCCGAGCGAGGAGCTCCTTGCTTCCCCACTCTATGTGCTTCATAGACCATAACTCCGGACATGCCAAAGTGGGTTTTGAAGAAATCTTCAATAACAATGGCAAGAGAAGGAGGTGTCTCTAACTTCTCTTCGGGAATTCCACGAATAACAATGTTCTTGGAACGTCCCTCTCGTTCCTTCAACTCCTCCACATCCACATTCTCAACATTCTTTGTTTGAACCATAGCTTGCATGAGTGAGGAATTAGAAACCACATTGCTACCACATACATCAACCCAAGACTTGTTTGTGCATACATTTTTCATGTCGCATACATCCCGGCTCATAGTGTCAAATTTCTCCTCTTTCAATACATGGTCATGCTCTACTTTGCTCATCCGCTCCTTCAAAGCATTCAAGTCCACAAGAGAGCGTTTACATTCCTTGACTTCCTCTTCAAGTTGCATCAAACGTGTTGTTTGCATCTCAAGTGTCCTCTTGAGATTCTCATTCTCAACCACAAGTACCCTTAGTGTGCCATTCTCCATTGCAAGTGCTTGTAGGTCTTCGCCTTGTTTGTTTACGGTCTCTTGCAATGATACCAAGTACGCCATGATCATGGTTTCCGATGTCGTTGGTTGGGTGGTTGTGTTGCTATCTCCACACTTAGGAGATTTTGGATCATTTTCCACAATGGTTGTGGACCTTGTTGAAGAAGAAGAACCCTTGCGAGTGCCGGAAGACATTGTATGTAAAATAGGAGATGAGAATCAATTTTGTTGAACCTGTTCACTTCGGAAATGCTGCTACAAAAACGCCTTCCATAACTCTGAAAATTTCTGTCTTTACATCAATGCGTAGAGGACTTCGTGCTCTTTGATTGAGGCTATAGATCACCCAAATCGGAGTTCGGATGAAGAAGTTATGATCAAAAGAGTGGATTGCTGTCTACTAGGTAAAAAAACGGCTGCGTTTTTTTTAGAGAGAGAGAGAGAGAGAGAGAGAGAGAGAGAGAGAGAGAGAGAGAGAGAGAGAGAGCGGGAAGGGGGGCGGGGGGGACAGCGAGTGTGGTAGGGACGCAGGGGCAGGGCAGGGGGGTGTGGTTGCGGGGCGGGAGAGAGAAAAGACTAGGGGGGTGCGGGTGCGGGGCGGGAGAGGGGGGGAGATTTACCTGCGTAGGGGCAGCAGCGGGGGGCTAGGGGAAGCGGGAGCGCAGTGGGGGGCGAGGGGAAGCAGAGAGAGAGAGAGAGAGAGAGAGAGAGAGAGAGAGAGAGAGAGAGAGAGAGAGAGAGAGAGAGAGAGAGAGAGAGAGAGAGAGAGAAAATGAAATGAAATGAAATGAAATGCTATATTAACGTCTTCAAAAGGCCAAAATGACCTATGAGACCAATCAGTTACAAAATAGTGAATCTAATACCATGTCTGGGTACAAAAGAACTAGAAAAGAACTAGAAGTGGAACAAAATACTACTACTACTACTACAATCTAAAACTACGCGGGTGTAGCAGCTGATACAATAGGTACCCGGTAAACTGGATGTAACAGTGTGTGAAACAAAGATGGAAGAAATGGTGATGAGAGAGAGAGAGAGAGAGAGAGAGAGAGAGAGAGAGAGAGAGAGAGAGAGAGAATGAAATGAAATGTTATATTAACGTCTTTAAAAGGCCAAAATGACCTATGAGACCAGAGGGTTACAATGTGGTGAATCTGATACAAAGCCAGAATAACAAAATGAAATGACAAAATGATAAAATAAAAATACTATGGAATCCTACATTGGTAGGTGTGAACAAAAACTGGGATAGCTAAATCAAAAGCCATAAGAGATCCAACATCGGTCGCTGGCGGATCTCATCAATCTCCTCCATGGTCAACAGTCTGACCGGGCGTCGTGCATGTCGGGCCGAAGTGATCGGAATCCTCTGATGTCCGCAGTCACGGGCGTCTGGATCTCCCCAGCTCAGTCGCTCGATCGATCACTGTGCCTCTGGTGTGAGGCGACACGATCTGCTATGGTAGTAGCTCCTCCGGGTGTCCAGTCTCTGCTCTAAAGAAGTCTGTGATGTGTCTCTGAGTCTGGCTGGCCTCTCCTCTCATCAGGCTCACATAGAGAGAGAGAGAGAGAGAGAGAGAGAGAGAGAGAGAGAGAGAGAGAGAGAGAGAGAGATGATTCTTCTGCAGGGTGGAATAAATCTACTCATGGCGATCTACAAGAACGAGTTTCGAAAAATGGGTGGCTATTTAAGTAATGGTGGTGAGGTATGTGAAGCCGCAGTCGATCTATAGTTTGATTGGATATGCCACTTTTGTATATGTATATTCTTAAAGCAGTAGACAGCTAACATTTTGAACTTCAGGTTGATTTGAAGCGTGTTAAACATTTTATTCAAGCAGTAGGTGCAAACGAAGAAAGAATTTTCCAAAAACGGGCTCGGTTACACCAGGTAATGATTTAGTCTGCATTTGATTCGTTTGCAACAGTCGCAAATGCTGGTTTTTAAAATTTTTGTCTGCCATTCTCATTTAAATGTTTGATTTTTTGCCATAGCGCCAAATGGAAAGGAGGCAGCGTGAAAAGGGAAGACAATCAAAGGATGGGAATGTTGCTCCAAATCTTAACCCATCTTACATAGTTCCAATCATGCAAAATAGGGATGCACGCCTTGCTAACGCATCACGTCCTTCTCCATTTTCTAAGAAGCATATGGGCTCTACAACTACAAGAAAGATAGAGACAAATGTACACTTGACAGCTTCAATATCACATTCAGCAAAGCTGTTAAGGATAAATGGTGATGTTACTTCTGGAGTGGTTTCAGTGGATAATTCAACGGTAAAAGGCTCCTGAAGTTGCACATATGATTAACAGTATCATCTTTAGCACCAAAAAATTCGGATCGTTTGTGTTAGTTTTTAATTTGGGTGAAAAGCAGGGTGATGCTGCAGTTGAGTTGAAGCAGCGTTTGAAGACAGCACTGAAGGAAAAATCTGATCTTTTTAATGCGGAGAAACCTCCTGAAGACAAGGTTGGGTTGCCTTCTTATTCAGGCGTTCTGTACAGTCTGATTTTTGGGGTTATTATGAGGAGAGAAAACAATTGAGAATAACTTGTTTGCGTAGCTGCACTCGTGTGTGTGTGTGATGTATTTTTCAGACATTTGCAGACATTTGAAATATTCACGTGTTATAATGGTTTCGAACGTGGAGTTCTTCTCTTTGTCTTATGTGCATTGCGCAGTGTGAACCTTACTTTTATTCCTCATGATTCAGGACTCATGATGTACGTTATGGCATATGTTATGTGTTAAATGTATCTTATGAGTATTGCATAATGTTATGATTATTTATGAAGGCTGTGGTGAAATTGTTTTGAAATATCAGGGTTGTGCATGATTCAACTTAAGGGTTTAAATTATTGTTGAATTGTGCTTTCATACTTGGATCTGTCTGAATTTTGTTTGACATATGGATAAACTATGCTTGTTTGTAGGTGAAACTTGGAGAACGTGGTTGGAAAGAACGATATTATGCCGAAAAGTTCGAGGCACACACTCCTGAAGATGTCAAGGCCATCTCAATGGATGTTGTGAGTTCCTAGTGGCTACTATTTGTTTTTGGTAGGTATGAGGGTGTATCCTTTTTGTTGACTCTGATTAGGAGTACTGTGTTTGTGCAGGCTGCCAAGTACACGGAGGGACTTTGCTGGGTAATGCGCTACTACTATGAAGGGGTTTGCTCTTGGCAATGGTAATCAATGACTTTCTTCTTGTTCATTTCTTTTTCTCGACGCATGTACTTAACCTGCATTTTTTTTCAAAGATAATACTGAAGTCTGAAGGAGAATTTCTGCATTGTTAAATGACCCCCCCCCCCCCCCCCCTCCCTCTTCGTCTTACACGTGCGTGCCAACTGGCACTAGTTAGTAGATGTCGACTCTTTACTCTTGACCCTTAAGAGAGGGAGCTTAAAAGTTGAGTGCTTTTCGGTAGATACGAGAAAAAAGCTTGAAGTTGGGGCTTGAAGGGCTCCTTACGCTTCTTGTAAGGAGATGCTCGTAATTAGTTCTCAAATTGCTCCAAAAGGTCCTGAAATTATCTAGAAAAATGTTTTTGTGACAATCGGCGCTGTCTCCTGCTTCTGTCCTCAACAAGTTGTTCCTGCGATGCCAGTTTTACAAAAGCCTCAAGGACTCACACCTCAGCTCGTAGACAGCTAGATTCTCCCAATGCTATCCTCATTCCTCCCCTTCAAGGAGCGGAGCAATGGTGGAGTTTGTTCTTTTGTTTGTACATCACCACACACTATCACACATGGGGCAGTGGCTGTCACGACAGGGCTGCTGCCATGGACTGCATTGTATAAACAGTTGCTATTATCTTCCAATGATTCTGTTCCTGCGCACAAAATTTTTCATTCCCACTTTTGTGAGACCTTGGAGGGGCAAGGAGGCCTCCAAGATGCTTTCTGGCACTTAGACAGAGCTCAAAGCTTGGTTTGGGGAGGTGCTATATTTTGCACAAGGCAAACAAGAGGCCCCTCTTCCTCCTGACGGATTCCATATAGAGTAGAAAGCCTCTTCGAAGAGGCTTCGCCATGAGAGGCGATACACGTTAAAGATGTATAATTGTTATTAATTAAAGATGTATGCCACTGTGGGTTAGGTATGTACGGTTTTAGATCTGTCTTGCATTGCAGTGACTGAGTCATCTATAAAGATGTTCTTCAGATGTATGCCTCTGGGGATCGCATGTATGACATTGTGGATTGGATGCATCATGACATGGACATTTTATCATCAGATTATATGTCTCTTCCATTACATGCTTGTGCAACTCCTTCACAAGCAGAAGCTAACTCGAGCCCTACACTCTTGAGGATTGTAATCCATCAGAGTTCCAAGTCGGTACATGAAGCTCTCCATGATACTCAAGAAAGAAGAATCCACTGACTCCATCAAAAGCGTAAGCAAAAGACTTCACTAGTTGGAGATGTGGACTTTTTATTGAGGTGTACAAGATGGCTAAACCATTTGACAATCTTATGTACACGGCGCATCTTCTCGGCGCCTGCCATAGGGGACTTGTCTCACATTTGTGGTGTATGCATCTTTGTGCATGATATGTTGAATCTTTCCAGCTATTTATGTGGCCATACAGATAGGTAATACTTTGGCTGGTTTTATTTCTGTCTATGCCTCTATTCATCCACGGAAACGAGCTACTTTTTAGACAGAGTTGACACAAGTTTGTGACATGGTATGCCTAACTTAAAAGTTTGGCCGAGAGGACCAAGGGGTTAGAGTTAAAAACTCTAACCTAAACCAACTTGAAGAATTTATGGACACCAGCCCTGGGGTCTAAACCCTAAAAGACAAAAGCGTAAAGGCTACCTACAGAGTTCTATTTTTTGCGTTGACTGCCATGTGGCATTGCTGTATGAATTTCGGTGTTTTACGCTGGTTGAAGTGCTGTCAGATTTTTGCATGGTTTTAGAGAGTAGAGCTTTACGCGCTCTACTTTTGGTCATCCATGTATTGTTATAAGGATTCTCTGGGCCACTCTTTCGGAGAGCATTTGGACGCAGTGTCTCGAAGAATTGGACCCTCGAGGAGTTGTGATTAGCAATCAATAAAGAAATATTGGAAGGGGCGCTGACTGTGGTGTGTCCACTTTCCTCTTCTCTCTATTCAGGTTGAGTCCAGCTATTTGCAGTATTTGTTTATGTGTTGCTATTGATTTCTCGCTTGGAGTGTCCAAGCCTGTTGCTAAATGGACTATTTTCTTATTCTTTTGAGTAATTTCTTTTTATTGAAATTAGAATATTTAAATGTGTGCACTTGAACCGTAAGGTCAGGAACTGTAGACCTATGGGAATTATCAAAAGCCATAAAAGAGGGACAGCCTTGATGTGTCATATGATGGGTACATTAAGTAGAAGAGACCGGGAAACGAATATTCTTGATGCGTCATGTGATGGGTGACGAAAGCATCGGAAAGGGAATATTCCGTTGGTCTGGGAGGAAACCCGAACCTGGAAAAAGGAATACTCGTAAAGACGCAAGCACAAGAATAAAGATGGGTTCGAAGAAGCTTTTGCTAAAAAGTGGAATACTATTTTCGGGGAAAAGCAGATGCTTTCCTGCGAGGAATTTGTGTTTGCATTGCATCCGTGCCTCAGGATTGCATGTGGGGACGCGTTGACTGTGATTGCATAACATCAATTTTCAGCTCACTCAGTTTTATTGAGTTTTGTCCATGTTCATACTTTTTTTTAAAAAAGTGACCGGCCGTCCACTTAAAATAAACTAAACTCCAATTAAAAAAAACCAGTGCTGAAGCTGTAAGGCTGAGAATAACGTCATGCAATCCCTTTATCCGCTCGCCAAATTCAGCCGCAAGGCTCCCTATGACTTGCGCTACTTGGTTGCCCTATTCCCGCCAGCTCCGCACTGGCTATTCTTGACGGGTGCGGGAGCCTATAAAAGCAACCTGCTCTCTCTCAGTTGGTAGATGTGCGAGTGCTAGTAGCAAGAGTCTACCCGGCGGAGAATCTGCTAGTGAACGAGCGAAGTCAGTACATAGGAGTTCTCTTTCTCGTACCCGGAGCGACAAGTATGAATAGTGAATTCGCCATACGAGTCGTTGTTTCGTGTTTGTGTGTTTCTAGGGACTCCATCATGGAGGAGCACAAAGGCCTTGGCCTATGCTCAGGGATTCCGGGAAGAGTCCATAGAGCTTCACGCTCGGGAATAGACGGAAATCGAATTGAGAGCTCGTCTCTTGGAAATTTCCCGCAAGGGAAGAAATTGACCATCGAGTTTGAAGAAATAGAACGGAGGGGACACTCCGGTTCTTGTGCTTGTAAAAAAGATTCTCCCTAATAAAGATTCTCTTCGAGGGGGGGGACCAGCCTATCTTCTGGTCCCAAATACTGCGTCGATCTTCTCCCTCAACTCTTTTTAGTTGAAAGTTTATTTATTTTCAGCTTGTTGATTAATCTTGTGCGCTCCCGTTTGTGACAAAGCCTGTATCGATGGTATCTGTCACAAGATGGGCACCACGTGCTAATAGAAAAGAACAGACTGTACAGACTTTTAGCACTTCAATAACAACTGAACTGAAAGAGAGAGATGACACACGACATGGAGTGGCGGGATTCCACCCCAGAGAGTATTGGCCCCAAACCTTGGTGCCCCTTTTGGTATTTCTTTATATTGCATCAACGCAGTACAAGCCGGTACTCGAGACTTTACTCCTTCTCCAGGAAGCATGCCAGAGAATGAGCCCTTAGCACATATTTAAAGACCCTTGGCACATGCAAAGCAGTTTACATGAAAAGTCTTTAAGCTCAAAAGCTTCTTGTCCCAAAAGCAATGCCAAAAAGCTGCCAGCGTAATTTATGGAAATCCGTACAGCTTGCCACTTCATCAGCCAGCGTAATTTTTAAAAATTTGCCACGTCATCAGCAGCTACGCAATTTCTTTTGTGTGTGTGTGTGTGTGTGTGTGTGTGTGTGTGTGTGTGTGTGTCTTGCTTTATTTCCTTTATGTCACTTGGGGCTCCATCGGACGGGGTCCCCATAAGTTGGTAGGACTTCTTCTTGTGTTACTTGTTCTTCTTAGGGTTTAGGCCCCTCGACCGACATCTGCAAGTTGGCTCCCTTCTTCAAGGCTTTGACACGTTAGCAGTTTGTGACATCTCCCCTTCTTGAAAGAGAGTAATCGTCCGTGATTACAGCATATCTGCAAAACAACTCAAGTCAGCTCAAAAATTTCCGAGGGTCATTCTGAGGGACATTCCGAGGGACAATCAATTTGCTCTTTTTGTTAAGGAGTTAGCTTCTCCTTTCGGCTCTTTTGATCGAGGAGTTAGCTTCTCCTTTCATCTAGATCAGAACTCTTGATATTCCGACGTAGTAAAAATTACCCGTCATAGCCAGTACTGATCTTCCATGGTTGTCTTGATGCACTAAAATCACATACCCAGACAATCTCATCCAATTAGGAATATTTAGTAGTTGGCACATCACAATGCAACACAAATGCTCATATATGCATGTTACAAGACATAGAAACATAAAGCCGCCGATGAACACCCCCCCCCCCCGCAAATAACCATGCCATGAGCTGTTCAACGACTCCCTCATCACTCCTCCTGCAAATAACCTAAAAAGGTCCGGGCCATGAGATATAGAGGCCTTTTACAACCAAACGCCCCCCAGACCGCAGCCTGCGTCATTTGGAGGTGCTGAGAGTAACCACTATTCAGACTTCGTAATACTCCCCTCGTAAATAGAGGTCCGGGCCATGAGTAACAACAACAATACTCCCCCCGTAAATAACCACAAGGGTCCGGGTCATCACTTTTCAATCATTCAACACTCCCCCCGCACATAACCACAGGGGTACGGGCCATGAGTATGAACAAGCATTCTCAAACATCATTTCTCACCCTCCACCCGGGAGTAAAATCACGAATCATCGAAACCATTATTAAAACCAGAGTCAAACATTTCAAATCGGCACCAACACAGATTCAAAACAAATACCATCCATTTCAAACAAATTTCAAACCATACTTTCTCAAACAAAGTTTAAAAGTATCTAACTATAAAACAACTAGAGAGTTCATTCATAGCTTTGTTCAAACAACCGAACTTTGAGGACGACTGGCTTGCCCTTCTGCATCACAGTGATGGCTCGGTTCCGAACCTGGAGAGTTGCATCATTCTTGTCATGCCAAGGCATCCCTAATAGAACGTCACAATTGCCCAACTTCATAATGTGGAAATCGGCTTTTCCATGATAATCTTGGATAGTCACTGGAAGAGCACCAATGAGTGGTACCACTTTCTGAGTTTGCCCTGTGGCTAGCTCAACTTCAATTTCTCCACCCTCTGCATCATAATCAAAGTTCATCTGCTTCAAAAATAATGGATGGATGAAGTTCTCTGTAGCTCCTGGGTCAAAGAAAATTAGGGCTTTCAAACCGTTGACTTTGCCATATGCTCGACACTATTCATTTGTACTTTCAAGGTGTATGCCATAGATATCAGGTACTAATCCAATGTCTGGTTAGCTCGTTTGGTTGGAGATGGTGCTGGATTTCTGTTGATCGTCGATGCGGGAGTCAGCTCCGCAAGTCTGCCAGTGCGTTGGGGACAACCAAAATAGTTATGTCTTGTTTGAAAGCATCCAAAACATCGGCCTTCTTGTAGTAAGGTGTCTCGTTGTTGAGGTGTCAAACGAGGCCTTGGTGGTTGACTTTCTCGAGACTCTCGAGAATTTGTTCTTTGTTGGCGAGAGTTGTCATTAGTGGCCGAAGATTCTTTTGTGGTAAACTCTAGCTTTCTCTTCATCAGTTTTGTCGCCGATTGCGGCATGGTCCATAAGTTCTTGCATGGTGGAGACTCGCTTGGATAGACAATATTCTTGCAATGGTGATAATAGTCCAATGGTGTATCACTCGCATTGGGCCTCCAAGGGAACAAATCTAAAGAAGGACACCGGAAGGTACACGTCGAGGAACCTTTGGTTATATTCGTCCATGGTTTCGATGGCACTGCCAAAATCCGGACTTCAAACATCGAAGTCAACTACGTGCAAAAACTGTCTTGAAAGCTTGCCCGAGGTCCTTGGAGCATGTGGTTGTGTCGCAATTGAACTCCACCATTGCATAGCATTATCTTTAAGAAATCCTGCTGCTCGAGAAATCTTGGATTCTTCTGTATAGTTTCCTAAAGCATAGATGTTGTCGAAATGCTGTAGAAATTGCAATGCTTTCTTGCGATCTTTCACCCCGAAAAAAGTGAAAAATTTGACTGGCGTGCGGCCATCTTTGAAATCTTGGGTTGGTTAGGCGCATATCCCAAGTATGGATAATAAGGGTATCCATATGGGCTCCAACCATTGTAGCCTGGTGGCAAAGGCGGTTGCACTGGATCAAGGTCAGATGGTTGCACCATATTCCTGAAGACTCCCTCGATCGAAAAAGACGGTTGAGAAGTTTGCCGATTGGAAGCTCTCATAATTTGTGATGCCGGAGGAGGAGGTACCACCTGGGGCATCAGAGGGGGTAACATGTAGTTCAAAATTGTTGAAAACTTTGTAGCATCGGAAGATTCTGCTAAGGATGCCGCGAAAGAATGTCGTGGAGTTCGTTGAGCAGAAACTGTAAATATTTTGTTGAATCCATGTCTTGGGTTCTTTATGGCTTATGCCCTGTGAGAGAGCGATGAAGACGGGAGCGCGCCCGATGCGCGATGAAGTAAGGGTGGGAGTGGCTAATAAGTCGGGCGTCGATCTGTGTGCTCTTTTGTAGGACCGGTATGCTTTCAGAAAAGCACACGCCTGATGCTCTGATACCGGAGTCGGTTTGTCTGCTCTTTTGTAGGACCGGTATGCTTTCAGAAAAGCACACGCCTGATGCTCTGATACCACTGTCACAAGACGAGCACCACGTGCCAATAGAAAAGAACAGATCGAACTGACCTTTAGCACTTCAATAACAACTGAACTGAAAGAGAGAGACGACACGCGACACGGAGTGGCGGAATTCCACCCTAGAGAGTATTGGCACCTAACCTTGGCGCCCCTTTCAGTATTTGTTTATATGGCATCAACACAGTACAAGCCGATACTTGAGACTCTGCACCTTCTCCAGGAAGCATGCAAGAGAATGAGCCCTTAGCACATTTTGAAGGCCCTTGGCCTATGAAAGCAGTTCACATGAAAAGCCTTTAAACTCAAAAGCTTCTGGTCCCAAAAGCAATGCCAAAAAGCTGCCAGTGTAATTTACGAAAATCCATACAGCCTGCCACGTCATCACCCAACGCAATTTTTGGAAATCTACCACGTCATGAGCAGCTACGCAATTTCTTTTGTGTGTGTGTGCGCCCACGCGTGCTTTATTTCCTTTATGTCACTTAGGGCTCCATCGGACGGGGTCCCCATAAGTTGGTAGGACTTCTTCTTCTGTTACTTGTTCTTCCTAGGGTTTAGGCCCCTCGGCCGACATCTGCAAGTTGGCTCCATTCTTCAAGGCTTTGACACGCCAGCAGTTTGTGACAGTATTAGAGCTCAGACAATTCTTCTTCTATAGAGAATCCGATCTTTTATGTAGTACACATGGGTTCTAGAGGTGAAGTGATAGAGAGGACACCCTTCTAACTACCCGTCTGTGATGAGACGAAGAAAACCCTAATCCCAAACGGGAAATCAGTGGAAATTCCAACGGACCGTGTTGGCAAGAGCATCTAGAGCAGTGTGGGTGATGGTGTCACAAGATGGGCACCACGTGTCAATAGAAAAGAACAGACTGAACAAACTTTTAGCACTTCAATAACAACTAATTGAGAGAGAGAGAGAGAGACGACACGCGACACGGAGTGACAGAATTCCACCCTAGAGAGTATTGGCCCCAAATCTTGGCGCCCCTTTCGGTGTTTCTTTATATTGCATCAACACAGTACAAGCCGGTACTCCAGATTCTGCACCTTCTCAGGAAGCATGCCAGAGAATGAGCCCATGGCCTCATATTTAAAGGCCCTAGGTCCCAAAAGCAATTTACATGAAAAGCCTTCAAACTCAAAAGCTTCTAGTCGAAAAGCAATACCAAAAAGCTGCCAACGTAATTCATGGAATTCCGTACAACTGCCACGCCAGTAGTCAACGCAAAACACGGAAATCCGTACAATGCCCCGTCATCATGTCAACGGAAAATCCGGAGCGTCCGTACAATTGCCACGTCATCAGTCCACGCGTAATTCTTGTTGTGTATGTGTGGATCCTGCTTTTTAATTCCTTTGTCACTTGTGCCCCATCGGACCGGGTCCGCATAAGTTGGTAGGACTTCTTCTTCTGTTACTTGTTCTTCTTAGGGTTTAGGCCCCTCGGCCGTGATTGATAGTGAGCTCTGCTCTTCAGTGTCTGGACACGTCAGCAGTTTGTGACAGATGGCAGGAACGCGTAGCTAGTTGGGAGAGAGAGGAGGCTTTGT
Source organism: Adiantum capillus-veneris (assembly GCF_014529385.1). NCBI lineage: Eukaryota > Viridiplantae > Streptophyta > Polypodiopsida > Polypodiales > Pteridaceae > Adiantum > Adiantum capillus-veneris. Next base: position 12,673,485 of record NC_140956.1, read on the forward strand.
CACAAATTGCTAACTTGTCAATCAATGAACACCAAGAGGGTTAGGACTCCCTGGTCCTAACCTTGGCCAATGTGCAGATCGGTGCCGAATCCCTAGTAGAAGAAGGAGAAGAAGAAGTGTTACCAACTTATTGAAGCCGGCTGAGTGGCACAAAAATTTATTGGGTTAGGATTTTTAATCCTAACCCCTAACAATTTACAGTACCCTATCGGATGGGGCCTCAATAAAATAAAGCACAGACACAATTAAATTTGTCTTAGGTATGTCACAAAGTGATGAAGTGGCAACATTGCCTGGAGACACACACACATACACACACACACACACAAAGCAGATGATGTGGCATGACAATACGACATGCTGTCGTGGCATAAAGTACGGACAGACTGTACGGCATACTGACGTGGCAGCATGTACGGATTTCCTCAAATTGTGCTCTTGGCTTTGGGAAACCAATTGCTTTTGGGACTTCTTGATTTTGAGTTTAGAAGGTTTTGGGTCTCTGTTTTTGGGGCATCCCTAGTAAGAATAAATAAGCCTAAGGGGTGGTCCCCTCCCATAAAGAGAATATCTTTAATACTAAGGGAGATTCTTTTCAAGCACAGGATTGTGGCATCGCCTGTCCTCTATTCTTCTTTGTTTTGTTCTTACTACTGATTGAGAGAGTGTTTCCACTCTCCTTGTGTTGCTAAATTGGCTTTATTTGATAGAAAAATAATTGTAAATGAATTATTGGATTTATAAGTGAGAGGGTTTTCTCGCTTGGAACTCCAAGAAAAATGATGTCAAATGAATTATTGGCATTTTAAGTGAGGGTTTTTCTTACTGGAGACACTAGGTACATATATTTCTAGTGTGTCATTCAGAGTAATGATGGGAGCACTGTGAACAAGAATATTTGTAAGGCCACTAGGAACGGGTACTTCTGATGCGTCACATTGAATGGGTGACATGGAGCATCGGGAAGAAGTATTCGACCATCCGCGAACAGACGTCTCTGATGCATCATAGAATGGATGACATAGAGCATCGCGAAGGAGATTGTACCGTGAGTTTAGTAGGAAAGGATTGGTGCGTCGGAAAGGGAATATTCATAGTCAGGAGGAAATTCCGATTTTGGTTAGAATTGTGCACAAGGAAGAGCAAGCACTTGGATGAAGATGGGTTCAAAGAAACTTTGAGGAAATACAATTGCTTTCTGAGAAAGCAGGTTGCTTTTCAGGAAAGCAGATGCTTTCCCGCGAGGTAGTCTATGTCTGCATTGCATTTGTGCATGTGGTTGCATCCACGGACGCCTTGGAAGTGCTGTGTAAGCATTGTTTTTAACTTATAAGGTTTTATTGAGTTTTTGGGCAAATTCAGACCATTTTTAAAATATGCCGGTCGCCCACTTAATAAGTAGGCAGCCACCTTAAAAACCAGCCAGTGATCTCTCTCTCTCTCTCTCTCTCTCTCTCTCTCTCTCTCTCTCTCTCTCGCTAGCAGAAGAGCAAACACCCCCCCCCCCCCCCCCGAGAGTAGACCAACGCTTGCAAGGAGAAGAAGATGCTGCAGATTTCAGCCGCAAAGAAGACGTTACCGGTGATGCCCATGGCTGCCCCAAGTTTACCAGATGTCGCCAGGACCCAGTGCACGAGTTCCCTCGCGAAGAAGTGCCTACGGAGCGTGTTTCCATCGTGACAAGCTACTGTTTTTCTCTTTTTTCAGCCCATAACATCGTAGATGGGGCTGATTTACGAGAAGGAATCCAAGAAAACACCTTCTTTTGTGTGTAGGATTGGAAGAGAGGATTTATTATGTAGAGATCTCTTCCAGGTTTTGCTTTTCAAGAACTGAGTTGCCAGCGTGAGCAAGAGAAGAGTGTGCTGCCAGAAGACTCATCGCGAGACTACGAAGCACGGAGGTCATTTTTCCCATGCAAAGAGTGAGAGGTATAAATTGTGGATTGGCCATACGGATTGTTGTCCCGTGTTTGTGTGTGTTTGCAGGTGTAGTTCCTCTTCACGAGGAAGGAGCAGAGGAAGGCATAAGTCTCTACAGGAGAAAGCGCTCTGAGGAACTAGAGCTAGATCAGCCCAAGGGTTTCGTACCCGAGTTTGGGAAGTAGATCCACGGATCCTAGAGTGGTAGACTCTCAAGATGTGATCCGGAAGTTGAAATTACCAAGGGAAGGACTTCGTGTCTGGGAAAGCAGAGTTGTTCTGCAAGAAGAGGACTCTAGGAACAGAATTGGAAAAGAGTCGCAGGGATGCCATGCTCTGAGTCTGGAAGGTGAGATCGAGAGGCGAGAACCTTGATTCTCGAGGATTCAGAATATGGAACGAAAGTTCCTTGGAATAGGGTTTGCCCTAGGAATAGGAAGCCGAGGCTTCCAGGAACCATCAAGTCTTATTCTAGAACGAACGTGGTAATACGTTCGGTTCAAGTGCTTCTCCTAGTAAATAAAGATACTATTAGGGGGGGGGGGGGGGGGGGGGGGGGGGGGGGGGGGGGGGACCAACACATCTTTTGTCCCGAGTATTGTGTCGATCTTTGTCTCTTCTCTCTCTCTCTCTCTCTCTCTCTCTCTCTATATATATATATATATATATATATATATATATATATATATATATATATATATATATATATATATATATATATATATATATATATATATTATATATATATATATATATATATATATATATATATGTATGTATGTATGTATGTATGTATGTATATATCTATTTCTCTCTATATCCTCTGGCTTCAATATTAAGTGATAAATTCTATTTATCCAAGTATATTCTATATTGCTATGCTCTCCCGTTTGTGACACCTTTTGCTAAGAGGACTTCTTCTGTTCTGCAGGTCTTGTTGGAAGGTCTCATTAAGAGAGTCTATCCTCCAAATAGCTTGTAGGCAGCTCTCACAACGGAGAGTCTATCTTCCGCTATGTGTTACCCTTCATGCGCGATCATTCATGCATCGAACTCAAGAGAGAAACAAGCAAAATGCACGCACATCTGCTTGTTGTAATTTTCTGCACATAACCTGAAATTCTTACTTCTGCACGCTCCTACGCCGAAACGGAGACCTTCTTTGCGATGGAATTGCACCAAACCTTGCGTAGGTGTAGGATAAGTAGAGAGGAGTGAAATTCTATGAGTGCTCCACTGAAAACAGCCCTGATGAGGTGATTAGGGATTGAAAACAGAGAATTTACAGCCACCGCACTCTTTGGAGAGAGTGCCTGCTGCAACTTCTCGCGACGAATCTTCACCAAAAGGTGGCTATGACTGTGAGAGCCCTTGTTCTAGACAATGGGAGCATGAGGCTACCACATATGTCGCAAGGGGCTGGTTTGAAGCTTCAATGGAGGGCTCCATTGCGTAGAGCACGCTCACATTGGGGGGGGGGGGGGGGGGGGGTTTGCATTGCCAACCTCAGAAGAGGGGGAGAGACTGCTCTCATATAGCCAGCCAGAGAGGGGGCGCTAGAGGATGAGGGGGGGTGAGGGAGCAAGAGAGAGAGTCACTTGCATTGGTGAGTGTGCCAAGTGGCACACTTAATAACTTAAAACCACTCAACTTTAACTTTTAGAACTTCCTAGGCTAATAATGAAATGTGCAAATTAACACACAATTGCATACATGAATGCTACTTATGAAAACGTTAGTTGCTTCCCGGTGCAATGCTATACCGGCACTACTCTTGCATCACCTGCTCACACTTGTCCGACCACTTGGCCCGGATGCAAAAGAGTTAAAATTAGTTTAAATGACTTATCCTAAGGCCTTATTAAAAATAATCAAGGCCTTAGGATCGCTGTTCTAAGGACCCCATCTCATTCTTGTGCTCGCACTCGCACTTGCCCGCGTAATTTTTTGAGCCTGAAATTCTGAAGCTATTGTTTACTCCTTATTGAAGACCTGATTTTCCAATCGCTAGGGCTTAAGGGTATTTTTTGCTAGGGTCCCTCTTTGGCCCGCATTTAGGCACACCTCAGGCTCTAGAACTGCTAGTTCTATTCTAATATGCACAAGTAATCAAATAATTATTTTCTCGTAAATTAATTAATTATTTACAAAGACTAACATTGTTACATTGGATCTCCTGTGATTTAACTCTTTCTGAGGATACACCCACACTGAGTTGTCTTAGCCCCCTACTCACTTCACCCCCTATCCATATCCTACACAAGCCCAGCTAGCTGCTTAGATCACATCTAGCAGCTTAGGATTCTATAGTATTTTTATATTGTTATTCAGACTTTGTATCAGATCCACCACATTGTAACTTTCTGGTCTCATAGGTCACTTTGGCCTTTTGAAGACGTTAGTATAACATTTTAATTTCTCTCTCTGCGTCAATAGAAGAGGATTCTCTCTTGTTGAGTACTGTATACAGAGTGACTGTGTTTTCTCTTTAATCAAAGAGAAATTTGCTAAGGTCATAAGTAAAGAGTTCAATAATTAATCCCCAATCATTCAATTTTGAAAAGTGCTTTCTGATTTTATAAATACAATCAAGTTATTTTTTCTTGTAACATTAGGAAATTCAGCAGCAACACACATCATCAAATGTGTAGAATAATCTGATCACTCAATTACAGTAAAATAAACAGAGAAATTGCTTATTTTAAGCAATTATCATCTTCCATTCAAGCATTTCAAAAAAAAAAAGAGAAGAATAATAGTCTGACTCTAAACTAATTCTTAAGTGTGCACAAGTCCCACAATAGCCAAGCCAGTTTTGACACCACAAAACAAATAAAAGGGAGGCTCTCCCGGCTACAAGGACCGCCTGTACACACACGGACAAACCACTCGATTGTAGTTACGGGATCCGCTAGATGGGGTGCATCCAAGGATGTAGGCGTGGACGTGTAAGACCGAGCGTCCAATACCACCCGGCCTCACCTCCTTGAGGTGACCTCACGCACGCCTAGCCTCGCAGGTTGACCATTGGCACTCCGCCAATGGAGGTCGTCCCTTACAAATGAGGGCTTGGCCTCCTCTTACAAGTGACCGGCCACATTGGCCAGGCGCGCCGCTCGGACACCGACACCGATCAGGGCGATGTTATAAACTAGGGCACCTCTCCTGTGACATAACAATATCTATACATGCATGCACACACCTGTATATGTGTGTGTGTGCACTGTGCGCACACACAGACATACACCCAGACACATACATACATGCATATATGCATGTGTTTCACACACACACACACACACACACACACACACACACACACAATCATGAAATTGGTTTCTCTTTTTTCTTGCCCCGACACGAAACATTGCAAAACCCAAAACCCCAGAACGGACGAAACCACAAAACGAATCATGTCACATGTCATTCTAGCTTAAAAGTTTTAAACGTCCTTTAACAGTATTTGGGAAACGTTGTAGTGTCCAGAATATCATTGACTGTTTGATCTTTGCAGGTTTTATCCCTATCATTATGCGCCATTTGCGTCTGATTTGAAAGACATGGACAAAGTTGATGTTAATTTCTCTTTAGGAAAACCATTCAAACCTTTTGATCAGCTAATGGGAGTGTTGCCAGCTGCAAGGTAGTTTTTTGATCCGTAAAATTTATGGTGGTTGTTTTGATCTTAAAATGTATGGGTGTTTTAAATCAAGTTGTAGCAGACTCTAAATGTGGATATATACCTGTGTACAGCTGTTTGGCACTGCCTTTACATTATAGGCCTCTCATGACCAACCCGAACTCTCCCATCATTGATTTTTATCCAGAGGGTATTCCTTTCTCTGGAATTTTCACTTCTATAGAATTGTTTTTGTTGATTGGACCTCAAAATGCTGGAGCTGAAATTGTGGCCTCTTCCCCCTTGCAGACTTTGAAGTTGATATGAATGGGAAGCGCTATGCCTGGCAGGTAAATTATCTTTGCAAGACATTCAGTTTTTAGCCTCTTCTTGTTTCTGAAAGAGTCCATATGATGCTCTGTAGGAGATAAGAGCATCTAATTTTTACCCATTCTCAATAGTCACAAAAAGGCTCAGTGAACTCCCCTTATATGGAACAAGGTAGGATTCCACAGGCTATGCCCAATGGTTTCTTTTTTGTTCTGGAAATACCATAGACAAGATGAACTGATGCTAGCAGCACACAGAGGCCTCACTATTGAAGAGCGATGTCACATCCCTGAAAAGACACTTTTATGTCCTGTTAGGTTACCAACCTAGTGTTAATGCATCGCCGGTCACCTCTGGGGCATATTTATGATTAGGATGATAAATTTGTGGGTCTTGGAGACTAAGTTGAAATGCTGTTTTGAGAGCTGGTGTCCTCGAGTGATTCATGCTGGTGGCCTTTCAATGTCTTTATCATCTGCTTGACTACTTGTATCGGGTCTATAATTTTTTTCAGGGTGTTGCAAAGTTGCCCTTTATTGAAGAGATACGACTTTTACGGGAAATCAAGAAAGTTGAAGGGACGTTAACAGTATGTTTCTAAACTTCTATAAGTTGCTCTGTGCGCTTGCAATGGTACACAGCGTGGAATGGTCCACTTGGCAGTGCTTCTTGATTCACTAAAGTTTGTTTGGCCTAGTACTAAGCATTGGGGTTGTTTCGTTGCAGCCTCAGGAAGTGCAAAGGAACAGCATTATGGAAGAAATGCTGTTTGTCACTTGCAGTCATCCGCTTGCGCCTTTCATATTCTCGTTTTATGATTCCCAAGGTCACCTGAAGGGCCAGCAACGAGCTATAGCCTCAGAAAAGCTGGATCCAATAGCAAGGTTGGTGAACAGGCATCTGTATCGAACAATTTAGGGTCAAGCTTTGCCCTTTCATAGTTTCAGAGGCTGACATTGTTTTTGTTTCAGTGGAGGTATGAATGGTTTTATTGGACTGTGTAATGGCGAGGCTTGTCCTCCTGTTTTCACATCCCCTGTAGAAGGAATGCCAACCATACTTGACAACAAAGTTCTGTAAGTCTTCAACAGAAAAATAACAATCCCCGGGGCCCCCCTTTCCTCCTCTTTCCCTGCAAAACCAAAAAGTTCAAAAAGCAGATGCCCACAAAAATCAAAATCCATTGCTCCCTGTTTTAACTAAAATCTCTGTGCGTGTAATAGGTCTGTGAAGTATAGACTACCTCCTGTACACAGACACATCTCTAGACTTCCCATTGGTGTGCGATTACCAACGAAGGTGAATTTTGGTTGTGGAAATTCTTTCTTGAAATTTTACTCTTTTATTGATTTATCACCGGTCAGTTGACTTTGATTAGATTTAATCAATTTTGTAGACTGTTACTGAGGAAGATGTGAAGCTGCAGCAATTATGGCATGAAGAGGATGGAAGAAGGAATAACTCTGTACAAGAGAGGTGAATGATTGCTTTTTTGGTTTGTTTGCTTTATAAACTCTTGTTTGGTTTCTGTGGCGACTTGCGTTTTTAGATGATATAAGCTTTTATCTGCAAACTTTTGTGTAGGGCTCCTGTTGCTGGTGCTATATCGGGTCCACGATTAAGTGCGGTGGCGCATCGTTTGATACGCCACACGATTCCTTCAGGTCAGAATGAAAGAGTAAATCATGCTGCAGGCTTTAGGCCTGGAATCTTAACTACAGCAGACCAGCAGCATGGCTTGTCTCGACCAGCGGGCCCTCCCGGCTATGAACAAGGCTTTTATATTGATCCGTCAATGGGATCCGGAATGAGCAATGGTCATGGTTACAATACCTATTCCACACCTATGCAGTCTGTGCCTCCACGTAAAGGAGGTCAAGGTTCTTTTTCAAGAGAGAGTTCTTCAAATCAGTCTCATACCACTCACCGTAATCACAATATTGCAGAGCGCAGTGGTGGTAACCGCCAAGGCGCATCACAACATCACCATGTCTCTCCCTTTGTCGGTCCTGCAGTGCAAGAGCCACTTTATCCTCCTCAAAGATATTCACAGCATTCACCTTATGCCATGGGCAGACAGGGGCCTAACATTTATGCTCACAGCTCATATCAAGCCACTCAAGGAGGCCATGTAAAGCAAGCTCCAGATGTGCCACTGCACACAGCTTCTTATCCTCATCGGCCTCCTCCACCTTACATATCTGGACATGGTTCGAACCATGCCTATTTGCCTGCTGATCAATTTACTGTCTCCAATAGCTTCTCTGTGCTTGGGAGCAGAAGAGCTCCTGCTGGACGAGGAAGGGGTAATGACCCAAGATCCCGGTATTATCACTAAGACAAAGCTAGCAAGGGTAACATGATTTTCACTGGCTACTAATTTTAAGACATTAGTAGCACAGGTGTAGGCCTTTACAGAGGCTTGAGTTCAGGAGGTATCGGGCCATGAGGTAGCCCACTCGTCGAAGCTCGCTGACGAGATGCTGTTCAAAAGCAGTTATGGATTGGATCATACAGAGCATGTCTCCTGAATCATGGAGAGAGCGCCCTTTTAGCCGAGATGCGTGACTCGGCCTTCCGAGCATGATCAGGTGGGGGACAGAGCGTATGTATTTGCCAGCCTTGTATGTGTATAGTGAGCCTGGTGAAAAGAAAAGTCTCACCAGACCTAAAGAAGGATAATTGCAGGTTAGCCCCACTGCTGCAAACCTACTTAAGGATTTGCTCATGCATGCATTTTCCAATGTGTGAGTGTGCCGGTCTAACTTACACAGTGCGCTGCTTGGAATGCTGCAATATCAGCCCAAAAAACGAATCTTATACCTTCATTCTTTTTCTTTGGGTTTCCAAAGAAATGCTGAGCGTTGTATTTTATGGCACATATGTGCTTACTAGTTCAAAAGAATGAGTTTATTTTTATGAGGTCAGAAGAAACGCAGTTTAGATGCGGTTTTTTGCACCCTAGTATAGCTTCTCTGCAGCTTTCGGGCCTAGTTTTTCTGCAATTGTCTGAGGTTGTTGGACAGTAAGCTCCCTCCTTATGTCCAGCTGCCAATTTATTAGTTTGCTGGTGGTGCAGTGGCTTCAATGAACGTGTGCCCTCACCGTCGAGGGTTTAGTCAGTTGCCTTTGTTTCCAAGTTGCCATTGATCATTTACAACCATCTAAACGGTTTCAATATCGTGAGTAAGGTTGGTAGGCAGTGTATCTTTGACTAAACATCATGCTACTGTACTTTCTCTGAACCACAAGACCCCATGATGATGGTTATGTTACCAACACAAGCAGCAATGATAAATAATATTAACATGTGATGGGATTTCTGTTATATACTGCAATGTATCGAAAGCACTTATTTGTAATCACCTTTTTTAAAAGGAACTCCTTGAGGCAATGTATTAGATTGTTCTTTCTTGCAGTCAATTGCATGCATGCTTACTAGTGGTTTGCCGCAGTCACCTTTTTCCCAAGGCACAAGCGCTTTTATAGCAAAAAGACTTCTCCTCGCCTCTCTTGCAGTCACTTGTGTTCAGGCTTACGTCAGTCCCATCATGGTTACATCTGTTGTGCATTGATGAGGTTGAACACAGTTCTTATGCTCTGGGATTCTTTTTGTTGAAATGTTTTACATGGTACAGCTTGAGATTTGCTGCTTGAGGTTGATAATATGGGAGTTTCTTTTTGGTTACTTTGTCTACATTTTAGTGCCATCAAGGGTTGATAACCCCCTTTCTATGAAAAGATCCTTATATTAAGTTTTATGGAACTGCCCAATGGGCGCTAGCACCCCTAGCAATATATACAAGAGGAAAAGGTACACTTGTGTGCTGAAAAAAATAAACACGATGGCTAAATCTCAAGATAAGAAGGAAGAGCCCCTCAAGTGGCCTCTGACGCCACTGGATACAGTTCCTAACCGTAAAGAAAGACAGGCACATCTAGCTGTAAAAAGGCATGCCTCATTTCTTTCTCCATTGTCGGAGCTACCCTTCTTGCTGTTGAATTGGTCATGAAGTGTTTTTACCATGAAGGGTTATAGTTGGACGCTTAGGTCTACCCTCAAAAATCTGTAGGAGCGGGGCTGCCATACAAAGCATAGGCCCTGGCGACTGGCCCACTGTATAAACATAGACTTAGGCTACTACAATTTTGGAGAGTCTGTCGTCTCCAAGTTGCTGCCGAGAAATTAGGCACTAGGTCATCCTGCTTGGAGCCTCTGATCCCTAAGGTTAAGTTGACACTGCTCATGCTGAGTTTATGTGGACCAACCGAGTGAGCTGCTGGAGGGATTACAGTTCACACTGCTCAGGGTCGAAGCAATGGAAGGATTTTGTGGCATGCTGACACGTTGACCACATAGCGAGTTTCTTGTTCTGGCCTGGTTGAGCCCACCTAAGGGTGTGTACATCTGCACCGGCAACCAATTAGCTTCCTACTATGGCCTGTACAGACACCTTTTGCAGGCATTGTGATGCGCATTGTGAACAAGACTGGAGCTAACAGAAGGGGCACTCAAACGCTTTGGTGGAAAAGCCTCGAATAGCTGATGTGCAGTCTGAATTAGCCTTAAGTTGTTCTACTCTCTCTCATATCCAAGTGCTGACCGTGAATTGGTGGACTCCCCAGGAACTCAAACCAAATCCATTGGCCTGGGCTTAAGTGCTGCTGGGTCTTCAAATGATGCCATCAAGTAGGGCTAACCGAGGGTTGTCCACTGCGGAGACTAAACACTGGTGCAGTCCCTATATGTGCGATTTGGCACTGAAAGACAGCCATGGTCCTAATTGGGCTCTAAAATTTGTCAGAAACTTATTCTTAATTCCTTAGTGGTGCCAAAGCTATTGGAATTAGCTACCATGTGGCCATCAAAATGTACCTGCCAAGCTGGTGCTACGCTGAGCGGTGTACTAGAAGAAAGGATCCTGGGGTGGTCGGAGAGGCTTATGAATATTATCACCGCCACTCACCAGTGTCCACAGCTGCCAGAATGACCCCACTTGGCCATCACGGAGCCGTGTTCTAGGAGAGGGATCTTGGGGTGGTTGGGAGTGGCTAAGAGATCTTGTCACCACCACTCACCAGAGTCCCATAACGGGTAGCCCCCCTTGACTGCCTCCTCTAGATCTCTGTTTGTCGGCTTACACATTATCTTCATGCTTTCTCTCGACTCCTTTTGGAGATGAAGATGCATGTTGATTACATGAGGTGATCGAAATGGGGGTAATTTTGGGCACGTTGGAAGAGGAAAGATTGAATGCAAGGAAATCTGATTAGAGAAGAATTTGTATCTACAGGAGCAAAGGGGCAGTTTTTTGCAAAAATGGGGAGCAACATGGATTTGGAAGAAAGCCAATGTAGATAGTTTTCTTCTAGAAAAACCCAAGCTGGATCCAGTCGATAGTGCTAGGTGAAAAAGACAATCCAAAATTTGACCGAGTTTGCTGAGGGTTTTTTAGTCATGTGGTACATTATTATTCCTGCTGTAATTCACGAAAGGGGGAAAAAAATGTGAAGGCGATTGCTTCGGCTCGACATATTTGTTGCTACCTCGACATAAATGTGGCGTCACCTTGTGGGGTATGCATATGCTAATAAAGAGATTATTGTATTAAGCCCTCTCTGAGTCTCATAATTCTCATCCTGAAAATTTTCAAAGCAAGCAGATTCTTTGTGCAATCAATCTCAAAATGCATTAGAGCATTATCTAAGAGCAGATTTGTGCGAGTGGGGGTGCTATGCCTGCGCTGCATAAGCAACTTGAACGTTTACCCAATAAAAGCGCCAGTCGTTTTGTACGCAAGAATTCGCGTGGAGCAGTAGGCGGGGGTAGAACATGCCATTTCCAACTCTGCCAAAATCGGCAGAGTTGGGCAAGGGTGGCATAATTGGGTTGCATCAACAGGCGGGGGGTTAAACCCTGCCTAGTGATTTGGGAGCATGTGAAGGGTTGATTAGACTGTAGATTTTTTGCTAACAGGAGGGTGACATGGCTGCATTTTCATCGCAAAGACCTGTAAGTCTGCGTTTTAGCTTTGGGAGGGGCTGACCTTGCTCTACTTCGATTTCTTCGTGAAGAAGCCCTGAGGACTTCATTAGACGCTGGTCCGGTGTCAGCGTTTTTCAGTGAGGGCTAGCTGACACCAGGCATCAACGGTTGGTTGCACACAAGTCCTTTTACCTTCAAAACGTGTCCCCAATCACGTTCAACTAAGAGAGTTGTGCGGCTGCCGGCAGAGGATCTATTTTATTTGGTATCCCTTTCCTTATTGAGGAGTTTGGAGTCCCTTTCCATGGGGGGTTGCTCACACCTTGAAAACCTGTCTACACAGGATTTCCTTGCGACCTTGGAGTGTCTTGACCATGCCATCAGTGAAGGATGTTCCAAGAACTCATGACGTAGATGACACATTCAATAATACATATGAAGACAAAGGGGATGATTGTTTAGAGTGGTTTTAGCAGGAGCTTCTTGCAAGAAAGGTTTTGATGTTGCCAGTGTTTCCACACGATCAAAATTTCGATGCTACTAGCTACCAAGTCTGGAAAGTGTTTATGGAGCAAGTATTGGAGAACTACGGCCTTATCTTGATGGTGTACAATGAGTTTAAGTGGCCAAAGGATCTTGCGAACCGCACCCTTTCTTCCAAGGCCAATTGTTTCAAAACAAGCGCATGGGTGAAGTGGTTCGGCAATCAGGGGCGATCTCTTAGGTCTAAGTCGCAGAGGGTTGAGAGGTGGGTGCTATGGTTCGGCAATCAGTCTCCTATAGGTGATCTTCAAGTTCTAAGTCGCAGAAGGTTAAGAGGTGGGTGCTGTCAAAATTTACTCTGTCACTCGAATTTGTACATCTGCCCTAAATATACACAATTGCATCGATTGGCCCTTACTGTTGATCCCCTCCCACCATGCCCCTGTGAGTTAGGACGTTTACCCATTTCCTCTCCATGGGTAACCCATCATAGCTTCATCTAGTACATGGCTAGGCCAGCTCATATTCTAGGAGCCATGGTAAGGTAACTGGCACTAGCCACCCATGGACAAGGCTGATCCTCTCTCTCTCTCTCTGCCCTTCCTTATTACTCCCATCTCTCAATGCGTACTTTGACATGGTAATAACACCTCAAAGTGGAAAGTATAGCGTTGATGGAAGCTTGTGGTTGATTTGGTTGTTTTTAGAGTTGCCTTCTCCCATCTTTCGAGGAACAAAGCTTTCGTCATTTGCCGTCTCCTTTGTTTCAAGAATTAGTACTTCAAAAGCTTTGTCGCACTTGTTTCTAGTCTAAAGATTGAAGACTTCTCATTGTCACATAAGACATTGATTCAACACAACATGCATTCACCATGACAATGGAAAATTTGCAAGCAATCTCAATTTGGCAATACTTGAAGCTCTGTAGAGACAAGGAAGGTTGACCAAAATACCCTTGAACTTCTTGGAAACTCCCAAAACTCTCAAATAGTGATAAAAAAAACTCGAAACATCGTTGTACCAATTTTAGATGGATCATTCCACTTTTGGAAGGGTTGTGTGCTTGAAGAAAAGCTATGGCATTTGTATCTGCAAATACAAATGCGCAGACATTTCATCTTGACTGTCCACAATACCATCTAAAATCCTAGTTCTGTCATCTTCTATTGATGGGGGATCAACCTTCCTATGAAGAGTTGCAACGAAAAACTTCTTTGGAGATGTTTGGAAGATGTACAAAATTTAGGGGAATTTTTTGGAAATTTTAGAAGAAATGCAAGCCCACGTTTTGACTTCTTGTGGCTAGAACTCCTTCTGCACCTTGCCAGAGGCGTGAAATCATATGTTTTTTCTTGTAAAACAGGCAATGGTAGAAGACAAGCACCGATATAAAAAGTAAAACATTGGATTTATATTGCACATCTTTTATTGACCTCAAAATGCTTAAATGCGTGATTAAAATGCGCTTGTTATTGAATTTCGATAAGAAAATAAATTGTGTGTGTGTGTGTGTGTGTGTGTGAGAGAGAGAGAGAGAGAGAGAGAGAGAGAGAGAGAGAGAGAGAGAGATGTGGGTGGAGCTCCATTCAATTATTGCATTCTATAGGTACAAATAATAAACAATTATTTATAGTGGGGGCTTGCCATGTTAAGCTTGGGCGCTATGGCCCTTTACCCATCACTTTCAAACCCTAGCTACGGTCTAGGCTCTCTTTTGCCCTCTGCACTCATCGTCTCTTCAACTAGGGGAGGACATAAAATAACAACAAAGTAGGATCTTGTATTGAACAAAAGTAGAGAAACAATAAAAATTACACAATGGACAGAATGGTAAATCATGATTGCCAACTTGAAATGATGTGATGGTGTTGCCCACCCAGGTGCTTTCATGTATTTATAATTATAATTATAATGTTGAACAAGGGTGGTAGATTAGTAATGTATAAACATAGGCGTTTTGGGTGGCACTGACTTGACTACAGACCACCCTCATATAGAACCATTAGTGTGTCCACATTAACCACCGACTAGTAATTGATTGGCCACACCGACAAATCGGTCATCGATCATCAACCTATCGGCCATCAACCTGTGCCCAAGTGTTCGCTATATAGCATAAACACATACTATAGTATCAAAGGGCATCATATTAGGAATTAGCTTAGTACCATGAACGATAACAACCACCACTTTGACGTTTAAGCCAAAATCCCACCAAAGATATACACATTGATGGCTTCTCCTCATAATGGGGGTGTCATAAATGTGCAAAATACATCTAAACGAGGGACATGTTGAGATGTAGGGATTGAGTATGTTCTAACCCCCCCCCCTCGAAAAAATAAAGGCCCAGCCAAAGTTGAACTAAGTTGACTGAGGGTCAAGTCCAAATCAATGAAGATGTCAAAGTAGTCGGTCCTTCCCAAGAGTTGTGAAGATCCGCAAAGTTTTCTTTGGTAGGTAGACTCCCAAATATGAATCCTTTTGATCTATCTACAGTATAATAATGACATACATTTCATCTTTTCTTAGCACAAACAAATATGCATTAGAAGCGCTATTGCTTAACACTAGTTTGGTACCACAATCGGACATTATAGTGTCCTTTTCCTTTTTGGATCATTTTGTAGAAAATACCATTGCAAAATCATAATAAATTTCCACCAACTTACACAGTGTGTGACTTGCTCTATGGGTAGACTACATAAGAAAACCTTTACAAAGTTGTTTTGAGAATTACTATTTAACTAAAAGAAGGTTCTTGAATAGCATGTCTACAAAAGTGTGTGGATTTTAGTATTTGATGCATAAATCATATTAAAAAAAAAGTCATTTGCTCTAAACTACATGAATATATGGTGTTTGTAAGTCTATAGAGTGGCACATAAAGTATTATGACAAACAAAATTCATTTGGCCTTGGAAAAAAATCATTCAATATGAGTGGGTAGGACAAAAACTGGCAAAAATTAAGGGACACTAATGTGTTCATTTAAATTGCAAAAACTTTTCTATATATCAAAAATTCCTTTTTCTTGCATATTTAAGTTTTCTCCATTGGTAGCGGTCCAAAAAATTCCATTTGACATTGTTTGGATCATAGAAATGACCTATGATTTTTTCCAAGTTTCAAGACATTATAATGTCCACATGACATGTCAGTGTCCAAGATCCAAACTAAGGTTAAACCAAGCTTTTTCAAAAAACAATCTATTCTCTTATACTATGCTCTTGGTGCCTCATTTAGGCCATACCAAGCCTTTTACAACCTACAAATCCAATTTCCTGAATGAGCAATTTAAATCTTGATGGTTGGGCTAGATATACCATACCAACAAAGAAAGTGGATTTCTTTGTTGGTAATGCCTAAATATAAACCCCCCCCCCCCCCCCCCCCCCCCCCCCCCCCCCCCCCAACACACACACACACACACACCTTTTCCTGTTCGCAACAAAGATAGGTAGCTTTGTCTCCTTTCTTTTGTCGAATGCAACCCTCTTTTGGCATCTCGACTTTTGAACTGCTCCACCCTCACCACTCACTATCCTCTCGCAGCATGTGCCCCATCCCAACTCCTCTCTCTTTGCGCGTTCTCGCCACCATCATACCCACCACAGAATTTGCACACATTCTCCCTTTTGTGGATTTATTCAAAATTGACCAGACATACCTCCTCCTTGATATATTTATTGAGAAAAGCTAGATCGATGGTTTAAGGAGGCCTCAGAATTCTCAACCTTGCTCTTCAAGTTGAGGCCCTTTGTGCCAAGTTTATGGTTTCAATCACAAAAAAAGACCAGTCTTGGTCTATCATGACCAAGGAGATGATAGACAAGGCAAAATTTTTCTCTAAAGGTGGGCAGTGGAAAGGAATCGATATGCATGACAAACTCTTAGCCCCGAGATGGTCTAGCTTGAGGTTAGGTGGCATCACGAGTGAGCTGGTGCAAAAGTGCAATCGAGCGACATGGATACTTGAATGGGGTGGATTAACCAGACACTTCGTGAAATCTATCTCACACTAGTCCCCTTGGTTTTCTAAAGCTATTGGTGTAATTGTGAACTCGTGTTGGAGAGAAATTGCAAGAAGGATGAACAAGAAAGGACTCCAGTGGTTGATCCACTTCTGGGATGGAAACAGTAACTGTTGGAAACCCTCTAATCTGTTGGCTGCCCAATTTCAACTCAATGGCACTGAGAAGCTACTAGTCAATAGAGTGTGTTGAAGGCTTGCACAACATTCCCATGTCGATTTGGGAATCCACTTTTGAGTGGAAAGCTTGGAAATGGCCCATGAGTAGCCAATCCTCTAAAACTCATACCAAGGGCATTTACCCAGCATTAATACACAAGGACGATTGGTTTGCCCCTTTGAACAAACAATGGTCGAAAGCTCGATGGGTCGAGGTCACGAAGAACATTTGGAATCCAGGGTGGCCTCATTTTATAAACATATTTTTGTGGAAGGTGTTGTGGGGAGCTTTGTCAACATGTTCAAGATTTAGGTACGTGGTATCGAGTCTGATAGATATTTAGGGTGCAGATTGGCTAGGGAAGACTTTGTCCACCTCTTCATGGAATGCCCAATTATTAAAGGCTTGGCAGGAAAGGTGTGCAAATGGAGACAGAGAATGTGGAAGGTCGGATTTTTCAAGAAGGATCTATGCGTTGGAGGAAAACAGTTTTGTAGTCGTGCACTTCTAATTTGTAAAGTTGTTAGATATTGTTTTTTCAGCAATATATGGAAAGCGAGGAACTGTCGTGTCATTGATAGTGACCTTTTGGGGCAAACTTCTCAAAGACTGTACAAGAAAGTAAGGAGTTAATATTGGTGATAGGTAAAAGGCAAATCCTAGATGATTGGCTTAGGGCGACTGCTGCCATTTGATGGAGCCTTGCTGTGTAAAGGATTGGGCTTTTGGTAATAGTATGTTGTTAGGTACTTCTAACTAAGCTCTGATGTATTCATTTGGCCCCCAAGGCTCGGCATGAGCTTGAGGCTGATTTGTATATTTCTTGGTGGCATTTTAATACAATCACTCACAATTGTGAGTTTTGCAAAAAGAAAAGAAAAAAAAGAAAAGCTGATTTCATGTCTATTTGAAAAATAGGCCAAGTCTGAGGAGTACCTAATGCAAGTAGTGTATGAATAGTGATCATATGAGCTCTTGGAGCAAAGGTTTTATAACATCAAAACCTTGAACTTGCGAAAAACCTGGTTATTCTAATCTTGCTTCGACCTTTTTCTGCAGGCCATGAGCTTTGCATTGCTTTTTAAATCTACTTTGTATCGACGATCCCCTTCTTTCTTGGCCAATTCACTAGCTCCCAAGTGTTGTTTTTTCATAATGCTGTCATACTCGGTCTGCATTACTTCTATCCACTTTGGATTAACCACGGCTTTCCTTAAAGATGTTAGACCGTACTCCTCTTTATAAAGACCACGATCTCGACTATGAGAGCCATGATGATAATGTGTTCAAAGGCCCTTTTGTGCTCACCTTTTGTACTCCTCTTCAACAAATAGTTGCTCCTCGAATTTTACTTGATAAAGGGAATGATCGAGTTGTACATAGAGGATTGTTCAATAAGAATCCCCAAACCACTTTTTATGTTCCGTATTTTTTTAAAAAAAAAAGTGAAAGGAAAAAGTTATCTGCTTATAAAGCTTGGCTCTTGTATACAAGATAGTGTTCCGATTACAAAGCTTATATGGTCTTGTAAATAGAGCAAAATTCTAAGGTCTCGTGTAAATAGCACAGACTTCCGGCAACAGGTTTAATGAGCTATTGCAGGAAAGGAGATATGCTACCCATAGTATAGGAAGGGGCTTCACTATATAGACAGGGTACAACATGATAGCGCTAATGTACAAGAAGGAAATGTGGAAGGTTCATCTAGAAAATGGAAGGGGCCAATCCAAACTCATCGTCCCACATCCAAAAAGGAGTGTGTGAGGGCACTATAAGGCTATGCTTATGGGGAGTAAGGTCTGAAGGCTTAACGGACAGCGACCAATCCACCATGTCGGTAAGGGTAAGGGCCTTAAACTTTGGAGTAGAGCGGAGGGGTGTGAATTCGCTCTCTACTGAGGAGTCGCCTCAAGGAAGTGAAGGTGGAGGACGATCCTGACGCTGACGCTGGCGCTGATGCTGATGCTGATGCTGATGCTGATGCTGATGCTGCGGCCTCTGTACCGTCGCGATGGGGCACAGTGCTGATCTGAATGGGAGCAGCAGCAGAGGTAACTGCCAGCACTGACACATTGCTGCCCCAGAACAGGACATTGGTGGGGTACTGCACGCCCACGACGCCCACCGACACCTGCCCCTGCCCCTGCCCCTGCGCCACCTGCACCGCCACGTCCGCCGCACAGCTGGCCCTGCATACAGGGCACGTGCCATTCGCCAGCAGCCACGTGTCGATGCAGTCCACGTGAAAGCGGTGCCTGCAATTGGGCAGCAGGCGGCCTCTCTCCGCCTCCTGAAACTCGCTCAAGCACACAGGGCACTCCACCATTTGCTTGCGCTCTGTGCTGCCATCCTGACGTTGCTGAGAATGAGAATGAGAATGATGAATAGGATCTATGTCGACGCTGCTGTACACAAACGTGGGAAGCGCCTCCAACGCTGCCTTATCTAGCCCCTTTCTTGTTATTGGTGCAGCTCCCTCTTGGTCGTCTAATTCCTCTGCGCGCCTCTGCTTCCATCTCCCACAAGCGTGTAGCCAAAACATGAATAGAATAACAGCCAATACGAGGACTACGGCCGCACTCAACACAGACTCTCTATCCATCATAACCTTTGTAAAATTTCTGAGCGGAGGGATGCGTGCGTATGTGTGCGCGCGCTTTGTAATTTTTCTGTGTGAGAGAGAGGAGACAGACAGCGAGAGAGAGATAGAGCAGGTGCCGTTCGCTAATTTTGAGTGTTTTGGAGAAGAGATATTCTGATGAGAGTCCGTCGCATCGAGTGCCGTGGCGCCGTGGCCTTATCTATAAGCTGTTTGTTCCTTCTCCGGCCCGCGTGCCTTGGGGCGGGCCGGGCCAGCACTTTTCATGTTTTTAAATTAGAGCATATCCAACTGCAGCCTCCTGCTCTCTACACGGAAGAATCAGCGCCTGCCACGTGCACAAATTTGACCTCACCATGCGATACTGCCGCCGCCCGTTATTAGACACGTCCTGAATATTGACCTTATCAGAATTTCCCACGTGTCAAATCCTCCCCATGGACGCTGATCGCAAAAGAGATTTGTAGTATTCATAAATTTAAGGTGTAGGAAATGGTCACCATTCCCACTAATTAGGGCGATTAGGGCGACAAACAGAGGTCAGGAGTGCTGATTATGGGAATGGTCACTAAGCAACCATTCCCCGGTCTTCAAAAGGGTCGAGGTGAGGAGAACCAATAAACGCTTGGCAATTGTGTAGGTTCAGAAACGCAACAAGTACAACACTTGCCTGATGTAAGTACACTCCAAGAATCACAAGTTGAGGTGGCATGCAGTTGTTGGTGGGTTTGTCTTCTGCAATGATTATGATGATAGAATTCCACCATTCATAGATTCGAGTAGTATGTGACCCGCGCGTTGCTGCCACCAAAGAAACATGGCCACTATTCTCATAGGGCTATCTTTTCCTTCGAGTGGAACACCATCAATACTCTATTCTACATGTATAGTCTGTTGTATTTCTAAAAGTGATGCATGACACAACCTCTTGACAAATTCTAACAAATATGAATATGTAGCTGCAAATTATTTTTTAATACCAAGCTTGGGAGCTAGGCTCAAAGAAATTATCTTTTGTGAGTTGTTAGCCCTTGTTCAATAAACTTCTATTAGGTTGGACAGATAAAGAGAGAGAGAGAGAGTCCTCCTTTTTGTGTTTCTGGGTCTAGCAATGCTACGAAGCTTGATTATATAGCTTAGATAAGTTAGCATGGTGTGAAATATTTGAAAGGTAAGAGAATTCAATGTGATCATAAAACTTTGTTTGAAAATGGATTGGATTCTGTAGAATTGGTTTCAACAATGGAAACAAAATTGGTTTCAACAATGGAGTGGGTTCAATAGAATTGGTTTCAACAACGGGAACACAATTGGATTCAATGTTTTGACTCCACTCTCTTACTTGCTTCTATCCTTGCTTCTTTCTTGTGAGAGCAAGGCATGGCAATAGTGCACATCATAACCTACTATATAGTAGGAAGGACGTTTTCCCCTTGGTCTACCTAGGGTTGATAGAAGTGCTACCAAATGCAAAAGTACAAACTGAGTAAGTAAACAAGTTTTTAAATATGAGTTCCCATAACTGGTACAATGTGTAATCATAAAACTTTTCATGTCTAAGAGTGGAGTTGTGAAAACATTATTAGGGCTCATAGTTTCCAATGTAGCAAGAGAGCTTCAAGTTTCAAAGAGATGAGTTGACTTTCTTTTAATATCCAGAATGTGATTGGCCCTTCTGTCTATGTTTCTCTACAGATGCCACACTTGCTTGCATCTCTATCTATGTTTTGTGCACAAGTATGGTAATAGTGTTCATTATATCATAACGATGCATAAGTAGGTTAGTACGTGTACACTATTTGTTCATGTACACTTATGCACCATCGGCACCTTCAAATGTTATAGAAATGAAAGCAAAATAAGGTCACCTAATAGTTTATGTGGATGCTCTGGGCCTTCCTAAAAAATTTTAAGCTCCACTATATATAGTATAGAAGTTGTATGTGAATGCTCAAAGAAAATCTAGATTTAGTGTAATCCTACGTACAAATTTTGAGATTTACCTGATTGAAGGTGAGAAGAAACCCTGATTTTACCAGAATTCCACATATAAATTTTGAGATTCACATCTAAATCTTCCCTCCCACCTCGGATTCCTCATGCTGCTTTGGATTCGGTCACGCTGCCTTGGGTTAACTCACCTTCTGCCTCGGATTTGCTTGTGTTCAATTAAACCTCTAATTTGTTTTCAAATACAAAGCTTCCAATGCTCCTATAGTAGAAGTAGATTGCGCTAAAATTTTTCATATGCATGTTTACCAAGTGTCTCAGCAGAAGCATTGTGTATATGAGTGGCTATGAGATTGCTTGAAAGAAAAACACAAGTTTTGTGTATTCTCACATATGAAAATTTGAAATCCACCTCTAAATTCTAGTTTTGAAGATGAGAAAACCTACAAATTTTAGGAAAAAATCATTGATGAAACATATCAAAATTGCCTTTAATTTTTCAATCAGTCGGTTTTTAAACTTTTTTGAAAAAACATTGTATTGTGTGCAAATGCTCAAAGTAAACTTAGGTTTACCTATAAATTTTGAGATTTAGCCATAAATTCTCTTTTCTTTTTGCTATACTCACAATTTTGAGTGAGAGAATTTATATTAACGTGACGGGATTGTATTCTTTTGAAGCTAATATGGATTTAGCAACAAAATTCTAACTTGAAGGCAAGAAAAAAAACCAAGTTTAACACAAAGCCTAAAGAAATTTAGTGTAAATTTTCTCTGCCTCTTGCCTTTGCCACCTCGGTTTTGTTACCATATACATGTGGTAGTGATGTGTGTGAACACATTAGGACCGCCGGGGCATTTTTTCCCTCTTCAGCAGGTTTTTTTCCCCGTGCATTATATATACGCCCATCACTCTAGGGCTATCAATCTTTCCATAGCACACTAAGTAACACACTCTCTATTGTGTGCCTTGAGCTTCCTTCGTCTTCTCCAAGCTGTGTGTGTTTCTCTGCAACCCTAATTCCAACAATTGGTATCAGAGCAGGTCACGTCCTCCCGGGCTTAGTCGCCAGCTGCTCCAGCACACGCCTGCTCATTTTCTCCGATTTCAGTGAGCTTTGGCGAGCGTTCGCAGGTCGACAAAATTTTTGGGAAAGCTGGAAGAGCTTGGTCTGCTCAGAATTTTGATTTGGGCTCATTTCGGCCTCCGTTTCCACTACAGGCAGTATTGCACAGGCTATTTCGTCATTTTGTGCAGAATTTCTGTCAGTGCGGTTTTCTGCATAACAGGTGCCTTATAGTCTTTTACGGTTTGTGCTATATAGCACAAGTTGTTCCCGCTCCGTTTCTCCTATTTTCGGGCAGTTTTCACATCAGGTGCAGCATTTACCATGGCTGACAACAACAACACAGATGTGTTGAGGACAGGTCGGATGGGGACAACTACCCTATGTGGGCTTATATGATGCAACATGTTCTTGTGTCAAAGGGTGTCTGGAACATTGTGCAGGGCAGTGATGTACGTCCTGGTTCTGAGGATGTAGGCGATGTTGAGGATGTTGAAGGTCTAGCTGCAAGGATTGCAGCAGTTAGAGTTGTTTTGCCTACGGCAGAACAAGCTCGTTGGGATGCTAAGGATGCGCAGACTCATGCATTGATTGCGTTGTCTATGAAGCGCACCATTGTTCCTCACATCCGTTCAGCAAAATCTACAAAACAGGCTTGGGCTTCCCCGTTTGGCTCACGTAGCTTAAGGGATAGAGCATTCCTATGTACCAGGAAAGGAAACGGCACCGGTTCAAGTCCGGTCGCTTTCCTGGATCGGAAAGGTCGCGGTAGTATCTATTATTTAGTTGAGCACTGCTTTGTTGATCTGAGATTATGCTTAACCCCCGCTCGGCCCCAATCCCGGGACGTAAGATGATTCGCCTTGCCGATGGCCGTTCCGCTTACGGTTATTGGCAAGACGTATCCTTTAGCAGTAAAGGCCTGACACTGCCGCCAGCAGGTCTTTATGCAAGCCGCAATGAGGCTAAACTTGCTTTGCTGCGTAAAGAGCTGGAGTCGAAGATTATGCATGAGGAAGATGATATGGACACTTTCCTTGCTAGTGTCAAGGATATCAATGAGCAGCTTATTTCTGCAGGTGAAGTCATTTCAGACAGTTCCCTTGTGCAAACTGTTCTTGATGCCTTACCAGATTCCTACCAGACTTTTGCTAGTACTTGGAGACTGATGACCCAAGGAAATCCTGAAGTTGTCAAGTTTGATGCATTATGCACATTGCTGTTGCAAGAGTCACTTTCTAGAAAAAACAGGACTAGGCAGCGTGCAGTTGAATAGGCTTTTATTGCTTCTCAAAGAAAGGGTGGTTACAACAATGCAACCACTTCTTATGGTTCTGCTGCGAGTGGCAAAAATTCTGTTCCTAATGCTTCTGCTGGCAGTACTTCGTCTGGCAATTCTAGTGATAAGGGCAAAAAGAAGATGCGTTGCCATTATTGTAAAGCCAATGATCACTTGATCAAGTCGTGTCCTAAGTTGAAGGCCAAAGATGCTAAGAAGAAAGAGGGTGGTTCCACTGCAAATGCTGGTTCCACTACAAATGCAGCCATTGTTGAGTCTTTTGTGAAAGGAGACTGTAATGCTGATGTTGATGCAGAATAGCTTTTAGCACAGAGTGCACTTACAATCCTGCTGTCCATGATGCATGCTTGTCAGTTGCTGCAGATTCACATGTGTGGTATTTTGAAAGTGGTGCTACAAAGCACATTACCTCACATCGTGAATTGTTTACCTCACGCGAGTCAGTCCCTCATGGGAATTGAGTCACTTGTGCCAACAACGCCTCTTATCTAGTTCATGGAGTTGGAAAGATTGTGCTCACTGCTGCTAATGGCAGTTCCTTCACACTTGTTGATGCACTTTATGTACCTGGGATCAAGAAGAATCTCTTGTCTGTATCCGCACTTGCTAGACTTGGACTTGTAGTCAAATTTGTGGATGAGAGATGTACAGTTCATGATCTCAGTTTTGGTTATGAAATTGTTGCATCCGGGCTTTTGTGCCGTGGGCTGTATAAGATCACTTTGTATGACAAGTGTGGACAAAATTTTGCAAATGCTGTTGCAGATTCAAGGGCTATTTCAGATGCAAAACTTTGGCATGCACGTTTTGGTCATCTGAATTTTGCTAGTTTGCTGCGTTTGCAGAAATCTGATATGGTTGCTTCTTTGCCACCTCTTGAAGCACCTGTCAAACATGTTTGTGAAGGCTGTATTTTGGGTAAGATGTAGCGTTCTAAATTTCCAAAGGATGGTTCAGTTCAGGCCACATGCAGGTTGCAGCTTGTGCATAGTGATGTTTGTGGGCCCATGCAAACTCCGTCCTTGGGCAATTACCTGTACTTCGTGACTTTCATTGATGATTACTACAGGCATGCATGGGTATTTCCGCTTAAAGCGAAGTCCGAAGTTTTTATGTGCTTCAAACAATTTTGGCTATGGCTGAAAATGTCTCGAAATGTACTATGGGCACCCTCCGTTCTGATCGAGGGGGGGAGTATATGTCTCATGAATTTAATGCATTTCTGGCTAGTCGTGGGATAAAACACCAATGTACAGTGCCTTATACACCTCAGCAAAATGGTGTTGCTGGGAGGAAAAACAGGTCACTGACGGAAATGGCACGATGTATGGTCAAAAGTCAAGCTTTGCCGCATTCTTTTTGGCTTGAGGCCATTATGTGTGCCACTTATGTACTTAACAGGTGTCCTATGAAAGCTTTGCAGTCTATTACTCCATATGAAGCATGGCATGATAGAAAGCCTTCTATTGAGCACATGCGTGTTTTTGGCTGTTTGGCATATGCTTTGGTGCCACAAGTGCAGCGCAGAAAATTGGATGATAAGGCTGTCAAATGTATTTTTTTTGGTTATAGTGCTGAAAGCAAAGGTTACAGGTTGTATCATCCGCAAACAAAACGTATTCTGGTTTCACGGGATGTAGTGTTTGTGGAAGATTCTGTTCAGCCCTTGCTGTCATGTACTAGACACAGTAATGTAAGCTCACGGGACATTTATGACACTTTGTTGCCTCTTTTCAGTGGTGGAAATACGAATGTAAGTTCCAATGAGGCAAATGTACAGCCTATGGGGGTTTTTGAAAATGTTCTAGATCAGCCTATTACTGATGCAGATGTACATGATGTACTTGATGAGGAAAGGGCTGAAAATGAGCAGGCTAGAGGTATGCCATAATGGCTGGTGCACACTTTGCGTGACAGTAAATTGGATGCACCTTTGTCTAGTCGTACTCGTTCAGGCTCTCGCCATGCATCTTATGCATTAGATTGTTATGCTTTGGCTGTGTCTAGCTTACATGATGTTGAGGAGCCTCTGACTTTTGATGAAGCACAAAATTCAGAAAATTGGATGGCTGTCATGCAATCAAAATATGATGCACTTATAGAAAATGACACATGGACTTTATGTGATTTGCCTCCTGGCAAAAAGGCCATTGGTACGAAGTGGGTTTACAAGTTGAAACGCAAGCCGGATGGTGAGATCAATCGCCATAAGGCTTGACTTGTTGCAAAGGGTTATGCACAGCAAAAAGACATAGATTATGAAGAGACTTTTGCTCCCACTTGTCGTATGGCTACTGTGAGTTTTCTATGTGCATTGGCAGCTCATTTTGGTTGGGATGTACATCAATCAGACATTGTTACTGCTTTCTTGAATGGTGACATATTTGAGGAAGTTTATGTAACGCAGCCTCGCGGTTTTGTCATAAAAGGACAAGAGGACAAAGTGTGCAAATGTAACAAGGCTTTGTATGGGTTGAAGCAATCTCCTCGTGCTTGGTATGAGAAAGCTGACACTCATTTGGTCAAACAAGGCTTTCATAACAGTCCAACAGAAAGCACATTGTATGTAAAGAGTGAGGGTGATGTACTTCTCACTGTGGTTCTTTATGTTGATGATTTGCTGATCACTGGACCAAATGAGAGACATATTGCTGAATTTAAGGCTCATTTGAATGCTACTTTCAAGATGAAAGATTTGGGGCTGTTGCATCATTATTTGGGTATACAGTTTAAGCAGTGTGATGGTGGTATTGCCTTGTGTCAGAAAAGTTACATAGAGACATTGCTCTGTAAGTTTGGACTTGAGGATTGCAAACCTATTGCCACTCCCATGGAAACAGGTTTGAAGTTGAGTCTACATGATGCTGGTGATCCTGCTGATGTCACTCTTTACCAAACTGCTGTTGGCTGCCTCATTTATGTATGCAACACGAGGCCAGATATTCAGTTTGCAGTCTCACAGGTCAGCAGATTTATGCATAGCCCAGGGTCTAAGCATTGGCAGACTGTCAAGAGGATTTTCCGCTACCTTAGTGGCACTTTACATCTTGGCTTGTTTTATCCCAAGGGGGGATCATTTCCGCCAGACTTACATGCTTTTTCGGACTCAGATTGGGCTGGTTGTTTTGACACGCGAGTGTCCACAAGTGGTTTTTGTTTCATGCTTGGCAGTTCACGTATATCATGGTTGAGCAAGAAGCAACCTACTGTGGCCACTTCAAGTTGTGAGGCTGAGTACAGGGCAGTCTTCACAACTACGGTTGAGTGTGTATGGCTCAGACGCCTTATGGATGATTTGGGTGTTGGACAGGACACTGCCAACACTATCTACACTGACAGTCAGAGCGCATTGGCAGTTGCGAGGAACCCAATTTTTCATGCTCGCACAAAGCACATTGAGGTGCTTTACCACTATGTGAGGGAGAGGCTCTCAGCAGGAGAGATCAGCTTGGCTTATGTGCCAACACAGGAGAACCTTGCAGATCTTTTCACAAAGGCATTGTCTCGTGAGAAGCTTGAAGCTTTCCGCAAAGCTTTGGGCTTACTCCCCTTTGTGGACTGATCCTGTCCTCAGGCATGGCACTTCCCTTTACTCATGTGCCAGCTCTCGTTCACCGCATCACTCCATGGGGGAGTTGTTACCATATACATGTGGTAGTGATGTGTGTGAACACACTAGGACCGCTGGGGCATTTTTTCCCTCTTTAGGAGGTTTTTTCCCCCGTGCATTATATATACGCCCATCACTCTATGGCTATCAATCTTTCCATAGCACACTAAGTAACACACTCTCTATTGTGTGCCTTGAGCTTCCTTCGTCTTCTCCAAGCTGTGTGTGTTTCTCTGCAACCCTAATTCCAACAGGTTTTGCTCGTGCCACTTCAGATTCGTGCATGCTGCCTTGGGTTCGCTCCCCCTTTTTGCCATCTCGAATTTTCTCGTCACATCGGATTCGTGCATGCGGCCTTGGGTTCCCTAGCAAAAACACTTGTCTTTCACATTGATTTTGCTCGTCTGATTTGCTGCAAATTTTTCTATATGTCGGTTTTTAAACTTTTGTGTGAAAAGCATTGTATTGTATGCGAATGCTCAAAGTAAAGTTAGGTTTAGTGTAATCCTACCAATCAATTTCGAAACTTAGCCATAAATTATACCTGGAAGGCGAGAAAAAAACCCAAGCTTAGCACAAATCCTAGAGAAATTCAGGGTAAAAACCTTCAAATATCATCAAGATTTTTCTCCTCGTTCTGCCTTTGCTATCTCGGATTTGCTTGTTCCACTTTGGATTTGTGCACACACCGACGTGGGTTTGCTTGCCTTTTTTCCACCTATTCCCTCGCTTTGGATTCTTCGGATTGGCACACCCCACCTTGGGTTCGCTTGTCTTCCGCTTTGATTTTTCTCGCCTTCAACGGTTTCCTCCACCCCTCGTCTTGGAATCAACCTCTTATTCTCTCTCTCTCTCTCTCTCTCTCTCTCTCTCTCTCTCTCTCTCTCTCTCTCTCTCTCTCTCTCTCAAACACCACTGCTGGCTCGAAGGATGAAAATACACCCACACGCGATCCTTCTTGCGTCAATTTTTGTAGAGCTCTCTCTCTCTCTCTCTCTCTCTCACTCACACACACACACACACACACACACACAATAACTCATAACTTTAGAAGTTGGCACTGGGTAGTGAGTCTCTCTCTCTCTCTCTCATATATATATATATATATATATATATATATATATATATATATATACTTAGGCTTGTCATAATTGAGAGAATTTATGAATTTTAAAGGGTGGCACATAGTTTAACTCCTAAAAATAGAAGGGGATAAAATATATTAGAACAGGTAAAAGGCCTGTCAGCTAGGCAATCTCTCTTCTCATTTGGGATGCTAGTGTCACGGCTGATTTTTTACGTACATTTTACCCATTTTAAGGTATTTTTTTGTTTTCTATGGGAGAAAATGTTAGCCAGTCTCTCAAAAATACACTATAATTCCAAGAAAATAATAATTTCTTGGAAATTGGCAAGGGTCCCCTTGGTGAATAGGAGTCCCCATGAACTTGATGGAACACTCTCTCTCTCTCTCTCTCTCTCTCTCTCTCTCTCTCTCTCTCTCATGATCAATGACATGTGTAACAACCCCATCATTTGCATGCATGTCCCTAAAGCGATACAGAATGAAGTCGACTCACAAACAGACCAATCTTCTCCTTTTTTTCTAGGGATAGATGTTTGACATTAGTTAGTGTATATATACATATGTGTGTGTGTGTGTGTGTGTGTGAAAATTTATAGATTTTTTAGGGTGGCACATGGTTTAACTCTCAAAAATAAAAAGGACTCAAATAACTCTCAACTGATAAAAAGCCCGTCAATTGGGAATCTCTCTCCCCATTTGAGATGCCAATGTTAGGGTTGGTTTTTTGTTAGACATTTGACCCATTTTAAGGCATTTTTCTTGTTTTGTGTGGGAAAAAATGTTAGCTACTCTTTTAAAAGTACATGATAATATTAAGAGAATAATAATTTCTTGGAAATTTGAAAGGCAGGGGTGTCTTTGGTGAGTAGGAGTCCCCATGAGCTCAATTGTAAAATATATATATCTCTCTCTCTTTCTGTGTGTGTGTGTGTGTCTCTCTCTCTCTCTCTCTCTCTCTCTCTCTCTCATGGCCAATGACATGTAAAACAACCTATAATTTGCATGCATGTCCCCAAAGCTATACAAAATGAAGTCGACTCACAAACAATCAAACCTTCTTCTTTGTTGCTAGGGATAGATGTTGGACATTAGTTAGTGTGTGTATATGTGTGTGTGTGTGTGTGTGTGTCCATCATAATATAGAAATTTTATAGATTTTTTAGGGTGGCACATGGTTTAACTCTCAAAAATAAAAAGGATTTAATAACTCTGACTTGATAAAAGACCCGTCAATTGGGAAGTATCCCCATTTGAGATTCCAATGTTAGGGTTGTTTTTTTTCAAACATTTTACCCATTTCAATACATTTTTCTTGTTTTATATGGAAAAAATATCAGCTACTCTTTTGAAAATACATGATAATATTAAGAAAATAACAATGTCTTAAGGGCAAGGGTGTCCCTAGTGAGTAGGAGTCCCCATGAGCTCAATCGTAAAATCTTTCTCTCTCTCTCTCTCTCTCAATAATGTAGATAACAACCCCTACCTTTGAATGCATGCCCTCAAAGCGAGACCGACCTAAATTGATGGGCGGACATGTGAACCTTCTCCTTTTTCTCAACCGCTTTTTAAAATAAAAACTTACACAAATTTATAAAAGGTATCGATATTGGTCTTGAAAAATGCCCCTTGATAAAACAAAGCCAGATATATCATTAAAAATCAAATTCTTATTAAATAACAAAATCTCCACCAAAATTATGTTTACTTGTTTAGGTGGAGTGAAACTAAATTTATACATTTATTCTATGTATAGTTGAAAGTCTTTTGTCTTTACATTGTACATTTTGAAAGGCTTTTCATTTCCCTATGCATGTCAAATCTGACCCTTCACTTTTGCATTTTACATTAGATGTTTGGTCTAAACTTTTGTGAAGTGAACCAATGCATGACACGTGGATGTCTTCTTCTTGCTTGAAAATTTTAAGCTGCATAAGTATAGTATAGATGCTGCTGTGTCGGTGCTCAATTGTCAAGCATCCATGACTACCCCTAAAAGAATTCCAATGAGGAATGCATGGGGAATGGAGGGTGCCCCAATCTTGAAGGGTTAATATTACTACACACAAGTCACACTAGCTTCTAAAAGTTGGAATGTGAGTGGCTGCACGATGTTATGCAAAAGTTTATTGCCTTGTTTAGATAACCTCACAACCTAAGAACCTCGTGGTGAACGTAGGGCCGGTCTGAAGGTTATCCAATTGAACTTTGGTACTTTTTTTGGTGCATGCTTCAAATGCAATAGATTTGGGCATTTTACGAGGACCTACCCGATGGTTTCGGCTGGGACAACAAGTCCCAATTAGAGGGAAGGAGTTCCATCAGGGCCTCAAGGATTGATCGATGTAGGGATGACACCACAAAAGGTTGATGAACAAATAGAAAATAACATGCAATCTGGAAAAAAATACAGCTACCCAAGAGAAAAGCCACCTAAAGCACAGAATTGCACTAGGAAGGCCCAACAGTATCGGTTCACGTCATTAGCCCAATTAAGAACGACATCCGCTGTGGTTCAAAAGATTGGGTTGTCACCCGAGAGGATGGAAACAAGTGTCCCACATTTCTTGTAAACATTTCAAATCTCAAGCTAGAGAGGTTGGGCTTCTGAAAGAAGCCCTGCCAGATCGTCCAAAAACCCCTATCATGTACGACAATTTCTTTGAGGTGTTGCGGGATGCCAACCCCGAGGGCTTCATGTTAACGGAGCTATCGAGCTCTCAAATTATGATTGGGAATGGTTAAATAGAGAATGACAACATGAACGAGGGCATAGAGGAGGATTTCCTCGAGGTTAAGGATTCTGTACCCCTCTCTCAATAATGGAAGAGCTCACTATCCATCCATGGACGGTGAAAGGTATCAAGAGCAGGCAGAACAACCCCTTTTCTAGGAGGAGGTTAAGAAAAGTAACAATATCCATTGCTGGGCCATATAGCAGCACCACCTGGAGGCCTCTAGCAAAAGAAGGCAAGCACCAGGGGGGAAGGATTTGATGGGTTCAATGGCGTTCTTACAATTGTGGATAGGGACCTGGAGCCTAAGGTGGTTTTCAATCATCCTTCTGGAAGAGCTCTAGGATTGCAAATCTAGTGGTCTAACCAATCTTTCACCATATATGGTCTTGCACTACGAAGGATAGAGCTAAGTTGTGGGAGCTCCTGAAGGATACTCCTTGCACAGGGGAATGGCTACTCATTGGAGACTTCAATACGGTGGAGAAGAGTAAGGAAAGAATCGGGACCTCTAGTATGCTGGCTCAGTCTGAAAAATCCAAATGGCAAAGCCTCTGTGAGAAGTGGGCATTGGTGGATGTGTGGGAGATCGGTCCTTGGAATAGCATGCTAGGCTTCACATATACCGGCCTACAATTTGCTAACGAATATGAAGGTGGTTACCTCACAAGCCTTATCAGATCATATGCCTCTTTACATCAATTTGAGGAAAGTTAAAGGGGATGTTTAGCATCCCAAAGAGCCTAAGAAGCTTCTCCCCTCCGAGATGCACCTTTTCAAAGATCCCCTTTTCAGGCGGCTGACCAAGAAAGCTCTAGCCAAGCTCAAAAAAGATACCTTTGGAAATAACACCAAAGTTTGAGACTCATTCACCCAGGGCATACAAAAAGCGATTAAAACCGCAAGCCCTAGATTGAAGCAGACTCGAGAGGAGCGCCCGAGGCATCTTGGAGATGTAGTAGAGCAATTTCCAACTAGAAAAAGTGAAGGGACTACGTTTGAAGCTGAGCACATCAGGTGGCTTAAAGGTAAAACCAACTTGGCCGACCTTCAAATGAATGAAATAAAAAATGCCAGGTGGTTGTCTAGGGAAACCTACCTTCAGCCTGGGGTAGCCAATCAAAATCATTTTTGCAGAGCATTGAAAGTCAAAGGAGGACGAGGCCTCATCCACTCTCTTTCTAATGGGGAGGGAAATGAAGTGAAAAACCAGGACGAAATTGCTAAGCTGATGCTTGATCACCAATGCCAAATCATAGGTGAGCTTGAGATCCGTTCTCTGGAAATGGAGGAAGCCAAGATTAATCTTATGAGGAGTACAAGGTAACGTTGGCGCACTTCGAAGCCAATCTCTTAGAGAAGGACTTCACTGAGGAGGAATGCTACAATGCGCTGAAGGCTCTAGGTAGAGAGAAATCCCTTGGGTGGGACAAGGTAACTATTGAAATTTTTATCGAATTTTGGGACGGTCTAAAATCCCCCATTACGCAGATGGCCAACCAGGTAATGAGTAAGGAACCCTGGGCTCAAGTATCAAAAGGGAACCCGGCATTAAACCTGAGTAAACAAATCCTGGACTCAAGTATGAAAAAAGAACTCATTAAATCAATTTTAAAAAACAAATCTATTGCATGCAGCTGAAACAATGACGACCTATAACCATAATGTTAGTGGCCTACAAGATTATTGCCAAAACTGTTTCTTTGAGACTGTCTCCCTTTCTAGATAAAGTCATTACTCCTCATCAACATGGTTTCATAAAAGGAAGGTCAATATACACTACAAGAGCTCGCTTAAATTCCGACGCCAAATTACCGACGTCAATGGAGGGCGTCGGTATATGTGTAGGTAGATCTGGAGGGAGATCAAGTTTTTTTTTAAAAATAATTTTTGAATTTTCGACGCCTATGTCGACGACCATACTGGCGCCTATATAGATTACTGTACCGGCACACATATTGATGCTCATACCAACGCCTATACTGACACCTGTACCGGCCGACCCTGCAAAAATGAAACCACGGGTCTTTCCTGCACATTTCTCTCCTTTCTTCGCTTCTTCTCTTGCCCTCCTCCTCCTCTTTTTCTGCAGATCTACTGCCTAACGATTTGCCGAAGATGAGATTCTCACTCGTGGACTACTCCCCATCATCAAGGTGAGATTCTTTTCAAGTTTCCTTGTAGCTTTGTGCAATTTAGTGTATGTGTGTGTAGCATCGCGTGTGTGTGTGTGTGTGTGCATTTTTGCAGGTTTGAAGACGTTTTTCCAAGTCTTTCTTGCTCAAATAGTCCGCATGTGAGTGCTCTAACTTTCTTTTTTGTTGCATACACACATACACACACACATTCATATAAACATGCATGCAAGTAAATAAAAATGCACACTAAACAATATATTAAACACACTACATGCACACACAATCACATTTCAAATTTATAAATTTTTAAAAATTTTATGCAATTTTATTTTAAAATTATGAGGCAATCTTAAATTGTGGCTTATAGTAGGTGTTATGAATGTCAATGTAAAAATGTTCAAGTTCTAAAGGTGGTTTTAGTGTTGATTAGGTTGTATTGCAAGTTTTGATTAGTTTGTGTTATCACATATATAATAACATATTGCAAGCTAACAACTTGAAGGTAAAGGAAGCAAGTATTGATGAGGCAAAGCTATGTTGCCAAATCTCTTTGAAATGTGCCTTTTTCAAGCCGCTTATGGTTAGCGGCTTTTGATTTGGCCGCTCTAACTCGGCTTAGTGTCACATTAGTTTAGTCATTTCAGTAATCGGCTTAGGGTTAGTAGCTTAGGATAAGCGATTGGGTTGTTTCAGTCTGCTTAGGGTTAGTTGCTTACATAAAGTGACGTTTGCTTTGTCGACTGCTCGAAATTCACCTTGTAAAGGCGCTTAGGACTGGTTGTGTTTTGCCGCTTAGGACTAGCCACTTAGGTTCTAGTTCTTTGTAATTTGGCTATTTCAAGTCTCTTAGGACTAAGGGTTAGCGACTTTTAATTTGGCCGCTCTAAATTGGCTTAGTGTTGCATTAGTTTAGCCATTTCGATAATCCGCTTAGGGTAAGCAGTTGGGCTATTTTACTCTGTTTAGGTTCTAGTTCTTTGCAATCTGATTGGTTAAAGTTGCTTAGGGTTAGCAGCTTTAGATTTGGTCGCTCTAAATCAGCTTACTGACACATTAGTTTAGCCATTTCAGTAATCCACTTAGGGTTAGCCACTTAGGGTAAGCAATTGGGTTGTTTCAATTCGCTTAAGGCTAGTCGCTTAGGTTCCAGTTCTTGATTTGGCCGCTCTAAGTCGGCTTATGGTTAGCGATGTTTGCTTTGCCTGCTTGAAGTTGGCCTTGTAAAGGCACTTGGACTGGTTGTGTTTGGCTGCTTAGGTTTTAGTTCTTTGCAATTTGGTTATTTCAGGTCTCTAAGAGTTTTAGGTTAGAGACTATTACAATATTAGGGTTTATCCCCAGTCTACATGATTGTCATGTAGACGTGGGTGTGTAATTATGTCGCATCCATGAATATAGGCATTGACCAATAAAGACAAAATTATTACACGATGGTCGTGATCTCCGTGTACCTTTAGACCGAGGTGTGCAGGGATTGAGCATGGATAGAGAATGTGAGGTAGTTTACACTATTATCTGCTTTTAGTTTGGCCGATTAGGGTTGGCCGTGCAAAGACGCTTACGGTTTGCACGATTAGGGCTAGCGACAATTGGTCGTGTGAAGACGCTTATGGTTTGGCCCATTAGGGCTAGAGGCTTTTGGTTGGCCATTAGTGTTGGCCTTGTAAAGACGTTTATAGGGTGGTTCACCCTAAACCACGGCCTTTTTCTTGTAGAGCAACTACAAGATCTGCGTTATCAATCTCATGGTTAGGCATAGTGACTAGAAGAAAACACAAACAAACTTCAAAAACTGTTTGTGCACTTGGGGCAAGCAGTAGAAGAAATGGCAAGTGTGCACGCAATTTCTGAAGTTCCGCTACGTTTTTTTGGAGAAAAAACGCAAATAGACTACAAAAATGCCTTCCACACTTGCCATATTGGCTTGCTACTTTGCATATGGCTTGCCCATTTGCTTGTTTTTGGTTTGGGCAAGCGATATGTGTTCTTGTTAGCAAAAACGGAAAGATAGAAAGACGTTCTTGAAGTCTATATGCGTTTTTAAGAAAAAATGCAAACGGACTTTAACGCAAACAGACTTCGGAAATGACTTGTGTACTTCAAATACGCAAATGAACTTTGATAAATGAAGTAAAATAATGCAGTTGGACTTCAATAGCACACACAAAATTCAAAAATCCTAATATATAGTCATTGACCAATAAAGACGAGATTAGTACCTTGGGTCCTAATCTTTGTGCACCTCTAGACCAAGGTGTGCGGGGATCGGGCATGGCTAGAGAATGTGAGGTTGTCATGTATTGTCTTGTAGTTAGTAGTGTGTAATTATAACAAGAGTGATTTAATTATTTGTTGCATCATTGGTAGATAAAGTATGGACAATAGGATGGCGTGTCCTTGTGCGCATTGCAAGCATCAGATCTTTCGAAAATGAAAAATCTGCTACTATCACATACGCAATAACGGTCTCTTTCCCGTAGAGCAACTACAAGACCTCATGGTCCGGAGACATTAGATCAACCTCCACAAGTAGATATTGCTCCAACTTCATCCCAGAGACGACGATTTTTAAACGAACAGCCATCGATTGAGTCCACCCAACCAATACCTGATGTGGCATTTCAAGAAGTAGAGATGGAGCATCTGTTAGACACGCTCTTTGACATGGATCCCATCATTGAAAACATAGAAGATGACAACATTCAAGCAATACTGCGAACCAACCTCAGTCATCCGGTCCATATCGACGGCATGATAGTAACAATAAAGAGGGCGAGATGATGCAAACTCTTGCATGTATGCCGCTTTACAATGGTACAAAAATCTCAGTTCCTCGTACCGCTTTGAGAATGCTTAATTTGCAGTCTGTCTATGGGTGGTTTGATGCCTCCGTCATAAAGCTTTTCAGGTAAATACATTGTATCCTAAGCATGCCAAAGTGAAAATTAGGGTTGGCTTGTTCATGTAACGACAGGTTGCTCAACGAGCAAATCTTAGCAAAAGGCAATCACATGCCCCTTACCCATCCAGCCGCTAAAAATCCCTTTGCTAATTTGGGCTTGGATTATCACAAAATACATGCATGTCCTAATGAATGTATACTTTTGTGCAATGAGTATGCAAATTTGGAACAATGTCCCAATTGTGTATCAAACAGGTATAGAGAGGACACACAAGGAAAATTTATCCCTGCAAAGGTCCTTCGACGCTTTCCTATCATTCCAAGATTAAAGAGCATGTTCAGGTGCAAGTCTATAGCCGCTTTGATGACGTGGCACTCAAATACTAGATCGATAGATGATGTGATGGGTACCTATTGACTCTCGTGCATGGAAGCACATAGAGGAAAGTTGGCCTACATTTAAGAACGATCCTTGATGTATCCGCTTTGGTATGGAAATGGACGGAGTAAACCCATTTGGATTACGGAGTTCGTCATGGAGCACCTAGCCTATTTGCTTTGTTAATTACAATCTTCCACCATGGCTAGCTATCAAGAAGGGCCATCTGTTGTTGTCACTGATCATCCTAGGAAAGTACAAAGCAAAGAACATGGACGTCTATCTGGCACCACTTATAGAAGAGCTCTAAATCTTGTGGACATGTATCGATGTGGTTGATATGTTCCAACCAATCGGACAATGAAATGTACATGTGCAAGGCATTATCATGTGGAATATGCATGATTGGCCAAGCTTCGGTGAGTGTTCAGGTAAGTGCCTTTGAAACCCTCGCATATATGTTATTCCTGGCCATGCTAACGCTTTTATATTTTAATTTTATGAATTTTCATGCTTGAGTTACTCGGGTAATTATGCATGTCCGAAATGTGGTCCTCAACTTGGCTTCCGCCGCTTTTATCATTTGAGTAAGAAAGTTTACGAGGAGCATGGTAGATTTTTACATGAAAGACATGAGCTACGTGGACCAAAGATATGCAAACATGACATGCATCCACTAAAAGTGAGCGATTGGAAAAACATGTGGTTGGAGAGGGGAGATTTCATGCCACCTGGAATGAAAAGACTTTCTATTTTCCATGAACTCCCGCACTCGAGTGACCTGTTGATTAATCATCTTCTCAACCCAATGCACATCTTTAGAAATGTGGGGGAGATTATATGGAAAACCATCACTAGAAAAAGGGAGATCAAGGCCGAAAGAGATGATCTGCAGGCTGTGGGTCGAATGACAGAGATGTGGCCTCGACTTAAACGCAATGGAAAGTTTGCTATACCAAAAGTTCCATGGGTTTTGAGTCATGCAGAAGAGAAACAAGTGAAGAAGACTATATGTTTGTTCAAGACTCCCACTGGGTGCATGCGATGTTTGAAAACGGCTTTTACAAGAGATGACAATCTTAGTGGTCTTAAGTCCCACGATTGGCACAAATTTTTACAGTTTATCTTACCAATTGCCATAAAGGATTTTTTTGACAGATGACATTAGAAGAACAATCTATAAAATCAGTGAGTTGGTACGCTGGATCAGTTCAAAAGAGATAAGAGAAGACAACATCGATGGAGCACGCTTAAATGCTATTGAAGCAGTGTGTATGGTGGAGAAGTACTTTCCAACAAACATTCTTACCATCCAAATGCATGTACTTGTGCATGTCGTTGGTGAAGTTACAGTTGCTGGGGTAGTCCATAACAGGTGGATGTTCTTCTTGGAGAAATTTATGAAGACTTTAAAGGGGTTTGTTCATAGCATGGCCAAAGGATGGCTTGTATAAGAGTCTCTTGTCCTCATCATTGAATTTTTGGGCTCAATTGATCCAGACATGCCCGGAATGTGGACTACAGAGGTCAACATCAAGGTGACAGGGGACGAGCCATAGGGACAAGGCATCATTAGGAAGATGGACACCACAATGCAAGAAAAGGTTATGAGATTTTGCCTTCTCAACTAAGACATCATGCAAAAGTGACCAGAGAGGTATGAAGAGGAAAAGCAACAACGCTTGACAGATCGCTTGCAATTCAAGCGCAACTATGCCACTAGAAACCTTCCTTTTCCTGATTATCTTTAGAAATTGCCTGACTTTGCAACTAGGTGGTGGTTAGATGCGACAATCTCAGAGGCAAAGAGGAATGGAGTGTTGATTACTAAAGAGGAAGAGGAGATGTTAAGGGGTTGCAATTGGCATGTAAATTTTTACACTTCCTTTTCAAGCTCCACATGATCACATTACTTTAATTACTTTAAGTTTGTTTCAATTTTGTGACTGCAGTATCACAAATATGGATCTTTGTGGTCGCATGGGAAACACTTTAGAGTGCAACAAGGCGTAGTGCCAGGGATGAGAACACAGAGACTAGCCAGCTTGAATACTTTGGCTACATCCAAGACATTTTAAAGATTAGCTTTAGATAGTTTGAATTTTTATCTTTGATGTCAAGTGTGGTTCAAAGTTATTCAGCGGCCCTAATGCAACCGTGGGCAAAGACAAGAGTGGATTGATTCAAGTGAACTCTAGGGGGGTGTGGACAGATGCGGGGATACTTTCGTACTTCCACAGCATTGTGAGCAAGTTGTGTTCACACTAGATCCACTATGGAGAGAAATTGATAAAAAAGATTTTTCTAAACCGCACTGGCTCTATGTTGTTCAAGTTGCTCCACGGAGCAAGCAAGTGTGTGAAGGATTGGAAGTTGAGGTTGAAGAGCTTCATGAACAAAGTGCAGGGCCGACAGTTTGGATTTTGAGCTGGAATTCAGTGGTGAGCATATGCCTGAACCTAGAGATGAGCTTTCAAATACTGTAGTTGATGTAGAGAGCGACGAAGAAGTGAAGTTTGATGACGAAGATGCAGAAGTACAGATTGAGATAGACAACTTTTTGGGTACATCAGCTTTCATAGAAGATAAGAGATTAACTACTGATTTTTGCTAGGAACTTTGTTGTAAAACTCTTTTTATTGGATATTGGCTAGATTCATTGAGCTGTGTTGTAGCTTCGTTTTTTTGTTATTTGTATTGCTTAAGCATTCCTTTTGTAAACTAATGTATTTATCTGTGTTATTTGTGTATTTGTAGCCATGGCCAATGACGATGATACATACTCTCCTAGTTTTAGTTTTTCTGTCACTCTGGCCGGCATGTCACCCGAGCAGATGGGCTCCTTTTTGACATAGTTCACACTAGAGCAGATTAGTTACACATAGAACCTTTGGACAGCTGGTTCCTCTAGACCTACTACGGTTGCCCCTACGCCTAGGACTAGTGTTCCCTCTACACCGATCGGCCCCATACCTCAGTCGAGTGTGCCCCCTACACTGACGGGTGGTTCATCTTCGAGACGAGGTAAGAGGCGTTGTTCTGGAGGTGGTGGTTGCTGTGGTAGCGGTTCTACTGATACATCCACACCATCGATAGAGCATCCACCACTCTCTTGAGTTGATATTTCACCGATTGGCACACCACGTACACCTTGGGGATCACACGAGCATGATGCTAGTAAGGTGTACAAGAGTAGGGATGAAGATGTTGTGATGGATAGGGCCGGAAAGGCCATGCGACAGAGGATTGCGCAGCTCTATACAGTTCAGTTTGGCCACTTTGTGATGGAGATTTGGGATAATCAAGATGATGAAAGAAAGAGTTACATCGTCGATGCCATTCACAGAGAGTACATGCCAGTAGAGGGGTACAATCCAGTCTTGAATGACTGGATTTTGGCGTGTGCCACAATGTCACATCGTCGGTCAGAGACGAGAGATAGGTGCAAGGACGGCAGTCCAAATCCGGCATGGTTGGACGCAGAGGAGTGGGCGGGGATTGCACGAGAGACACAAGACAATCCTGATAGATTTCAACAGCAAAGAGATGCAACCAGAGCACGTTTGGAGTCTGCTGCAGCGTCACATCTTGGAAGTAGAGGCTACGACACACTTTGACATGAGTTTGCAAGTATTATATGTATGATTTAACTTGTCAAAATTGTATATGTTATTTGAAGATTTATCTCATGATTAAACCATAATTTTGCCAGAAGTTGCCGTGAAGCTCCCGTCAACACACCGAGGGAAGAAGTATGGGTACAAGCATGGACTTGTGGTCCTTTTGACCCAGCTGTAGGAGGAGGGAGAGGCCATCGATTGGGAGGCATTACCATGAGGGTGACATCCTCTATATATGTTTTTTTCTTGTAGCTGTGGTCTTCTTGATACAGTCTTACTCGTTCATTGTATACATGTACAGTTTCACGCTTATGTTTATGGTTTTGCATTCCATTTGCAATTATGGTTATGGCACAAAGTTTATGGTTATGGTTTTGCAATTATGGTATGGAACAGAGGTTTTGGTTATGGTATGGCACAAAGGTTATTGTCATGGTTTGGCAATCAAGCTATGGTTATGGTTTTACAACGATGGTATGTCAATCATGGTATGGTTAGGGTTTGGCAATCAAGTTATGGTTATGGTTTTGCAATGATGGCATGGAAATCATGTTATCGTTATGGTTTGGCAATCAGATTATGGTTAATTATGGTTATGGTTTTGCAATGATGGTATGGTTGTTACGGTTATGGTATGACAAGCAAGTTATGGTTATGGTTATGGTATGGCAAGTGGGTTATGTTTATGGTTTTGCAGTTGTTTTAATTATTGCTGTAAAATCTTCATGCCGTTGTGCCTATGGTTTGGGAGTCGACGTTATGGTTATGCTTTTGGGAACTTGTCATGATTAAGATTTTGATTTTGTGGTTTTGTTCTTCTTATAATTTTGCTAATATGTATACACTCGCTCTTTAGAAAGGGCTGTTTTCTATTGCTGCACTACATGCAACATCAGTTCCCAGCCCTCTCTGTCCAAATTGTTTTTTGCAGGTTTTGCCACCGGTAGAGAGTTCGGTACAGATGCTGGTATTGGCATAGGAATAGCCGTCGGTATAGTAGAATATCATATCGGCGCACATACAAGCGGTCATTTCAGTGCTCTTTTCATTGCTTATTCCGATGTTTAATATACCGGTGCATATACTGACGGCCCGATACCAACATTTATTCCGAGGCTTATTCCAACGCATTTTAGTTTCAAAACTAGCTTTGAGTCGTTGGTATCCGCGTCGATTTTCGCGCACCGTGTTGTAGTGATATGATAACATCCTGGCTGCTATGGTTGGCATTGAATATGCAGCTTGCACCAAACAAGAGTGTCCTATTGCAACTTGATCTTGATAAAGATTATGCCAGGATTACTTGGTCGTTCATTGAGGAGGTCATGAAATATATGGGATTTTGGGCCTTGTATGTGTCGTCTAGTTCTCACTCTTAGTAAAGGAGGCCACTCGGAGCTTCTCTTTAATGATAGGATTGTGGGGGTCTTTGAAGTCAAAGAATCTATCAAGCAAGGATGCTCGCTTGCCCTGCTATTGTTTGCCATCAGTTCGCATCCACTTGCTACCATGCTGGAGACTAGTGCCGCAAGAGGGAAGATCCACGGCATGTCCTTGCCAAACAAGGAACAGCTCCTAGTAGCCAAGCTCTTTGCAAATGATTCCCTACTCTTTCGCAAAGTCTTCCTACAAATTGTTCGAAGGGTTTGGAGATTGTACAAATGTTTGCCCTAGCCTCTGGATCCAAATGCGGTATTGAAAAATCTAGATTGATTTCGTTGTCAAAAAATGATTCTTTTGCTCCATCTATGCAGTCTAAAGGGAAGAACTTTTGTCACCTAGGTGCTCCACTGGGGGTCGATGTGACTCACCATCAAAGATTCCAGTGGGTCATGTACAAGATTAGAAGCAAGATGAGGAGATGGGAATATGCGTTCCTCCCCTTCCCAAGCAGGGTCAAAGTGATGAACTCATTTCTAATCCCATACATAGCTTTTACTAGCCCGCTCCTCAAATTATCCAAGTGCAACTGGAAGGAGTTCTTGATACCAGTAGAAAGATTCCTATGGAAAATAATACCAAAGATGCGATGCCTTGGCAATTGGCAAGCTGGGAGACTGCGCAAGGCCGGTGGAGCATGGGAGCATCTTGATTCTCAACCTTGTTGCTCATGTTGAGGCCTAATGTGTCAAGTTATTGAGATCAATCACGATGCAAGAACGGGCATGGGCTATAATGGCTAGAGACTTGATTGACAAGGCAAAATTGACCTCTGAGGGGGTGAGTGGAAAAAGATAGAGATACGAGACAAATTACTCGCCCCCCGATGGTCCAACCTTAGATTGGGAGGCACCATAGACGAGATCGTACAAAAGTGTAATAGAGCTTAAGAAACATTGGAATGGGGAGCAGTGACAAGGTACTTCCACAACTCCTGCACTCATTGGTCGCCTTGGCTATCAAAGGTAGGAAGCCTATAGCTTAACCCTTTTTGGAGAGAGATAACTAGAAAGATCAACAATAAAAGGTTCAATCATTTGAGCCATCTCTGAGACAACATGAACAACAACTAGAAAGGTGCTGAACTCATGGCTACCCAATTTCAAATGAATAAGACCGATATGAGGGTGCAAATTGCTCTTCGTGCACGTGTAAGAGAGGGAGAGGAGGTATTGATGCCGCCTCCATGGAAGCTTCCAGAATACACATCCTCCCCCCCAAGCCCCAACCGATCTTCTTTGTGCCTCGTTCTCCCTCTGCTAACACATCTGCCAAAACATTCTCCTTAAGACTAACTAATCAATTCAAAATTGTAAAACACCTGGCAGCTAGCTCTATTGTTTTGCCATGGCTACCCATTCCACTTTCCCTTTTTGATATAAAAAGGATATCTCATAAGATACTCTTTAATGAACCCCAAAAACAAAATTGATGGTTTTAAATAGGTATCTGCAACTTATTGTTTGTTCTTAATGTTAAATCTTGAGATTGAAAAGACCCAAACCATGCACGTGTGTGCACGCACATACACACGTGTACACATACACATGCACACACACCCCCCCTTAAGAATATTATTCTTTATTTATTAGATAGGATGCTTCTTTCTTTGCAAACAAGCCTTCTTGAATTCTTTAACATTTCTCAAAAATAGTGACTATATGTATCATGTCACATGTGTCAACAGGGCGGGCAACTTGCAGGTGGGGAACTGTGTGTTGACATGAAAAACAAGGTGAAGACTCCAAAAGTTGAACAGGAAGGAAGGCTTATGAAGGAACCATTTACAAACCACAATAAGTCTTTTTCAAACAAAAAGTTGAAAGCAAATCATGAGGCTCTTCAATGAAGGGACCACGTACAAGCCAAAAATTGGATAAGAAATTTGATACACCTTCTTCCTTGTTCTCTAAGGCATGTTTTAAGATGCAGGAAAAATCATACAAAGCAATCAATCAAATCTCACTATATGACAATGAATTTCAAATGAGACAAAGAGCTACATGCATATACGTAAAGTGGTACACTCATTTGATAAAAGTGTGCTATGGCCCTTATGTTTAACTTGTAACCTAGTTTACACTCATAAACACGCTAGCCATACTCCTTGCCTGCCTTACACTCATAAACAAGCTAAAACCCCCCCCCCCCCCCCCCCCCCCCCCCCCCCCCTTTTCCTCCTCTTTCCCAAAAAAAAAAAAAAAAAAAAAAGGGGAAAGTTTTAAGTGTCATCTTGCTTTCATACGAAGCACAGTAGCTGAAGAAGAATGATAAGAGTGGACCTTCCTACAAGGGATTTGTGAACTGAAAACACAGGGATCAAGAGCATCCTCAATGTCGAGTTGATATCCCCATCAACTTGGATTATCGGTGCCGGTGCCCTCATGTTATAAGCCACAAAGCTAATGGTAGAGCTCCTAAATTAGGGGTCTTATGGAAAGAGCTATCACACCCCATCTTGTGGACAACTTGCAAATGCAGCTTCTGCCCGATGGAAAAAAATGAGAGAGAGAGAGAGAGAGATTTCAAAACATTTCTTGTCCACAAAGGCAATGATACCAAATCGTGATGCATGCCGGGGTTTGAAGAAAATATGCATGTCTTAGAGATAATTTCCTATTTTTGACGTAAATAAGGCCTTAGGGAGTGTTGGAATGCTTTGGGAGCAATTTGGGCTATTGGATAAAGTTTCCCAATTAGTAGCACTTTACAAAGTCAATGGTTGCTAATTTGTTATTCTTATCTATCTACTATATAAACAAGGTGAGGAATCACGAGGGCCCGCCAATGGAAGGATTTGTGAAGGTGTTGTCAAGAACTAGGAAGAGGGGGGCATTGGAATGTGCTTTTGGAGTTTAGTGGAAGCAGTAAGTAAATAATGAAGTGGTCTGACCAAAATGAGAAGTTAGTGCCTGTTGTTATGTCAGTAAAGGAATTTGTAGTCCAAATGTGGTCCAAAGTTGAATTGTAGATTGTTGTGCTGTGGGTTATATGTTGTGTCATGTGGTGTGTGGAGAGAAGGTTAGAAATAGCAAGGTATTCAG
This sequence comes from Adiantum capillus-veneris, assembly GCF_014529385.1. NCBI lineage: Eukaryota > Viridiplantae > Streptophyta > Polypodiopsida > Polypodiales > Pteridaceae > Adiantum > Adiantum capillus-veneris. The sequence continues at coordinate 12,717,889 of NC_140956.1, forward strand.
GGGTTTGGTATTTAGCATTGATGTTGAAGTCACCGAGTAAATTGGTAGGGGTGTGTTGGAGGTGAGGTGTGAGTAGTGTGGTCAATGTTTGCAGAAGCAAGGGAAGTGGACTTGAGGGTCTGCGATATAATGTTATCAGGGTTATTGGTGGACCATGTGGTGTACTAAGGAGTGCTTTAATGCATTCTATTTCATCCGTGGAAATGATATTGTGGTGTTGTAGATGTATGTTTTTCTTTGATGTGAAGAGGGATACTCCCATGGGGCCAGTTGTTTGAGTGTATGGCCACTGTGTTAGCATGTTGTAGCTTTGTTTCTTGGAGACAAAGAATGTGGGAAGCCATTAAGTTAGTATCATTAATAAGGTTGTTGTAGTGTTTCTTAAGGGACAAAATGTTAAGAGATTGTATTATCAAAAAGTGATTGTCGGGCAAAGAGTGGAGGTCAAGCTGTGAATATTGCCAAGTGGCATGTTTTTTGAGGCGGTGTAGCTCATCTAGAATTGTTTGGTCTACTTTAATATGGGTGGAAGTTAATTCTGTTAGGAGGTAAAGGTTGTTGGGATCTCTTATGCGGGAGAGGGCAGTGTACACAAGACCGTGACTTTGAATACTGGTTGGATCGAAAGCCAAGGTGTCTAGTGTCAAGCCTTATGCACGGTGTATGGCCCTAGCAGCGTGCAGGTTGAATTGGGAATTTTGTTCTAATAATAGTGTTTAGGAAGTTTTTTCCTATTTGAAACTCACGTGTTATTTTTTTTGGATTGGTGTCCATTGTCTATCTATTGATGTATTGTATAGTTGTTGGTTTTCATATCTAGTTTTTTGGCCTACTTTAGTGGTTTGAAAGTGAATCCAGATGGTTTGTGTCGTGGAGTTTTGTGTTACTGCTTTGAATATACCATCGGCTCCATTGACTAGGCCATCTAGAATGTCAATGTTTCCAGCACAAAGTTCTACAATTAGGCCTGGTTTTAAGTGAATTTTTTTGTGACGATCTGTTGTCAATTTTGGATCTATCGGTATTTGAATAGTTTTGCTGCAATTTTTTGCCCTTGTGTCTTGTGCTTCAATAAATAGTGTTGTTCCTATGGTAGTGTTGAAAATATGTTGATTGTGTAGGTCTTTATCTTTGTTCACATAATAAAGGTGGGACACCATGGCTAGATGAGGTACTGTGCGCATGTAATGAGGTACAAAATGTCTTCGTTGATGTGCTTTGAAACGCGTATCATGTTGAGTATGTCAATGAATGTCTTATTAGTTTGTCTCATGGTGCTAGTTAACTCAGAGCACTTTATGCGGTCATACCAGAAAGAGGGTGAGATAGCTTCTAGCAACTGAGGTTTTTTGGAGAAAATTCAAGAGTCACGTACTGGACTATCTTGGCAAAGATCGTCGCACAAGAGAACATCAACACCACCGAATGGAATATCGTAGTTGTTTTTTATTGCATGCATGCGAGAGTCTTCCATAGCGAAGACGTTGGTTCCAATCAAGGAGACTTCATCGAAAACGGCTAGCTGCTCTGCATGTCTCGATAAAGCAGTCGCAGTTCATTCACTCTCTCAGGCGATAGGGAAGTGTTAGATGACGTGAGTAGTGGCAAGTGGAGGGCCGAGTGGATAGTGGTTCCACCAATGTTAAAAGCAGCCTTGCCCGTGTATGCCATTTGCTGTAGTTGTAGAAACGTAGAAGTCTTTGGACAATCAAAAGGAGGGTGAAAGTTTTTCCTGTGCCTGCGCCTCCAGTCAGGAAAATATGGATTGGTTCTGTGGAAAATATACGTTTTTTCAGCATAATATCATCAAATATTAGCCTTTGTTGGGTGTTAAGCAGTAGAATGCTCTTGTAATACATATTGTTTGGTTGCAACAGTATTTTTATGGTCGGTATAGTTGCAGTTTGCGGTGTTGGATATTTAGATCTTGTGTGATGTTAACATAAATATGGGGAGGAAATATTAGATAGTGTTGTAGATGTCGAAGGTGAACCGGTGCCTAATGAGTTGGTGTTAAGGTTGTCTTTCACTGTTGTGGCTTTGTTATATTTAGATTCATTTGTATCAATGATAGGCTTATTTTGATTGTATACATCTTTCCATGTGAGTCCATATGTTAGATGTTGAGTTTCATTATTTATCCATGGTAGAAATAGAAGACATTGTTCTCTATAATAATATATGGATTCTTTGTGGCATTATAATATATCGCATAAATTTTGGTTCGGTACGTTTTTTATATGTGTTGCTTGTTGTATTGTATGTGGAGGCAAATTTTGCCAATGATATAGCATTGAGGTGGGCAGAACGTGTACAGTATTTGTCTATGCTTATCTCGTAAAAGATTTCTATGCTAGTCAGGTCTATGTTTTGCAGGAGGTGTTTTTGCTTGAGAAGCATTGTTCTCTCATGGGGAGGGTTTGTGTTTATGAACATAAATTCTCGAGTTGCACTGTAGAGAGGTAGGGAAAATTCAATATATACTGCTTATTGTGAGCTTATTTGCTGTGTGTTTAGTATTGTGTTTCCTATTTTTCGAAGTCTATCAAATGTAGTTGCATTGTTTTCATTGCAAGAGTCAAATTGTTCTTTGATTGCTTTGATGAGTGTGTTATCAAATTTTGTTATATATGAGGTGCAATAGGTATTTGCTCCAAGTGCATTTAAAATGTATTGTATATCTGAATTCGCATCCCATAGCTTTGAAATGGTTGGATTGAAATTATTTGTGTAAATATCTTTGATATTTATTTTCAACAAAAGTGTTGGGCATGATATTGTGGATGATATAGCTTGGATGTAATCCTCAAATCGAAGGTCCATAGATAGGAGCAACTGTTCGAATGTAATATTTGCTTTATAATCTAGTAGTAATATATTATCTTTGATTTGTTTGTGTTTCTTTCTTTTGTATTGGATAAGGGTTCTAAAATCATAGTCAAAGGCATCGGGTAGCGAGGAAAGTCAAAGCGGCATCCCTTGCGTTTTCTGAAGCAAGGCTTCCTATGCTTGTGTGTCTGAATTTCTTGTAAATCTACAAGAAGAAGCATGGAGTCAGTTGTTATGTACTTATCAATGAAATCCATAATATCTTCGTTGGGATCTTTCCCATAGATAGGAGCATTTTCTATCCATAGTAGCCCATGATCATGCTAGCTACCTCGGATCTGAAACTCGGTTACGAAAAAGTAATCTTTGAGTTTTCCTAATATGGTTATATCCTTGGCTAGCAGTTTCTTCATCCCGTTTAACCGGTTAAAGTAAAAGCGGGCTGTTGTTACAGGGTCGGCTCGGACCAAATCTCATATGTATGACGCTTCTGTTTGTGTGCTTGCACGCACGATGGGGTTGACCTTAGTAAGTGCTCTAATCAAAGGTTTCCAATGTTTCTCAGCTTGTAGAAAATATGATGAAGAATGTTGGTGGTCCGAGTTGTCTAATCATAGCGAAGGAGTTTTTTTTTAGTTTTTCCTTGTAGTCAGGTGATGTTCGCAATGTCTCAAAGTCACGATATCCAAGTTGGGAAGACAGGACCTTCTCAATGTTAGTATCTCCAACAACTTGTGCGGCCACTAGTGTATTGTGGTTTAGCTTGCCTTTGCGCATCCGGATCCAGATGGACCCTAGGATTTTTGAGTCATTACTTTGACTGTTTTGAAAAAAAGATTCTCTAAATTTAGTGAGAACCTTCTATTACTGTGCATAAGCTCCCATTGAGGCACATGTTGACATTTATGCTTAGCAAGTGTATGGTATTTATGGGGCTCACCATAGAAAATAGTAGGGAAACCAAGTTCTTCACAGTATTCATCTTTGAAAATACTCAAAGGACTATTTCCCTTGGCAGGAGCTACAAAGAAGATTTTGTCGTTATGATCCACTACTTGTTGTGATGACTCAATTCCATGGAGCATGACATCTGTGGCTAGATCATCTTCTTCTGGTGGTTGATTTTCGTCGGCAAAATCATCGGGCAAAGGGCAATGAAGACTATGGAAATGGTTTAGCCACTCACTGTTCAGAGTAATTATTTCGTTCTTGTATAAATATGTTTGCAATAGTTGAGTAGTGACTTTCATTGTAAGCAATGGCCGAACAACCCCGGAAAGGTAGCAATGAATGTACTATAGATGACGCTTAATATTCACTAGTATCGAGGCTTCATCATGAATAAGCCTTGGCAATATTTGTTGTGTTTTCCCCAAGGATGCCAAAACATTAACAACGCTACCTTGTAACCCAAATTGACCATCGTATGTAAGCTCCCTAATTTTGGAGAAAGGTATCCTAGGACTTACAAGGCGGCTTTCTAAATGATTTAGCTTCGCCAAGGGGAGGTTAAATCCTATGGAATTAAATTGGGTGAACAATGCACCATGTTCTTGCCTTTTACGGCCGCATGAAGTGCAAACATAGTTTCGTGTATCTCATTGTTTCTAGACCTCCCAAGTGCCGACTTACGCCCTTTTCGAGCTAATTGTGAAAAAAACATTAAACGTCCACATTTATAACATTGATATATAGGAACATCGTTCGCTATTTCTATGTACTGTTGTATAGCTTTTTTTGATGGGGAGGCTTTTCAATGTTTATGTTGAAGGGAGCTGTGGGGTGTAATTGTTTTTTAAGTTTTTTATTTTTGCTATTATTGCACCTATTTCTAAGATGGTTCTATCACCCAAGCAAGCAAATTGCCTTGCGATGGAGATAGAGAGTTCATTCGGTTGCTGGAGAAGCAAAGCTTTCAATGATTCCGTCTCATTTTTGTCCCAGGTACGATGCTTGCGTTTGTGTGAGCATCAGTTGTCCCCCAAGTAAAAAAATAGGCAACCACTTGTATCGACAATGATGATTTTGTGCAATGTCGTGGATCGGCTCCACTATTGAATGTTGTGTTTTTGGGTGAAGTTATTGGCACACTGTAAATATGGACATCACATGCAATACTAAATCTAAAAGAGAACACATGGATAATATCAAGTGCAATACCAATAGATGATGTATGGTTATTTAATACTTGGGTCAAAATGGAGGAATAGTGTCTACTGGAAGCCAAATGGGCTAGAGAAGGTGTCATTATTGGCATTCACTCCAATGATACTCCCACTGTGTCTACCATGATGTTGGTGATTTTGTGTAATGACGAGCGCGACTTTATTATTTTATTGAGCAAGAGGAAAACATTATTATTCCGTGGGTGATTAGCAAGGAAAGCACTATCGATATCATTCTGAATGAGTTGTTCAAAAGATGCATTATGATTGGTTGAGGAACCCATGTATGTGCAGTTTGTTTTTCACCCCCTCCCCCAGGCTATGGGGTGGAAGGAAGACAAGTAAATGAAACACACACACACACTGAGAGAGAGAATGAAACACACACACACACACACACACACACACACACACACACACACACACACACACACACACACTGAGAGAGAGAGAGAGAGATGGGAACTTACAAGATGAGCAATGGATGAAAGCAATATAATACAAAGAGTGTTTTTCTGTGTGGAGGTGATGGAGCTTCAATGTTGTAGAGGAGGACTGCTACTTTGTCTCTTCGACAAAAGATGGGATGAGGCCTAACTTGTTGAAATTGTCGACTATGTCACCCACTAAGGAAACATCCATTGGGGAAGCTTTGTTGGTCAAAATATTTCCTTCAAGCTTGGGCACCAAAACAATAGTTGTAGATTTTGAACAAATAGAGCAAAAGTCTGCCTCTTGTTGGTGATGAATCTTAGTAGATTTTCATTGACTGCAAAAACGTTACACCAAAATTGAGTTCACATTCACGAAGTGCAGTGTGCCAGTCACCTATGTATAGCCACTTGACGAGTTAGAGCTTTCTTGAGTTATTATGGTGAAAAAGGAAAAGCAAGATCAATACTTACTTCTTGATTGTGAGCAACATCAAGAATATGGGCCTTATATGCTTCCTCCAAATGATACTTGAGACGAGAACTTTTGAAGTGTGCTAGGGTAGTAATATCCAAGACTAAGAGTGTATTGCTCCATCCTGTGAAGGAACCTATGTTTCATGCAACAAACATAGGATGCACATCGATCTCAAGAGCACGAAAGATAGTGTGGTAATCGTCTTTGCGTGCATTCACGAAGCTGAGCTGTGACGGCAAGAGAGGAAAAATATTAGAAAGCTGCAAATCTATAGAAGGGCAAAAATCAGTAAGCCTTATAGTGGCATGATCCTCAGCTGGTGGCCCATCTGCAACAACAAGATCAGCTTGGGAAAGACCAAGTTTTGAAGTGCTAGCATGGCCCTGTCCCTGTATAACAACAAAAGCTATAGTTCCAAAGTGTGTACAAATGCCTTGTGCATGCAAGGAATGTACCTCATCTAATAATTGACGCACTTTGCTCTCTGGGTAGAAACTAAGGTTGACTTCAAAAGGCTTTGTCTTTTCTACAACCGTGGAAGTGTTGAAGAATAGTACATAAGGAGATGTGCAACCATCTGACTTAGTTTTTTTTTTTGACAGTTACATTCCCAATGTGGACAAAGTCTCCTACAGTAAGGGTGTCAATGAATTACTCAATAAATTGATCGCTAACAGCACAGGTGATGGTGTCAGTGTTGAGTGGGTCAACTAGGTCTACCTTAAGGTAACGCATATACTTAGCGACTTCTGGGCTTTGTTTGTAGGTTTCATATTGGTTAAGTATACACCCCTCGAATGAGAAACAAGGGCAAGTTTTAGTGATGTCAACAATGCACAATAGAGGGATCTTAGTGGGAACATAAGGCACAAGAGAAGATGAACCAGTGGTAATTACATCCTCATGGTAACACTCAATAGCAGTATATCCATCTAGTTTGGCACCCTCCGCAACGCTCTCTTTTTTTGTAGCTGCAGGCGGTGGTCCCCCCCAGAAAAGGTTCGGCTGCCACAACAAAAAACAAAACTTGTAAGGGTTCAAGAGAAGAAGAAACATCAACCTTAGGCAGGCTCAAAGCGCTCCTTGTGCGGAGTGGAGACACATGATCAACAATGAAGCCACTATCGGGTCCTAAGAATGACGCAGCTGTATCACGGTGCACTATCTTGTGCAACTCTGTAAAAACAGAAAGAAAAATCGCATTATTGCCAAGCGTACATCAAGCATTTTCTATAAGTTATCAAGCTATTGAGTCACCATTTTCAAACTCCATTAAGCAAACATCACTAGATTCATCGCACATGGGTTCGGCGTTATCATCGTAGCCACTGTATTGTCCATTGAGTGGATTTCGTGAGGAGGAAGAGGCAGCCATATTAAGAGAGGACGGTCAAACTCCATTGAGCGAACATCACTAGATTCATCGCACATGGGTTCGGCGTTATCATCGTAGCCACCGTATCGTCCATCGAGTGGATTTCGTGAGGAGGAAAAGGCAGCCATATCAAGAGAGGATGGTAAATAATGTTCACACAATTATTACTTAACGTGTTCAAAAGAAACAAAAGGTAAAGAACATCCTTTAGCTAAAGGATAAATAAGTTCATAGAAACAATACTTCACACAGTCACAAGGATCTTAGGATCAATAACGGAGAGGAATATTTTTGAACTAATTTTTGAAGCAGCAAGGCCACTTATATACTACAATCCTCCCTTCTCTTTCTCAACGTTCCTTAAATCTTAAGGCTAACCTACTATTAGATCTATTAAATGGATTTGACACATATTTAGACACATGCAAGAGAACATCAAATTCAAAGGCATTAATGAACAAGTGGACAAAGGTACACCAATCAAAAAGAGTACCCCCATTTTATCCATTCATACTCTTCTTGTCGATAAACTCTGCAATTTGAGGTGCCAAGTTGAGTTGGATCCAAGATTGTGTGTTGGTGGTCTAGGGTTCCCACGATGCTCATGCGTTGAACACCATAGAAACAGCGAATGGACGAGCCTAAAATTTCCTCTTCACAAACTCGGTGAAAAGAAATTTGCATACTCGAGAAAATGATTTTTCTCGAGCACTTGGAGGAAAAAGGATTTCCAAAAACTAGTGATTGTGGTAATTTGTGTCTCTTATTAATAACGTGCCTGTTTTCATCTCGAAAATGCCGGTCAAGGGCACGATAGTGTTTGGGAAAAAGCATTTTTTCAAACATACAAAATTCCTTTCCTTGGATTCGTCATGAGGAAATTTTAGATAATCAAGGTTTTTTTTTTTGTCTTTACACTATTTTTCTCTATTTTGGAGCGGAAGTTTTCCCATCTTAACAGTGTGCCGCTTTCATTTCAAAAATACCGATTGAGGGCACGACAATTTTTGGGAAAAAGTGCTTTTTCAAACATAGAAAATTCCTTCCCTTGGATTTGCCAAGTGGAAATTTTTGAAAATCAAGTTAATTTTTTGGGCTTTTACACGTTTTTTTTTCTATTTGGAGTGGAATGTTTCCCTTTCTCCTTGGCGTTAGTCTTGAACCGGTTCGAATTATGAAAATACTGATCGAGTGCAAGGTAAAAAGGAGAATTTCTGCCCCAAAGTAGACAAAAGTAGGGTAAAAAACCTGAAAAAGACTGCGATTTTTTTAAAATCTCCTCTTGGGGTACTCAAGGAAATAAAATTTGCATGCTTGAAAAAATGATTTTTCCCGACCATTGGGAAGGGAGGAATTTCGAAAAATGCAAACAGTTTCGATGCAAGGGTAAATGAGGTCTAAGTGCCTTTATGATTCGCTGAGCACCTGCAACCAGTGTCTGTGGAAAATTGTGCCTCATCTTAATATCGTGCCGGTTTCAATTCCGGAAATGCCGTCAACTTGCAAGAGGAAAGGGAGAAATCCTGCGCAAAAATTGAGAAAAGTAGTGTGGAAAGCTAAAAAGAGACCCTACTTTTTTAGCATTTCCTCTTGGCAAAATCAAGGAAAGTCTAAATCATCTCAGACGATCTCTTTCTCTCTCACACACATGCACGCACACAGGTGAGTGCATCCATTGGATTGGACGGTCGAGTAGGGTCTCTATCCGACCTCTCCAGTGTTCGGGAATATTGTGTCTCAACCCAAAATCATGCCGTTTTGAATTTAAAAAGGGCCAGTTGAGGGCACGGGGAAAAGGAGAAATGCCACCATAGAATAGACAAAAAAATAGTGTAGAAATTTAAAAAAATAGCCTAAGTTTTTGATATTTTCTCTTGAAATATACAAGGAAAGGAATTTTTTATGTCTGGAAAATGATTTTTCCATTGGTTTCGTACCATGCCCCCCCCCCCCCCCCCCCCTTCTCTCTCTCTCTCTCTCTCTGTCTCTCTCTCAGGCAATCAAGAAATTCCAGGGTCTGCCACCTGTTGAAAGAATTCCCTTGTCAATTTGAAAACGAAGTTATGAAATCCACACATAAGTTCGTACGAGCATACAAATCAAAAGCTACGATTGTCAACACAATTATAAATAAAAACTCATTAATTGAATGGATTTACTGGAGGGCAAGGGTTAAGTCGTGATAGAGACTCAAGAACCCAGAAACTTATCAATTACACTCTTGTCAAGAAACTCAAAGTTCCCCGTCTTAGGAGGAAGTTAAGATACACATCATTCTCATAAAGAGAAGTTGAGTTTCATCTCTTTACATTTTGGACTGCTTGTACATCGTGTCAGATGAGATATCAGTACTACCAAAAGTATGAGAATCAAAACTTGCTCTGCCCACAATGCCGAAGGCCATTCATTTCCAAAGACCTTTCTAATATGTAGCGTGCCAATTTCAGTCAAACATGGACTCCTCGGGCAGAGAAATCCGTTTTGTGAATGACACGCACGGTAGTCGAATTCCCACACGTCTCTTTTCTAAGCCTTGTTGCCATCATTTTTGCGCAATCCTGCCGCTTGGGACTCCCTGGATAGCACGAAAAAATACCTGCATGCCAAATTCGCATGCGCAATATAGAAAGTGCCAAGAATGCACACACACACACACACACACACACACACAGAGTATCTGACAGGTTGACTTCTCCCCACTACTGTATACGAGCTCTCAGCCTCTCATTGTGTATTGCCGACTCGCCTGCCCACGTTTCATCCTCTCTTGCAAAGGCTCTAAAAATGTGCCCTAAATTCTAGCCATCCACGTGGACGGCATCCGCGAAAGTACACCCAATCCAGCCCAATACTAACGCCTTTCTTGAGAAGGCCAAAAAGGGTGGATTAGGATCCATGTGGTGTTGTGTGGTGGGGCATCACCTGCCCGCTTGCGTGGTTCATGTTCTGGTCGATAGTGCTCGCTTGGATGGTTTTCCTTTCTCAACAGGGTCATCGTGACTCTTTCGGTTTGGTATGTGTGGCATTATGTTTGTTCATGGATGTTGGTGGTTTTCCTTAGTCCAACCGCCCTTGGTTCGTGGTTCGTGAGCTCTACGGTCTTGGGTGAATCATGTGGGTCTTCTTTTAAGGTTTTCTTCTCCGGATCTGGCTTGGTTGAGGCATGGCTATTTTTGGTGGTAGCAGACCAGCTATGGTGGCACCTTGGAGAGCTTCGTGGGTGATGGGGACTATGGGCCCCGCCCTATCTATATTCGTCTTTATGATGTGTTCCTAGCGGGGGTGGCTCCCTTGTACGGTCTTGTGATCGAGGGTGGCTCCCTGTCCAGCAGGTGTTAATGATGCTTACTGTGGGAGTTCGGGTCAAGGTGGCTCCCCTGTTAGCGTGATTTTCTTTGAGTACTAATTGTGGTAGTGGCCATGGCTCGATTGAGCATGGTCTTGGATGTATTTTTTTGTGATGCTAATTCACTACACTCACATATTGTGAATTTTGCACCAAAAAAAAAAACCATGTGTTTGCATTTTGTTGCAGCCACGACTTCCCGTCTGTGATCTTCAGATGGAATAATGCTCACTTCCCCTTTTCTTGGTGCTTCATATCCATTTTTTAGGGGGGCCGTTGGCCGAAAATTATCACAAGTTGAGGTTCCACGCACTTGCACCTCAATGATGCTTACTCCCCAGAGCTCCCGTAGCTTGAGGGTGAGGAGCGCGTTGGTGAAGAGCCAAAGAGTGAGTAGTAGAGAGAAGCCGATGGTTGAGGCTCTCTCTATAAACAGTAGTCGTTGTACTGAGATTATACTAGGCCAAGACAAGCTGTAGGACATGAGCAAGCCCTTCCTAGGAGCTCTCCACATCCGTGTAGCTAGTTGCTCATGGAACTGTCTGCCTCAACCTCCCTCGGGCGCCATCCACCTTCTCTCTGTTGGTACTATCCATCGGCTATTTATACGAGGATTAACTCCCTCTGGTATACTGGAGGGGCATGTCACCATTGCCTCGATATAATTAACTGGGGTTTAATCTCAATATCTTGTATTGACCTAGGACATCTCTTGTAAAAAAGAGGAATGTGTATTTAAGAAGTAAAATTCTTAAATAGGAAAATTGTTGGTGGATGCTTTTTTTTTTGAGATTGTGTCTGCACACTAAATTTAGCCAAACATTAACCAATGACTTGCACACAATCCATTGTGTCTATGTATTAAACTTAGCCAAAAATTAGTCAATAAATTTCATGCAATGCTTACCTTCTTGAACCCTGCTTGGAGGGAGGTTGTAATGGAAATGGCCTATGAACTTTGAGAATAGAAGAATTAAGAGAATTAAAGTGAGCATTTTTGTGAGGTCACTTTGTGAACATAGAGGGTGAACTTAATTCATGGTAGCAACATAAACATAGTACTTAATTAAGTTGGCATGAACAATACTTTTGTAAGAGAGAGAGTATTAGAGAACATGAAAATAGTTGAGGACCGGATTTACTTGGAATCGGTCCCTCCTCGAAAAGACATTTGTATTATAGATTCTCCTATCAAGAGAGACTTGGTACAATACAATCTTTATGTTTTTTGTGACCTTCGTGATACTATGAAGATGGAAAGCTTCATGTATCACACGAGCATAACATAAACTTTGCAAAAAGCATTAACTATCCCAAGCCTCAGTCCCAAGGCCTCAAACATCTTCGAAGGTGGAGAGAGATAGCAAGGAATGAGAGTAGGGAAGAGGAAGAAGAATCATCCATAGGAGAAAGAAATAGTTCCTCACTTATCATCACTCTTCTTGCTTAGAATAGCATAATAGCATAGCAATGAAGATGAAGAAGATGGCAAGCTTAAGCATTGAAGCATGGATCTTGGTTGGATTTGCATTCCATAGCCAAGATTGTTGGTGTAGGCTCTCCACTTCTCAACAAACTTGGAGAAGGAGATGGAGCTCTTGCACTTTGCACTCCACACAATGAAAGAAAGTGTGTGTGTGGGAGAGTATACCCCCTCTCAAGCTTGGTCCCCTCCCCTCTCTCTCTCTCTCTCTCTCTCTCTCTCTCTCTCTCTCTCCTCCCCCCTGAACAAGGGGTAAGCAATGGCCAGAGGCAAGATAGTCCCTCCTCGAAAAGACATTTGTATTATAGATTCTCCCATCAAGAGAGACTTGGTACAATACATCTTTGTGTTTCTTGTGACCTTCGAGATACTATGAAGATGGAAAGCTTCATGTATCACACGAGCATAACATAAACTTTGCAAAAAGCATTAACTGTCCCAAGCCTCGGTCCTAAGGCCTCAAACATCTTCGAAGGTGGAGAGAGATAGTAGGGAATGAGAGTAGGGAAGAGGAAGAAGAATCATCCATAGGAGAAAGAAATAGTTCCTCACTTATCATCACTCTTCTTGCTTAGCATAGCAATGAAGATGAAGAAGATGGCAAGCTTAAGCATTGAAGCATGGATCTTGGTTGGATTTGCATTCCATAGCCAAGATTGTTGGTGTAGGCTCTCCTCTTCTCAACAAACTTGGAGAAGGAGATGGAGCTCTTGCACTTTTCACTCCACACAATGAAAGAAAGTGTGTGTGTGGGAGAGTATACCCCCTCTCAAGCTTGGTCCCCTCCCCCCCCCCTCCCTCTCTCTCTCTCTCTCTCTCCTCCCCCCTGAACAAGCAATGGGGTAAGCAATGGCCAAAGGCAAGATGGGTGACAATTGTAAAGAACATGTGGTGACCACAATGGCCACTTAGGATGAAGTTCTTTGTATGGAAGGTACTATGGGGGCCTTGCCGACTGAGGTAAAAGTCCTAGCTAGAGGTATTGGTCCAGATAGATGCCCGCAATGCAGATAATCAAGTGAGAACCTCCCCCACCTTTTCAAGGACTACCCGGGGATTTGTGGCTTGGCAGGAAAGACATGCAAGTGGGTTCAAAAGACATAGAAGATCAGGTTCTCCAAGAATGATCTCATTTTGGGTGGGAAGGTGTTCATGAGAAGGCACTTCTAATCAGTACACAAACTGTCAGGTTCTGTTACTTTAAACACGTATGGAAGGCGAGGAACTGTCAACTATTCGAGAACGTCATTGAAACAACAAGGTTCACTGTGATCATACAAGAAAGCAAGGAAGCAATTACTGCCATTGGGAAACGGAGGAACTCGGAAGAGTGTAACAAGATTGTGAAGCAATGTCGGAACTACATGGGTAAGACTCTAATCCTGTGCCAGCCAAGTGTTATACATTTGCCGTGGGGTGGCCTCCCTTTTAGCCGATGTACTGATGTTTGCTGGAAGAGGTCATGGCTGGACACGAGCATGACTAGTAATTGTAATTCTTTGAGGTTGTTAATATAATCCACTCACGATTGTGAGTTTCACCAAAAAATAAATAAATGTTGGTGTGCATGATCTTGTGCACGGGTGGGGTATTGGCATGCACAAGCGAGCCATGGGGTTGTGGGTTCAACTCATGTACGGAGGTCGAGTTGGTGGGGTACCTAGGGTTTCTTTTTTATCATGTTTAATGTGCTCCAAGATCCATGCAATCGTCTTTGCTCATTGATTCATGTCTCCCTCTCGTCAAATGTACGTACCAATTAGTGACATGCAGTGCACATCTTAGACAAAAGCAAAAACAAAGACATAATGTACAAGCATTGACAAATATTATGAAGATGAATATTTTCTCATTATGGTACAGATGTACAATCAAGATAAACTACCCTCAGGACTAAGTAACATGGGGTAATTAATGATGTGGGAGCCGTGGGATCGACGGGCGGGAAGTGAGACACGAATAACAAAAAGGCGCACAGTCGTTCGATGTGTTCGAGTGTACTTTTTACGTCCTAGTTTACATTTCAGCATTTTTGTTTCATTTACATATTTATGTTTTTCCATCTTGGACAACCAAACACTCGTGTGCACATGGTTAGGGCGTGTGCCTCTCCCCGCGGGGCCGCCCGGGTTCAAATCCTACTCACGACCCCGCATTGACCTTTTGTCTATCGTCTGCCGTCCTCAAGATTCCCCCCAATCAACCCCACCCGTCGATCCCACCGCTCGGGGTCATTTAAGACCCCGTGTTAGTTAGTCATGAGGATAAACCACGTCCTAAGTATATTCTTCATGCACCATTATACTTTCAATCTCAAGACACGTGCTATCAATGAAGTGCAATCACATGATTAGTGGCCGACAAGTTTAATGGCATGTAGCCATTCTTGACAAGACCTTGAACCTTGTTTGAAGGAGGCTAGGGTGATGATGCCACAATGAGTAAGAGTCAGGGCTAGAAAAATGCATTTTTCCTAACCAAATAAAATAAGGGGAAACTTGAAATTCTCCCGATTTTCAAGTTAAAATTTGAAGCTTTTGTCGATAATTACACTAAAATTTGTGTAAATTTTCCGGTTTTCTTAAAGGCAAGCTCAAAATCTATCCGAGATTTTATAATTTTAGTCAGTTAAAATACACTAGACCCCGGTTTTTTTCTAACACTGGTAAGTCTTGTCTCATTTTCTATTGCATGTAGCCATTCCTGACGAGACCTTGAACGTCTTTGAAAGAGGCTCATGTAATGATGTGCAGTGAGTAATAGTCTTGTTTTACAATGCATGGCCACCAATATAGTGCATGTAGCCATTCACATGACAAGATCTTGAACCTTCTTTGACGAAGGCTAGTGGCACGACAACACCTTACAATCAAGTCCGTGATCATTTTAAAACAATGCATGGCCACCACTGTAGTGCATGCAACCATTGGTAATCAGACCTTGAACCTTCGTTGAAGGAGGCTAGTGTAAAGATGTAGTGAATAAGGGTCCCATTTTACAATGCTCAGCTGAGGCATGGCTGTTTCTGGTGACAGCAGACCAGCTATGGTGGCACCTTGGAGAGCTTTGTGGGTGATGGGGACTATGGGCCCCGCCCCATCTATATTCGTCTTTGTGAGGTGTTCCTAGCGAGGGTGGCTCCCTTGTAAGGTCTTGTGAATGAGGGTGGCTCCCTGTCCAGCCGGTGTTGATGATGCTTACTGTGGGTGTTCGGGTCGGGGCGGCTCCTCTATTAGCGTGATTTTCTTTGAGTAGTGATTGTGGTAGTGGCCATGGCTCAATTGAGCATGGTTTGGGATGTATTTTTTTGATGATGCTAATTCACTACACTCACATATTGTGAGTTTTGGAAAAAAAAAGAACCATGTATTTGCATTTTCTTGCAACCACGAGTTCTTATCTGTGATCTTCAGATGGAATAATGCTCACTTCCCCTTTTCTTGGTGCTTCATATCCATTTTTGAGGTCAAGGCCAAGTTGGAGAGCATTAAGGGACCCGCTGGCCGAGATTCTCACAAGTCGAGGATCCACACACTTGCACCCCAATGATGCTTCCTCCCCAGAACTTCCGCAGCTTGAGGGTGAGGAGCCCGTTGGCGAAGAGCCAAAGAGTGAGTAGTAGAGAGAAGCCGATGTTTGAGGCTCTCTCTATAAACAGTAGGCATTGTAATGAGGTTGTACTAGGCCGAGACAAGCTGTAGGACATGAGCAGGCCCTTCTTAGGAGCTCTCCACGTCCATGCAGCCAGTTGCTCATGGAACTGTTTGCCTCAACCTCCCTTGGCCGCCATCCACCTTCATTCTGTTGGTACTGTCCATCGGCTATTTATACAAGGATTACTCTGGTATACTGGAAGGGCATGTCGCCATTGCCTTGATATAATTAACTGGGGTTTAATCTCAATATCTTGTATTGACCTAGGACATCTCTTGTAAAAAAGAGGAATGTTTATTTAAGAAGTAAAATTATTAAATAGGAAAATTGTTGGTGGATTCTTAATATATTACATAACACCTAGTGAATTAAGGAAGGGTTTGGGCGAACTGGCTTGACTCTGCATACAGTGTCCTCCAATCTTGATGACGTTGTGGCCCCCCTGACGGCATCTGCCATACAACACATCTCTTGTGCCCTCACTCTCTCTCTCTCTCTCTCTCTCTCTCTCTCTCTCTCTATGTGTGTGTGTGCGTGCGCACGAGGCGGCCCTGATGCTTTTTACCCCTCTTGAAGACGGACACGCCTTGCTGCTATGAATGGAATGTAGCTACTAGCTCTGAAGCCTATAAAAGGTGAGCTTCCATGCTCACTTAGCATTGGTACTAGTGTACGTTTGTGGTATGTGTGTGTACTAGTAAAAGGTATCTGTACCTTGAGATTGATATGCTAATGTCAATAACAAGAGTACAAAATAAGATTGGAGCAGTGACACTAGATTTCACTTCATGAGTGGAATATCAACCATGTACAAATGAGGGCAACATAGGTACTTTATATACAAGTTGAGGATATCTATCACATGTGGAACTTTAGATAGGTGGAATAGCACATGTAAAAACGGGCTTAGGTGGGATAGTACATGTGGGAATGGAGGTAGGTGTAAGTAGGTGTGAGGAGTCCACCCTTACTAATTTAACAGGTAACTTTTACATCCCCCTTAAGGGTCAACTTCTTGTTGTAACACATTGAGATTGACGAACAAAAAACTTTGTGACATAGCCATGTCGTAGACACATGCCATCCCCCCTCAAAGAGAAGTTCATCTAGTAGGGATCAAACTCAAACTGCGAGATGAAGCTGTTTGTTTGGTACTGGGCATAGAATTTGTGAGAAAGTCTGTCCAATTTTCTAGCAGATGGCTCATATACCAGCTTGATAAAAGCATTTGCGACTAATTCTTTCAAAAGATGAAAGATTATCTTGATGTGTTTGAGCTTGGAGGAGAAAGAGGGTTGATCCTATAAGTGCGATAGTAGATTGGTTATCATAGAAAAGAGTGATTGGGTTAGCAGAGACATTGAAGGGAAGCTTCAATTCTTTGATTCGTTTAGAGATCCAAAGAGCCTTGCGGGATGCAAGGACAACAGCAACATATTCCACTTCATTAGAAGAGCTTACAATAGAAGATAGTTTCGGCACGCCTCGCTCCTAGTAGGCGAGCCTGATGGCCTCATCAACTCCACAAAAGCTCCCATGAACTCTACTTGATTGTCAATCACGTGTTGGGGCCTTGCCTTGATCCATTGCCCTCAACCTGTGATCTATTAAGGCATTCTATTTTTCAGCAGTCCCGTGAGACTCTTTAGAAACGGGGCGAGTCCTTTTCACAAAAAAATCTTGAAGCTACAGCATGACATGCTGCGATACATTCAAAACTACTTGGTGTCTCTCAATGTGCTCCAAGGTAGCGGATCAAGGCAAGGCTTCAACATGTGATCAAACAATAGGCCAACAATCAAGTAGAGTCGATGGGGTCTTTTGTGGAGTTGATGAGTCCATCAAGCTCGCCTACTAGGAGCGAGGCGTGCAGAAACTAAGTGGATGAGCCCATTGTGGCCACCTCTTCACCGCCCTGCCCTGTGACTCGAGTTCTACACCATGAGAGAAGCCTCGCACCCTGCCCACACTCCTTTAAACAAGGTTGTGAATAAGCCTACATCCAATGGGCATGAACGAAGCCTATTTAGCTGGGCTTTGAGCTGCATCCTCCCTGTCCTCTCACTGATGTAGCTTTACTTCACCAAAGCAATACGTCAGAGAAGCTCGGTTGAGAGCTTAATAGAAAGACTCCTCTCTCTCTCTCTCTCTCTCTCTCTCTCTCTCTCTCTCTCTCTCTCTCTCTCTCTCTCTCTCTGTGTGCGCATTAAAAGTTCATGTGTGTGTGTGTGTGCGTGCACCTGCGCGCATTAAAAGTTCAAATCTCTTTGTGCGTGTGTGCGTGCGCGTGCATTCTCACAACGTTCAAAATTCTCCTCCTCCTCCTCCTCTTCTTCTCTTGCATGAAGCCATAAGTGGCCTTTTGTAGTCTCCCATGGAGAGCAAGTACACAGAGTGTCCTTGCAAGTATGTGTGTGTGTGTGTGTGTGTGTGTGTGTGTGTGTGTGTGTGTGTGTGTGTGTGTGTGTGTGAGAGAGAGAGAGAGAGAGAGAGAGAGAGAGATTCCATTCCATTTGAAGGCGTGTGTTTCAACCAACTACACAGGCCTAAAACCTTCCCAGCTGTAAATAGTAGCCTAATGCAAAAAGATCCTAGCCCTAAATATCCACCTATTTTTTCAAAGATTCCTTTTTCAAGAACTTTCTTGCATTACAATCTCTAAGATCTACCCACCCTGCCTCCACGTCCCCAGTGGCCTTACACCAATCAATAACAAATGCCACCATTAGTCATCTGGCCACTTGGTGTTGTCCAGCCACCATTATTACAATCTCTAAGATCTACCCACCTTGCCTCCACGTCCTCAGTGGCCTTACACCAATCAATAACAAATGCCACCATTACTCATCTGGCCACTTGGTGTTGTTCAGCCACCATTATTGCGATGCTCCGTGCGATTTGCTCCACAACTTCTTTTGCCGCCTCAACACTTCTAGCTGCTCCTTCCACAACTCCCCTATATGCACAAAGGGTGACTAGGTGCCCGATGACGATTTGTAAACAATCTACATAGGTTGTTGGTATCATGAGTATGGGTAGGAGCAATGAATCAATGTTTTCATTTGTGAGAAAGACATGAGAGGGTAGACTTCTCGGCTTGCCTTGAGCAGCGAGCAGCGGGTCCTCGAACTACTCCTAAGAGTCCAACTAACTTACTTTTGGCATTGTTGTAGCCTCGAATTGTGGGAGTCCAATCGATAGCGAGCCCTCTTGCATCCTACGCTTACTGCCAATGTGGTTGCCACTCGAGCTTCCTTGAACTGTGAGGCACTTTAGGAAGGCATATATATAGCTCCACGTGGCACATGCCACGATGGGAGCGGCCTCTCATGGAAACAGAAGCCAAAGCGAGTATCCATGTCCCATGCAGGATAAGTAGAGATTTAGGGCCTAGACAAGTAAAGAATGAAATGTTAAAAATGTACCACATATTGAGAGGATTCTTGTAGGCGATGCACCTAGCATATGGGAAGGCAGAGCCTTGAGCAATGGGTAGCTAAAAAATGTGATTCTACAGCCCAACAAGGTGCTTCACAACTTGCCTATGGACATTTGGAACAATTTTGGTAGTAAACTCTATGTCTTCGTGAGTTGAAAGGATTCCTTTCATGTGCTCGCTATGTCTATTTGCCACTGCAAGTGGCACTGCTGTCGGAGGCGACGGGAGTCTCTCTCGTTTCTTTTAAGAGGGGCATTAATTGAGCAAAGGAACACATAGCTGCATGGCATGAATGGTGGCAATTAGCAAACTTTGAGAGGGTCCATTTACACTTTCTTATGTAGGCCAATGCACTTGTTTAGAATACATCAAACTAAATTTTTAACGTCGTGAGAATACGTTAAGAAGGTGAATGCCATGTCCTCAAAGTACTAAGCATAGCTCCATACTTCCACTTGTTGTGGGCACACGTCATTGTTCTCTAAAGAGCAAAGTTTGTGGTTGTGAACACAAAGAGTGTTTCCAAGCCTAAGCAATCGAATAAATTTCTTTGTGCACTCATTACATCTCCCCAATCTCATAAAAATAAAAATTCTCTCAAAATGTATTAAGTACATAAGTGAAAGGTGAGTTGGTGAAAGTGGAAAGTGAATAGACATATGAAAGTGGAAAGTCAAAGTCAAAAGACACGTGAGGTAAAAAGTCAAAAGACCTCTCGTGTCTATGTAAAGAAGTGTTTCTCTTCTCTTTTTTTTTTTGGCGTTTTTTTTTCTTCAAAGTGTCCTCTCTCTCTCTCTCTCTCAATTTTACATTCTTCTTTTATAGCTAAAATTGTTATAGGTCTACATGCTTCGTTGTTGCCCGTGGCTATGTGCTATAGACTAGCGTATCATTTTTGTTGTTGTTGAGGGAATTTTTGAATTAAGAATATCTTTTTTTTTAAGGCATTGGGAATACCTTTTAATTTTTTTGCAATATTATCAAAAGAAAGTTTCACAACGTGGACCTGCACCCTTGATTGTGTCTGCACACTAAATTTAGCCAAACATTAACCAATGACTTGCACGCAATCCCTTGTGTCTATGTACTAAACTTAGCAAAAAATTAGTCAATAAATTTCATGCAATGCTTACCTTCTTGAATCCTACTTGGAGGGACGTTGTAATGGAAATGGCCTATGAACTTTGAGGATAGCGGAATTAAGAGAATTAAAGTGAGCATTTTGTGAGGTCACTTTGTGAACATAGAAGGTGAACTTAATTGATGGTAGCAACATAAACATAGTACTTAATTAAGTTGGCATAAACAATACTTTTGCAAGAGAGAGAGTATTAGAGAACATGAAAATAGTTGAGGACTGGATTTACTTGGAACCGGTCCCCCCTCCAAAAGACGTTTGTATTATAGATTCTCCCATCAAGAGAGACTTGGTACAATACAATCTTTTTGTTTCTTGTGACCTTGGTGATACTATGAAGATGTAAAGCTTCATGCATCACATGAGCATAACATAAACTTTGCAAAAAGCATTAACTATCCCAAGCCTCAGTCCCAAGGCCTCAAACCCCTTCGAAGGTGGAGAGAGCTAGCAAGGAATGAGGGTAGGGAAGAGGAAGAAGAATCATCCATAGGAGAAAGAAATAGTTCCTCACTTATCATCACTCTTTTTGCTTAGCATAGCATAATAGCATAGTAATGAAGATGAAGAAGATGGCAAGCTTAAGCATTGAAGCATGGCTCTTGGTTGGATTTGCATTCCATAGCCAAGATTGTTGGTGTAGGCTCTCCACTTCTCAACAAACTTGGAAAAGGAGATGGAGCTCTTGCACTTTGCACTCCACACAATGAGAGAAACTGTGTGTGTGTGTGTGTGTGTGTGTCTGTCTAAGATCAAAGGACTGTTAACACTAACTTTTGGAGGTCTTTAATGAAGTTAACCCTAAGGTCTTTTAAGCTCCATTAGATGCATGTTGCTCTTTGATAGACTACCTCCTTTTGGACCCCTATTGAGATGTAACCATCTCTCCTCTTGGTCCCTTGCTGAGGTAAATCTAGAAGCACTTATTGCTATTGCTCTTTGGTAGACCGTCACCCCTATTGAGATTTAACCATTTCTCCTTTTGGTCCCCTTTTGAGATAGGTTTAGAAGCACATATCTATATCCTAACTTTTGTTCCCCTTTTATCTTCCATATTAAATGATCAGTTTAATAAGAGACATCATTTGGTAAAGTTAGATATTATATTTTATGACAGAGGTGGCTAGAAACATAAACAACAAAGGACTCCAACAAAATTGGGCCAGTTCTACGACTACAATAGTAGCGTCTGGAAAGGACCGGACCAATTTGCCTCCCACTTCAATCTCAACGGGACTAAAAGATTGCTGGTATATAGAGTCTTAGAATGGCTTGGCAATTGTTGCCTAGCGACCTACGAGTCTAGGTTTGATTGCAAAGCATGGCGGTGGCCCATTGACAGACACTTCTGTAAACCACACACCAAGGAGGTTTATAGCATCCTCATGGTCTTGCTAGATTGGTTCTCTCCCCTGAACAAGCAATGAGGCAAGCAATGGCCAGAGGCAAGATGGACGACAACTGTAAAGAACATGTGGTGCCCACAATGACCACTTAGGATGAAGGTCTTTGTATGGAATGTACTATGAGGACCTTGCTGACTAAGGCAAAAGTCCTAACTAGAGGTATTGGTCCAGATAGATGCCCGCAATGCAGATCATCAGGTGAGAACCTCCCCACCTTTTCAAGGACTGCCCGGGGATCTGTGGCTTGGCAAGAAAGACATGCAAGAGGGTTCAAAAGACATAGAAGATCGGGTTCTCCAAGAATGATCTCATCTTGGGTGGGAAGGTGTTCATGAGCCAGCCACTTCTAATCACTACACAAACTGTCAGGTTCTGTTACTTTAAACACATCTGGAAGGCGAGGAATTGTCGACTGTTCGAGAACGTCATTGAAACAGCAAGGTTCACGAAGATCATTGAAGAAAGCAAGGAAGCAATTACTGCCATTGGGAAACGGAGGAACTCAGAAGAGTGCAACAAGATTGTGACCGTAGCAATGTTGGAACTGCATGGGTATCCCTCTAATCCTGTGCCAGCCAAGTGTTATACATTTGTCGTGGGGTGGCCTCCCTTTTAGCCGATGTACTGATGTTTGCCGGAAGAGGTCATGGCTCAACAGGAGCATGAGTAGTAATTGTAATTCTTTGAGGTTTTTAATATAATCCACTCACGGTTGTGAGTTTCACCAAAAAATAAATAAATAAATTGTGGGAAGATGTTGGTGTACATGATCTTGTGCACAGGTGGCGTATTGTCATGCACAAGCGAGCCATGGGGTTGTGGGTTCAACTCATGTACGGAGGTCGAGTTGGAGGGGTACCTAGGTTTTATTTTTTATCATGTTTAATGTGCTCCAAGATCCATGCAATCGTCTTTGGTCATTGATTCATGTCTCCCTCTCGTTAAATGTATGTACCAATTAGTGACATGCAATGCGCATCTTAGACAAAAGCAAAAAACAAAGACATAATGTACAAGCATTGACACATATTATGAAGATTAATATTTTCTCATTATGGTACAGACGTACAATCAGGATAAACTACATCCTAAGTAAATTCTTCATGCACCATTATACTTTTAATCTCAAGACACGTGCTATCAATGAAGTGCAGTCACATGATTAGTGGCATGTAGCCATTCTTGACAAGACTTTGAACCTTGTTTGGTGGTGATGCCACAATGAGTAAGAGTCAGGGCTAGAAATGCAATACAGGCAATTGCCTTCACACTGGCAAATTTCATGACCCTTATGCGATTGCTTCACTTAAACTTTTCTATCTTAGGCAAGATTGTCCTCGTGACACTCACTTTGTGGATAGTTTCCCTAACTAAGGGGACTCTTTTCTTCTTCCGATAAATACTTGAATATGAATTTGTCCCTTTAGGAAAGTTTGGACTATTACCAAACTTGCATTATATTGAAAGTTGTGGACCTACTTTCAAACTTGTTTTGCAGGTTACTACCTCTTTTTGTAGTAGGTTAGGATTTAACATTGTTGACCTTATTAATTATGAAGGCACATATGAAGTTACCCTAGGTTATATAAACTATGGCTCTACTAATGGCTTTACTCTTTTGTTTTTCATTACATAGAATCTTCCCAAGATCTTTTAGCATCTCCAATTAGCATGTCCATGCACGTCACCATTTAAAACCAACCTTAATAAGTAGCATTTGAACTCATCACATACATACTATCAAACTCAACCTAAACCACTAGGCTATTCGCCATGGCTGCCCTTAGGGCTCCCTTAAGCACTAAAAAAAACAAATACCCCGCCACCCCCCCCTCCCCCCTTACCTACCCTACCCCTACCCCTACTCCCCCTTTCTCCTTCCGCTTTTTTTCCCCCACCCTTCCCTTTTCCTTTCTTCCCCCCCCCCAAAATTAATTAATTAATGGTTTGTGAAAAAGTCGTTTTGGCTACCTACTGAAGTAAGATACTGTGAGCATCACTTAAGCATACCCTAACCTACCTTCTCAAACCTTGGGACTATCAAGGGTACTTTGCTCTTAGATTCTCTAGTGAGAGCCCCTCAAGACTTCACCCTTCAATGTCAATCCTCTAAACTCTAAAACGAATATTCCCTCTTGTTTCACCCCAAATCGCCTAACTAGGTGTGATGAATACTAATACCTTCTTAAGCTTGCATAAGATGCTTCTTCCATTAAGACGAGATCGTCCCTAAAGTCTTGATACAAGCCTTTCTTATGCCTTCTACCTAAAGTTAAACTCCCCTTGGAGTTGGCAGCTTATTAACTACCACATCGAGATGAGACATTCTCTTCTACGCTCACCTCACATTAAATTCTATTTACATGTTGTATAGAGTGCTTGTGTCGTAGTTGTCTCTACTTTGATATATGGATTTTCTTTGGGAAAAAACACACTTGAACCGGAAGGCATTTTTTGTGTTATGATTTTGTTGATTCTAGCTCTCCGATTCTAGTTGGATTAAGTACTTCTTAGGGTTGTTGTTTGCTTTGCTTGAGCATGGTTGACAATTGCTCTTGATCTATTATCTGTATAAATCATTGAACCCTTTCCTAACTCTTTTAACTCATGATGCTTGACTGGTAGACTGCCTTAAGTGGCTGATGTGTTGGTTGTTTTGACTTCTCTTGATACACTTGTACATTGTGGCAATGATTTGACATGTCTTTTAAAGTTGATGCTTGCATGGGACGTTGCTTAGTAAGACTTACACAGATTTTTTATTGGTTCATATTCATGGTTAATTAGGGGCTTATAGAAGTCAGGGTTCTCCTTGGCAAGACCATAATGCTGCTTTCTTTTTTTATTAGTAAAGATCCTAGAGTTAGCCGGCACTTGGAATTTGGCATGATCTACATTCCTTGATTGATTTTTTACCCCTCACCTGGCTAAGTTCCTATGTTTTGATCCTAATTTGCTCTTACTTCTTGCTTGGGTCCCACTGACATGTCTATTCTAAGGCTATTCCATTGCATGATGAGGATTTTTTACTTTACCATACTGATCGATTATGGTATTTTCTCCTTAATCTCGTTTTGTCACATAAAGAGGCTCTTGTCATTTAACTTTCACTAGTTCAGATCATCATTCTATTTCTTGAATTGAGTAATTGTTGGTCATAATGATTGGTTCTCCTTCAAAATTATTAATGGAAATAGTCCTGACACTCTGATTTTTTTGGATTACTTGAGGTAGAGGTCTAGCTTATTTTTTATTAAACTCTTGGTTGGGAAACCTTACCTCACTTCCAAATTCTAGAATCCCTTCTTGTAATTTGATTGGTATATACTTGGATTAAGGGTTTATTCAAAACACTTGAAGCTACGGGCTTGTATGCTTATGATATTTTTCGTAGCTCTATAAATAAGGCCTTGATTCCAGTCCCTAGCTATTGTTGATTGAGGTTACTTTTGAATGTTTGGAGAAATGGATTTCATTGGATATTGACCTTTGAAAGAATACCAAGAATCATGGATGTCACTAAAGCACAAATAGCAGGCGAGAGGTCGGGCGGAAGTGCATGGGCAAGGGGACTTTGAAGTTGATTTGCATTTAGATGGTGACTTCAAAATCATATAGTGTATGCTAGGTTGCAAACAAGGTGCAAATACCCTCTTGCCTTGTCCATTTCGTGCTAAAGGATACAAATTCAATCAAAATCACAAATCTGGTGTGAGGAAAAATAATAGAGCCCCAACAGTTGTTGATAGAGACTTGCCCGCAATTGGTTCGCAAGGACCGGTGCTTAATGAAGGGGATCGAGGAGCACCACAGACGAAGAGAGAGAGAGAGAGAGAGAGAGAGAGAGAGAGAGAGAGAGAAGGAGACACACACACGATGTGGGTGGGGAGACTGTGAAGTGGCAGCTCCCCCTATACAGTATACTCACTATAAGTATAGGGTAACAGTGGGCGGGCGCCCATGACCTAGGCGACCGGTCAAGGCACATAGGCCTTAACCCCAACAACCTCCCACTTAAAGGCCAATGTGCCTTTAAGCAAGATCTACTAGTATACAACTAATAGAAGGTGAGATATTCTCTCAACCTATGCCCACTGATTCTCGATGAGCTAGTGCATCCGGCTCTACTGGTAGACAAACATCCCACTGAGGAAGCCACACAGAGCTAGCTCCAAGCTCTGCAAATAGTCTATAAGAGCTCATGCACTCCTGCAAGTATCGGTCCAATACCTGCAAACCTCCCCTATGCTCTATGCCGAGATCAGTCATCGAACAACTAATCAACCCTACTGCAAATGCTCCCACTACAGCTGCTATGTCGGGCCTCGAGATCAGCATCTCGTACATGAGGACACCGAACGTTGAGGCAACCCTGGCAACCTCTGCCACCTCCAACTCAAAACTCAACTCATGGCGATCATGTCCCCTATCATAGAGACCATGGCACTCTGACTCTGAGCTCTGGAGTGACTCCTCGTGCCCACCACATATCACATGTGTACCAAGAGTATCCATCTGTCCTGAATCTGCATCAAGCTCTGGCATAAGCATATCAAGAAATGACTCCACAATAGCCGACATCTCAGCATCCATGTGAGTCATCTCTGTCATCACCTCTGATGACTCATCCTGCTGTGACTCACTAGAGCTGTCCCGCTCTACCTGTACATCCGTAGACGCAACCTGCACAACAAGGTCACTGCTCTGCACTCCATGCAAAGCATCCTGCAACCCACAAGAAAAAGAGACTCGCCTGCTCTCTCGCTCTCTACCTGGCTGCATGATCACAGAGACAACATCGTCTCTCCCGTGATCCACATGCAATGGGTAACTTGGACCACTCCTGGCACCTCTTGCAATAACTAGCAAACCCAAATGCATCACAAAATCTCGCTCTGGAAGTGAAATCTGACATCCACAATCTCGAAGCTGACCAATCGAGATCAAACTCACTGTCAAATCTGGTACATAGCGCACATGTCGTAACAAGTAAGATGTACCACTCGGTAATGACAGTCTCACATCTCCTGCACGTGCTATTGCATGCACCGATCCATCGGTCAAACGTACACTGCCAAGCATCCCGCTAGAATAGCTACAAAACCATTCACGATGCGACGTGACATGAAACATAGCATCTGCGTCTAGCAACCACTGCGAAGGGAGTGCACTATCCACATGTATAGCATCTCGTGCATAGATCGAGGTAAAAGTGACATCCCCGTCACTAGTATACTCCGACACTACATCTGCCTCAACTGCCAAAGCAACTGAGTCCATGGCATCCCTACATACATCTCTGAGACTGCCATGTCTCCTACGATGTCGCATACGACGAAAACAGCGCCGTCTAACGTGTCCAGAATGACCACAATACCAACATGTCACTTGTCGGCGTACTCGTGAATGTACATGTCTCACACGAGTCCGTGATGACTCAGATCTATCATACATATCATGTAATATGCGCCAAAGTGCTCTCGAAGTAGTCTCATACATAACAAGAGCATATACAGATTCCGCAAGGTGCAAAGAGAGTGTAGATAGTGTCATCTCCTCTAGCTCCTGCCACTGATCGTCAGACATGTTTGAAGGTCTACCTGCATTACCACTCAATGGTCGATGCAACCCTCGTTGTGTCAATGCATCAAACATACACTCTCTCCATGCTGCAAATTCTGACCCATCAAACGTGCACATTTCGGAGAGATCATAATCTGAGCGATCACCTGTCTCTGCCATGAGCACGATGTAGCAAACTAGAAAGCAAAACCACCTCACCAACAACACCTTGAAACTGTCTACCAATATGGCCAGAAACACAATGTAAAACCTGTGAGACACACTCCAAAATAGAGCTCCCGCAATGTCAATACAAGCCTCGCCTGCTCTAGTATCACACTGCAATCTGTAAGCTAATCACCAAGTCCACACTATGCGGTATCGATGCATACACACGCACAAGTCTCCCACCTGCAGAGAACACCGCACGCAAATGCTGAGTGCAACCCGCAATCTCTACCTAGATCGCATAAATGATAGCATAAAACTCCTGGGAAAATTTCGCCAGAGTTTTGACGCACAATGGCTATCAACACAAAATAACCATTGTCCTGCAAGCTCAATACAATGAGCAATCAATGCGCATCAAACCGCACTCCAAATGCATGCACCAATCTCCACACTTTGCATACATCATTGCAAACACCTGCAAATCTAGTACACAAATATCTGCTCTACCTGTGACTGCCAAAAAACATGCTCGAGGCATACATTGCCGAGCTCAAAATGCAATCACATTAGTCTCCCTGAGCATCAAACCACATAATACATACATTGTATCCTCCCACCTGTGAGGAAACTTGCAGTAAATATCACTCTCACATTTGAGAGCAAACCATGTGTGGAATCTTCGACACACAATAAACAACTGCTGCTGCAAAAAATTCAGCGTTCAGAATTTGAAAATTCTGATATGGCGAGCGCGTCCGGAGCATGCCAAAACCCCAAGGTAGACTCCTGGATCACATGTATCCGAGTCCAGGTGTGAAAGCTATGCCAAAAACCTCCGTTTCAACCCAAAAACGCAGCATAAACTGCCAAAAGAGGGCTGAAAAATGCAGCTCCTCAACCGTAGCTCGAATGAGGTTTCTGATGGCTCGAATGGCTTCAAAAGGGGGGTAAAACGCCAGGACATCTATTGGAAACGCTCTCGGAAAGCTAAATTTGTCGATGCCGAAGTCGAAACCCTGTTTGCACTCTTGAAAGTGCGCGCGCGCGGACGCGATTTCGGGAATGAAACTGGCTCTCCATTGTCATCGTGACTGTGTACACACGCGCTCCCTCCGCACCTACGCTCTGATACCAATTGAAGGGGATCGGGGAGCACCACAGACGAAGAGAGAGAGAGAGAGAGAGAGAGAGAGAGAGAGAGAGAGAGAGAGAGAGAGAGAGAGACACGATGTGGGTGGGGAGACTGTGAAGTGGCAGCTCTCCCTATACAGTATACTCACTATAAGTATAGGGTAACAATGGGCGGGCACCCATGACCTGGGCGACCGGTCAAGGCACATAGGCCTTAACCCCAACACTTAATTGTTTAATGTTGGTAGACCTAATTGTTCTTCAAAAGATAGCTCTTAGAATCCTATCATTCCATTTCCCTTATGCAATGTACACTTCCGTACGCTACATGCATTCATGTGTGTATTTGAGCATGTGCTTATGGTACACATTGGATATGCTTTCACAATGAATCCTATTGAATGGATTCATTGAAGAAAATGGAAGGATTACTGAACTCTATGGGTTGTCAAAAAGGACACGTCTTTTTATCAGTAGACAATAGTGGAGACAACACTTGGGAACGGGCTCAAAAAAATTCAATGACTGGTGATAAAGCGAAAAGTTTCTTTCAAAAGGTCCGGAGGTCTATACACACCCACGCCAATTGTGTATTTCAAATAATTGGATCCAATGGTGTATTTCAAATAATTGGATCCAATGGTGATGCTACCAAAGAAGGAAAATGGTGGGATCTGTGAAGAAATTTTTGTAGTTGTGCAAGTGACAAAGATACAACTGTGGATGTTGTGAACAAACGTAAATTTGCCTAGGCATCATTCACAAAGGTTGTGCAATTAGTGAACCTTTCAAGCACTACTCTAGAGCAAAGGGAAGAATTTAAAAAGGCACTATGTGAATTCATTGGGGTTTTTTATGTTAATGGGGAAGAAGTCTATAGATCACTACATGGTTAGTAAATTTTTATTGTTTGATGTCTTTGAATAGCTTATTATCTTGACAAAGTCTTATTGGCATAGGTGCAATACATATTGTTTGTCCAAATTTTATAAATTTATGAACCCATATGGCTCGCTTAATATGTGGAGCACTCAAAGAATGGAGAAATCTCATTATCGTGCTATACAGGGGGTCTATTTTAAGAATAATCGCCATGGTGATGGACACACACCGTCTAATTATCTTGCCAAAATGTTTGAATATTTTTTTTGGACTACTTTTAGCCACACTCAAACTAAGGAGTGTGCACAAAATTCTACCATTACAAAGGAAATTTGAAGACTTGCTTGCACCAACAATTCTTGACAATGGCATAGGACCCGAGGGTCACAAAGGCACGCATGGTGTACCACAAGGATCCATCGAGGAATATTTTGGGTCCATCACGATAAACCATGAATTTCCTTTTTGGCAAGTAATCGGACAATATTAAAGTTTGATTTGATTGCATGCTTATTTTTCCTTTTGTACTATAAAAATGCCTAAAGAGCTCATTTGATACTTTAACTCTTGCAAAGACAAGAATGACACACACAAAGAACACATTGAAGGTCATGTACATAGAGAAGTCCACCTGCAAGTTCCAAGAGGCATAAAGCTCCACGAAGAGGAAGCGCAAAGAGAAGAGCAAAGGAAAGGGAAAGTAGAAGGAGCCATAGAAAGGTTTTGAGGCATGCGAAGGTCTTGAAACAACCAAAATCCAACCCTAAATCAATAAAAGTGGTGGAAAAGTCCGTGCATGGTAGGAGCAATGTGCTAAGAGGTTGGAATGATAAAGATGATTCATCTTGGAAGGACATGGACCATGAACACACAAATGAAGAGCAATGGAATGATGAGGACATGCAGAGCGTGGATTCAAATGTGGCTCCATTCACATCATAATGAAATCCCAACCATTAGTGAACACATGAGAATAGGTGATAAAACAGTTCCCATACCACCGGGACCCCTTACAATTGAGGAGGAGGACTTGAATCATAATGAGAACCCCCAGATGCTGTAAAGGAATCTATAAGTGTCCATAAACATAAGTCCCACAAGAGTTGTTCCACCAATGAGGAGGGCGGAACAAGTGCGGAAGGGTTGTTTCACCAATGAGGAGGACACAAGGGTTGTTCCACCAATGAGGAAACAACAAGTGCAAAAGTGATGCAAGGCATTTGCTGAGATATGAAATTATCAAAAGACAACATCATTGCTAATATGCAATGGCCCTTTTGCGAGAACTTGGAGAGAAATAATACAAAGCTACAAGATGGACATGCGGATGTAGGCAATGGATTTGGAAGCGATACAAGTAGCCACCGAAGCACACCTCATTGGTCTCTTTGAAGACACTAATCTTTGTGCCATCCATGTTAAGTGGGTCACAGTACACACAAAAGACATGCAATTCATCGTCCGATTGTGCCACGAGCATGATTAGATTTTTTTAATATACTTTTGTGTACCCTAGTACATTCCAATTTTGTAATTCAACACCAATTTTGTGTAACTCGTGTAAACAAGCGACAAAATTTCACATGGGTAGTAGTAATACTAATGTGCCAACTGTTGGATTTCCATTGTACTGTAATTGATCCTATGTGCAAATTTTTTTATTGTTGATTGCCGTAATCTCCAAGATTTTTTTTGTTGATAATGTTTTTAGTTGCTTCATAGTAGGATTGTACTTTGGAGGAGGATGTCTGATGTTATGATTTTGTGCTTTGGACATAAATTTTCTTGTAACCATCATTAGGAAAAGTATGAACCCTCTAGGTTGCCTTTTGGGATTAAAGTTAATTAGAAGCCAACCAATAGGAAGAGGGTGGTGGATACACTTTATACCCTCAAAAAAGTAGGGGGACAAGGTAGCGAAGGGAGGTGGCTAGGGGAAAGGAATTTTGGGGGGAGGGGAGGGGACCACTTTGACCTCTTTTCCCCCACTTTTTGGTCCGAATTTAAAAATACACTAAAAAAATCAAATTTCAAGTTTTTCCTCCGTAAAAGGTTTCTAAACCTAATTCATGGTCAAAAAAGTATTTTTGATCTCCGAAAGTAAAAAACGTGCACTAAAAATTCAAAAAAGTGAAAATTTACAAAAAAATAAATAAAACACCGTTTCCACCCTCCAAAGTCTTTCCAAACCTATTCCATAGTTAGAAAGTGATTTTCTCTCTCTACAAACCCTTTTTCAAGCTCTCTATTGCTGCAACAACCACATGCACTCCCTATAGTCCAGCATTATCTCTCTGCTAGCTTTCTCCCACCTCCATTGTAGCACCAAGCAAGCTCCTCCCCCATCTCTTCCCCTTGCCCACCACATAGTTTCACACCAAGATAGCTCCTCTCCCTTCTCTCACCTCCATTACAGCATGAAACAAGATTCTACTCCTTCTACTATTCACTCACACTACATGTAAACCTCTACTCTCGAAGGTGGCAAAAGTATGAGCTTACATGAATTGCATATCACAACAACAGGAGGTGTGAATAGTGTGTGGGCATTGCAAGGGTTCATCTCCAACATAAAGATAGAATGGTAAGAAAACTACCCTTGTAGCTTACATTCAGAGCTTAACATCATCTCCATCTTTAAGTTTATTATGCTGGAGAGAATAAACCTCTTCATGGCTTTCAATGTTTAGGCTTCACACCTCATAACACTGGGTCGTGCTATTTTGTTGATGGCGTTGGTACACCATCTATAGTTGTGTAGCATGTGATTGAGTCTCACAATGCAAGTAAGTTGTGTTATCTATGGAGAGTTATCAAAGGTTTTTCTTATAATTTATTTTTTGTATAGTTATCATTAGATTATTAAAATGATATCATTTTGTACTTTATAACTTTGCGCTCACATAATTTGTTGTTTACTTACAGAGTCGACTTTTTTTCAGAGGACATGAGCAAGCAACCATGTGCAGAGATGGAAATCACTCTATTTTTGTTCCGTGAGGAATCTTTCACTACCATGTTAAAGGATTTTGATAAGAATAGTAGAATTTTTGTAGAATCTCGAACCAATATGTACTCTCTAGGAGCTCTTAGAAAAGCCATCCATATAGTACTACTATCTTCCCTAGTGTCATAGACACAACAATACTCAAGTGTATATGAATCTTTAGATGAGGAAGTGTGCGCGTCTGTCGCACGTATCAATGCAAGGAACTTGCCAATACACTGTGTGCAAGCCACAAATGGCTCCAAGCACGCAACTAGCCTAAACTAGTAAGCTCAAAGATGGCGATGGTGTGTCACTCACCGCTCTACGCTTGCTGTCGTGGAGAATTCCTCGCCGTGAAGAAGAAGGAGCCGCCGCTGTGCCACGCTCAACCACTTCGCCGCCGCCGTGTTGTCATCGCAATGCTCGATTGCACACTCTCTCTCTATCTCTCTCTCTCTCTCTCTCTCTCTCTCTCTCTCTCTCTCTCTCTCTCTCTCTCTCTCTCTCTCTCACGCATACACACACACACACACAGACAAAGAGGTGAAGAAGAAGAAGATGGAGATGGAGCAAGAGCACTCTTCAATTGCACAAATGAAAGAATGAGTGAATTTTAGGTTTAATTGACTTTTATATGAGCTTACCTCATTCACACTTGGGCGCCCATGCTTAGCCAACTAATCCCTTAAATGTTCCACTTAGAGTGCGCCTCTCATCGGCGATCACTGTTACCCTTTTCCTATTCGACCGACAAGCCCCGTACCTGACTCTACCAAATAAATAATATGGCGTCCGTCTTAGGTGATAGGAATGTGCGTGAGTGTTAACATGCCCCCCTTCCTAATGTAGATTCCGTCCTCGGAAGCTATTGAGTTGAAGCTCGTTCATCAAGGTGGAAGAGCATTTGAGATGAATGTCCTTAGCCTTCTTCAGTCACTGCAAAATCAAACAACATTGGCACAGTAATTGCATTCTCATATACAATTAAAAAGCATATGCAGCCGTAGACAGACAATTTAATTGGTAACAGAATTTTAAACCATTTGTCAGCAATAAACATTAAATTGCAATATAATCAAACGCATAAACAATTGGAAAGGGAAAAAATTAAACAAGTATGGGGTCGCTAATTTAACAATCGAAAGGCACTAAAGATCGACTATTAATACCATGGGCAAGCTTCTCAATTTTCTCTGGTCAATTAAGCTGTTTAATTGTGAGAGCCAAGTATTTCATGTCCGAGGGCTGACTAGAGGCTATAACTAGAAGACCTTGTAGTTAAGCTACGATAAAAGGAATTGCCCATGAAATCATCGCCTGACTTATTTCTTTTCTTTGATCCCCCAAAGTCTTTTCACGGTGATTCAATTTTGATGTGCGTGCTTATTTTGTATGCCTTGGGGCTTTTGCTTTTCAAGGAAAAGCGCCCACACTGGGAACCTCTAGGGCTCTAGTACCATAGGCGATACATGTGAGTGAAGTACCAAATCAAGCTGAGATTTCTCTTCCAGCTTAAGATTTTACATTGTGGCACTTTAATTTTTTGTTTGTTCATTTTTAGCATGTTAATTTTGTAACTTTGGGGGGTCATATAACATTGTTACCCTCCCCAGGCTCATCACACTAGTAAACTCCCTTTATAATACTTAAACTAAAGGTCAATAGGGACTAAGCCCACTAGAAAGCACTAATACATTTCACACAATGCTGCCTAAATCGGATTAAGAACCTAAGTAACCATTGATAATTAGGAAGGCATTCCCCATGGTATTAAAAGAAGATCTCTAACGCCTAGCTTGGTTAAACTAGCTTAGTCGGACTGCTTGATTTTTAAACCTAGACAAGTGATTATGATAAAAAATTACATTGAATTTAATGTTTGATACTAAGCAAATGCTGGATATTATGCTACCAATCACAATTAAAGCAGACAAACATGGATGCAAAAAGATAAGGGGCAATGCTAATGGACAAGAAACACCTCTTTGTGTTGATGGTCGCGCTTGATTTGAAAAGTGGATGAGAGAAAGATTCCATGAAGATCCAAATCCTAAGAACAGCAATTGTTCATGTACACACTATGAAACACAAAGAATACCTCTAGGAGGCACATCAGTGGGAAGAAAGAACTTTGCTAATCACTAAACTCTAAAACAGAACTCCTATCGTACTAATCTTACCTACCTCCATCACTTAAGTGATGAGGATCAAAGGTGTTTTATGACATAGGTTTCTGTTTCAGTATACTGGATGTGAATGTGTAGGTCTAGGTCAATGTTTTGAATTTTATTGTGCATACTCATTTGCTAATTGATCTTGCTCTTTATTATTTTTGTTTTTGTGAGTATAAGGCTTAATATATACATTCCCTAAGATTGGGAGATTGAGAGGTCGGGGAGGAAGGTTGAGAGGGAAGCAAGTGAATGATGGATGTAAGCAAAACACTCTCACCTTCCTTGGGTAGATCCTACCTTTTGGAATGATGTCGTCACCCTTTGAAACCAGTTGTTCCAAGTTGTTATAGGTGAAGGCTTTAACCAATAGTTTTCGACCGCCCTATGCTTTTCATCTAGTTGCAAGGGCGGTAAGGTACTCTTCCATGATTTTATTTGCAACATTGTTGTAGGTGGTGAACTTACAACGGGAGGTGCAAACTCTTTCTTGCTTGTATGGATATGTACAATGGTAGGTGGAGGTTGTGTCGAAGCTTCTATTTCCGTATAGGAACTGCACAAAGAGCAAGAAGCTTCATTTGATTTCCCTGTTCCTGAGCTAGGTGGAACAAATCGTTCTTTCTTTGGTACCCAAACTAGCTCTGGAGCGGGTGTGTAGCATTCTATGATTTTTTTCTTTCCACGATCTTCAATTCGTTTTGGAGCTATAGGATTGGGTGCATGGGTCAGGTGACAGGTAAGAAGATAATCTACGTTTTGGCACCCAGATTTGATCATTTCCTTGATAGTAGCCTTGGGCTTCCAATAGTCGTTTAGGAATCCAACGCCACGTTTTCTTACTTTTCTTGGAGCAAGTGGGACGTTTCTTACGAGGCTTCTGTTTTTTAGCATTAGCCATGGTCGCTAAAGAAGCTTTAGGGACCCGCTTGTGTGTTTTCTTTGTTATATTAGGATGAGTCTTGTCAAAATCTATATGCATTGCTTGTAGCATATTTGAGGGTACGGACATTTCATCCCCCTCATGTGTTACCCAGGTCGTCCCCCTGTTTCCCCAAGTATCTATGGTTGTTGCTAGGTGGACCCAATCCACATTGTCAGACTCAGTCATCCAAGTAGAACATCCATATAAGGAGAATCTTCCCCAACATCAGTGTTCGCTTTACACGTGTAACAATATTGCAATGGGTCCGAGTGAACTGTGGTGTCAGATCTATGATCAATTATGAACCTGTTTCCTAGGGGATGTGCTCGACCAGTTACAAGGTCCACTCAAATGACAGAATCTTGGAACTGCAAGTAGACATGGTTTTTAGACCAGTCATGTACCAATTTTTCTTCCCTCATGAAAGGACGTCCTAAGATCATCTCAGATGCCATAGTGTGCTTGGAGAAATCCATAAAAATGAAGGTAACTCTTATTTTATGTCAAAAGACCTTGATCTTGAGATCTTCTAGCATCCCAATAGGTTTAACAATAGACCCATTGGCCATCTTCACTACTATGGTTGTGGTCGCAAGGTGAGGTCTTCCCATAGTTTCCCAAAAAAATTTAGTCACAATGCTAACCCCAATGCCACCATCAAGGATTCCCTTCACAGTTAATCCCTTAGTAGTGATGAATATGGTCGCATTGGATTCATCATCCTCAAAGTATTGTCCCAACTTGTTAATAGGTATTTCTATAACAAGGTTATCATCTAGGTTGGGTTGTGGATCTAAGTGTTCCTCCTCTATTGGCATCTCCCAAGTTCCATCCATCTGTGCAATTTGTGGTAGCCCAAACTTTAGTTCCCCATTGAGGAAGGCTCGAAGAGCTGAGACTAGCTCATGGTCTTTATATAGTTTGGACATGATGATGGTTCTAACTTCTGAAGACATGAAATCCATCCATTTGGCAATGTTTAACGGAACCTTTTGGACTTCAGTCCCTTGACGTGGGGAAGATGGGATCTCCATTTCTTCGATAGGATCAGGTAGTCCCTCTGTAAACATTATTTCCATCAAGAAGTGATCAGGTAGTCCCTCTGTAAACATTATTTCCATCAAGAAGTGAGTATGCCCACTTTCCCATGACTTTAAGTCACTTTCTTCTTGGATGACACTAGGTATGGCTAAGGGTCTATGGACTTGGTGAGGTTGTTGTTGCGTAGGGAACACGGTGCCTGTAATCTGGATCTGCCTAGGTGCTGGTTTTAGATCCCTTTGGGTATCTTCTACCAAACTCCTTAATTGCTTGACTCACTCAATCTCCTTTGTAGGGTTTGGATAAGTTCCTATCTTCTTCTTGGATCCTGACCATTGTGGCTCATGAAGATCTTCCTTGTTGGTTTCTATCTTAGTGGTCATTTTGGTCTCCATGGTTTCACCTGAATCAGAATCCTCTTCAGCATCGTTCATATATACGGGGTCGTCACCAATCCCTATGTTGGTCTTTGAACTGGGGTCTGACTTCGCTGCTTTTTGCAATCTCTGCCTTCGTGTGTTCTTCTTTTTTTTAGATTGGGCAATTGATGTCGTGTCTCTTTCCTCAAGGATAAAATTTTGTTTTTGGAGCATCGATTGTGTGAGTACGTTTACTGATACCACAGTTGTACTTTGTGATGGCTCCTCGGTAACTTCAATCAAGTTTAATGGCGTGATCTTCGGTGCATTTGGATTATTTGGACATTGAGAAATCAAATGATCTATGCCACATCGATTACACATGAGTATCGGCATTGTAGAGGTGCTCACTTGATTGGTTTGCATTAGTGTGGTGTTCTTTTGTAGCCTAATAGGACACTCGGCTATACGATGTGGACCTCCACACTCATAGCATTGAAGAGGTGGTCTCTTAGCAGTGTTATTGATATTTTGGCCTCTTGTCGCAAGAGCAGCTACTTGATATACAGGTTTGACTTGTCCTCAATAGTCCTCCATGTAGTATTGTGGACTTTCTTCAAGCACATCCATCCCATAGGCAATATTAGGATCTATATCTTCCTCACAGCCTTCCAGACAAGCAATAGATGACTCACAACCCACTTGATTCACTGAAGTGATTCTTGGATGTGGTGGTTGCGGTCCTAGCACTGGAGGTGGTAAGGGTGTTGTTTGAACAACATTTTGGGCCCTAGGGACCATGTGTTGTGTTGTTTGTTCAAGAGGTGGGGCCGTCATCAATGTAGGCACTCGAGGTGTGTCTGTCCATGCTAAGGTCTATTGACCATCTCACGCTTAAATACTATGCAATCCTTAGCTTGATGACCATACCTTCCACAAGCACTGCAATTCCCATTGAATTTTACTCTAAAAGTAGGGCATTCACTGGTACTGTGTGGTCCATAGCATACTGAGCACCATTGTTGCTCCCTTCTTGGATACATATGATTGTTTTGCAGAGCATGATTGTCTCTAAGACTCTCTTGAATAGCCTTGGTGAGATCTGCTAAAGTCATCTCAGATATCTTTGGCTCCTTAGCAATAGGCTTTAGAGTCATTGGTTGATGCCTTGACGCTTGTGAGCTAATAGATTTAGGCTCAACAAACACTCTTTCTCCTTGAATCATTAAATTATCCTCGAGTTGGATCTCATTGGTGGTGACTGCTTCCCAAGTGGTGATACCTCTAATGACTAGGCCATTGTAGATATCCTCATGTCGTAATCCCCTAATGAATCTATCAAGAAATTGGTTATTGTTGAAGCGTTCATTTGGATTACAACGAGAATTCAAATGCTTTAAGTGACTAATAAAGTCTCTCACTGACTCTCTTCCTCTCGTTGGGCTTTCTGGAGCTGAGAAGCTACACCCCAAAGCACTCCCTCTTGTATGTATTCTTTCAAGAACAGTCTCCTAATCGTTTTTTCTTCCACCCTTAGGGCTCTATACCAATCCCCTGCCTTCCCACTTAAGGTTAGGCTTAAATCATTACTCTTATGCAGGTCATTGTGTTCTCCTTGAGAATCGCATATTTGTTCAAACACTTTCAATATGCTTTCTCATATCCCCGTCTCCACTAAATTTTTGTGTGAGCTTGGCTATTTGTACTGCCTTACTTCTAGGCTCTCTATCAAGCGTGTTACGCATATTCTCAGCAATAGATCGACCAATAGCTTGAGAAAATGTTGCCAAGTCACCTAAGTGAGCAGGCACCGTGGGTGAAGGTGCTCCAGAGACTACATGTGGAGTAGGTAGGGCATTGGGCTTGGCACATAGGAAGCCCTTGGGTTCCACGTTGGGTACAATGTTGTGCCATGTGGTGGCCCAAAGTTCATATGTGTGGCCCTAGGCATAGCAGATGTAGGATGTGACATGCTAATGCTAGCCGGTATGGTCCCATGGGTATAAGAGCTTGGGTGTTGTGGTTGTGGAGCATAGGTAGTTGAAACAATGGTAGAGGTAGGAACTACATGAGTACTAGGATCCATGGGTGTTTACGATTAGTACACACTTGTAGGTACTATTGTAGGCATTGAGCTACCATGTAGCGGTGCTTTACTAACAAATGAGGTCCATGGCGTGTTTCTCGGCATGCACATCATTAGGGTAGGCATGGTAGCCGTGGTGTCATCCAGGGAAAGATGAGCTAGACTTGGAAAGGTAAAGCTATCACTTGTGGGCTCCGATTGCACCGAGACCCCTGGCGAAACAACATATGGGGGATCCATCGGACTGACCGAGGGAGTCTCCATTTGCGATAAGGTCGGTTGTTTAGCCTTTCTTGTATCCAAGAATCTCAGAGACCCGTTGAAGGCATGTTGATCCCTTTATTCTGTCTCTCTAACCCAATGACCCTATAGATGACCTCACAAACTCTTTGTTGTTGATCCTCCACACTAGTAGCACCCATTGTGGATTGTAGGACATCTAACCAACCCACGTGATAGGTGTGATCTGTGTATAGGTCGGTTAGAGTTTCCGTTTGTAGTTCGTACTCCCAGTTCTCATTTAAGAACACTCCATCTAGGATTGAGGTGCTAGGGGTGTTCTTTGAGCTGTTGCTTTCTAGGGGTTGGCCCTTAGCGGTTGCTAAGTCAGGAGCACTCGATTGCTCTCCTAGCAAGGATATTGACATAGGGGCTTTCGCTTTTAATTCTCTTCGTTGCTCCGCCTTGCGTAAGCTCTCGATTTCCTTTTCCCTTGCTACAAGGATATACCGCTCAACCTCTTGCACTTCGACAAGGCTTCTACCATCAGGTAATATAATCTCGGAGGGAAATAGCTCTGAAGAGTCAGGGGGTGTAGTGAATGAAGTATTCATGTGCACACTCTCTAAGGGCATAGGGTCTACATTGGTCATGAATGGAGAATTTACTTCCCCACCCCCCTCATTTACATCATTAGCTCCATGTTCGGAGCGAGTGGCTCTACTAAAGGTTTCCTTCAAGCGGCTAAGCACGCTCGATCCGGACCTTGGGCCCATGGCAAGCATGTCTTGGCTTGAGCTATCAGGATTAGGCATTGGGAAACCCTCCATGACATCGTAGTCAGAGGAAGAGTCACTAGCCGCTATGTTTGGGTCTTGGCTTGTACTACCTTGGGTCCCCACCGAGGGCTTAGAACCTAAGGTAGGTGGATAATGAGAACTCACGTAAGTCAAAATTCTCTCTAGTTGCTCCGTCTCTAGCACACGACCAGAGTGCAGATGCATGTGCCTTTGGCACTCTACAAGAGTCAATGAATAGCCTCGAAGGTTAAACGCTAACTTTTTTAGGCGTCCGTTTTCACTCGTTTTTTATGTTTTTTAATGATCGGTTTTTTGATTGAAGTGTGTGATAGCTCAAAATGAGCGTATCACTCAGAGGGTCGCGGTGTGCTTTACAGCACAACGTTCGGTCACCTGAAGCTCCATTGGTCCTCAAAAAAGTCAATTTCTAGCTACGTGTGAAGCTAAAATACGTAATTTCAAAGCGACTGAGTGACTGAGGCCTGAGCCTGAGCGTGAGCTTGGGTTTGGGTCTGGGCTTGGGTGTGGAAGATATTCTAGATCCCGGTCCTACCTTTAAATTATTTTTTATTATTTTTTTTGGGATAAGGTCGCCGCGGCTTGCGCGCGAGCACACACACACACTCTACCTACCTACTTACAACTAATACACCTACTGTTACACACTAACACACTTCATTAACTCTAACAGATCTACTTCCTACTTACTATACTTTACATTATACATAACTAACAACCTTAATACTAACACCTTATCACAGAGAAATCAAAGTACCTCTCAAAACCTCATTATCAAAGAAATACTCAGTAGTAAAACAAAATTCTTCTTCTCAACACACACACCTTCCTTTCCTACCTTTCCTACAATTGAAATTGCACCACAAAGAAACACAGAGTGCCACTGAAGCTTAGTGTATGGCATTCCTCGGCAACGGCGCCAAAAATGTGTGCGTTTGTCACACGTGTCAATGCAAGGAACTTGCCGATACACTGTGTGGGAGCCACAAATGGCTCCAAGCACGCAACTAGCCTAAACTAGTAAGCTCAAAGATGGCGATGGTGTGTCACTCACCGCTCTACGCTTGCTGTCGTGGAGGATTCCTCGCCGCGAAGAAGAAGAAGCCGTCTCGCTGCGCCGCACTCAACCGCTTCGCCGCCACCATGCCGTCGTCGCAATGCTTGATCGCACTCTCTCTCTCTCTCTCTCTCTCTCTCTCTCTCTCTCTCTCTCTCTCTCTCTCTCGCATATACACACACACACACACACACAAAGAGATGAAGAAGAAGAAGATGGAGATGGAGATGGAGCAAGATCACTCTTCAATTGCACAAATGAAAGAATGAGTGAATTTTAGGTTTAGTTGACTTTTATATGAGCTCACCCCATTCACACTTGGGCGCCATGCTTAGCCAACTAATCCCTTGAATGTTCCAGTTAGAGTGCGCCTCTCATCGGCAATCACTCTTACCCTTTTCCTATTGGACCGACAAGCCCAGTACCTGACTCTACCAAATAAATAATACGGCGTCCGTCTTAGGTGATAGGAATGTGCGTGAGGGTTAACAAGAAGACAAATACTTATAAGAGAAGCCTAACAACAACAACATTGTCTCCGTTTGTAATTATTTTCATGAGGTTGGATTCCTCTATAAATCAATATAGATATGTTTTTTTTGTTAAATGGTGTCGCATTGAGTGAGAGTATTTAATTTAGATTACTAGAGTTTCATACAGATTTGAGAAATATTGCTGACCTTTATGGATATTTTGATTTGCCTGTAAGATGTTTCAAGTCTCAAGTCTTAATCACTCTACCATGAATAAATTCAAGCAATATTTTGATTTCAATTTAATCATTAATGGTTATTCTTCTTAATGTGGATCATAACCTTTATCAAGATGTCCTCATTTGGGGATGTTGAATATATATCATTATCAAAGTTTCAAAAGTTGAGAAAACTAAATTCTTGCTTTCCAACATGTTATTGTTTCCATACTATGCCTATGTCAAGCTTGACTTAGAGAAATGACAACTTGAGATGGAGGTGTTGATGTATAAGGGTGACTTATTATTGATTCTTGTTTCATCATACATATATTGTAAAGCCTTTGAGTTTCCATCTTTTTGAGTAGTGTTGACAAGTTTTTGGTATCAAATCTTCTTAAATATCCCTATTCATGAGCTATTGGTAGCTGTTTCTTTGGTATTGCTAAAGATGGTACCAATAGCTATTACCTTGTGAACTTAACTGTTAAATTGCGGATTTGATTTTTACTATGTAGCTCATTTGGATAGATAAAATGTAAATATAAATTATAAATACATGCATTGTTAACATAGAAGATATGTACCACTCGAGCTTATGTAAACTGCTAATCAAGAAACCTTTGGTTGGATACTATAACAATAGGGGTCACATATGGTTTCCAATACCAAAGAAATGGCTTAACCAAAACATTCGCAAGAACACAAGGTGGACACAAGGAAGTAAAAATTGGCTCCTTATTTGGTCGATTTCTAGGGCTAAATTTAGTGCACAGGATTTGTGAGGCCTTTGACTTGGGGAGTTCACTAAAGTATATGTAACATAGGACATGTGTTCAACATAAGGGATTTTATATTCTTGTAAAGTTACAGAAACATGTGTAGATAAGGCCTATAAGGGGTACTTTTAATCTATTCTGGTGAACGCACATGA
Organism: Adiantum capillus-veneris; assembly: GCF_014529385.1. NCBI lineage: Eukaryota > Viridiplantae > Streptophyta > Polypodiopsida > Polypodiales > Pteridaceae > Adiantum > Adiantum capillus-veneris. The sequence goes on from NC_140956.1 coordinate 12,760,669, forward strand.
TATAGGAAAATGTTACATACTGAATGTTCCGAACCTTTAAACATAGAGAAAAGGGGGGGGAGGGTGCTCTAATTACATCAAACACTACACCTCTATCTCATGGTAATGCTTAAAAAAAAGCCCCTGTTTGTCATTATAAGGTCCCAGGGACCCTCAAAAAGAGGGACCACAAGGGCGTGCAGAATGGCCATCCAAGGTCCCTGGATGGCCATTCTACGCGCCCTTGTGGCCCCTCTTTTTGAGGGTCCCTGGGGCCTTATAATGGCAAACACAGACAAAGACATTCCTAAGAACAGGGGCAGTGGACACAAGGAGCAAAAAATGGTTGATGAGCATGATACAGGGTTTAAACACCATATTAGTGAATTCGGGAATTTCCCAATTCCCACTTTCAAAACAAGCTTAAGATTTGACCACATGACCAAATCTTCAGCAAATTTTAAAGAGCATGACTTAGAAGAGATTTTCAAGTACTACCTTGTGGAAGGCTTTGTCCTTGAAAAAATATTTGAGATTTGTCCATATGGCCAAATCTTCAACACATTGGTGATTTCCAAATTGGCTCTAAAGTCTCAAAATCTCTAATATGGTGTTTTTAGGTATTTGCCATTGTGGGGGGGGGGGGAGTTTGCTATGAATACATCAAACTACACACTTCTATCTCATGGCCATGCATAAAAAAAAGATTGTATTTGCCATTTTAAGGCCCCAAGGACCCTCAACAAGAGGGGCCACAAGGGCATGAGAATGGCCATCCAGGCCATAGCAAAATGGGGGGGGGAGCTCTTTCTCTCTGTACATCTAACGTAACATCCTTATCTCATGCTCATACACAATAATTTTGTAAATTTTTGCCATGTAAAGGCTCCCAGGGTCCCCAGCAGGAGTGGCCACAAGGGTACGCGAAATGCCCATCCAAAAGTCCTGGATTGAACTTTTAAGCTGTTTTTTAAGTGTTGAACTTTGAGGTTGTTTTCAACAGCTTCTAGCTTCCAATCGGCTCTGAAACTGTCTAGGATTGTCCCACATGAACTTGTTCATCTCGTCGCGCTCTTCGACCATTGTGTGATACAAAACTAAAAAAACCCCTCTTTTAACATGTCTAAAAGAATAAAATGACCCCTTATTTTAGGATTTTTTTTCAAAATTAAATATAAAAACCCCTTATTTTAATGTATCTATGCTAAATTGCCTAAATTTTTTGAATTTTAAAACCCCTCCTTTTGAACTCATGTTATACAGTAACATGATTACATAGTGCACCCCCCGAGATACACCTCAACAAAATGGTGTTGCTGAGAGGAAAAACATGTCTCTTACAAAAATGGCAAGATGTATAGTCAAGAGTCAAGATTTATTTTATTTGTCTTGAGGCTTTAATATGTTCCACTTATGTACTTAACATGTGTCCTACAAAAGTTTTGCAATCCATGACTCCATATGAAGCATGGCATGATAGAAAGCCTTCTATTAAGCACATGCATATTTAATACACATGCACGTACAATGGCTTTAATACAAATGTGTGTATGTGCATGTGTATATGTTTGTTTGTGTATGTGTATATCTATTGAAACATATTTTGTTGAAGGCATGGAGATTCCTATTTTCTCTTCTAGAAGTACCCTTAAAATCTCTATGAGAGAAAAGCTTCAGGTTTTAAAAAAAAGCCTCTCGATTAGAAGCTTGCCAAAATTTCATACTAGACAAATTCGACTTAGACCAACTAACCTTAATGCTTTGTTAGGCTTAAGAGAACCTTGCAAATCATTCACCACATTTTTCTTGAAGCTTAGCAATGACCATACATCAAGAATTGGCCATTCAAGACTTTGGAGTGTAGGGGATCAATGGCATCAAGCTTATCAAAAACCCCTTTCTTAATGGGTATCACATAGTTGGGGGAGCAGCATAAGAATATACGTCAGTCACTGAGATACTCTTTGGAAAAATTAGAAAACATCACTGAATCAATGTGGGAATGCATAGCCATGAAGTGGTTGCTCTCCAAGTAGGGTTGAAGGGAAGATGGTTGCAACAACAAGTATGGTAGTAAAAACAATCATTAGTAAACCATAAAATAAATTCAAAGTGGGTACAAATCTTGAACAAAAGAGCAAAGAACGATACTCATAGTTTTGAGGAAGCTCCTTTTGTAGCTTGGAAGGGGAACATATTTGAATGTCAGACATGTTGCACAATAGAAATCATGCCCTCTTTCCTCTGCTTGAAATCAACAAGCTTTCCCTTCTAGTGATGGTTCAAATTGCCTCAATGTCGCAGGTGCCAATCTAGAGGGGTACATAAACACCCAAGTACCCTTCTTGAAAGCCATTAGTACCCAAAAACCCTCATGGTCCTTGGTATTGTGAAGTAGAAGCTCTTGTATCTCTTGTTTGAGTCCTCTATGAGTGGTGAAATCCATCTTTGCTTTGTAGCAAAGCTCAAAACTTTGAGAGAGAATGGGGCGGTTGAGTAGTGTAAAGGAGAGAGGCAAGGGGCTTGCAAAGGGAAAAAAATGTAAAATTTATGATATTATTATAGCTTGGGGGAGAGTTTCAGAGGGAGAAAATATCATTTTTGAGAAGTTTTCAACAGATTGAATTTTTTGGGTTTTTTTGTACACGGATTTGCTTTATCAAATAGGTTGGGTGGGTCCTTTCCACTCAAAGGGTCTCTCTCAATCATGCCAATCCCCCCCCCCCCCTCTCTCTTTTTGGGGACAATTACATAATGAAGCACGGGCCATATGAAATGGGCAGCAATGAAACACAGGAAGAGACTGCGAAGGAACACCAGGTAGACCTTGATGCATCCTACTTCCCACGTGAGGAGGAAAAGGGGAAATATGCGTCAAGTCGGGATGAGATGGTGAACCTAGAAGGTGGCATGAATGCCGTGATGCTAGGGTGCAACCTGAATGTAAGGGATGCGGGCCAGGTAGGGCTAGTTGATATGTGCCTAACCAAGCGTATGGCCCTGAGACGGGTGACGGGCTTGATGCCGAACACATCAGCTAATGGTACCTACAACCCAAGTATGAATAACCTTGAACGAGGACAGTCGAGGATGCAGGAATGCCAACTATGAGCAAACTGGCTCGGAACATGGGTAGTAAAGAGAAATGTCGAGATGCTTGGGGATGGTTAGAGTCCCCGCAACTGGGGGGAATGGGCACGGAGTTACCAGAGGTGATGGGTGTGATTCTGATGCGGACGGACATTGATGTGAAAGAAGAAACAGGACGTGATTGGGGGTATGACCTAACTGCGATGCACAATGATCGGATTACAACTGGGGTTATGGAGAGTCGACGGAGAATGTCCGCGAAGTTGACTTATGGATTGTTTACAGGACCGAAGCTATGTGGGGTGGATCCACTGAGGCTATCCGGCATAAGGATATATCTAAGTTGGGAGAAGCGAGCCCTATCAAGGACGCACAAGCATGGAACTGAAGTGAGCAGAAATAGCCAGTTCCTGACTATGGTACCCTTGACGAGGGGCCAGTTGACTAGAGATGCGCGAAGCTGGGTTCAGTGCAGTGGGAGCCCCCAAGTCTGGTTTGAGGGGCCAGGCACGATGCTTTTGGAGGGCTGGGTGTCCACTCTCTTGAGGTGTCCTACGAGATAGCGGACAACCTTTGTTCTGGTCCGGGTAGCATGGACTATTGTAGTCAGGGCTAGAGGGTCGAACGAGATACAGGTACATCGCAAAATTGGGGCCAATTCTTTGCCCAAAATCGTAGGGAGTTGGAAACGCCAGAATATCAAATCTGGATCTGTTACTATGCTCGTATTATGGTACCGAAGCCTAATGCTCACTGGATGCAGCACTGAAGCTGGAATGGTGCTGAGTAAAATGGGTGACAATCGGGGTCACGGAGGGTGGCTAGGGCAGCTTGATTGCTGGCATGCCAGGAGTTGAGGTTGGGCAGCCCGTCAAGTCAGGATGAGACGGTGAACCTGGAGCGTTGCATGGATGTCGTGATGCTAGGACGCGACCTGAATGTAAGGGATGCGGGCCAGGAAGGGCCAGTTGATACACGTATAACCAATCGTATGTCGCCGAGGCGGGGGACGTGCTTGATGTCGAACCCATCCGCCGATGGTAGTTATAGTATAGGTACGAGTAGCCTTAACCCGAGGATGGTCGGGGATGCACGAATGCCAGTTATGAGCAAACTGGCTTGGGGCGCGTGTGGTAAAGAGAGTTGTGGGGATGCTTGTAAAGGGTGGTCAGATTCCCCGCATTCCGATGGAATGAGCAGTGAGTTACCAGAGGTGATGGGTGTGATTCTGATGCGAACGGACATTGATGTGCAAGAAACAGCAGGACAAGATTGGGGGGCATGACCTAACAGTAATGCACAGTGATCGGACCTCAACTGGGGTTATGGAGATTTGACGGAGAATGTTTTCGAAGCGGTCTTATGGGTTGTTTGCAGGACCTAAGCTATGTGGGGCGGATCCACAGAGGTCAGTCGTCATAAGGATACAACTCGGTTGGAAGAAGCAGGCCCTATCGGGGATGAACCTGTATGGAACTGAAGAGGACACGAATAGCCAGTTCTTGACTATGGTACCCTCGACGAGGGACCCGTTGTCTAGAGATGTGCGAAGCTTGGTTGAGTACAACTAGAGTCTCCGAGCCTGGTCGGATGGGCCAGACATGATTCTTTTAGAGGGCTGGATGCCCACTCTCTCAAGGTGTCTTGCGAGACAGTGCACGACATTATTACTGGCCCAGATAGCATTGACTACCATAGTCCGGGTTAGAGAGTCAATCGAGATACGGGAACATAACAGAATTTGGGCCGAATTTTTTCTCAAAAATGTAAGGGCGTGGGGGTTTTGGAATATCAAACCTAGAACGATTACTTTGCTCGTTTTCTTTTACTGGGTACTAATGCTCAGTGGGTGCAGCATTGAGGCTGGCATGGAAAGATGGGGGTCTCAGACCCGCCTGACTAGAGATGCAGAAGGTCAGGAAACTATTTGTTGCACCCTGAGCGGAGTCATTGTGGTGCTGATTGAAATGGGCACCGATCGAAGTTACGGAAGCTAGCCAGGGCAGCCTGATTGTTGGACTAATGAGTCCCCTAACTGGTTAGTCAATGGAGCCAAAAAGGGCCCGCTGATGATGAAGACATGCAAAGCCATTGGCGGGCATGAAGGGAAGGACAACAGAGGTCTCGTCGTCATCATGACTGACCCTCGAACTCAATTGATAGGGAAGGTGAATGCACGCAGTGACTTCATATGGGACCCCGGAGAAGGTGCCCAATACTGGGATGCGTTCGATTATGAAACAGCATGAATGCATGGAGGTGCAGAGATATTAGCACGAGGGAATGCACTTGGCCGGTGCAAGGCTAAGCCAAAAGGATTAGGGTCGTTTGCCCATCTTGATAGACGGGACGTAAAAAGACCAGTATTGTTCCTAATGGATCAGAAGGTAATGACTCGAATGCGGGCCACAAATGGCCGATGGATTCCCCCTAGGGAAAAAAATGTTGGACAAACAAGAGATGAGCAGGATAAACACGAATCGAGGGGCCTGGTAATCACACAGACTGGTATATATCAGCTGGCGGGCACAGCCAGGCAGTAGGTTATGCTGAACCAGAATGAGACTAGACAGAGGACAGTGAGTATATTGTCTGGGGCAGGAAGACGCATGAACAATCAGAGTGATCGACTTTGGAAGATGTGAAACAGGGCATGGGACCCCCAATTAAGTAGAGTGGGCACACTGATGATTGTAGCTTTCTTGATACGGTTGGTGCTCCAAGGGCTTGGTAGTCACGAGCAAGGCACGCAGGTGATAAGCAGCGTAAGGAATGCGACACGGACAAACGATAAAAACAGGGTTGATTCATACGCAGGTAGAGGTTGGTTGACATAGGACCACAAACTTCACTATGCACTAAATCTAGAGGTTCATCTTGCTTTTGACCCAATGGTAAGTGCACGGACCTAGTCTGTTTTCCATAGATACAATGCTCACAAACAGGAAAGTCAACATAAGACAAGACAGGTAAGTAGCCAAAACGAGTCAAAGTTCTCATTCCTTTTTGGCTAATATGACCTAGCCGGCAATGCCACAACTCAGTAGACGGCAGCTCGGCTATAGATATGTAATCATGACCAACATCTGACACATGCATGGAATACAAGGTACCTCTGAGTACAACAAGATTACCTTTGCGTACTATCCACGAGCCATTGCCAAGTGTGGTGTTGTAGCCCAAATCATCAAGCTGGCCAACAGAAATCAAGCTTTTAGTCAACTTGGGCACATGTCTCACATTACATAAAGTGAAGTGTGTGCCATTCCTTAGATGCAATTTGACATTTTCGACACCTTCAATGTCAAGTTCATAAGCATCACCAAGTCTCACTTTGCCACAAGAGTGAGAATAAGTAGAGAACCACTCTCTATGTGGTGTCACATGGAAACTCGCACCACAATCTACTATCCAATTCTATGCATACTACGCATCTTCTGTAACAAGAGCCTCGATAGGTAGATCTGCTGTGAAGACCAATACGTCAGAGGTAAGTGGCATAACAACCGCTGGAAGAGTCTCTACAATAGGAGCATTTGAGGACTCTAGCACATTGATCTCCTCTAACTTTCCTTTGCCCTTGTTTGAATCATCAGACTTAGAAGTTTCACCGGATTGTTTATCCTTCGTGCTTTGCTGCCATTTCCTGCAATCCTTCTTCACATGCCCTTGTTTATGGTAGTGCATAGAAACCCAAGACTTACTACGTGAGCCCCCACGTTCCTTGCTTTTGGCACGACTTTGAGTTCGACCCCTCTATCTATCACTAGCAACATACGTATCACCATCCTTCTTGCCTTCGAGAGATTTCCTGTGAATCTCCTCGGTAAACAGACTCCCAAGGACATCGTTGTACACTAGACCGGCATAGAACCCCGAGACTTACTGCCTGAGCCCCCACGTTCCTTGTTTTTGGCACGACTTTGAGTGCGACCCCTCTGTCTGTCACTAGCAACATACACATCACCATCCTTCTTGCCTTCGAGAGATTCCCTGCAAATCTCCTCGGTAAACAGACTCCCAAGGACATCATTGTACACTAGACCGGTACCAGGTGCTGAGTTGCTAGTCACAGTACAGAACGTATCCCAAGATGAGGGTAAATTGCATAGCAAGAATATACATTTGATTCCGTCATCGAAGACCAAACCCTGAGTGGTCAACTGAGTGAAAATGATATTGAACTCATTAATGTGAGTAAAAATAGTGCCCTCTTCCTTCACACGAAGGTCAAACAGCTTCTTCATCAAGAAAACCTTATTAATGGCACTTTTGTTCTCATAACTGGAACACAACTTATCCCAAACATCTCTAGCAGTTCTTTCTCCAACTATAGTAAAGTACACAGATTCGGCCAAATGCAAACGGAGGGTAGATTTCGCCTTAGCATCAAGTTTCTCCCACTCAACATCTATATACTCTCCCTCTGGTCGCTCCATGATAGGATCCAGCTGGCCTTTTTGTATAATAACATCTTGAATCTGCTCTTTCCAGATAGCAAAATTTGTCCCATCAAATTTCCGGGTATTGTAAATATCCTTTTCACCGCTAGATGACATGGCTACAAGCTAAAGATAATATGGTGATAAACACTGGTAATTCTGAGAAAAATTTGGCAGAGTTTCCCTAGAAAAACTGACAAAATCTCAATCTAAAACTGTCACAAGAGATTAGTAACGCATAAAAAGTATGCTCTCAAAGCAAAAGACAGGCGCATCAACCACTAATTGTGCATAAAAAGTCAAAAGCTGACCCAAGACTGCCAACATGGCGTCAAATGCACCTCGCCCTCTCTATACATGTCCTATGGCGACGCCACGAAAAAGGGGTACTCCAGCAACCTGTATCACAGAAAGGATCTCAACATTCGAGAATCCCCCAGCTCAAGAAAACCTCACGCTATCGACCCTCACAAAAGGCTATGCAGACAAGAAACCAGTCCAGTCTCAGAAAGGGCCTCCGAACCGAGTCTCAGAAACGGTCGGGACTGCCAGAAACAAGTCAAATCGGCTCCACAAAAGGTACATATGGCAGTTTCCGCAACTCAACGTACATCACAGTCAACAATATTGCAAGGTGCAGTATACGCGCTCAAACAAGCGCCAAGCAAAATGTGCAAGCAGTAAACAAATCCCTGTGGGGAGTGAAACCGCTCTCAAAAGAGCTCAAGCACTATCAAAAGTGCCAAAACAGTGCATATCCGCATCAAATACTCCCACTGAAATCTATGCTGATGCAAAACACTGCAACCTGTAAGAAACCTGGATGTCCTGTATGTATGCAAGAACCTGTGAGGAGATGGATGCCTGAAAAATCCGAGACAATTTCGATGCCAAAAAGTGCTCCTAATCAGCCCATAAACACCATCTCAATAGGACATAATAGCCATAAAGCATCTATATACCATCCCAAAATAGTCTCTAAACAACCTGCACCTGTGTCCTATACCTGTACCTGTATCTGTAGCAAAAGTGGAGTTGAAAAAATACAACTCCTGAAGCGTAGCCCGGATGAAGCTTTCGACTGCATGAATAGCTTTGAAAGGGGGGTAAAACCCCAAGACACCTGATGGAAACGCTCTCGGAATGTTGAATTTGCCGATGCCAAAATCGAAAACCTATTTGCACTTTTGAAATTGCATGCGCGCACGGACGCGAAGACGGAAAGCACAAACCCTACTTTGATACCAGTTGAAGGTGCCACAGGAAGCGTGTGCGAGTGAAAGTGCGAGAGCAGAGAGAGAGAGAGAGAGAGAGAGAGAGAGAGAGAGAGAGAGAGAGAGAGAGAGAGAGAGAGAGAGAGAGAGAGAGAGACCTACTTTGGATGGAGTGCACAACAACGTTATCCTGTTGCAGCTCCTTATTCTATTGTATTAAAGAATAAGTGTATATTTGGTTAAGTTAGTAGATGGGTTAGTAGTAAGTGGGATGTCCGGCCAATTGGCCTGAATCCCAACACTTTCATTGGCTAGAACACGCAGCTGCTTGCAGCTCAGGCAGCCCCCACGCTCAAAAAGGCACCACCTACTGTTATTTTTGTGCCTGGCAGCTCCTGCTATTTGCCCCCCACAGCCTGCCTGATTTAAAAATCAACCCTGGTAATTTTCTAGGCTATTTTTTGCTATTTTCATAAATATTTGGGGAAAATATCTGGGAGGCCTTAGTAAAAGTCTATGCTTAAATGATTACTGCAACCATCCTTGCGGCCTTAGTTGTCCTTGGCCAATCTACATAGGTTGTGACCTATGGCTTTGGTACCCATAACTATGGTTGACCTTCAACATCTCCATTCTCTTTCAAGATCTATTGAGAATCTATCCATACTTTATGCTTTTTAGTGTCCCCTACCTTTCAATCTTCAGGCCACATTGTGTCAACTTGAATATAATTTCTAGGGGAAAATGTTTCCTTGTTTCTACTTCAAAGATCCTAGGGAAGCATATTTTGGTTGATAGACCTTTGATGTCCTATGTGAAGTCAGTTGTGGTGAGGCATTCCTTGTGCTTATCAAGGATTCATGTGGCGTCTTTCCATGTGTAGATGTGTAGATGCCTCTACACTTCTTTGATGTCAATGCATACAAAATAGTAAGGTTAGAGGCTTTGGAAGGCTCCACTTTAGCTTTACCTTTCTCTTTATATGTGGCCTGACATAAAGCTAGCAATTGATCTCACCAAAGATTGTGGCTTTAAGGTTTTTGCATTTGGATTTTTGTTAAATTCATCCACCAAATATACTCATATTTGTAGCTTTGTTTGACCTAGAGAATATGGAAAAAATGTTGTACTTTCTTTGTAGCACCGTTGTTGTGCCTTCCACTATCGACCAAGAACTATCTCTTCAAAAGTTTCTCTTGGAGCCATCACATTAAATTCCACCCTCTAAGATTTCTTTAGGATTAATCGAAGGCTTGTCAAGAATACTCCAAACTCGGTGTGACACCATATTTCCCATTGCTTTACAATCCACTAGAGCTATGCATCTCATGCTAGCTCTTTCACAATTTATCACAACTACAATCCTTGTTGGTGGAACTAAAGAAGAGATTTTCTTGCTTTGATCTTGATTACTTATAGGATCTTGCCTTTCTTCCATGAATTTCTTGCCGTTGTTAGTGGGTCACCGCAAAAGACAATGCAACATAGATGTTTGAGCAATAACATACCTGATGTATCGACGCAGGGAGTCGACCCTGTCAAAGCACAAAGACTGCAAAGGCCTGTCAAGCACAACAGAATGTCACAGTGAGCTAATAATCAAAATCATCAAATTAGGATCAATAGGTAGATAAGCTCATTATTCAACCTACTTGCATAATTGGGCATTTCTATAAGCAAATAGACTTGTAATGCAATGAAAAAAAAGGGGCGGATTATACTACCATAGACCACCTACTTCGGTTGTTAGAACATCATTCTAAGCATGTGAAAAATTGCAACCCATCAATCTGAAGGTGCTAAAAATATTTTGAAAGGCATGTAATAACATGGCATTGCCCCTTTAGCCATTCTCCACTGAAAATCTATGCAAAAAAATACTTCAACTCAACCACTTAAAACATAGATTGAGCATCCAAAAAGCCCAACAATGTAAGCAATCAAAGAGGAGTGAAAGTAGAGGAGATTTTCAATGTGCAATTGGAATTAGAGATAGACAATTTGGATGAGAGAAACCCTTTATTGAAATCATTGGATAAGCTCTTTGTTACAACACATTGCTTCTTCTAAAATATTGACCTTTACAAAATGCTAAGCTCACTTATATACCTAGGGATTGAGAAAAATTATTGTACAAGACTCTGAGTTTGCAAATGGCTTTAAAATGATTGCAAATTAGAAATTTGTGAACCCCTTAATGAAATGTTCGATCGAAATTTTACAAAGAATAAGAAATATAGAGACTCCAAATCTTTTCACTAATGCTGCAAAATTTATGACTTTCCAAAAAATCAATTGCCATTTTAGATTTGGTGTTGCCATGCCATCGCATTCACCCCCTCCTTGTTTGATGATCCATCGAGGGTTTAGTGATGAGGTTTTTTCTCAGCTAGTTACTTGAAGGCATTCTTGAATCTATCGATTTTCTTGCCTAATTCTTCTCGATTGATGATAGAATGGAAGGGATTGGTAGATAGCTAGGCTAACTAGTAGGCATACCTTGCTTGTAAATGTGTTGAAACGGGATTGAATATGGCACGTCCAAATTTGAAAAAGCCAAACCCTATGATGAAGGCTTCTTCAAATGTGAGGAAGTAGCGAGAAGTTAGGAACTAAAGTCTAGAAAAAAATTCCCATTAAAATACTCTTTTAGGGGCTCTCCTTCAAATCCCAACAAATGCCTTTTCTACCTCCAAGAAACACTATCCATGGATACCATGTTTGTTGTGCATCCATGAATTCCTCAATCATAGTTACTAGCATGCCTGCATTCTTGCACAATATTTGAAATGTCAAGTTTGAGAAATCTCTAGTAAGACAAATGGTGTCCTTGAGCATATTTAGCATTTATTGCTCACTTGGCATCGCATGAGAGGGTGGACTTGCCAATATTGGATAGTTAAGCACTAATTTATTTCTAGATCTCCAAGCATGAAATGAAGTCTATGTCCTCTTGCATGCAAGGGAACAATAGGTAGAATCAATTCTAATAGGTTATGGAGCATTCATGTAGACAAGCTCATCCCTAGGCCTTTTTTGTAGCCACTAAGTCCTCCACTTTAGTTGATTGGCTAGGATGATTTCCACCTTTTCAATTTTCACGACTACACCTTAATAATCCCTATGCATATTCAATGCAAGTGTTGGTAGCATTTTTCTTCTATATAGGATGACCCAATGCAAGTATTTGGCTCTCCTCTTCCTCAATCCATCTCTTAAAATCCATGGTGGATGGACACTCTTCTTTAGCATGTTCTTCAAAGTCCATTTCTCTTTCTAAAATAGGATCTCCTTCACCCATGTCTCATGTATCCCTTGGAGAGTCATAGATTCCAAGACCTAAGTTGATTGAGATGGTCTCTATAGGTGGCTTTTGAAGCTTGAGGTCTTCTATCATAGAGTCTTTAGCCATCGTTCGGTAGTACAGATATTCACTCTATTTTTCCTTATTGAGCAACAAAGCTTTTGGTGCAACAACTTTTTCTTGAGCTTTTCATCTTTTTTAGCCCACAATGGCTTTGAATCTTGTAAGAAGGGTGTTCCTTTGTAGCTTCTCATTATCTAACTACTCCGGTAAGTTGATGATATCTATTGAGTAGGTTGTTGGTGTAGTTAAAGTAGCTAAGGTGGATGTATCGATGTGATTTTCTAGGAGTTTGGAGAGAGCATGTCCAGTAGATTTGTTCCTTGATTCCAAATGCTTCATGTTTTTGGTCATATCAACCATCTTATTTTCCAATTTTGAAATCCCCACTTGGATCTATGATTTATGCTCCATAATTTTGTCCCTAGCTTCCTCAACATAATTTAGTTGTTGTTGGAGATCTGTATTTCTCTTTTGTAGGTATGTAATGGCTAGAGTTCTAATTTCTAGGTTTTTGGGGAGCTTGATAGCATAGCTTACTACTAGATTGTAAGTCTAATTTCTCTCAAGCAAAGCTACTTACAAGCTATCCATAGACATTTGCCAATGTCAAAGTCTCCTATGATAATAGGCAGTTTCCTATCCAGGCTTTCTTGTTGCTCCTTCCTTCTTGATCAGCTTCATCATGTTCTTTTTCTTTTTCCTTATCTTTGCCTTGGTCTTTGGAAACACCTTTTTGGCTTGATTTGCATTCTTTTTGTTTGTCTTTTCCTCGAGAATCTAGTCATCTAGAGCTCTCCTTGCTTAGAACCCCTAGTCTTATCAAACACACCATCTTTTGGAGTTTGTGGGTCTACCTTTTCATTTTCCTTTGGTTGCATAAAGGCGGAAGGTTTAAATTTATCCCTTCTTGAACTACTTTTTGTCTTCAGCATTGCATCCTCCTTTTCAAGCTCTTTCTCAGGCTCCTCTTATCTTAGTGGTGGTGGTTGTAACGATGATGATGGAGCCTTTAAGAGGTGATTGTAATGGAAATGGTCTATGAACTTTGAGATTAGTGGAATTAGGAGAATTAGAGACAGCATTCTTGTGAGACTACTTTGAGAACATAGAGGGTGAACTTATTTAGCAGTAGCAACTTATACTTAAGTAACTTGGCATGAACAATACTTTTGCAAGAGAGAGAGTTTAGAGAACTTGACAACAATTGAGGATCGGATTTATGTGGACCCGGTCCCCCCTCCAATAGGCTTTTGTATTATAGATTCTCCCATCAAGAGAGAGACTTGGTACAATACAATCTTTGTGTTCCTTGTTATCTAGGTGATGCAATGAAGATGGCAAGCTTCATACATCACGAGCATAACATAGACTTTGTGAAAATCATTAACCATCCCCAGCCTCAGTCCCAAGGCCTCAAACACCTTCAAAGGTGGAGAGAGCTAGCGGGGAATGAGGGTAGGGAAGAGGAGGAAGAAACATTCAAAAGAGAAAGAAATAGTTCCTCACTTATCATCACTCTTCTTGCTTAGCATACATAACAGCATAGTAATGAAGATGGAGAAGATGGCAAGCTTAAGCATTGGAGCATGGTTCTTGGTTGGATTTGCATTCCATAGCCAAGAGTGTTGGTGTAGGCTCTCAACTTCTCTACAAGCTTGGAGAAGGAGATGGAGCTTTCCCACTTTGCAACTCACACAATGAGAGAGAGAGAGAGAGAGAGAGAGAGAGAGAGAGAGAGTGGGAGAGTATACCCCCCCAGCTAGCCCCCTCCTTGCTTTGGTCGACCCCCTCTTCTAGCACTAGTTGGCACTTGATTGGACCTCCTCAAGCTTGGCCAATCGCATGCTTAGTGCATACCAAGCAACAAGGGTAGCCTTGGGACAAGTGTCCCCCTTTCCCCTTTGAGAGAGAGGACTTGATAAATGCATAAACAATTAATTAAATTAACTAAATTATCATTGGACCCCTTGGGAGGCCAACCAATACGCTTTAGGCACACTATGAGGGCAACATGAAGAGGAGCTTGACAAGTGTCCTATTTGCTTTCTTTGTACCAAGCTTGCCTTGTGTGAGGGTGTGTGTGTTCTCTCTCTAGCTCCTACAAAGAGGGCTTTCCCCCTCATGAGTAGGGATCATGTTGAATTTGTGGAACACCTCAAGCACCTCAAGCACCTTAGTCAGCAAGCACCTCAAGCACCTTTGTCAGCAAGCACGACAAGCACCTCAAGCTTGGGCCGGGTTCCCACCTCAAGCACAATCCTAGCTTGCCTGAGGTCAAAGGAATTTTAACACTAACCATTATGTTACTGAAGCTAACCCTAAGGTCTTTAAGCTCCATTAGCTAGCCTTGCTCTTTGAAAGATCATCTCTCATTTGGACCCCTTTACCATTTGGCCCCGTGTTGAGATAGACCCATAAGCACATGTCTATATTCTAACCCTTGTTCCTGTCTATTCTCCCACATTAAATGATCATTTTAATATGAGAAAATCATTTGGGTTGGTTAGATATTAGATTTTATGACATTACCTCTCTCTTGAAATTATAGTCGTCCTCAACTATGAGGTAGAAGAGATAAATCCTTAGTCATTAGTCAATGTTTCTTAGTGGGTGAGGATCCCTTTTTACCCTACGACATCATTCCAAGATGGATGACTAATCCATTTGGTGCTTGGGACATGTAGCTGCCGCAAGCATGTCTGCTCTTTAGTCCATTTCATTTTCCCAAGTAGAGTGACAAATTCTTCTTGGTGTTTGAGAGACGTCGTCAACACAAACATGATTCTAAGCATGCATACTACTTAAATTCGTCCACAAGAAAAAGAGAATTAGTCTTATAAGACAAAAACATTGGTCATTTAAAAGAAATTTGTACATTTGCTTACTCTAATGTAGCATTGTAAGCATTGACAAGGTTCATGCTATCCTTAAGTTGTATTCCTTGGATCCATCTAGCATCTTCAAAAGGATAATTTTTGAACTTAATAAGATACCATCGAATAATCTTACCATGTTGTAGTACCTTGTCTTCATGCCCGCGGGATAGCTTTGGGTTGTAGCACCTCTTCTTGGTCTTTGATTTTGGGAGGGTCTTCAATAATTGGTTCACTTGGTGGCTCTCCTTTGTAGGGCTTAAGTAGGCTCACATGAAAAGCATTGTGTATGAGCCAATGGTTGGGCAGCTTGAGCTGATAATCCCTCTCATTGATTGGCTTCAAGATTTGAAAGGGACCATAGTATCTTTTTGCTAGTTTAGCATAATACTTTTGATGGCCCGCTAGATTTTTGCTGTTGTTTGCCTCAATCGAGCCTTGGGAAACTTAAGTAAGACCCAATCATTTCCTTAAAACGTTCAGGCCCTTCTGTGCTTGTCAGCAGCAGCTTTTTGCCTTTGTTGAGAGATGGATATAGCCTCCTTAATCTTTTGGAAAGATTCATGTAGGTCACGGCTATACTCATCGACAACAAAGATCTTCCCGTGTACTTTAAGTAGCCAGGGATTTTTAGTTCTTCCCTCTATGATTTCAAAAGGTGCTTTTCCTGTAGAAGTATGGACAGCATTGTTGTACGCATACTCTATAAGAGGTAAGTACTATTCCCCTTTTATGAGCATTGATCTACTTCTATAACATAAGTCTTCAGTAGATTGAGTATTGTAAGATTGGCTATCTCACTTTGGCCATCCGTTTTTGGGTGATAGGCCGAAGAGAAATTCAATCTTGTACCTAGATTTTCAAAGAGACCTTTCCAAAAATTACTGGTCTTTCTAGGATCTCTATCTGACACGATGGATGTTGGCAATTCATGGTGTTTGAAAATTTGAGATATGAAGAGAGTTGCCATTTGGTGTACCTTACTAGTCTTTTTGATAGGAATAAAGTGTGCTTGCCTACTAAACCTGTCGACTATTGTCTATATCCCTGTATTCCCATGGATAGACTTGGGTAATCCAAAGATAAAATCCATGGATATACTCTCCCATGGTCAACTAGGGATTGGCAATGGCTAGAGTAATCCAGGTTGCTTCCCTCTATCATACTTAGTTTTTTGTCATACCACACATTTTGAAACATACCCTTGTATATCCACTTTCATGGTAGGCCAATAGAATTACATCTCTACTCCTCAAAGAGTAGGTTGAATGCCTCTATGCCCCGCATAGTAAGGAGCATGAGATTCATACACAACTTTCTCACACGAAGGGAGTGGGTAACACATAGCCTATAGCCATGGAAAAGATAACCATCCTGCAAGGTGAATGGTTCCTCTTTCTTCCCCAAGCAAGGGCTGACATTATAACTTTAAATTCAGGGTCAATAGCATACTCATTTATCATAGAAGATAGATCATTGTGAGTAGCTATAGACACCACATTAACTTTTGGTCGTCATGAAAGTGCATTGGCCACTTGATAGTGCTTACAAGCAATGTGAGCAATATGAAAATAAAATTGCGAAAGAAAATTTTCCCACCTTTGTTTGTTGGAAAGCTTAATTTGCGTCATGAAGTACTTGCGACTTTGGTGGTCTGTTCGTAAATTAAATGGAGTCCCCAATAGATAGTGCTTCCATGTGTCTAGGGCATGTAGAATAGCTAAAAGCTCTTTTTTGTATATGCCCAAGACTTGTTCATTGGCATTGAGCCTTCGGCTCTCATATGCTATGGCATGCCCTTCTTGAAGCAAGACTGCTCCAATGCAATCACCACAAGAATCACATTGGACCTCAAATGGCTTTGAGAGATCCAGAAGCATAAGGACTAGTTGGGAGGTAAGCTTCTCTCTGAGTTTTTCAAAAGCATTTTTCTCCTTAGCAGTCCATGAGTACTTAACATTGTACTTTGTTAAGTCATGTAATGGTCCTGGTATTTGAGAGAATTTTGGTATGAAGTGTCTATAGTATTCACACATACCAATAAAGCTTCCTAGCGGATGTAGATTCTTTGGGTTAGGCCATGCTTTTATTACCTCCAACTTTGATGGATCCATATGGATACAATCTTGAGAGATAATATGACCTAAGTATTGAATCTCTTGAAGGAAGAATTTGCTTTTCTTTTAATTGATAAAAAGCTTGTTTTCCCTCAAAGCTTGAAAAATCACTTGGAGATGCTGCTTGCGCTCCTCCAAGGACTTGCAGTAGATGATGATATCATCAAAGAGCACTCCAATGAATTTGCAGTAGGGTCTGAAAATTTTCTCAATTAAACGATTGAACGAGGTTGGTGCATTCGTCAAGCCAAAGGCATGACTAGATATTCATAAAGACCAAACGTTGTACGAAACACGGTCTTTAGGATATCTTCATTCACTATCCTTATTTGATGATAGCCACTTTTAAGGTCAATCCTATTGAAGTGGGTAGAACCTCGTAGCTTATCAAACAGATCTTCTACCCGAGGTACGGGAAATCTGTTTTTGATAGTGATATGGTTTAGTGCTCGATACTCCACACACATGCGGAACGTACCATCTTTCTTTTGCACTAGAAGGACTGGAGAACAAAAGGGAGAGAAGCTAGGCCTCACCATCCCTTTGTCTACCAATTCTTGCACTTGCCTCATGATCTTCTCTTGTTGAGCTTGGGAAACTTGATAAGGAGGATTGTTAGGCGGTGAGCTTGCTGGTAGGAGCTCAATTCGATGGTCATCATCCCCTCCTTTTGGAGGTAAGTCCATAGGGATATCATCGATGAACACATCTTTGAGTCCTTTTAGAAAATTGGACAAGTCTAACTCTTCTTGATTCCTACCATTTACATTTGATAAAAAATAAGGACCTTTTAGGGACTCTTTGACAAAAATCATGTACTCAAAAACTGAGCTTTTCATTGATTTGTCAAAAGCAGGAGAATTTACAAGTGGTATAGTACGTCAAGACTCATTAGCATCTATATACATGCTCTTTTCCCTGTAGGTGAAGTAGATTCTCCTTTCAAGGAAGGTAACATTTAATGCACTAATAACTTGTGTGTAGCGGAAATTGGTAACATAGTGAGCATTTCATTAAGAACAAGTTCCTAATGAGCATTACGAAAATTGTGTGTAGCGGAAATTGGTAACATAGTGAGCATTTCATTAAGAACAAGTTCCTAATGAGCATAGAGAGAGTAACTTGTGTGTAGCGGAAATGCACTAATAACTTGTGTGTAGCGGAAATTGGTAACATAGTGAGCATTTCATTAAGAACGAGTTCCTAATGAGCATAGAGAGAGTACTTGATTGAGAAAGCAACATAGCAATTCACACCTAGCTAATTTGGCATTCACAATACTTGAAAGAGAGAGAAATAGAACAATTGACAACAATTGAGGATCGGATTTACATGGAACCGGTTCCCCCTCCATAAAGGCTTTGTATTATAGCTTCTCCCATCAAAGGAGACTTTTTGTACAATACAATTCTTGTGTTCCTTGACAAAACTCGTTGGTGAAATGAAGATGGAAGCTTCATGCACCAAATGATGCTTGAAAATCACACCTAGTGTCCCTAGCCTCAGTCCCAAGACCTCACACACCTTCAAAAATGGTGAGAGCTAGCAGGGAATGAGGATAGATTGAGAGGAAGAAGAGGTATCTTACGAGAAAGAAGTATTCTCCTCACATAATCACTCTAATAGCATAGCTTAGCTTAGTAATTAGCATGGTAGAGAAGATGAGCATGCCATTGAATCTTGGCTCTTGGTTGGATTTTCATTCCATAGCCAAGAGTTGTTGGTGTAGGCCTCTACTTCTCAATGCTTGGAGAAGGAGATGGAGTTCTTCTTGCACACATGAGTTGTGTGTGTGTGTGTGTGTGTGTGTAGCATTGTGTTATAGTAATATCTAGCCCTTCTCTCATCTTGGTCGACCCCTCTTGCTAAATGCTCATGCTGGCCTCCCATTGGCTCCTGTAAAGCTTAGCCAATCACAAATTAGAAGCATAGTTGATAGCCTTTTGACAAGTGTCCCCCTTTCCCCTTTTGTGAGAGCTTTAGGTATTTAATTAATTCATCTAGACTCTCATCGGACCTTTTTGTCTTCTGGACAATAAGAATTAGGCAATCCATTGGGCTGTTGGATGCTCATTGGATCCCTTGGTAGACTGTCCAATAGTCTTCAAGGGAGCTTAATTTCTATTGGTTCTTTTATCAAGAATTTTTAAATTTATTAGACTAAATTTACTCTAGCCTAATTCTCATTGGTCCACCTCTATGGCCATCCAATAGGATTTGAGGGGAGATTGGGGCAACTGGCTTACGAGCTTGACATGTGTCCAGTATTCCCTTTGTGTAAAGGGGGAGCCTTGGAGTGTGTGTGTGTGTGTGTGTGTGTGTGTGTGTGTGTGTGTGTGTGTGTGTGTGTGTGTGTGTGTGTGTGTGTGTGTGTGTGTGTGTGTGTGTGTGTGTGTGTGTGTGTGTGTGTGTTTGTGTGTGTGTGTGTGTGTTTCTTGCTCATCCCCTACAATATGGGCTCGCCCCCTCATTCCTAAGGATGTGGAAAGACTTTTTAGTCTTCCCATGACCATCCAATTTCCCCTTGCTTTCGCCTTTGGATAAAAGATTTAATTTTTGGAACCTTAGCCTATGGAAGTCTTAATGGAGGTGAACCTTAGGTCTTTTAAGCCCCATTAAAGCACATTGCTCTTTTGCAGGCCCCCTTTGGATCCCTATTTTCCCTCCTTTGGATCCCTGACAAAGACTGTCTGGCAGCCTTACCAATATTCTAGCTTTTACTCTCCAGGTACTTCCCCATATTAAATGATCAGTTTAACATGAGAAAATCATTTGGGAGTATTAGATATTATTTTTTATGACAAGGAACTTCATGTTGGCAGCCATGCGGTGGTAGCAAATTAACCATAATACTTAAGTAACTTGGCATGAACAATACTTTTTCAAGACAGAGAGTTTAGAGAATTTGAGAATAGTTGAGGATTGGATTTATGTGAATCCGGTCCCCCCTCCAATAGGCTTTTGTATTATAGAGTCTCCCATCAAGAGAGAGACTTGGTACAATACAATCTTTGTGTTCCTTGTGACCTAGGTGATGCAATGAAGATGGAAAGCTTCATGCATCACGAGCATAACATAGACTTTGTGAAAATCATTAACCATCCCCAGCCTTAGTCCCAAGGTCTCAAACACCTTCAAAGGTGGAGAGAGCTAGCGTGGAATGAGGGTAGGGAAGAAGAAGAAGAAACGTTCATAGGAGAAAGAAATAGTTCCTCACTTATCATCACTCTTCTTGCTTAGCATACATAATAGCATAGTAATGAAGATCGAGAAGATGGCAAGCTTAAGCATTGGAGCATGGCTCTTGGTTGGATTTCCATTCCGTAGCCAAGAGTGTTGGTGTAAGCTCTCAACTTCTCTACTAGCTTGGAGAAGGAGATGGAGCTCTTCCACTTTGCAACTCACACAATGAGTGTGTGTGTGTGGTGGGGGGGGGGGGTATACCCCCCAAGCTAGCCCCCTCCTTGCTTTGGTCCACCCCCTCTTCTAGCACTAGTTGGCACTTGATTGGACCTCCTCAAGCCCTGGCCAATCACATGCTTAGTGCATATCAAGCAACAAGGGTAGCCTTGGGATAAGTGCCCCCCTTTTGGAGAGAGAGGACTTGATAAATGCATAAACAATTGATTAAATTAACTAAATTATCATTGGACCCCTTGGGAGGCCAACCAATAGGCTTTAGGCACACTATGAGGGAAACATGAAGAGGAGCTTGACAA
This sequence comes from Adiantum capillus-veneris, assembly GCF_014529385.1. NCBI lineage: Eukaryota > Viridiplantae > Streptophyta > Polypodiopsida > Polypodiales > Pteridaceae > Adiantum > Adiantum capillus-veneris. Next base: position 12,781,470 of record NC_140956.1, read on the forward strand.
GTGTCCTATTTGCTTTCTTTGTACCAAGCTTGCCTTGTGTGAGGGTGTGAGTGTTCTCTCTCTAGCTCCTACAAAGAGGGTTGGCCCCCTCATGAGTAGGGATCATGTTGACTTTGTGGAATACCTTAAGCACCTTAGTCATGGAGCACCTTAGCACCTTAGTGATTAAGCACCTTAGTCAACAAGCATGACAAGCACCTCAAGCACCTTAGTCAGCAAGCACGACAAGCACCTCAAGCTTGGGATGGGTTCCCACCTCAAGCACAATCCTAGCTTGCCTAAGGTCAAGGGACTTTAAACACTAACCATTGGAGTTCTTTAATGAAGCTAACCCTAAGGTCTTTGAGCTCCATTAGCTAGCCTTGCTCTTTGACATATCATCTCTCATTTGTACCCCTTTACCATTGGCCGCGTGTTGAGATAGACCCTTACACACATGTCTATATTCTAACCCTTGTTCCCGTCTATTCTCCCACATTAAATGATCAGTTTGGCTTCATTATGAATTGTCTTTAAATGTGAAGTTTTCCTTATCATCTTCAATGTAATTGTATCATTATCCAAGGGCTGGGTGCTACCAAGTTGTATGTCCCCTTCATGATGAAGCAAAGATTCCATGATCAATTCTTTTATAATTGTATCCACAATGGCTCTCCATGTTTCTTGATGATGGTAGCTTACCCATCATATTATGACATTGTGTGCAAACCTATCATCCAAAAAGGATCTCGACAAATCTATTGTCGACATCAAGAAAACCACCCATAGAATATCGCAAACTTGTGCCACATGTGGTACTGGCAAGCTCACAAAAGTAAAAAGGAGTGACCAAATGGTCATGAGATAATAGGCTCTCATGTAATCCATACCCCATGGTGGTAGCAAGAAGTATTTGTCAAGTTGAATCCTTTTAAGCCACTCTATCCTTGTAGTTCTCTCTAGATCCCCCAAATTATTATGGGATAATGGTAGTCTAAATGGTCCTCCCCTGCTTGTCCATAAACTTTCTTGTCAAAAATAGAAAGGTGGATTTACCAATCATTTCTTTGTGAGGAAGCATGCTTCATGGGAAGCCAAATCCATAAACATATTGATCTGTATTTCAATCGTTCCTTTTGCTTTTGTGAGCCAGGTTGGTTGGTTTCTATCGCTATTAGAGGGTGTCATAAAAAATGGCTGACCAAAGTCTTTGCTTGTAGTCCTTATTCATTCTCCCCACCTCCTAATGGGAGCCTATCATGAGAACATGGTGCTAAATGGGAGCATGTGCATGGGATTTAAATTCGTGTCTATGCATAACCCTGATTGGCTCTACCATGTTGTCACAGTCAATGCAAGTGGTAACAATAAGCTACACAAGACGAGGGTCTTGAGCAATGTGGGTTTTCTTTTCAATGAGTTTTTCCTACATAAGGATTGTACTCCAAAGATCAAATTTTGCAACAATTGTGCTCTATCCTTAATAAAAATCTGATGGCAATGGATGATGGCGAGGTTGATTTTATGGATAACAATTGCTTTGGCTTGGGTATGCATAATTGTGTTAAGAAGAGCCTTTAGTATCCATATTTGTCTGGTTGCTTACATGCTCATGCATGCATCTTGTTGAAGTTTTTTCCCTTAGTTGACGTGTTACTGTAGTTTGCTTTGGATAAGGGTAATCACTTGGAGAAAAAGAGATGTTTAATATCCTTTCAAGGTTCGTAAAGTGAGAGTGTTGGTATCCCAAATTGGAATAACTTTGTATGTTCTAATCCATGGTTTTCCTAGTATCATTCTTCTCCTAGCTCTACATTTGCTAGCACAAAGAACAAATCTTGGCAATTTATCCTAGCTACAATGACATTTGTATGAATTATGTGCCAAGGGCTCCCCAAGGGTTTTGCACATATAAAATAGCTCCATAGTTTTTACTATCATCTGTAAGTAGGTTGAGTAATTGATGACGTTGACTCTAGCACGTGTATCCACCAAAGCTCTTATTGTATAAGTTGTAGGTGAGCTAGAATGTGTTCTCTTGCAACCCTAAATCTAATAGTTGGTTTCAGAGCAGGTTGCATCCTCCCGAGCTTAGTCGCCAGCAGCTCCAACAGACGCCTGCTCACTTTCTCCAATTTTTGCGAGCGTCAGCAGGTTGACAAACACTTTGAGATTTCTTGAAGAGCTCTATCTACTCAGAATTTTCATTTGGTCTCATTTCGGCCTCCGTTTCCACTACATGCAGTACTGCGCATGTAATTTCATCATTTTTTTGTGCAGAATTTATGTGAATGCCATATTTTGCATAACATGTCCCTTACAGTCTTCTATGGTTTATGTTATATAGCACATGTTGTTCCCACTTTGTTTCTCCTCTTTTTTGGCAGTTTTCACATGAGGTGCCGCATTTGCCATGGCTGACAACACACAGATGTGTTCAAGATGTTTACTGATGAATAGATTGGATGGGGACAATTACCCTATGTGGGCTTATATAATGCAACATGTCCTTGTGTCAAAGGGGTGTCAAAGGTCGTTTGGAATATTGTGCAGGACATGATGTACATCCTAGTTTTGAGGATGTAGGCGATGTTGAGGATGTTGCACATTTGGTGGCACGATTGTTGTTGCCAGAGCTGTTTTGCCTACGGCTGAGCAAGCTTGTTGGCATGTAAAAGATGCACAGGCTCATGCTTTTATTGTGTTGTCTGTGAAGTGCACTATCACTCCCAGTAAAATTTTCAAAACAGGCTTGGGATATTATGGCTGGTCTTTATGCAAGTCGTAATGAGGCTAAAATTGCATTGCTGCGTAAAGATTTGGAGTCAAAGATTATGCATGAGGAAGATGAAATGGACACTTTACTTGCTGGTGTCAAGGATATAAATGAGCAACTTATTTTTGCAAGCCAGGTCATTTCTAAGAGCTCCCTTGTGCAAATTGTTCTTGATGCTTTGTTAGATTCTTACCAGAATTTTGCTAGTACTTGGAGATTATGACCCAAGGAAATCCTGAAGTTGTCAAGTTTGATGCATTATGCACATTGCTATTGCAAGAGTCACTTTCCAAAAAAAACAAGGCAAAATAGTGTGCAGTTGAACAGGCTTTTATTGTTGCTCAAACAAAGGTGGTAATAGTAATGTAACCAGAGTCTCATGGTTCTTCTGCGACGAGTGAAAATCTTTTGCTCCTAATGCTTTCTGCATGCAGCACTTTGTCTGGGAATTTTGGTGATAAGGGAAAAAAGAAGATGTGTTGCCATTATTGTAAAGCTAATGATCACTTGATCAAGCAGTGTCTGAAATTGAAGGCAAAAGAGGCTAAGAAGAAAGAGGTTGGATCAACTACAGGTCCAATACAAGTGCAACTATTGTAGAGTCTTCTATGAAAGGAGATTGTGATGTTGATGTAGATGCAAAGTGGGCTTTTAGTGCAGAGTGTACTTATGCTCCTTTTGTCCATGATGCATGCATGTTAGTTGCTGCAAATTCACATGTACGGTATTTTGACAATGGTGCTACAAAGCACTGATCTATTTACCTCTCTTGAGTCTGTCCCTCATGGGAATACTCTCACTTGTGCCAACAATGCCTCTTATCCGGTTCAGGGAGTTGGAAAGATTGTGCTAACTACTACAAACGGTAGTTCTTTCACACTTGTTGATGCATTGTATGTACTTGGGATCAAGAAGAATCTTTTGTCTGTATCTGCACTTGCTAGACTTAGTCTTGTAGTCAAATTTGTGGATGAGGGATGTACAGTACATGATCTCAGTTTCCATGATGAAATTGTTGCATCTTGCATTTTATGAGGTGGGTTGTATAAGCTCACTTTGTATGAGAAGTGTAGGCAAAATTTTGCAAATGCAGTTGTGCATTCTAAGGCTATTTCAGATGCAAAACTTTGGCATGCACATTTTGGGCATCTAAATTTTTCCAATTTGCTGCATTTGTAAAAATCTATTATGGTTGCCTCTTTGTTGCCTCTTGAAGCACACGTCAAGCATGTTTGTGAAGGCTGTATTTTGGGGCAAGATACAGCATTCCAAGTTTCCAAGGATGGTTCAATTAGGGCTACATGCAGTTTGCAGCTTATGCATAGTGATGTTTGTGGGCCCATGCAAACTCCTTCCTTGGGCAATTACTTGTACTTCGTGACTTTCATTGATGATTAATCTAGGCATGCATGGGTATATCCACTTAAATCTAAGTCTGAAGTGTTTGTGTGCTTCAAACAATTTCTGACTATGGCTGAAAATGTCTCAAAATGTACTTGGGGACCCTCCGTTCCGATTGAGGGGGGGGGGGGGGGGGGGGGGGGGGGGGGGAGTGTATGTCTCATGAATTTAATGCACTTCTGGCTAGTCGTGGGATAAAACACCAATGTACAATGTCGTATACACCTCAGCAAAATGGTGTTGCTGAGAGGAAAAATAGGTCACTTACAAAAATGGCACAATGTATGGTCAAAATTCAAGCTTTGTTGCATACATTTTGGCTTGAGCCCATAATGTATGCCACTTATGTACTTAACACATATCCTACAAAAGATTTGCAGTCTATGACTCCATATGAAGTGTGGCATCATAGAAAGCCTTCTATTGAGCACATGCATGTTTTTGGTTTTTTGGAACATGCTTTGGTGCCACATATGAAACGCATAAAATTGGATGATAAGGATGTCAAATGTATTTATGTTGGCTACAGTGTTGAAAACAAAGGTTACAGGTTGTACCATCGCAAACAAAGCATATCTTGGTCTCACAGGATGTTGTGTTTGTGTAAGATTCTGTTCAGCCCTTGTTGTCATGTACTAGAGACAATAATGTAAGTTCACAAGACATTTATGACACTTTGTTGCCTCTTTTTAGTGGTGGAAGTTTGAGTGTAAATTCCAATGAGGCAAATGTACAGCCTATGGGGGTTTTTTAAAATGTTACAGTTCATCCTATTACTGATGCAGATGTACATGATGTACTTGATGAGGAAAGGGCTTAGAATGCGTAGGCTAGAGGTATGCCAAAATGGCTGGTGCATACTTTTCGTGACAGTAAATTGGATGCACTTTTGTCTAGTGGTACTCATTGAGGTTCTCACCATGCATCTTATGCATCAGATTGTTATGCTTTGGTTGTGTCTAGCTTATGTGATGTTGAGGAACCTCTGTCTTTTAATGAAGCACAAAATTCAAAAAATAGGAAGGATGCCACGCAATCAGAATATGATGCAGTTATAGCCGTTTTCTATGTGCATTGGCAGCTCATTTTGGTTGCGATGTACATCAGTCAAACATTGTTACTGCTAAGGCTGATTTGAATGCTACTTTCAAGATGAAAGATTTGGGGTTGTTGCATCATTACTGGACCAAATGAGAGACATATTGCTGAATTTAAGGCAGATTTCAATGCTACTTTCAAGATGAAAGATTCGGGAATGTGGTATCATTACTTGGGTATACATTTTAAGCAATGTGATGGTGGTATTGCTTTGTGTCATACAAGTTACATAGAGACATTGCTATGTAAGTTTGGACTTGAGGATTGCAAACATGTTTCCACTCCCATGGAAACAAGTTTGAAATTGAGTCTTCATGATGCTGGTGATCATGCCAATGTCACTCTTTACCAAACTAATGTTGGCTACCTTATTTATGTATGCAAGACAAGGCTGGATATTCAGTTTGCAGTCTCACAGATCAGCAGATTCATGCATACCCCAGGGTCTAAGCATTGGTAGGCTGTTAGGAGGAATTTTTGCTACTTGAGTGACACTTTGCATCTTGTCTCGTTTTATCCCAAGGGGGGATCATTGCCGCCAGATTTACATGCTTTTTCGGACTCAGATTGGGATGGTTGTTTTGACACATGAGTGTCCACAAGTGGTTTTATCTTCATGCTCGGCAGTTCATGCATATCATGGCTGAGCAAGAAGCAACCTACTATGGCCACTTCTAGTTGTGCGGCTGAGTACAAGGCAGTCTTCACAGCTACGGTTGAGTGTGTATGGCTCAGATTCCTTATGGCTGATTTGGGTGTTGGACAAGACGCTGTCAAAATTATCTACACTAACAGTCAGAGTGCATTGGCATTTGCGAGGAACCCAATTTTTCATGCTCGCACAAAGCACATTGAGGTGCATTACCACTTTGTGAGGGAGAGGCTCTCAGCAGGAGAGATCAGCTTTTATGTGCCAACACAGCACAACCTTGCAGATCTTTTCACAAAGGCATTGTCTCGTGAGAAGTTTGAAGCTTTCTGCAAAGCTTTGGGCTTACTCCCCTTTGTGGACTCATCATGTCCTCATGGCTTGTCACTTCCCTATACTCTAGGTGCCAGCTCTCATTCACCGTATCACTCCCAACGGGGATTTGTTACCATATACATGTGGTAGTGATGTGTGTGAACACACCTAGGACCGTCGGAACATTTGTTTTCCTCACTAGGAGGTTTTTTTCCCCCGTGCATTGTATATATGCCCATCACTCTAGGGTTATCTTATCTTTCCATTGCACACTAAGTAATATACTCTTTGTTGTGTGGCTTGAGCTTCCTTCGTGTTCTCCAAGCTATGTGTGTTCTCTTGCAACCCTAGTTCCAATAGCACATATTCTTACATCCATTGCTTTGAGACATTCTTCTACCGGTTGTATTTAATTGATGCCACAATCGGTTGAGCCCCCTATTGTCATAAAGTTTTATGCTTCAAATTCTTGAGACGAGCTTCCTCTTCACACTATTCAAACACATATTTCTCACACTACTCTTTTCCCCTAGTAATGTGAATCTTGTCAAACTTTTGGGAGTTGGGGAGACCGATTGCTTAGAAAAATCAACAATTCCTCATAGACTTCACCATCAACATGTCACCTTCTCTTCCAAATTCACACACACACACACATACAAGAATGGATTGACAAGGAAAGAGTGTAAGAGAGTGTAAGAGGGATTGTAAGAGATGTACATAATCATGGAGTACACAAAGTAACATAACATAGTATATGAGAGAGGGAAGAAAAGATTTAGGGCATTTACACAAGAAAATCCTAAAATTATAGCCCCAAACTCCATGGCACCCTTCTTGTGGAGTTTGGTATTTAATTTATTATTTAAATTATGGGTGCCAAAATTGGAGGCCCCTCTTTTACACTTTAGTTATGAGTGGAACACATTACTTATTGCATGACCCTCTAAGGGTGAAGTTCTCACTGTCCTACTTACAAAGCAGCCATAGTGGCTTATTGATAAAATCTAAAATATTGTGCAATGATAAAATGACCAAGAGCATTATTATTTGCCAGCACCTCCTTCTCAACTCCCAGAATTCCAATCTACAAATCATCATGCACTCACTATTAGTAAGATCAAATAAATAATACATAATTAACCATTAAGCCATCTATCCCAATTGCAATTAACTACGTACAATAGGAGGGTGCCCAGTATCGTAACATCCCTCCCACCAAGGATAGAAATTGTCCTCACTCAGTAGAGAATCAATTGGACCGTGAGTGATGGAAAGTGTGGCGAAGGTCTGGGAAGTTGCAGAAAATCTTTTCAGGCATCCGTTTGGCATTCTCTCTAGGGTGGCCTTTGAAGATCAAAAGATAGCGGTTATAAACCATGCCAATGCATGTGATGGTGGTCTCGTGATCAACTATTTGTGCAGGGATGATTTGTTCTTCTTAGTCCATAAGTGAAGGTGGATCCTTATAAATGTGATGTCTAGGTAGGGGTCCTTTGAAAGGTCTTAAAAGACTAATCTGGAAAGCATTGTGAATGTGCCAATGTGAAGGTAAGTCTAAATGAAATGAAACATCATTGATCACAACAGAAATTTTGAATGGACCGTAAAAATGCGGAGCAAGTTTAACAAAAACATTAGTATCAACACGTTTGATCCTTCGTTTTTCAACACGAAGCATAACATAGTCACCTTCTTTAAATTGATGTGACTTACGGTGCTTGTTTGCATGCTTAGTGTAAAGTTCCTGTGAGTGTTTAATGGCAGACAGAATGTATACTTGCATAAACATCATGAAACTTAGCAGTAAAATCATCGGTGACAGGCACAACATTAGAAAGGCGTGAAGCAAGAGTAGGCAGAGAATGACCATACACCATTTCAAATGGAGATTTACATGTGGCAATGTGAGTGGTGGTGTTATATGAAAATTGTAGACTATGCAGGTAATCATTCCATTTCTTGGGTTGAGAAGAAACGTAAGCTTTTAACAAGTCAATGATAGTGCGATTAGTGACTTCGGTTTGACCAGTAGATTCATGAGGGAATGCAAAAGTAAAATCAAGTGTAGTTCAAAGATTTTCAAAAACAGTAGTCCAAAAAGCACTACAAAATTTGGAATCTCGATTAGATATTACGATTTTAGGAAAATCATGATGTGGAAAGACAGTTTTAAGAAATAGAAGTGCAGCATGATGTGCTGTGAGTGTTTTCTTACAGGGAATGAAGTATGCTTGTTTAAAAAAATGGTCAAGTACCGTCCAAATCATACCATGCTTGTGAAGAGTGAGTGAAAATCCAGTAACAAAATCCATTGAAATATATATATTTTTCAGGTTTTTCAAGAATAGGGAGATGGTGTAAAAGTCCCAGCTTCTTACATGTTGTTGCTTTGATCTTTTCACAAATCAGACAAGTTGAAACATACTGTTTAACATCAGTTTCCATAGTAGTCCAATAGAAATCGCGACATAAGTTTTGAAAAGTAGTAGAAAATCCTCTATGTCCAACATAGGGTGGTTTGTACAACTCTTCAATGGTTAATGTACGAAAAGGTTTAGTTACACACAATTTATGTTTGAAATAAATAAACTTTTCTTGAATAGTGTATTCCAAAAATGTGTGCACAAAATTCTTAATCATATGCAACCATGTGGTTTTGAAATCATCATCTTGTGCATAAGTGTCAGGCATTGAATCAAATGAAATACCCATAATGGTTGATAAAATATTAAGAGAGGGTCTTTGACTCAAAGCATCAGCTACAACATTTTCCTTACCAAGTTAGTATTGAATGTTGGGTTGAAAATTTGAATAAAGGCAGCCCACTTAATATGTCTATCATCTATTAATGGTTGAGACAGTAAATACTTGATACTTTGTTGATCAATTTTGATGATTAACTCAGCACCCATTAAATAGTGTTTTTAAATTATCAAGGCATGTACAGCAGCAGTCAACTCTTTGTCATACGTACTAAATTTTGCTTCAGACGGTTTTTACGCCTTTCAAATGAAAGTGGATGGTTATCTTGCATAAGGACTACACCGATACCTTTTCCACTAGCATCAGTGACTACGACAAAGAATGGTCTATCAAAATCAGGCAATTGCAATATTGGTACATTTATCAATGCATTTTTTAGTGCATTAAAGGAACTTTCTTGCAAATCAAACCATATATAAGGAGAATTTTTTCTTTAACAGGAGAGTGAGGCAATGAGATTTGTATGCAAAGTTACGTACAAACTTCCTGTAATAACTGCATAGGCCAATAAAAGAATGAAGTTCATGCAATTCTTTTGGTCTAGGCCATGACTGAATGGCTTCAATTTTCTTGGGATCTACATGTATTCCCTTTCCCGATACAATGTGTCCCAAATATTCAATTTCAGATTGGAAAAATGAACTCTTTTCGGGATTCAGATACAAGTGGTTGTGTTCAAGGAGATCAAATACACGTGTTAAGTGCTCTTTATGTTCTTGTTCTAATTTACTGAATATAAGAATGTCGTTGAATACAATCACAAAATCTTGATGGTCAATGAAAATTCTATTCATCATGCGTGTGAATGTGGCTGGTGCATTTGTTAGACCAAATGGCATGACAAGAAATTCATAATGTCTCATTTGTGTTCTGAAAGCAGTTTTATAGACATCTTGGTCAAACATTTTGACTTGGTGATAACCTGATTTGAGGTCAATTTTACTAAAGATGTTTGCCCCTTTTTGTCTGTCTAATAGATCATCCACTCTAGGAATAGCGAACCTATTCTTGATGGTGATCTTGTTTAAAGCCATGTAGTCAATACACATACGAAAAGTTCCATTTTTCTTCTTAACAAGAAATACTGGAGCATTGTATGGTGACTACTAGGTCTTATAAGTCCTCGTCAAGCAAGTCAGTGATTTGAGTTTGTATCTTCATGTGTGCAGTTGGATTTATACGGTAAGGTGCTCTACAAGGAGGTTCACTACTCGATATATTTTCTATTTTGCGGTCATCTCGGCGTGAAGGTGGAATTCCAGGTGGTAGGTCATGCATGAAACAATTCTTAAATTGTGAAAGAAAATCATCATGTGAGGAGTTATGTGAGGTTTCAGTTTCAGTGGAGATTTGATTTACCAGCACTAGATATGTTTTCCCTTGTTTTCGAATTTCTTGTTTGGCTTGAGTGTGCAAGAGAAGTGGAAAATTTTTATGTGCTAGTGCTGCTTGGATAGAGAAATTTTAGTTATTATGAGTGAGAGACATGGTACGTGTTTTATAATTAAACAACAGATCAAATTCATGATGGAATGGCATTCCCAAAATCATGTCAAGACCAAGCAATGGTGCTACCAAAAATTTACGTGCTTGTGTAAATTCACCAATGCAAACTTCAACAGTGACTTGGGTTTTGTGATTAAAACATTGATTATTAAGAACAGTTTTGACTTTGTGAGGTGAAGGAATTTCAGAGAGAGAGAGTTGTTGTGCCAATCGTGTAGAAATAAAATCCTGGCTACTGCCATCATTTAAAAGAATAGTGACACCTTCACCCTTGATTGTTCCTTGTACTTTAAACGAAGTGTGAGGAGATATAGGAGTGTCTGAAGACGGGTTGTTATTGTGATCATACTCATGATCATATCCCTCACCGTAATTAGCTTCCACTTCATTGTCGTTGGGATTAGCATCTTCGATGAGGTTAACAGTAGCACCATTGTGGCGGTTGTTGTTGAGAGGTCTTTGGTTTGGATTTTGGGTGACTCCATTGGGTTGGCCATTGCTCTTGGCAAAACCTTTTGGTCACTTATCTGCATAGTGACCATACTAAAAACATTTGAAACACTTCACCTTTTTGTTAACATTAGAGTTTTGAGCACGACGTTGGTTGGAAGAATTTGGGTTGCCTCGCTGCTGTGTGTTGTTGTTGCCGTAAGGTTGAGAAGTTGTAGTAGAGTTGTCAAATCTACGTCTCTTGAAAAAAGTACGGCTTTGATGTTTGTTCATGTCAAAATTAGGAGAGAAAGAAGCTCTCTTGTTATGGTTAGTGTAAGCAGTTTGTTCAGTGTGAGAGGGTTGTCCACCTTTCTTCTTCTCCGCATTAAGAGCCAAATCAATAGCCTTTGATAGTGAATCCGGTTCAAACATATCTACCTCGGCACCAATTTATAGTGCTAAGCCAGATATATACTTACGCTTTTATTCTTACGACTGACATGTTCAATAGCTTGCAATTGAACTAAACAGTTCCAAAAACGATCAGTGTAGCCCTATACATCTTCATTTTGACTCTGTCGAATTAAAGCCCACTGACGTCGTGCTTTAGCTTTATATTGTGTGGACAAAAATTGAGGTAAAAACAACTTTTTGAATGCATGCCAGGTACGTGGTCTTTTACCATGCTGTTTGGTGGCATTCCACCACAATGCCTACTAGTGAGATGATTTGATGCATATTTTATCATTTCACATTCGGGAAAGTCTTCATCATGGAAATAGTCATCGAAATGACTAACTTATGTTAGAACTGTGCTACCATCTTTAGTGCCATCAAAATCCTTTAAAGTGAAGGCTTTTCTACTAATTTTATTTTGCTTGGGTGCTGGTGCAAAACAGCTCGCCAGTCTGCAACAATCACATGAGTTCATAAGTGAGAGATTGTTGCAAATTAGCAAGCTGCTCAGCAACTGCGGGTGCCTGTGGAAGGTGTGCCATGATTTCTACTTTTACTTTCCTTCTTTCTCTTTTTTTGTATTTTTTATATTATATATAATTTTTTTAATTTATTTATTTATATTTATATATATAAAGGAAAATGACTATGTAGTAATAGATGTATGCTCGGTTTGTGAAATTAATGAGAAAATAAAGTAAATACCAAAATAATGGGTACTTAGCTCGTAGATTGATGACGTCATCCAGTCCAAAGTATGGTGCACCGAAGTTGAGAGCGATGATGAACAATTGAGTGTTTGGTCTATAGAACAATTGAAATTTCGTCGGCAACCAATCTCCCATGTCCCCAAAAACGATGGTAATAAGAATCGACAAGATAATTTTCTCTTCACTGTAGAATTTAATTTGTACTATCGGCTTAACTTTGGCTAATGCATTGCCCTTGAAACTATGGTGGCGGTCGTCGAGTAGGCAAAGAGCGGGTAGCCGAGGGATTTTTATTTTTTTTTCAAGGATGGATTACAAATACTTTGGATGATGGGCGGTCAATTTTCCCTTTGAGCTACAAAGGGAATTGATGTTGTGCGGCCAAGGAGATCTGTGGGTTTCCTTTTGAAGTTTTGTGTCCACGACCGACCAAGGGTTGAGTGAAGGGGTGAATAGGCTCTTATAAGGGATGGCCTTGGTGCTCACTGGGCGGCCGGGCAAAGCTTAAGTTTAAAACACACCTTTTATGGTTAAAAAAGGTGTGAAAGGGAGAGGTCGACAGTGAGTTCACTAGCAAAGACAGCGCGCGTGTTGGGAAATGGCGAGCTCTGCAAGCCTTGTCAGGCCGAGAGGCAGAAGGCAAAACCACTCAAGGACCCAAGGCACCATCGTCAGTACCAGCCTTGCAGGGTTTGATGGAGCTCAACAGGGTTAGCCTTTTGCATGCAAGGGTTTGCTCCCACAGTAGAATCTCATGAAGATGAACTACTTGAGCTCGTCAAAAGTCTTGATCCTTGGGGCAATCGTCAATTCTTTCCTTCTCCTTTTCAACTTGAAGGAGCTTGCCCTGGTGTTTTTGACCTCATAAGCTTTAGAAGCTCTTAAAAGGCTATCAAAGTCGTTCTTAACCTCCTTCCCGCTTCATGTTCCCAATGAATCGGTACCTGAATTCGTTACTCCTTTTCTTTAGGATGTCGAGTCGAATTCACCAAATCTCTTAAAGCTCTTTAGAATCACTTTCTTCTTGATTGCTCACCCGCATGTCTTCACAAATCCATCAACTTTAGCAATTTATCTCGAATTAAATGTTGCACATACCCAATTATGTTGCCGATAAGTAAAATTTGTGGAATAAATTGCCAATTAGTTTGCCAGTTCAAGGATTCCTTCAAAAATTTAAAATCCCATGCCGAATAACTCGAATCAAAGATCTGATACCACTGCTGGGAGTTGGGGAGACCAGTTGCTTAGACAAATCAACAATTCCTCATAGACTTTGCCATCAACATGTCACCTTATCTTCCAAATTAAAGTACACACACACACACACACACACACACACAAAAAGAATGGATTGACAAGGAAAGAGTGTAAGAGGGATTGTAAGAGATCATGTAGACATAATCATGGAGTACAGAGAGTAACACAATTTAGTGTATGAGAGAGGGAAGGGAAATTTTAGGGCATCTACACAAGAAATGCCTAAAATCATAGCCCCAAACTCCATTGCACCCTTCTTGTGGAGTTTGGTAATTAATTTATTATTTGAGTTATGGGTGCCAAAATTGGAGGCCCCTCTTTTACACTTAGTTCCACTTTAGTTATGGGTGGAACACATTACTTATTGCATGACCCTCTTAGGGTGAGTTCTCATCACTGTCCTACTTACAAAGCAGCCATAGTGGCTTATTGATAAAAGATCTAAAATATTGTGCAAGGATAAAATGATCGAGAGGATTATTATTTGTCGGTGCCTCCTTCTCAACTCCCTGAATTCCAATCTACAAATCATCATGCACTTACTATTAGTAAAATCAAATAGACAGTACATAATTAACCATTAAGCTAGCTATCCCAATTGCAATTAACCACATACAACAGGAGGGTGCCCAGTCTCGTAATACAAACACATCATTAGTTAGCGAAAAATGGTATTTGTGTAATTAGCATCCACTAATCCAATTGTTCATAATATCACTGTCTACAAATACTAATTTGATCGCTCCACTAGGTGAGATATCTTCAATGTTAAATGGTCAATTTATTTTCTTCTTAAATTTAGGGATATGTTGTTTAGTGAGGACACAGTACGAAATCCCCTTTTTATAGCTCTTTGGTTATCAATATTGTGTCAAAAAAACTATTTTTGTTTGCATTTACATGCATAGATATGAGCAATGGATGCAAGATGTTGATGTTAGGATTCTTCTAGTTCCTCCAATCTCTCTTACAACTCCTGGCCTATCCATTCTAGTATCTATGCCATCCATAGTGTTGGCGATAGAGATTCCATAGGCAGTATATCATCTATACCGAACACTAGGTTGAAAGGTATGGTGTCATGTAATATTTTGTAAGCTACTTCAAAGGCCCATAATGCAGAATGCAACTGCATTTCCCAATATGGTCTTCCCAAACTCACTACCTTTGTGAGTACCAATGTCAAGATTTTCCTCGTGTGTTTTGCTTATCTATTTACCTACATGCAGTATGGTGTAGACTTATCATGAATTATCATGACTTCACCCACCAATAAGTGTTCAATCACTTCAAACAATGTGTAGCACAATCACCAACTATTTCTATTGGAAGACCATATCTCGTGAACCCATATCATTGTTTTGAGTTGGACATGCAAAACATAACCTTGACCCATGGTGGTGCTCACAAAAAGTCGACCTTTAGCGTATTTTTCAAAAAGTGCATATTTGAACGCTTTTGGGAGATTTTAAGCTTTTCTTGAAGAAAATTCACAAATGTTCGACACTTAATTTAAAACTTGTAGATCCTTGTAAAAGATTGAGTGATTATTCACTTCATCCTTTTTGACGTGCCAAGTTATGCTCAGAGGTAGTGACTACATGATATTTATTATATGTAGGTTGCCCTTATCGTAGACTCTAAGGACTTTAACAACATTGCATAGAGGGACCAATGGCACCCATGCACCCCTAAAAATCTTCAGAAGGGCCAGAAGAAAAACCATCAATCTCCCTTGTTGTGTTGGATGCACCGCCTCCACTTTAAGATGTTGACGTTGTGAGAGTCCACGAGTGCAGGAGAGAGAGAGAGAGAGAGAGAGAGAGAGAGAGAGAGAGAGAGAGAGAGAGAGAGAGCCAGAGATGTGGGGATGGGGCATATCAACCCCCCATCCTCATCATGGCCAGAAGTCCATTCAGGGCAACAAATATAATATCATCAATGTGTGTCAAAATGACCACCCTTCTCTTGTATAGATATCATAAGAGGGGCTAAGAAGGGTAGGCGATTAGAAAGGCCCCACAAGCCATAAATAAAGGGGGATGTCTATAAGATAATAAGCCATGTGTGCAGCACAACAAAAAAACGAGCAATTGGACCAAAATGGCTCAAGTGGACCACATGCAATGGATGGTTAGATCGGCAAGTAGGCTAGTCGTACAAGTATGCCTTAGACCAAAGTGAAGTAATAGGAGTGATGAATACCCTAAAAGCCCCTCTCATCACCCAATGTTGGAAAATCGCTAGGAGTCAAAGATGTGAGGCCTCTATGTCTATTGTTATGTCCACACATGGACAATACTCCATGAGTGTAGCATCGGTCTGGGGAATTATAACCACCAAGAAATCTCCATAGTAAGATGTGGTGACAAGCAATGGAGACAACTCTTGCTCTCCACCTCTATAAAGGAAGGTATTGCTTCAAAAGATAGGTCCCAAACTGAGTGTACCAACTCCTCCTGAGATAGACCTAATGGTTATAAAGGAGTGCCAATAGACCCGTAAGTTTCAAATCCTACCAATGAAGGTTTAATTTGTGGTTACTCATTTGAGGGAAAAGGGAAGAAGCTAAAACCCAAAGTGGGCATATGACTCATCCACCAAAACTCTAAGAAGGCCAGACTAAGAAGTTTGCACCGCAAAAGTTCTCCATAACAAGGAAAACCACACTCAGGGTTTACATTGTAGAAGTTATCATATGCTACATCAATCATCGATAAACTTTATGGGGACTGCAAGGACACCACCAAATGGTGTCCCGTCTCAATAAATAGATGGTGTCCCATATAAATAGGTAGAGTCCTCCAAGATGTGGGAGATCTTGACTAAATAGTTTGCTTGTAAACATCCTCCATGACAAGGGAAAGCCAATGTACGAATTTGTGTTGTGGTCATCCTTTAAGAATAGGGAAAGATAGACTAAGCAATATGCGCAATCAAGAGGGGTGCCAAAGTAGCATATATGAGTCATCACACATGTATCTCCTACCTCCAATTCTCCAGTGTCAATGAAAGCATGATCCACACCAATAATGCCACCACACTGAAAACTCAATGGGGCTTTCAATCTACATGAGTTGGGAGAGAACATATGCCTAGGTCGGGAGAGAAGTCTATTGTAAGGTTGTCGAGGGTGAGTGTAAGTAACTATGGCGGTAACAATCCAATTGATCCGAAGAATAGAAGAGCAACAACAAGGCCACCCAAGCCAAGCCTACGGCGCCTCTGGATATAGCCAAAGAAACCCAGATCTCCCAAATCTCACAAGTTAACTGCACAAAGGAGTCAAGCATTTCAATCTACAAACCCTGCGAATTGATGTGCCATAAAAGAGATCCATGATCCTCTCCTCAAGTCCATGTGTGTACGCTCCCATGTAGGCAATGTACACATCATACCAAGGTCCAATGGCAAGTCTCTATCCCCAAGGTGGTGGTGTCTTCTCTAGGAAAATCATGATTTCATATGCCAATAGCATGGCCATATCTCGTATGTCCTCCTCTAATGAATGCATAGGTGTGTCCAAAGCATCCACAAGTCACAACCCCATGTAGAAGTATGCAACCACCTTGGAATGGATGGATCTCCCACAAATCGAATGCCTGTCAGAAGCTATCAATGATTGTAACAATCATTTATAGATTGAACATGCCACCACCAGATGGTGTCTTCTCAAACGACAACATCCTCCAACGCATAAAACGCAAGCTGATAGGATGTTGTCCACACAAAAATTCAACTACAAGGGGCTGAAAACACATCTGTAAGATGAACTTTAGCATAGGCGTACACTCTTGGCATGGTCAGAGTAGTGCAGAGGGCCCATAGAGGGCAGATCTCTGTGTGCACAGTCATTGGAGGGACTAAAACAGAGAGAATTCAGCAACAAAACAAATGTAAAAAAGTACAAACACATCATTTTTGTTTAGTTTTGGCATCGAATTCCAAGCCGAAGGAAGCGGAGGGTAGAACCGACCAAATCCATGAGTAGAATGTGTAGTGATGCCCCCTACTAGAAAAAATGTAGCTTCCATCTTGTAGAATGTTGCAAATGCCAAAACGCTAGGTGATGGAGGGGGGGTTCCAGTGAGGAAGATCCTTCAAAAGGCTAGCGTGGTAGCACACAAGAGAAAGATCGTAGAGGTTGTAGCAAAAAACCGGCAGATTTGGAGCGGGGGAGAAATTTATCGGCACCTTGTCTGAGTAAACGTTGTGCTCCCCCCTCTCACCCCCTTGAAACTAATCTTGTGTACTCGGGATTACTTTCATCCTAAGATTTATGATGCGTGATTGATGTTGGGACCAAGCCCTTGACCCCATCTCCCGATAGTTGTGTGAAAACCCCCGCCCCCCGGCGAAACACTAGATCACACAAGGTCTTTAATAAAGCCCGGAACGTGGGATCGATGGCGGTAAAGTTTTGAGCGGATCTCGAGGAGAATGGAAGGCCACTAAAGGTCAGTGGCAATGACTTCCCCATTCCCTTGCTGGGTCTCGAACCCGTGACCCTCGCGTTGGCATGGTAGTGCATTAACCACGTGCCCGCGTGGGTTTGGTTGTTCAACACACCACTTCGTAGCGTGATAAAGTGAACAAGTGCAGGAAAAATTAAAGTCGGCCCTAAATAGTAAACTAAGACGCCATCCAACGGATGCCCGCTATCACGAAAAAAATGTGCCCGAGTTCGATCCCCGGGTGATATAGTGATGAGGAGTGAGGGGCTTGGTCGGTTGCTTTAAAATGATATATTGTGTGCTGGAGTGAAAAGGACGTGGGCCTTGAATTTTATATGGCTTTGCTGCAATTATTGTTTGCGTTGAGATGAAATGGCGGGGACGGCAGGCTTCTTCACCTTCATGTCGTTTCACAACCTGAGTGCCTGGCGAGATTAGCTTCGTCACGCACTCTTTTTAGCAGAGCGTCAACCTTCTAACTGAAGGAGGCGGTTCTCTGCCCTTCTGGCGCTTCATGAGTTTCTAAGGCGCCATTCCTCCTTTCGACGAGGTAAGTCTCATCTTGTTCAGCTGTGTGCGCGTGTGGCTGCGAATTTGTTGCATGTCTTGTGTGTGCGCGCGCGCGCGCATGTGACACTCCGATCGCCAAAGAGGCAGGCATGCACGTGCACGCACATCTACACACGCGCACACTCACCCACTTACATCTGTTCATACTCTAGCAGGTGCTGCCTGCCATGGCAACTGACCCAGGGCTCGTCTATTATTGCTACCATTGTGAGCAAACAGTGCAATTGGCAAGCCGAGATACCTTGATCTGTGCAGATTGTCATAGTGATTTCATTGAGGAGCGTCCAGATGGAGGTTCGGCTGTTGAGGATTCGCCTTCCTCATCAGAATTTACGTTCAATGAAATTGACTACATGGGCCCTGGCTTTGGTCAGCTACTAGAAGACATGTCAAGCTTTCTATCCCACATGCAGGTTACACCCACTGCCGCTCATGGTAGTGATGCCAGCAACAATGAAGAAGCCCCACAAATTTTAAGACTTGGTACAGATGCACGTGCCCTAAACCCAATTCTTTTTCTTCAGGGTCGCATTCAAAATTTGCTGAGCTTGCGCGAGGGCGATTATGTGCTTGATAATGGTGCACCCTCGCGCGTTCCGGGGACTATCGGAGATTACTTTGTTGGGCCTGGGCTTGAGCACCTTATTCAGCAGCTAGCCGAAAATGACCCAAACAAGTACGGCACCCCTCCAGCTTCTAAGTCGGCTGTTGTTGCCTTGCCTACCATCACCATTTCCAAGGACCACTTGGGCACAGATGCTGCTCAGTGTGCTGTTTGCAAAGAGGAGTTTGAATTGCTCTCACCGGTTAAGCAGTTGCCCTGCAGCCATATGTATCATCCTGACTGCATTCTGCCATGGCTTGAGCAGCACAATTCATGCCCTGTTTGCCGACATGAGTTGGCCACAGATGATCCTGACTATGAACACTTGCGTGCACGAAGACTTGCGGCAGGAGAGTTTTCAGGGGCCAGAGGAGGAGATGCTTTGCTTGAAGATCAAAGGGTTCAGGATACACTGACTCTTCGAAGTCTTCCTGGACAACCAGTTGTAACACGCTATTCTGCTGAAACCGACAATTCTTCAGAGCAGCAGGGCATCCTTTTGAGTGCACCAACTGATGGCACTCAAAGAGGCATGAACAATGGTTATGATGGCAGTGCTCTTTCAGAACGACACTTTTCGAGCCTTTCTCCCTGGCTTCGAAGTGCAACAACAATGTCTCAGCTGCATGCGCTTCCAAGAGCAGAAAGTTCAGGTGAAGGCAGCAATGTCTTGACGTCATCAACTGGAGCCTCGAGTGATAGAAATGATCACCGGGAGCAGATCATCAGGGGGTTGTTTGTTTCTCCTGATCCTGACGGAGATGCTATTATGTTGGAGACAAGGGAAGAGGAGTCGGATTAACCACACCATGTAATTACTCGCACTTGGGCGGTCCATTGATCCTGTACTCAAAGACAGGTCCTAGCTCGGGTTTCAATTTTTCGTCTTGATTGCTGAAAGGGTCAGTAATGATTGAGCAGGAAGACCTATCTTTACTGATTTTGTTGCAATCATTGATCCGTTCTTGAGGGATGGTTTTATTGAAGATCTTGGATGCTGACATATTGTCTATGGTGCAAAATTCAGATGAGCCGGTTTGGTCTATGTCTGTATAATTGTGTATATATCTGTTGGATTGTTGCATTTAAATGAAGTAGGAGATTATAGCTGCTGGAAACTTGCAATGGGGCTTGCTGAAGCACATAGAAATTATTGTTTTTCCTGTACGACATGTCTCACATGGTTATCAAGAATGAACTTAAAACCACCCAATTGTAGTGTTTTGTTAGAGAGAAGAGCAAGCAGTTTCAAGCTTGTACAAATTACCTTTGAAGTTTGTTACTCTACAGACAACACAGCTTGAGTCATTGTAAATTTTGCATGCAACGATTGAGGTGCTGTTACTCCAAGGGGGCCTTTGAAATGGGTAAGCTAGCTTTGTTCAGCACAAGTTCTGGCAACATTTTGGTCAGACATTCCCTGTAGAGTTTTCGGTTGTGTGTGTGGCTTAACCAGAGATTTTACATACATCATGTATCATTAAAGGCAGGCAAACTGGTTTTTGTGACATCGCCAAGCCTTTTGCTTTGACTAAAATTATGTGATGGTGAAGGCGATGTATGTACCTTGTCTTGTGGTAAGCTATGCTAGCTGTTGGACAGCTGGATTTGCCTTAGCTATATAAGTTCCTGCAGGTCCTGTGCTCTTCATGGTGTCAATCTTATAGCAGTAGGTTTTAATTCTATGAGGGCATAAGTTGGTATGCTACTTTTGTTTTTGGGTAGCATTTCATTTGATGCAGCCAACAGTGCTAATTAACTTTTTCACAAGGACTGGATGTTGTGTGCACTTCCTTTGTGGAATTTGGGTGGTGAAATATATGTTAGTCCTGGAAATCTTCCGCGAAGGGAAAGAATGAGACTTTTATATCTCAAGTATCCATCTCATCACCAGGAGGGGGACGCCTATGTCTCATCATCCTTCTCACCAGGTGAAAAAGGGGGCCTGCTACGTCTCTGCAGCCTTCTCACTACGAGAAGAACTACATTGCAGTAGCCTTCTCACCACATATGTTTACAAAAAAATCCTGTGTGGCAAGAACCAGTACACGTGGGAGATGAAAACCAATGAGGTATTTGGCATATGATTGTTGGTCAATGTGGAATTTCCGTCAGGTTGCATGCTAATTTTGCTTGCAGTAACATGGAGGCCCATGTGCATGCTGAAGGTAAACCTGTTTTGTCTTGATTGAACTGTGGTAGACTGGCAAGGCTTGATATCATAATAATCCTTGTGTGTTTGGCCTAACCTCATATAGAGAGATACAAACTAGTTTGTGGATCTTGCAGATGGGAGGTCTGATGGAGAGGGTAGACCTTTTGAAAGATTGTTGAGGGAGAGAACCTTCACAAAGTGCAAGGAGGAGGATCCACAGCAGTGCGGATATATTGTGTATCGTAATGAAGATTGTGTGGTTTTACTCAAGGTGGCAGTATGCGCCTGGATGGTAATGTCTTACAAAGGCTAGTGGGCATGGCGGATAGTCCTGCATACTCCTAAAACATGCAATTGAGCTTGAGATATACCTGTGCAAGTTTTGCTTCAAGGCTGATCACTTGCATTTGAGATAAGGGTTTGTGGCTGTTGCATTGCCCAAGTGTTCTTTTCAGGATCTTAGCTACTATGTAGCTGCTGCTAGCACGTCCTTTGGGTTGAAGAGGACCGAGCAGTACCAAAGAAAGGAGGATCTGAGGGGGAATGATGCGGAGGGATGCAGTCTTCAGTTTACTGGGGTTTCTCTACTAGAGCAACAAGCCAAGAAGGATGAGGCCAAGTCTAGCAGCTAAACTGTAGGAGGGGGGTCTGCACATTTGAGGTGATAAAGACTGATGGAAGAATAGTTGAGGAACAGTTTTGACATCATTTATTGGCAATGGGGTGGTTTCTAGGAATATGCAGTGCTCTTGTGTTTGAATATGCACTTACAACCAAAAGGTGCAGACACAGCATTTCCAAAGCTTGTTTTACTGTGTTGTTTCTCTGCACAGAATTAGTTTTGCCATCTTTCAATACCAGATGGGGCAGGTACTTTCTGTGGCGTGGATGACAATTATATTTTCATGGAGGATATTGTCTGAAAATATATGTTCTCCTGTCCAATCGATGGATTGTCCAAAGATTGATAGTAAGGAAATATGTTGCCTACTGCTTTTGTTGGTTCAAAGATTGATAGGAGGGGGAGCATGCTGCTGCTGCTGCTCTCCATGACGGAGGGATGAGCAGGGGCACATGTTTAATGAGGGCCGTTGGATCAAGTTTGTCAGCATTTTTTTGTTGACTCTAGCAGTGGGGACTACGAAATGCGAAAAGGAATCGAAAAGGATTCAGGTGGGGTGAGAAGAAGGTGACATGGGCTTCAAAGAAGAAAATATGCTGAACTGGCTACTTATCAGTTGTATATGCCTTGTCGTTTGAAAAGAAGGTGACAAAAGGCATTAAAGAAGTAAATAAGCTCACATTACTGTCCACTTCCAAGTCTAACTAATTCACGATGTGTAACTGGTTGTTGTTAAGTAGATAGTGTAAGATTTTCTCTCTCATTACTATATTATTATGAGACTTTCTTAGTAAAGTTGGAATAAAAAAATTATATATATTATAAGATTTGCGTTGCGTGAATAACCTGATGGTTTTCTTCCTACTTTGCCAACATATTCAATGCACATTGCCTTTGTGACAGTTATGTCCTCTTTTGTATGTATAATAATTTCAATGCCCAAAAAGTAACACAACTCTCTCAAATCCTTCCTGTCAAAATCTTGCTTCAAGAGGCTCTTCACATGCATAGCTTCAGTCTCATGATTGCCATCAACAATCAAATCATCCACATGGATGCGTATGATCACAGGAACTGTTTCATTTTCTCACACATACAAGGAATGATCTGCATCATCCACCATACAAAAACTAGTTTACTTGTGATGTTTGAGTGTAACTGTTTGTTGTTCAGCACATATGTAGTTATTGTATGGCTCTCCTCTTGCAAAATACATTAGTTGATTAGATGATTCTCTCAACTAATGTATTTTGCAAGAGGAGATGAAATGTGAAGAGTCACAATTGCTTATAAAAGAGAAAAACCAATCACATGCTCAATTCCTCTTTTATAAGCAATTGTGACTCTTCACATTTCATCTCCTCTACACTCTTGATTTCCGTATCTTTGAACAACTTTTCACATTTCATCTTCTCTTCACTCGTGAGTTTCCATATCCGTAAACATCAAACTCTTTTATAAGCAATTGTGACTTCACATTTCATCTCCTCTACACTCTTGATTTTTCGTATCCTTGAACAACTTTTCACATTTCATCTTCTCTTCACTCGTGAGTTGCCATATCCGTAAACATCAAACCATATTTCTTCTAAGGTTTCAACCTTTTCACTTTAAATAATTTTCCTCCGAGATTTCAATTCTTTCATCATTCAATTTGTCATATCTGTAACGTCAAACCATATTTCTTCTAAGGTTTAACTTTTTCACTTTAAATGATTTTCCTCCGAGATTTGAATTCTTTCATCATTCAATTTTGAAGATTTTTTCCATAAAAATGAATTGAGGGAGGTTGCAAAGACTCTCATTGCATTTGTCCACTTCCCACAAATTTTATGTCCTTTTATTCCCTTACTAGGAAGCAGTGGTGATAAGCCTTCATTCTACAAGTTGATTTGTAGTTCTATTTTGATTCTCTTTTGTCATACTTAAAGGAGACTTACTTATTTTCCAAGTGATGATTTACATCCGATTTTGAAGGGTGATTGCACTAATTATTGGGTTTTACTTAAAGAAGAGCAGTGTGTGCGCTACATATCATGTAGATTGTCTCTTTACAATTTTGCGATCTAGGTGATGAGCTCTTGAGGGGATCACACATAAATGTGATATTGTGAGGCTAGGCTTAATGGAACCATGCATGAGATGATTCTTACTATGTTAATGACACTCAATTGTTTGCATCATGAAATTGATTATGAGTATGCTAAACATGACCATGCAAAATGTTAAACATTTTGTTTGGTCATGTTCCTTTGATGAATTTTAACATTTCTAAATACTTCAAAGGAGTTCAAAGGAGGGTTTGAAAGAAACTTGAAAATTTTGTCTAGCGCCATGGAAAGAAATCTCAATTGAGAATGTGATTTGCTCGGCTCCTCTTTGAACCGTAATTGGGTATCCCTTCTCCTATGATAATGTTCACCATCGTCCTCTAATTGCTCTCCTACTCATACCCTAAAGAGGGCCTTATTTTTCTGTAGCACGCTTTGAGTAATTAAAGAGGGACAAAATGGTGCAACGACTAAGATCAAGGATTGAGTCCAAGGAACAGACTCTACGATTATCATTTTACAAGGGCTCAAAAAACAAGGGTGATTGGGTAAGGCCATGATACACATCGCTGGTATGATCTAACCATATCCCTCCCCAATTTCAGGAACGTCTAGTGGGCCACTAAATAGAGCCCACCCTAGGAATTGTCATGCTATCGTGAAAGTCCTAGGTGTTACTCAATTTATCTTTGTACATGCTCCACACTTTCCACAAAGAACGCATAAGGTCTGAACCAGAAGCTAGGAACTCTAATTTTCTAAACAAGAGGGTGGTCATAGGGATAACTTTTCATCCTTTGGCATATATTAATTTAAAGTTAGCTAGCCCTTGCAGCAAAAATATAGACCATTTGACGTCTAGATTGAGCAGCACAACAGTAATAGTTTCAATAGCCTCTTGTCAGCCAAAATGTTAATACTTTAGATCCCCACACCTCCTCGCTCTTTGGGAAGACAATAGATGTCCCATTTGAGCTTAGTCGATTTCAAGGAGAAGGGTTTCCCTCCCATAGAAAGCTCGTACATATCTTGTTGACTTGATCAAGGTGAGAGTCTAGAAGTCTCTAGCAAGCCAAGACAAACACGACATAGGTAGCAGAAAGTGATTGATGACCATGACCATGACCTTTCCTGCCATGGAACCTTGGAATCCCACCCACTTGTTGAGTTTTTTCTTGAAATTTGCGCACACCCAATCCCAATGTTGTTTTAATTATACACCAAATGCCCATTGGAATCTCCAGCAATCAAAACACTTGGACCTTCTCTGATGGCATAGCAATCTTCATTAACCAACCAACTAGGGATAGTACATTCGTTGACATGCACTCTAGTCATGTGGTGATTTATCTTAGAACTTGATGCACAACAAAAAGTGCCAAGGACTATCCAAAAGATTCTCAAGGAGTTGTTGTCATTGGAGCGTTAGTATCATATGCACATTGGGACTTGTCAAGATTGGAGAGTTTGATTCCCTTAATCAACCCTTTGGAGATTCTGTCGTTGATGAGACAATCAAGAACATCCATTGAAAGTGCAAAAAGGAGAGGGGCTAAGGGGAAACCTTCCTTGATTGACCTTTGAAGTGAGAATGGTTTCAATAGAAGACCATTAATGGCGACTCTTGCCTAGGCATTGCCAAACAAAGTTTGCGCATATTCTCTAAACTTACGGCCAAAGCCCATTTTTTCCAACCTTCCCAATAAAAATCATCATTCAAGCCGATCATAGGCCTTTTCAAAGTCAACTTTGAAGAATAGAAACTTATGGGAAGATTCTTCAGCATGTTCAATGCCTCCCAAATAGAGATGATTTCTTTGACAAGCCTTTGACCTCTTATGAAGCCTTTTTGTTTTGTAGATTGGTCTATTCCAATTTTAAAAACAAAGGGCCTTTTTCTTTAAATTCAAAATAGAGCCTTGTGCACTCACGTTCCTAATAAGAAGGAAGACCCAATATTGCTCTTCATTATCCAAGTAAGGAAGCAGTAATGTGATGGATAATTAGCAGTTACTTTTTGAAATAATTGCATCCCATGCATGGTCACCCTCACGAGTTCTTTGTCTTATATGCAACTATGCGAGTCTTTTTGTAACTATGCTGATTTTGCTATAGTTTGCATCAATAACAAGTTACTGATAACTGGTTCATGCGTGATCACATCCTAAGCATGTATCAATTTGCAAACCTAGAAAGGTTAGAGAACCCTTTCATCTTGATTGGACTCATGCCCACTAATTGAAGTATAAATTTGCAAACCCTAGATTTGAGAACCAAGAAAGGTTGGAGAACCTTTTCATCTTGATTGGACTCGTGCCCACTAATTGAAGTGTCCCCCTTTCACTATTTTCATGTGCCTCCCCTTTTCTATCAAGAAAACATTATCTTTTTCCATAATTGTGATACTCGAGACCCTAAATTGGTGGGAATGTGGTTGGTTCTTGAAACCATTGTGTGAACTCTACAATACCCTAATAATGAATCCCTCTCTCTCTCTCTTCTCTCTCTCTATTTATTTATTTATTTATATGTATATATGTGATAACAGTCACAAAGAGGCCTACATGTCAACATGTTACTTTATTACTATTGACACAACACTCACTCTTTGGCTGGGGTTCCTTAGCTAATGACTGTTGTGGCCGGCTCAAGGATTGGCCACTCCATCCAATCATGCCAAAATTTCATAGCTAATTAATTTGATCAGTATAGCCTTCTTCTTGTTTCCATTTGCTCCTACCAACAACTTGCCCCATGTTCTCAATCATGTGTGCTCAATCTTGTGGGTCCCGTGAGTGTGAGTGTTATGTCTTGACACTCCATGACCTTTGTGCTACATGTGCTCGACCTCATGGGTACTGTGAGCGGCCAGTAACCACCATTCTTCATGCAACCACATGCCTAATTGTAAAATGCTTCACCCTTGCAATTGAATTCTCTCCCTCCTTGTAAATGGGATTCTAGAAACACCAGCTGCAAGCATATGGGTCACATGAACTCAAAACATTTGAACAATTTTATGAAGTGCTAAGTGCTCTACTCCGTCAAAAGAGAGATCCTCCTCCTAGGAAAACAAAAAGAGAGGGTTACACTCAAACAACCAAAGGGCAAATACATGTCGGATATGTGGCACAGAGAGAGAGAGAGAGAGAGAGAACCTATGTAGCTTTGATTATGTAAAGTGGAAAATTTTGCAAGATGCATGTCAAATTGCTTTGTTGTGAAGTGTGCAAGTGAGAGAATGTGTGTGTGTGTGTGTGTGTGTGTGTGCAGCAATGGAGAAGTGAGAAGAAGAGGAGACCTGTGTTTGTAGGGGCAAAGAATCACCTAGTATATGTGCACCCCTTATTCTATTATGTACATAAAAGAATAATTGCAATGAGCAAGCACCTGGCCTAACCGGCCACATGGGGATTTACCCCTAAAGCCTCTCATGTAAAGGCTAATGTGGCCATGAGGGAGAAAACAAAAGAAAATTGTACAAAACTATACAAGGCCATCATCAAGTATGACCTCAGCCAAATCACACTGGCTCACCGAATCTATGTGCATCCAGCTTGAAGTGTAGACGAGGTACAGAGCAATCAACCACATACTCCTCACCAAAGCCACACACGTCTCGCAGGTATCTCACAATATGTTGCAAAGTGCCCCTATGCTCAAAGCCAATATCAGCCACTGCACAACTGACCACTACCACTGCAAATGCACCTACCTCAAATGCATTCTCGAGTCTTGAGATTAGTATCTCATACATGAGACTCCCCAATGCTGATGAAATCCTGGCAATCTCTGCAAACTTGACCATCTCAGTCAAATGTGGCTTAGAACTCCACTCATGGAAATCATCCTAACACCTGGACTCTTATCCTTGGAATTCATCCTCGTGTCCATCGCATATCACATTCGTACCAAAAGCATATGTCTGTCCTTAATCATGTGTGTCAAGAGCAATGTCTACCTCCAACCCACACGCATCAGCCTCTAGCTTAAGCATATCCATGAATGACTGAATTACGACCAAATCCTTAGTGCTCAAGCCATCCATATCCATCATCGTATCCACAAATGACAAGCCCTAGTGCACAATTGTCTGCAAAACTGTCTCAACATGCTCACAACTAGAGCATCATGCACTCTATCTACAAAGGAGACATGCCTCGTCTCTTTGCATGGTTGCGTACTCATGAAGACTGTGTCGTCTCAAACGTGACGTACTTGTATCACATGAATCGTGCCAACACTAGCACCTCACGCTATGACTAGTGTCTGTGATGCAATCTAAAATAGTGCTCGTTTGGCACTACCTGGCATCCACTATCTAATAACTGAATCACGGAGATCAAGCTCAGCATTAGACCTGGCACAAAGCATACATCTCACAGCATATATGATACACCACTCAGCAATGATAGACTGACATCTCCTTCACTGACTATGTCATGCGTCAAACCATCAGCTAGATGCACACGTCCAAGCATACCACTTGCATATGTGCTAAACCACTTGTGGCTCGGCGTGACCATCAGCTAGATGCACACGTCCAAGCATACCACTTGCATACGTGCTAAACCACTCGTGGCTCGGCGTGACATCTTGTATCCAATGCAAAGGTAATGTATCATCAACCAACATAGGAAATTCAGGAGTAAACATAGAAGCAAACTTGACATCTCCATCATGTGTAGCCCTATATGCTACATTTGCTCCCACATCAGTCAAAGTGATAGCAATTGTCATGTGTTGTCTCATCCATCAAGACAACACCTGCGTACATGCCCTGCATAACCACAATGCCAACATACAATGTCTTTGTGTCTAAAGATTGTCCTCTGACTGTAGGCATCTCTCTAGACTCATCTATGCCAAAAGCATTACACAATCTCAGCCATAAAGATTTAGTTGTACATGCATCCAAACCGATGCAATAGACAGACTCACCAAGGTAAAACATGATTGTTGAATGTGGAAGCTCATCCAAGTCCTCCCACTCATCGCCAGTCATAGACTATGGCCTAGCATCCATGCCTTGCAGTGGCAACACCTAGCCCAACTAAGTTAATGCATCGTGCATACCTACTTTCCAATGCTCAAAGTATGAGCCATCAAACCTCTTATGGGAAAGCATAAACTATGACAATGATGTACTTGCCAAATGCATGGTGATAACCTATAACAAGATCAAGCACAAATTGATCTAATGACAATAGCCAAAGCTTGGCTAACTCATACACTAAACACTATTAAAATACAACATATATTTTGGCATAAGCTATCCAAGAGAAATGTCAGCAAATATGGCAATCAATGTAATGAGACAAGTGAGCAAAGCCACTCAAATGATGCCAAAACCGCTCTAATCCAAGATCCTATGTCACCAAGGTCACTATGCAATAACCAAGTATTCTATCATCAATGCTCTCCCTCCTGAAGAGAGTACCGCATACATATCAAATGACATAATTCAGTGAGCAAATTCTCAAGCCCACAAGAGCAAACACTCTCACAATGCCATATCAAAACACAATGGAAAAGCAACCACTGAGTGCCAAATGCAATCAAACTGACTGCGAACCAATGCGCATGAACAATGAACTCGCTAAGAAAATCCGATAGAGTTCTTGCAATATTCGGGCAATCCGCCAGAATAACCAAGACAATGCAATGTGGATGCACATTATGTGTGCTTTTCGGCGATGATATTCTCCGTTTTGCAATGGCATATGTGAGCTCATTTTCAGTTGAAGGGATGGGCAAATGTGATGAGAGAGAGAGAGAGAGAGAGAGAGAGAGAGAGAGAGAGAGAGAGAGAGAGAGAGAGAGAGAACACATAGTGTGGGGTGGAGCATAGTGGCTAAAATGCCAAAATAACCAAGACAATTCTTGTATCAAGAGCAAACCATGCGCATCAAACCGCACTCAAAAATACATGAGCTTCCCCAAAGTCTCAACTCTTTGAACCTGGGAAAAAGTCCTACAATCCAAAACAGAAAGTGCATCAACCGCACTATGAAAGTGAGGCAATTTGTCGCAAGAACTTGGATGCAAACGAACCAAAATATGGCACCAACTGATACTCAAAAATATCTAAAAAAAGAAATCTTCATATTTCATTGTAAAACGGAGGATTTCATCACCAAAAAGCACACATCGTGTGTATCCACATGGCAATACAAATGAGCATTAAAGCACACACCGAACGTGCATCAAACAAATTTGCATCCAAATCAACTAAAAATCAACTCACAATCATGCCATAAATGCCTGCAAATCTCTATTGAAATCCATGCACCGCTCTCTCCAAAATCCATTCACAATCGCACGAGTCAACACGCATAACCCGTGATGAATCTCCACAAAAGTGCATACATCCACCAAATGTTCTCAACTTAAGCACATAAATTTAATGAAATTTTCAGCCCACATTCCCTTTATTGAGAGAAAACCATAATTGCACAAACAAGAGAACAATCAAGCTCAATTCGAGCTCTTTGGATCTAGCAAATCAGTTTCAAAAGCACTCTAAATCACCACAATAGGCATATGATATGCATATCAATCAGCAAGTGTATGTCTGTGTATGCATACACATATACACGCCAAAAAAATCTTGCAATGCAAAAACGTGGGTTGCTATTTTTACAAGTCAAAACAAATGTGTAAAAATCTACAGTTGTCTACCCTCGACCTGCAAGCAGTTTGCCAAACACACAACAAATCCGGTGCAGAATTTGGAAAAACTTTTTGTTCGATAGTTGTAGACCACGACGTTTTCGATTAGGAATTGCGAGAATCAAGTTGAAAAACACCGTTTTACTCAGACAAATATCTATTGCAAAACAGTGCTGAAAATTTTGCAGCTTCGCCGCATTCTTCACCACGACATTGCAATGATGCAAGGCCTTCACTCCGGCTCTGATACCAGTTGAAGTGCACGAGCAAGAGCATGAGTGTGTGTGTGTGTGTGTGTGTGTGTGTGTGTGTGTGTGTGTGTGTGTGTGTGTGTGTGTGTGTGTGTGTGTGTGTGTGTGTGTGTGTGCACGCACACCCATCGATGAAGAAGAGGAGACCTATGTTCGCAAGGGCAAAATCTCACCTAGTATATGTGAGCCCCTTATTCTATTATGTACCTAACAGAATAAGTGCATTGGGTGAGTGCATGGCCTAATCGGCCACATGGGGCTTTACCCCAACATGTAGCATGCAAATGTCTCTGAATCTACGTGCATATGATAAGTGCCCTAAGCAAGCAAAGGTAAAATTGAAGGGCCATAAAGGAATAAAAGAGAGGTTTTAACTTAAACTGTTGAAGCCCAAACTTGCAGAAGTGCATGAGGCATACAAAGAGAGAGAGAGAGAGGGGGGGGGGGGGAGAGAGAGAAAAAAGCTTTATATAATTGGAACTGGACTGCCCACATCAATAATTGGAATTGGACTACCCACATCTCTCTCTCTCTCTCTCTCTCTCTCTCTCTCTCTCTCTCTCTCTCTCTCACTCACTCTCTCTCTCTCTCTCTCTCTCTCTCTCTCTCTCTCTCTCTCTCTCTCTCTCTCACACACACACACACACACACACATTCACACGTTTACAACCCTTCATTTAGATGCATCCAAATCTACTGTTATGACACAGTGCAATATGTAACCATTAAGAAGCTGATACGGTCTAGAAACGGCACTTGTCCTCGCGGGATTAAAAATGTGATTAAGGAATGGGCAAATGGATGCTTTCCATGTGAATTGAACTGTTGGGTATGTCATGGCCTAAAAACGTTAGTGGTCAAACTTGTAGGCATAGAGATAAGGGGAAGATATCTTTCATCGTATATAAGAAAATATTCTATGAACAATTGACTTTTTTCCTCAAAAGTATGGGTAAAAGCCCCTTTTTGTTGCATACTTTCTAAAAGAGCTCATCTTCATTCCTATTGCTAACATCTGATGCATCTCAATGCTGGCTTTAAATGTTTGTTACTTGTTTCCACCTTGTCGGTGGAGTTCGTACTAGTGTCTATTTTCCCTTGGCATAGAAGCTTCTCTTTTCTTTGTGTGAACTTGGGATTATGGTGTCTAATCTCTAAGCATGCTTTTCTTTGTGCAACTTGAGGCAACCTACTTTTCCATGGCTTCTTCAGGTGCTCAACAGTCTATGAGTGCCATTAAGTCAATATCTTGTAGCAATGGGCAAGACAACACTAGCCGATGGATATGTGATTTAAGTAGGTGACTACCCAGCCAAGTACAAAGGGTGCACACTTTTCTTCAAGGGTACGCCATTGAAAGGGGAGGATCATTGAGTTCAATCAAGCATAGGTAACAAGTAAAGTGGTTAGTTGAAAGTTGACCCGTGATTGCATCAACAATATTTTTTTACAAACTGTAGGTGCTAGTCTCGAGGGGTTCACCATTCAATACCCCCTATATAACGTGCGTTCACGGGGTATTAAAAAACATCCTCTTTTAACACATTTGAATTAATAAAATGATCCCTTATTTTAGAATTTTTTTTTCAAAATTGAATATAAAAACCCTTATTTTAATATATCTCTATTAAATTGCCTAAAATTTTGTATTTTGAAACCCCTCCTATCGAACTCACGTTATACATTAACATGATTACATAGTGCACCCCCGAGGTGCTAGTAGATTGTTTAATCTTGATTTAAAGTGAAAGGATGTTTTATCTATTATTTTGGTTTTTGTATGTGTTACTTGCTTTCCAAGCAATTTTGCAATAAATTTTATAAAGAGGGAGCATGCAGAATCTTTCATTCCCACCTTTGAATCCATCCACGTAGACCTCAAAAAGCTATTGTATGATACTAGGTCATTGTTAGATTATATAGAGAGGGAGTTCATATAATCTATTACGGGCACCTTTGAAACCATCCATATAGACTATTGTATGCTACTAGAGCTTTTGGTAAGGGAAATACACTTCTATGGCTATACTTATATAATCGCAAGCGTAATGGGGGGGAGGTTGTTTTCCATGCCTACACCACTTTTGGAAAAAGGGCCTACACTAGCCAATACCACCCTCAGTGTGGCAACTATTATAAATGGAGGTGGATGTGTATGTGTATGTGAAGCAGTACACATGCATACGACATTGCTATCCATGGTGGCTAGCATTTTGGCCATCTTTGCAAGTACCTAAACAAATTGCAAGAACTATAGAAGACACACTAACTTCTTACAAGCATCATGTTTATGAAAATTGTGTAACAAATACATATGAAATAGCAAATTCACTTTAGCATATGTATAATGAAATTGTCGCTTGCATTTTTTGTACCCTTGAAATCCTAAAATGTTTGACTGTAAAATTGCAATTGTAGATACATGAGTGAGTGAGAGAGAGAGAGAGAGAGAGAGAGAGAGAGAGATAGATTTCATTATCATCCTTAAAGGTCAAATATGACGTGTCTGTAGTTGATAAGTGACTCTCAATGCTTAAGAATTGTGAAAATAAGCATCGCAAAATAGAGAGACCACATCATGGTTGGGAGAGCAATGTGTGTAGGGAAAGCTCATGATGATTGAAAATAGGGAAAGCAAGCTCTAATGTGATTAAAAGCTGAGAACTCAAGTAGGGTGAGATTCTTAAACTCACGCACTTTATGGGGGCATAAAGTGTCCCAATGCCTTGTCTTGCATTATACAAGATGAGAGCTAAGCCAAATAGAGGTAATGCTATGGATTGCACTCAAGGGGATATGCTTGAGCATGTAAGGGTGGGTGCGGTTGTACTAAGCGTGAGCCCTCACATTTTTCCCAAGCTGTGATACATTGGCATTGTAGAAAAACCACATTCACTTTGGAGTCTATGGATACATCATGAAGCGATTGTAATGCATCCTATCTTCCAAACCACTTCTTGATGTCCTATTTCTATCCCAAACTTAAGATTTTGGTTTTGTGGCTCTTTTGGACATTTTTACGTGCTTCCCATGCAATTCTTGAATGTCAATGTGAAGGGTTTTGTTGTATCTTAACCATGTAGTCCACAACTCTCTTCATACCGATAACCTCAATGGCAAGTGATACTGACTCAAGAAGTAAGAGAACCCGGGGATTCACTCTATATACAAAACAGGATGCCACCTGCGAACGGACAACTTTGATAAAACCCCTATATACAACTCATATTAGGGAACGTGACCCCCCTTTCTACGCTTATACGATAATCAATGAAGAAAACTATCATACCCCTATCTTACATATAAAATTTAGGTCTCACATGCTTTAGCTGAATAAAACTAGTCAAAGCGTATGTAGCATAGTGATCGGCAACATACTAAGGAACCAATTCTATTGATTACTAGATGTACCCTCAATGTGTCTTAATTTGACTTTCAAACTATGTGCCCGATCAGTCTGCAGTTTGGCTACTCATCCAATTTTGACCCATCCAAAGCTGGTGTAAATCAACCCTTGACCTGCTCCAAATTATCCCTTATTTATGACCGGCTTGATGCAAAATTTGATATGTGACCTGATTAAAAACTTTCCCTAAGTTCTTTGATTTCTAGTGCAGATGGGTGACCAATCATTACAAGTAATCAACCCGGGTCAGTCCCCCCATCCCCATAAATATGATACCCCCCTCTCTTATTTTTAAGTTTGGGAGATAAATTATTGGGGGCCTGTCCCTAACTTATACGCTTATGTAACTTGTAAAAAAACCCCCCTCCCCTGCACTTACGTGGTGCGGTAAGTTTTCCATGGTGAATCCCCTAGGTAAGAGAATGTGTGGTGCGTGTGTATTTACTTGGAGAAAATTCATGAAAAACTCTTGAACATTCTCAAACTCTTTTCAAGTACGTCACCAAGGTGTCAAACACGTATAACTTGAGAACCCAACCTTTAATCTCTCCCACATAGCACATGTTCTCAAATGCATAGTTACTAAAAGCTCTCTACCACTTCAAGGGGCTCTTTATTGTACACAATGCATGGATCCTCCTTATTGAGAGTTTTCACAAGCATCACCTTTGTTTTGGAGCACTCGTACTTAGCCCATCATGCAAGCAAAAGTTTTCCATGACAATTATAATCTTTTGTGCATCTTTTAAAGTATGGGCCAAGAACATTATACCGTCTGCATACAACAAAAGCATGATCACCACATTCCCAGTCATAACCTCTTGCAATGCCTTCTTGTTTGATAAACTCGAGTACCATGTAAGTCCAACTCATCAATGAGTAGCCCAAAGAGAGTAAGTGAAAGTGGGCACCCTTGGTTGACCTCAATGGTACTTGTGAAAATTTTTAAAATTCCCTCTTTGGTATGCACTTAACACCACCTTCTCATAAACACAAGAAATTGCAAGCATATATTTACTTGGCACTTGGATCTTGTCCATACGTTTCCAAAGTTTCTCTCGAGGAACCATACCAAAAGCATGCGTGAAGCCCACAACAATACAATCCTTTACCTTTCAACCGGCATTGTTGAAAGGTTGAGAGAGAGAGAGAGAGAGAGAGAGAGAGAGTATGTGTGTATATCTACAAGCAAATGACACCATCAATAATATGGTATTGCACAAGATGAAACTCATAAATTAAAAGTATATATTTCAATGATATGCCAATGTTACATAAGTACAACGCGGAGGAGGTTTACATTGGAAAAACCTGGCTCTTGCTACTCCTATTTGCATACTAAAACACACCAATTTGGGAATGTCTCAGGCAGAGGATAAGACGTGCTAGGCCACATGCCAAGACACACATGTAGTACAAGGGAGCCTATATTTAGAAGGCCAAGGGCCTATATTAGGCATGGTTGGGTGGAGATGTGCATGTGCTAGTCCACAGTCTCTTACACTGGTATCAAAGCTAGGCATGGACAAGTCAGAGGAGTGTGTGTGGACCCTCCCCCCCCCCCCCCCCCCCCCCCCCCCCTCTCTCTCTCTCTCTCTCTCTCTCTCTCTCTCTCTCTCTCTCTCTCTCTCTCTCTCTCTCTCTCTCTCTCTCTCTCTCTCTGTTGCAGGATCTCTCTCTTCCTCTCTCTTGCCATGGAGATGGAGGTAGAAGGCACAATTTTGGGCAAGCCAAGGAAGATTAGGAAGGGCGTGAGGCGGACAACTTACAAATTTGTAGAGCTTGGCCCAATCGGCAATGGCCACAGGAAATGACCCTTGCACACATAGAGCCAAAGTTGAACCTACACCAAACAGAGCACGTGTAGTGCCAAATACGGACTCCTCGACATGGGGAACACAACTCAACACTACAACGGAGTCTGTAGACGTCCCCACAAGCCGGCGCAAGTCTTTATCTCTCTTTTGTGATGCCTGCGAGCTGCCGACAATGGCTATTTTTGGATTTTCACATTTTGTAAGACAAAAGGGTTCCTTATTTTGGGCACCCTCTCCTACTAAGAGCCAAATCCCATGCGAGCCGCAAAGTACACAGCAACCCAAAGGATCGCATGGACTCTAACTTGTGGAAAGACTTCACCTCAATCATCTTCAAAAGACCATGAAAACTTGCATGCGGTGATTGTGCAGTAACATGCATAAATTCCTCTTAGCTTCGCATGATTCTCTCGAAGCATCAGCCCTTGAAGCTTCACAACTTCGACAGGGAAGTTTCTTTTGGCATATGGTTGAAGGTCGACAACCATGGTTATGAGCTGATCTTCGAGATCGAGATTCAAAATTTGAGTAATAGGCAAACTACGGCGGGCACAAACATCATCAAGAGGCTTTTGAAAGTTACACTTCTGAAAGGCACATAAATAGGCACTGCATCGGGAAGGGTAATAACTCCAGATGGTCGAGGGTTATTTCAATGTCTTTGACAAACATAGCAAGGCTTATCATTCTTTTTTACCTCTACTCCAACACATGTAATCATGTTTGGACAAAGAAGAAAGGCTCCGTGTATGAGGCTACTCACAAGCAAGGCTTGTGCGAACACACTTTTGAAGTTTGTGCCTCCAAGAAGTTACTAAGGACGGGAAACCCATGCAAGTTTATTGTAAAGCATGGTTTTATGGGAGTACCATTCCATATTTATTTATTTATTTACACACACACAGTAGGCGCAAGGCACATCCCAAGCATGTAAGCTTGTAGGAAGACAAAATAGACGAAAGCACATTGCCATACCGCACCATGTGGCAATACAAATTGTGGTGCCAAGGTGGTTATTCAAGCAAGTCGGTAAGCAAGTTCATTTTGAGATGTATAGTTTTGAACTTATTAATCTTGCAGAATCTTTTATAACTTTAGCTTGGCAAGCAAAGGTTGCTTCGCTCAAGAAGGGTTTTGTAGTTAGATGGGATTTGAACTTGGACTGACATTGGTGCCTGTTATTTTAATTATGTGTTGCAACAAAGTCCCTAGGTGTTGGTCACATCTGTGTATTAGACCATTTTGAGCACATCATATCAAGAACAATTTCAGTGGCGAGAATTTTTCGGATACCTAGTGAGAAATATTAGACCATTTTGGGCACATCGTGTCAAGAACAATTTCAATGGCAAGAATTTTTCGGATACCTAGTTACAAGTGCTACTGAACAACATTCACATATGGTTGTTCATGCATATAGCAAGGCTATATATTTTCCATGGAAATGTTTCATTATTGGCACCTACATGTGAAAATTTTTCATGTTCTATTATGGTCCAACTGTTTTAGCAAGGCTTTCATGTCATTGGAGTGGGAAGTATTTAGTTTCTTGTTGTATAACTATTTAATTCTTCCATGGGTGCTATGAGCATACCATCTGGGAAGCATTGGCAATGATAGTCATGAATATGTAGGTTCGGATCACTTTTTGCTAAATGCACACATTAGGTGTTATGGGCCCTAGTGTTTAGCAAAAGCAGATTTGGAGCGCCATGCAAATTCATGACATTGATAGCATATAAAGCATTTTGCACTATATGTGCAATATATCTATGAGATTAATTGTGGGTCTACCAATCATCATCAAAAGTCATGGCTTGATTTGGGTGCTTGTAGATAAGTTGACTAACTTTGTAAAATTTATTGAGCCCACTATTTAATCTCAAAAGTTAACCAAGTTGGTTGTTTATAATGTGTATAGATTATATAGCTTACTCAACATATTGGGAGTCATTATCACCCATGTTTTCCAGTCATTTTGGAGGACTATTTGTAAACAGTCGGGGAGAAATAACTCACATTATAGAAATGTGAGTCATCTAGAGACGAATAGGCAATTTACAAGTGTCAATCTTGTGCTAAAGGATATGCTAAGCACGTATGTTAGCACAAAGCAATCCTGTTGAAAGGTTATTGCTCTAGTTGGAATTTTGTTACCATGATTTAAAGCATGTTGTGACTAGGTTTAGTCCCTTCATGTTTCGGTCAGGTTCTCAACCTCGATCACCAGTTATGGTGGGGTTGTTTACTGATGAGAAATGATAACAAGTCAAGGACTTCATCTGTGTTGTGAGTTATGTCAGCATGTCATTTTCATGGAAAGTTGAGAAGAGATATTCTTTTAGACACCTCTTAGTTGTAATAACTCATTTAAAATACTCTAGTGAGTTATAAATAGAGTCTACACTATATGTTGGTGATAGGCCTGTTACACAACCGGTTGCAAAGGGACATGTGGATAATCGAGATGCTTTTTCTTGATTTCATTGAACCTCCTACCGAACCGTGTATAAGTCAAATGGATAGTTGGATCCATGAGGGATGCCACTGTGGAAAATATTAGTATTGTTACAAAGATATCACGACTTTTGTTTTCAAGGACAAAAACGATTCTCCAAGGGGGGAGTAATGT
The DNA here is from genome assembly GCF_014529385.1 of Adiantum capillus-veneris. NCBI lineage: Eukaryota > Viridiplantae > Streptophyta > Polypodiopsida > Polypodiales > Pteridaceae > Adiantum > Adiantum capillus-veneris. The sequence continues at coordinate 12,820,052 of NC_140956.1, forward strand.
TAGGCTTAGGGTAAGATAGACTAAGCCACGGGCTAGGACACACATGCATTACATGAGAGCCTATATTTAGCAGGCCAAGGGACTACATTAGACATGGCTGGGTGGAGATGTCCATGTGTTAGCCCCTAGTCTCTCACAGAATGCATTATAGATATGATACCTATAATTCACTCTACTAGATCCCATTTGTCGTTTGATGAAAGGTATACATTTGCAAGAAAAAACAAAACTATAAACATAAGCTCCATAGCATGCAATGCTAGCAAGTGATTCTATGTAGCTAGAGTGAGTTTTCCTCAAAAAAGACACCAAAACAAAGACTCTATGTATCGTTGTGATAGTAAATTGTAAAATGCTTGCTAAAGAATAAGGAAAGAGACCACTTACAATTGCATTGAGAATTTTGTACCAACAAAATATCCCCACCATGAGGAATGGATATCATTGTGGGTGAAAGAATGTTGCACTCAAACTTCCTGGATAGTTCTTTAACATATCTCCGCTTTGAAGTCCAACGCTCTAGCTTTGCAAGAAGATTGAAACAGATTACCGCTTGAGCTCTACTTCCTTCTTTTGGCCTACATGAGGATCCATGATCCCTTACTTATTCCTCATTTGTGTCCAATGATTTTCTATATCAAGAGAGCTAGATATGATAGTTGAGCTATCCTAGTGCTTGGTGTTCTTGATGGAGGCATAATAGCGATAATCACCACAACAGTTCTTTTTATTTTCATTTGGAACCACCACAATGGGAAAAATTCACATTGGATTTTCAATAAATGCAATTAAAAGAAGTGATTCAGCTTATTGCATATCCTTAGTTTTTTGACGCACCACTCCTACAAACTTTAAATTGTATTTTCCAAAATTGTTTGGTTCCTTCCCTTTGGATGTCCAAGTGGTACCACATAATAATACCACCAATACATGCTTTGATCCATGAGAAATCAAGATTTGAATACCGTGAAACTAAAGGGGAGGGACATCAAAACATGAATGACATGCATGTTTCAAACTTTGAAAGAGGCCAAAATGGAGGGTGAGTGATGGCTCAAGGAAGGTTGTTGGTATAGAATTTTCCTATTTGGAGTGGTCTTGTGGATGCTTAACAATGGAAAGGGTACAAGAGGGAATTGTCCTTTACATGCCAAAAGACCCACACATTAAAGAGTATTTTGGGTGAGAAATAGAAATAGCCTTCCTAAACAATGGTACTTAAAGCTCAGATATGTTAATTTTTAAGTGTTTTGATCATACTTGTGAGAAATTTCTCCGTAGCATTGCCTTGGGGACGGTTATGGAGCGAGCTTTGGAGCGAGTTTTTTTTTTCATCCCACCACCATTACCTCCCATTGCTGCCCCTCAGCACTCATTACCGTCACCAACTTAGCCCACCACTGGTGGTTAGTGGTGCTAGCTTACTACCACCATGTCCCGCCCCTAATCCTACAACCATAGACCATTGCCGCCCTCGCTACAGTGGAGTAGCCACGAACCTCCTCCTCCTTTGATGTGTGTGTGTGTGTGTGTGTGTGTGTGTGTGTGTGTGTGTGTGTGTGTGTGTGTGTGAGCCCCTACCCTCCCCCCCCCCCCCCCCCTCCCTTCTCTCTTTCTCCCTTAACCCCCTTCTCTCTCTATCGGCCCCTCCCCTTCCCTCTCTCTCTCTCTCTCTCTCTCCTCTCTCTCTCTCTCTCTCTCTCTCTCTCTCTCTCCCCCCCTCCCCCTCTCTGTTGGGATAAAGACCCATTTGGCCGGTTAAGCCAGGTGCCCGCCCACTATACTTATTTATTATGTACATAATAGAAAAGGGGGCTCACATATTGAGAGTGAGTTTTAGCCCCTGCAAACACAAGGTCTCCTCTTCTCCTCTCTTCTCCATTGCTACACACACTCACACACGCTCTCGCTCACGCACTTCAATTGATATCAGAGCACAGGGATTGGGAGCACCATTGGAGCTCAACAGGGAAGCAAGCAAAGAAGCAGCAAAAATTGCAGCACGTTTTTGCAGATTTGTTTTGATCTATCAAAACGTCTTCATTCAAGCCAATTCCTACGATCCTTGATCGTTTTTTTGTCCTCTTCAACTTTGCAAAAAAAAGTTTTCTAAAAAATTTTACCAATTTTGAGATATGTCACTCAGACTGCCAGCACGTCTAGGGTACACAGATGCAGATTTTTACAGATCTGTTTTGACCTGTAAAAACATCACATTTCAGGTCCATTCCCAAGTCTCCCAACCGTTTTTGCGTGGTCTACAACTTTGCAGAAAGAAGTTTTTGCAAATTCTAAACGGTTTGGGAGATATGAGCTGACCGGCTACAGGGTATTCGGAAAGTTATAGATATGTATGTCTATTGTGGTGATTTTCTACATTCGAAGAGCTCGAATTGAGCTTTTTCATTCTCTTGTTTTGTGCATTGATGTTTTGCTCTCAGTGAAGAGAGTGTGGGTTGAGATTTTCAACAAATTTATGCGCATACGTTGAGAACACTTTGTGGATGTATGCATTCTTGTGGAGTCTCTGGATTCGAGAGTGGATTCATCACAGGTTGTGTACATTGACTTGTGCGATTAAGCAGATTTCAAGAGTGTGGTGCACGGATTTGCAGAGAATTTTGCATGAATTTTTAGCATGATTGTGAGCTGAATTTTCAGCTGATTTGGATGCTCATTTGCTACACATTTGGTACATGCTCGATGCTCGTTTATATTGCCATGTGGATGCACATGATGTGTGCTTTTTGGAGGATGATATTCTTCGCCTTGCAATGGTATATGTGGGCTGATTTTCAACTATTTTGAGCATCAATTTGTGCCATATTTTGATTGGTTTGCATCCAAGTATATGCCTCGCTTGTAGAGTGCGGTTGATGCACTTTGTGTTTTGGATTACAGGATTGTTTTCCAAGTTTAAAGAGTTGATACTTTGGGGCAGCTCATGTATGCTTGAGTGCGGATTTTGCGCATAATTTTCTCATGGTTTTGAGCATGTTTATGGCATGTATGGTTATTATGGTTAGATAGCCAAATACTACCAAAACTCTGCCAGATTTTTTCTTGCGAGTTTATTTGTTTATCAGGGTAGTTTACAATCGTGTTTTGATTGCATTTGGCACTCAGTGGTTGCTTTGCCATAGTGTTTTGGCATCACATTGTGAGAGTGTTTGCTCACCGGATTATGTCATTTGACATACATGTGGTAATCTCTTTAGGAGGGAGATTGTTGATGATAGTTTCATCGATTACCACATAGTGTTCTTGGATTGGAGCGGGTTTTATGGCATCATTTGAGGGGTTTTGCTCATTTTGTTTCGTTACATTGATCGCCATATTTGCTGATACTTCTCTTAGACAGCTTGGTGTATGAGTTAGCACAGCTTGGTGTATGAGTTAGCCAGGCTTTGGCTATTGTCAGTTGATCAATTTGTGCTTGGCCTTGTCATAGGTTATCACCATGGATTTGGCATGTACATCATTGTTAGGGTTTGTGCTTTTCCATACAAAGTTTGATTGTTCAAACTTTGAGCATTGGAAAGCAGTTATGCATGATGCATTGACTCAGTTGGGCCAAGTGTTGCAACTACAGGGCATGGATGTAAGGACAGAGTCTATGACTGACGATGAGTGGGAGGACTTGGATGAGCTTGCACGTTCGATGATCATGTTACACCTTGGTGAGTGTGTCTATTGCATTTGATGCATATACAGCTAGAGAGTTATGGCAAATATTGTGCAATGCGTTTTGGCACAAATGAGTCTAGAGAGATGCCAACAGTCAAAGGACGGCCTTGCAGACATAGAGATGTTGTGTGTTGGCATTGTGGTCATACATAGCATGTACGTAGGCGTTGTTTTCACCTGATGAAACAGCGCAGGAGACAACACCGGAGGGATGCTATCACTTTGGATGATGTGGGAGCAGATGTAGTGTAAGTGGCTACGCATGACGGAGATGTCGCCTTTCCTTCCATGTTTACTCTTGACTTTCTTATGTCAGTTTTTGAGGACACATTACCTTTGCATTGGATACTAGATGTGAGTGCTATATTTCACGTCACGTCGATTCGTAAGTGGTTTAACACATATGCTAGTGGTATGCTTAGACGTGTGTGTCTAGCTGATGGTCCAGTGCATGACATAGTTGGTGCAAGAGATGTTAGACTATTGTTGCTGAGTGGTGCATCATACGTGTTGCAAGATGTATGCCATGTGCTAGGTTTGACGTAGAGCTTGATCTCTCTGAGTTAGCTATGAGACAGCGGATGCCAGTTAGTGCTGGATGAGCACAATATCAGATTGGATCGTGGACAGCTAGTCATAGCGAGAGGTGCTAGTGTTGGCATGATTCATGCAATGCGAGTACGTCACGTATGAGACGGCACAATCTTTGTGAGTACGCAGCCATGCAGAGAGAGGCATGTCTCCTTTGCGGATAGGTTGCATGATGCTCCGGCTTGTGAGCGTGTTGAGCTAGTTGTGCAGACAGTTGTGCAGCAGGGCATGTCATTTGTGGATACGTGACGGATATGGATGGCTTGAGTGTTGAGGATTCGATCGTGATTCAGCCATTCATGGATATGCTTAGGCCAGAGACTGATGCTTGTGAATTAGAGCTAGGCATTGCTCTTGCCACATCGGGTTTAGGACAGATAGATGCTCTTGGTACGCATGTGACATGCGGTGGACACGAGGATGGATTCCAGGGATCGGAGTTCAGGTGTCAGGGTGATTTCCATGAGTGGAGTTCTGAGCCAGATTTGACTGAGATGGTCAGATTGGTAGATATTGCTAGGAATGCATCAGCATTCGGGAGTCTCATGTACAAGATACTCATCTCAAGACCTGAGATTGCATTTGTAGTAGGTGCATTTGCAGTGGGAGCAGTTAGTCGTGCAGTGACTGGCGTTGACATTGAGCATAGGGGCACTTTGCAGCGTATGGTGAGATACCTGCAGGATGTGTGCGGCTTTGGTGAGGAGTATGGTGTCGATTGCTCTATACGATTAGAGCTGGATGCACACGAATTCAATGAGCCAGTGGGCGTTGGCTGGTCATACTTGTGATGGCCTTGTATAGGTTTTGTACGGTTTTCTTTTCTCTCTCACGGCCACATTGGCCTTTACATGGGAGGTTGAGCCACATGTGGCCGGTTAGGCCAGGTGCCCGCCCACTATACTTATTCATTATGTACATAATAGAATAAGGGGGCTCACATATTGAGAGTGAGTTTTAGCCCTTGCAAACACAAGGTCTCCTCTCTTCTCCATTGCTGCACACACTCACACACGCTCTCGCTCGTGCACTTCATTCTCTCCCTCTCATGATCCCTCTAGCCCATCCCCTCTATTGCCCCCCCTCTCTCTCTCTCTCTCTCTCTCTCTCTCTCTCTCTCTCTCTCTTCTCGGCCCCTCCCCTCTCGCTTCTCTCTCTCCATCCCTCATCTTTCTCTTCCCATACCCTTCCCTTCTCTCTCTCTCTCTCTCTCTCTCTCTCTCTCTCTCTCTCTCACACACACACACACACACACACGCACGCACGCATGTGCGCGCTAATAAAAAGAGGAAAATGGTATAATCTTTCTATCACCCAAGTGTGGTAGATTGGTTATTCCATTTCCCTCTTGAATAACAGGTCTTGAGTTCAACTCCCGTATCTTTGAGGTCTCTTGGGATAGTTTCCTACAATGTTAAAAGCCTCTTCTTCTCGGGTGTGTGTGTGTGTGTGTTAATAAAAAGAGGAGACGAGAGATTGAGGTTGACAAATTTAGAGGAGTACCAACAAAGACTAGGTTTGAGAGAGAGAGAGAGAGAGAGAGAGAGAGAGAGAGATGGGGGGGGGGGGGATCTTTTTTTTTTTTTTTCTTGAAAAGAGGAAAGAGTGGGAGGGAAGGGGGTGTTTTTGGATTCGCTAGTGCTTGGGCTTGGTTTTTTTTTTCCTAAAGCACCCCCTTCCCTCCCACTCTTTCCCTCTTTTCAAGAAAAAACAAAAAGAAGAGACACCCCCCCCATGTGTGTGTGTGTGTGTGTGTGTGTGCGCGCCACACCTCGCTCTCTCTCAACCCTAGCCTCTGTTGGTACTCCTATAAATCTGCCAGCCTCAATCTCTAATTGATGTGATGATGTGCGCATCTCTCCAATAACACATCGTAATCCATGGGATAGATGAGTGTTCATGTAGGCGCTCCCCCCCCCCCCCCCCCCCCCCCCCCCCACCCCCCCACCCCTTCCCTCTCTCTCTCTCTCTCTCTCTCTCTCTCTCTCTCCCCCCCCACATCTTGATCTCTCTCAACCCTAACCTCTGATGGTACTCGTTTAAATCTTCTAGCCACAATCTCTAACTGATGTGATGATGCGTGCATCTGTCGAATAACACATCATAATCCATGGGATAGATGAGTGTTCATGTGGGCAGGTTTGGTCACAAACCATCCTCTCTAAGCTCAAGGAGATGCTCTTTGTAGAAATCCATCTTCGTGCCAAGCACACGCATAGGCTGTATCCATGTCCTCTTAGTGTCTGAATGAATCAAGTCCTGTTTGATGAGCTGAGTGATCTCGGTCTGTGTGAGAGACAAGGAGAGTCCGTCAAAAGGAGGGTGCGTCGAATAAATACTTGGAAAGGGGGTAATCTATCCATGTAAGAGAGAGAGAGAGAGAGAGAGAGAGAGAGAGAGAGAGAGAGAGAGAGAGAGAGAGAGAGAGGGATGACAGGGGGTGGACACACACACACACACACACACACAAAGGGTGAGGAAAGGTGGGGACGGAGAGAGAGAGAGAGAGAGAGAGAGAGAGAGAGAGAGAGAGAGAGAGAGAGAGAGAGAGAGAGAGAGAGAGGTGGCCAAGGAGGGGGGAGGGGGGGGGAGAGAGAGAGAGAGAAGGGGGGGAGGGGGGCGGACAGGAGTATAGAGTGATAGGAAAAGAGAGAGGAAGAAGGGAGTGGAGGACCTTGAGGAAGGGAGGGAGGTTGCTGGAGGACAAGATGGAGGAAGGGAAGGCAGTTATAAAAGTAGATGGAGAGAGGAGGTGGAGGATGTTGGAGGAGGAGGAGCAAGGGAAGAGGAGGTAATGTCATAATAATCAATATCTAATTCTCCTGAATGATTTTCTCATATTAAATTGATCATTTAATGTGGGGAAGTACCAGGGGAGAAAAAGCTAGAATATTGGTTAAGCTAGCAGACCGGCCATAGTAGGGATCCAAAGGAGGGAAAATAGGGATCCAAAGGGGGGGCCATCTGCAAAAGAGCCATGTGCAACAATGGGCTAAAAAGACCCTAAGGTTCAGCCCATTAAGACTTCCAAAATGCTAAGGTTCCAAAATTCAAAGGTTGTGTCCAAAGGTCAACCCTAGGAAAAATTGGATGCTTTGTGTGTGCCCTAAAAGTCTTTGCACATCCCTACATGGGAGGGGGCGAGCCCCAAAGGTAGGGGATGAGAGAGAAAGCCACACACACACACACATGCTCCCTTTACACATAGGGAATGAGGGACACATGTCAGCTCTCCAGGCCAGATGCCCACAAGGTGTGCCCAATTTCTATTGGATGACCCTTGAAGTGGACCAATGAGAATTAAGCTAGAGTAAATCTAGTTTAATTAATTTAAAAACATTTAGTAAAAGAAACCAATGAGAATTAAGTCTCCTAGAAGACTATTGGGCAGTCTCCCAAGGGGTCCAATGAGCATTCAGGAGCCCCATGGCTTGCCTGATTCCTATTGGCCAGGAGGCAAAGGGGTCCAATGAGAGTTTAGTTTAATTATTTAATTACCTAAAGCTCTCACAAAAGGGGAAAGGGGGACACATGTCAGAAGGCTATCACTTATGCTACTTAATACCCATTGGCTTGACTTGGGGAGGTCCAATGATGCAAAAGCCAGACCAAATTAGCAACAAGGGCTCGCCCAAGAGAGAGAGGGGGCTGATTTTTGCTGGGCATTGACACACACACTCACACTTGACCATGTGTGAAGGAAGAATACTCTATCTCCTCCCAAGCTTTAATGGAGAGCTCATCACCTACTCCAAGCTTGTGAGATAGAAGCCTACATCAACACTCTCTTGGCATGTGGATGCAAATCCACCAAGAGCCAAGCTTCAATGCATGCTCATCTTCTCTACCAAGCTAATTACTAAGCTAAGCTTTGCTAATATGAGTGATTATGTGAGGAGATGTACATCTTTCTCGTAAGATACTCCTTCTTCCTCTCAATCTACTCTCATACCCTGCTAGCTCTCACCATCTTCGAAGGTGTGTGAGGTCTTGGGTTTGAGAACGGGGATAATTCAAGTTGTGTTTGATTAAGTGTTTTGCTTAGTGCATGAAGCTTCCATCTTCATTGCACTAGCTAGTCTTGAAGGAACACAAAGAATTGTATTGTACAATGTCTCTCTTGATGGGAGAAACCATAATACAAAGCCTTTTGGAGGGGGGACCGGCTCCATGCAAATCCCGTCCTCAACTGTTGTCAATAGCTTAATTTCTCTCTCTTTTGAAAGTATTGTTGATGCTATCTAACTAGGTGTTATGCTTTTTGTTGCTCTCTCCACCCAAGCACTTTTGTAATTCTCATTAGGAATCTACTCTAATGAAATGCCCACTATGTTCATGCTAATTTCCGCTACACATAAGTTATTAGGCCATTAAATGTTACAAGGAAGCACATGGGCAGCGAAAGGAGGAAGGGGAGGTAGTGGCGGCGGTCCTCCAAAAAAAAAAACTCGCTCCATTGAGCTCGCTGGAAGACTTAACTCTCATTGCCTCTACTAGCATTTGAGGTGCCTCATTTTCTCTCTCTATCATAAGGCCCTCTAAAAGACCTCCAAAATCTCCTAATGGGTGCAAGATCCACTTGATGGACACATCTTTTGCAAACTCCATCTCCAATTCCCAATGCTTAACCTTTTGAGCAGACCCAATAGCCTTATGAAGTATCAACCAGTGCAATATAGCTTGCTTATGAGACAAAGAGAAACCCACCCAACTTTAAAAATATATATTCATTGAGGCCAATGTATGCCCCATCTACCATCAAGTCTAGAATCAAGATTTTTTTTTTTTGTGAAGGGACCAGCTTGAAAGATTCTTGAATGACCATATGGAGTACACAAGTTTTGTTCACTAGAGTCCCATGCAACTAAATGAATGCTTGTAATCTTGAAGCAACCAAGCTATAAAAAATAGGAGAAACTTCAAAGGAGGTAGACATATCTTGAGCAGACATCCATCTACCCATATATAGAGGATCTCTCCATTGCTTGATCCATGCTTTAAATGCGTTGTGGGAAGACCTCAAAGAGGAACGAACAATTGGTTGAGTGGATCTGCCAAACCAAATGGAGTCAGCCAACACAAGTTTTGGATAAGAAGAAAGGACCCGTTTCCAGTTGATGAGATGACAAAGTTGAAACTAAGATTACCACATTCTTTGGATTAGTCTAGAAGCTTTAACGACCACAGGTACAAAGGAGAAAAGAGCATCTTGCAAGGATATATTAGACTAGGACTTGCAAAATTTAAGTGAGCAAGACACAATATGTTTAACCAACAAGGCCTAGTAATTTGATAAAGAGATAGCTCTCACTATCCATTTAGCAAACAATACCTTTGTTGACCTCTGTAGGTCCAAAATTCCCAAGCCACCTTCATCCTTAGGGAGAACACATGTATCAAAAGAAATCTCCATTGCAATTTTGGCATCCCATTCCTTTCAAAGAATATAGAGAAGTAATAGTGAGACAGAGTCGTATTTGCAATCGCTTAGTCTATCCATGCTCAATGACACATACCACTAGACATGGATAAAAGTTTTGAACAATCATTGGGGAGTGAACTATGATAAAATATGCTATAAGCACTTTGCTATTTCATCCATCTCCATTAGCAAACCCGAACATAAATTTTTGTATTTTTGACTACCTTTGTGCACAATTATGTTGTAAGA